>NC_090437.1:521051954-521658740 GCF_031143425.1 Pleurodeles waltl | reverse complement strand
ACCATCCCAGTGAGTGCCTGCCATTCCCAATAGATCAAAAATTGTGTCCTGCCTCATGAATATTAAAGAGGCAGGTCCCTTGTCACCCCTTTTGGAATCACACACAGTGTCTCAGACACTGTTGTACATCAGAGTATGTGACTCGCAATTCCCAAATCGCAAAAATTCGCACATTGGGAGTCACAAACTTTGATGGTTATACATCTGGCCTTCTGTCCTTAGGCATCCTCACAGATGTGAAGCACCTCTCATGCATAGATAGGGAGTTATTTCTTGAATGAATTGTGGGGACCACACTCTTCTGAACTCCCTGAGTGAATGAGTCATTTTGTCCTCCTCATCCCCATTCTCAGGGGTAATCTCATCCCCTAGTAGGGACTGTGCTCTCCTTACCTCTTCCCAGGTTTAGAAGGCTTTCTCCAGGTTCTCCTTTTAGCTGACACTCTTGGCAAGATTTTCCTCTCTGCATGGTGTCATCAGCTCACTGATTTTCAAAGAAGGTAAAGGTGCCAGGTTGATTCTTTTGCTCTTCATCCTTGAAGACTTTTAGTAGCTATAAAACACTGTTTGCAACTCCTTTGACTTTTCTTCACAGTACAAGGTGCTTTAAGTGACAGAACCTAGTCAAACATTTACTTTTCGACTTGGCACAAGAACACGTTGGGTCAGTTACCAACTTCTTGGTTGTCTGGTATAGCTATAGACAAGTTATGAATCTCACCGCTAGGCACCCGTGTGAGGATTTGGGGTATATAAATGTTATGGCTGTGTTTCCCTACCATGCAGTACACTCAAATGCCATCTTGGGTCCAGTCAGGTACATTTAGTCAACCTTAAACTCAAACTAGGGTAGCTGTGTCTGTGAGCAGAAAGGCTTAGCAAGGGAGCATATGTAAAGCATTTAATGACATTAAACAACAGAATAAGAAAGTCACACAACACAAAACAAGACACCAGATTAGAAAACTAGATTTTTTTTTTATGTATCTTTAGAGACCTTGATCATCAAAATCCACTAGAGGGTTCTGAAGACATAGGCCCTCATTATGTCATTGGCGGTAATTACCTCCTAATGCCGTGGCGACGGCTGCCAAAACACGGTTGCCACAGCTCCCTACCATCCGCCATATTATGACCATAACCGGATTTCCGCCAGAAGGTTGGTCGAATTCTGGCTGCAGATATGGCCTGGCGGTGTTCTGCTAGCGGATGCTGCTGCTGGCAGCAGCATCACGTCCTGTCTCCTGCCGGAGGACCACTGTAAGCAGGTAAGTCAGGTGCTCCAAAAGGGTGAGGGTGGGGTTGTTGTGAGTGTGTGTGTATGTTTCTGTGTGCGTGAATGCGGGTGTGTGGCGTGTGGAATGCATGTGTGCGTGCATGGTTGTGAGTGTGCGTGTATGTTGTGTTGTGTGAATGCGTGGGTGCTTGTATGTATGTTAGTGTGTGTGAATGTATGTATGGATGCGTAGGTGAATGTCGGTATGAGTGTGTGTATGCGTGTGTGTGTTGGTGCGTGAATGTGCGTGTTTGTTGTGGGGGGGTCAGGAGGGTGAGAGTTGGGGAGGACTCTGGGGAGGGGGTGGGGGAGACCCTTATCAGTGTCAGGGAATTAATTCCCTGGCACTGATAGTGCTTACCACCATGGTTTCTGTGGTGGTAAGAAAGCCATGAAAACCATGGTGGTAGGCGGGGTCATAATCCCGCAGGTGGGACAGTGACGGCCACCTGGCTGGAGACTGAAGTCATATTTTGGGGAGAGGTACCACCAGCCTGTTAGCAGTACCTTTCTCCAAAATACCACTGTCCGCCAGGGTCATAATGAGGGCCATAGTTGTTTTAAAGGAATAAATAACTTAAGCATCAACTGCAGACAAGTGTTGGTAAGTTTGTCAGTTGAGCAACTCTGACTTAAGTTGGGTGACCAAATCTGACGGGAGAGAGGTCCAGGAGGCCAGAGTCGATACTTTGGGCAGTTACCTAGATACAAGAGCATTTTTGGAGCAAGATCCAAACTTTACAGGATGACCTCCACAGACAGCAAATTCAGAGATTTGCGGGGCATTGTGGGTATGAAAAATGCAAGGCACACCACACTAGACTCCTAGACTGGGTGCATAGCTTTAAAATATGTCTCGGTTTAATAGGTTTGCCTTATTGACAGCCAAGGCCAGGCCCAAATATTGCAGCTACTCCCATGGCCATACAGATGATTTTCTGACAGGAAATGCTGATGTGTTCATGTTGTGATCTGGGGCCTTTTTTTGTAACAGGCACTAGACCAAGCAGTAGCATTTTTAGTGGGCAAAGTGGGGGAACATACAATAATACAACATTTAATATTATTGACATGCAAATGTAGGTCAGGGTGCGAAAATGATCACATTTTGTAAACTCATCTCTGAATCACAATAGCATGATTAATCCCAGATTCAAAGGAGCAAAAGTACCTACTGTTCCTAAACTCCATCTTGTGCAAATTGAAAAAATACTTAGGTTTCCTTCATACCAGTTTTCATTCATTAGTGTTTACCACCATATGAATGACTTGCATGGTTGGTACACAATTAAAAATCAATACAAACTGCACCTCAGTTGTTGTCTCTGGGTATCACAACCGTTTGGACAAACAGCAAAAACTAAATACCTCTTTGATCAGAAGAGTCTACCAATCATAACATTATATTACTTTTGTAAATTGGCCTTTGGGGAAAAAAAATCAGAGGAAAACATTGCCACCAATTGCTATTTTTTCCTTCTTATTTTAATTATTTTTTTCATTTCAAGGATTATTTACTTTCCAGGAACCATGAGCAATTTAAACAAATTACCTTGTGTTTAATTCAGAATGATGTCTATTTTTCAGGAATGTACACGTTTCAGGTTCACACCTCATTCCATCAGAAACTGTAAGCAGGTTACAATTGCAGAAAATAGGAAAAAATTGACTACCAGTTAGGAAAATTCTAAAACTGTAATAAAAATAAATTGTTTTTTTTCTTTTACATCGCTCTTACTTAAAACTGGAATGATGGTCACCTTAACACAGCAAGTTTTTGTTGATATTATTTTAAGGCAATAACATACACTTTCTTTCATGGCACTTTTTCGCACTTTTCTAACAAAAAACAAATGTTTGCTGTATTTTGGCTGCCACATGGCTCCCCTCCACAGGGCTGATCTCGGCCCGATTGACGGCCTAATTTTTTTTTCTGGTGGGAGGGAGGGCTCATGGCCTCCCTTCACATGGCCAATCATGGCCCCGGGAACTCCATGCCCCCCGGCCATAATTTTGGTGACAGTGGGGGTAGCTTGAAGGACCCCACGGTCTGAGCTAGCTCCCCCCCTCCTGTGGCAGCCAGCATTGCTGTCCCAGAGAGGAAGCTGCCCCAACAGCAACCTCTCTGTGAGAGCAGTTTCCTCTGTATGCCTACCTACATTTCTGCGGGCAGACAGATAGAGGAAACCTGAGCTCCGAAGAAGGGTGAGCTGATTTACAGCACAGTGTTTCCTGTGACTTGGCGGCAGCTTCAACGCTGTCACCAAGTCACAGCAAACAGCTATGTCCCAGGGGTGGGCATCTGGGGACACAGCAGGAGACAGCCTTGGGGGGTGATGTTCCCCAGGGCCTCTAGTGGCCCCCCACAACCATACATAGCCCTGGGGAGGTGGTGATCCCTGGGGCTGCAGGGGGTCCAAAACAGACTACGATCTCTTTTTTTTTCAATGTGCCTCAGGGAGGTGGGAGTCCCCAGGGCTCAGGTCATGTGGTCCCCTTGCACATAATTGTTAAAGTGCCCCAGGGAGGTGGCGACCCGGGTGGTGGACGGGCCCCTGGGCTAAATGAAACCCTGGGAAGGGAATCCTGTATGCCCCCTCTTCATTAAATGTCCCCAGGACCTGGCTCACCCGGGGATAGTAAAAAGGAAAGAGCGGGAGACCAGCCTTTCTTAAAAAAAATATTGGAAAAATCCACGGACCCAGATTAGCTGATGTTTCCAATACTTAAAAAAAATGATTTTTAAGCCCTGGCGGGGTCCCTCAGAGATTCCAGCACAAGAGGTAAGGGGTCAGGGTGACTCTACCCTGGCCTCTTTTCTTTTTTTGCTTTTTTTTAGACTCAGCTGAAGCCAAGTCTCAATATGGCTGCCAAGACTTCTTTGTAGTAGTATTGGGAGCCAATCACCTATCACCACAGGGAGAGTTGGATCCGTGGAGGATCTCATCCCTATTTATCTATATTTTTGTTTTTACATTTTCCAAAAGTACAGAATGGATTTCCACCAAAACACAAAAAGGGGGATCTGCGCAACAGGATCTAGCTTCCTGCCAAATTTGGTGTCATTCCATTGAGTGGTTTGGGGTGTAGGTGTGTCAAAAGGTCAGTTTTAAAACACACCCTTTCTCTTGGCCCCCATTTGACGGATCACCCCATAACTTTCAATTCAGCAGCTGCATTGAACAAAGTGTAAGTTCTGAAAATTTTGTGAAAATTCATCAAGCCGCACCAGAAAACACTCCCTCTATGGAAACTAGGTCCTACCTAGTGGCGACCATCAAGCACAGTTTTTGCATCAAAAAATTTACTGCAAATATTACATTGATAATATCAATGATATTATTAAAGATGTCATCAGTGCCATAATTTGTGGGATAACAGTTCATGGGGAGGATGGGAGTTATAGTTACTTTAAAGCCAGAGTTATAGTTACTTGAGGTAACTCTTACTGGTGAATTTCTATGGTTTTGTATGTTTAAAATGTGAGGCTAACTATAATGTCCCTGTAACGTGTGTTTTTTTAAGTGAATTTCTGTTTGTTTTTTTTAATTATATTTCCTAACTATAACATCCCTGCAACCTTTTTTTTTTCAGTGAATTTCAATGTTTTTTTTAAATGCATGGTAATTTTCATTACTGTGCACGGCCTTCACCCATGCGCAGCAGAGGTTGCCCGCAAAACTTGGCCTGCAGCCAGACCCTGCAGCCAACCTCCCTAACAATCCAAACCCATGCTGAGCACAGCCCTTTGGCCGTGAGCTGCTGGAGTTGGCCGAGGCCTCGGAGGGTGTGAGAATAGGTGTGAGAGGATGCATCTGGGGGTGAAAGTGTCTGTCTGGGTGTGAGACTGCGTACATCAGTGTTTTAATGGGTGTATCAGTGTGTACGTTGTTCTGTGAGTGGTGCATGGGGGTGTCAGGTGTTCTGTGAGTAGGTATGTGAGAGTCTGAGTGGGTCTTTGAGTAGATGCATGAGGGTCTGACTGGGGCTGTGAGAGGGCGTACAAAGGTCTGAGTGGGTCTTTGAGTGTGTGAGTGTCTGAATGGATCTGTGAGTAAATGCGTGTCTCTGAGTGGGTGTGTGATTTGGAGAAAGATTGAAAGAGATAGAGAGAGAAAGAAAGAGAGTAAGAGGGAGGGATAGAGATTTTTTAGGCTTTTAAATATGATATACTTAGAATGAGATATTTCTGGACAAATTGAAAAGAAAAATGCATTTGTCATTGTCATTTAAAAAGAGTAGGATCTCCTTTCAGTATGACGTTTAAACATTTGTAATTCAAAAAAAAGGAGGCAAACAAGTCCAGCCAGACTCAACCCCTCAACCTCTCAATGTTCAGAGCGAAGATCTGTGAACTTCACACTGAGCTATACTTTTATCTTTTTTACTTTTTTCTTTTTCTTTACTTTATGGGCTAATTGGGACCGTGGGTCCCTACATGTTTTTTTAAATTTATTAGATTTTTTTTATTTTACGAAATACTCTTTTCTGGGCTATCTGGGACAGAGGGGAAGCCTCAGGGCTTCCCCCGCAGTCCCATTGCTTCAGCAACCAAGGAGCTGTTTTAAGAAGCAGCTCCATGGTTGCTGAAGCAAACCTTTCAATTCTGTTCCCTGCACACATACCTGTGTGCAGGGAACAGTGGTGAAAGCTCCAGTTTCTGACAGCGGGACCTGTTCGGCAGCTCCCACTGTCAGAAACTGCCGTGTTTGAAAGCTGCAGACAAGCCACAGCAAACAGCTATGTCCTGATGGTGGCCACCCTAGGACATAGAAGGAGCCAACCCTGAGGGGTGGCAGTCTTCAGGGCCATCAGTGGCTCCTCAAGGGGGACCGCGTGGCATTCCTCCAACATTGGGATAGTCCCGGGTAGGTGGTGGTCTTGGGTGTCCATTATACATTATTTAGTATTTGCCCAAGGGAGTTTGTGACCCCCCCAGGGCTGCGGGGGCCCTTCTTTGTTAATTGCCCCAGTGAAGTAGTAGTCCCATCGGGCCTCCCCCACCTATTAAAAGCACTTTGCACTGGGGTGGTGGTCCCCTGATGTGGGGGGCTGTGTGGCCCCCGCACATATTTAATTAATCCCCCTAGGGCGGTGGTGGTCCCCAGGACTGTGGGGGAGGCCATTGGGCCTCCCCCACATATATAAAGCATTTTTCCCTGGTGGATGGTGGTCCCTGGGTGCGAGGGGGCCACCTGGGCACCCGCATGTATTTAAATAATCACTCTGAGAAGGTAGTGGTCCCTGGGGCTGTAGGGGAGACTGACGGGTATTCCCCACATAATTCAAATAAAGCCCTGGGGAGGTGGTGGTTCCCAGTACTACAGGTAGCCCCCGTTAGAAATGAATGTTGCCCATGGTACTTGGCCCATCGGGGTCTTGAAAAAAATTAAACGCAGGAGCTTGCGCTTCATTTTTTTTTGTTTGCCGGATTTGCGGATCCTCAGCGAATCTCAGTTAAAATTTTAAAAAAATGCTTTTTAGCCCTGGGGTCATCCCTCTGGGACCCCACCACCAGAGCTAAGGGGTAAGGGAATCTATACCATGGCCCTTTTCTTTATTTTTAATTTTTTTGTGGACTTGACTGAAGCCAATTCCAACATGGCTGAAAACTACTAAACATATTTACACCAAAAAAGGAAAAGTGCTCTTTCTGGACCAAGAGCTAACTTTCTGCCGAATTTGGTGTAATTCCGTCCAGTAGTTTTAGAGCTATTGCTGTTCAATTTTTCCTGAGGGGGTTAACATTAGAAACACTCTAAATTTCACCTCCTTTATCTCGGCCCCTTCTCAATGGATCACCCCAAAACTTTCCAGACAGCATCTCACCTGATTGTCGATTTTTTTGAGACATTTTCGTGAAGATTCATCAAGTAGCGCCAAAGATTTAGGCAAGCAAAAAACACAATTTTGTACAGAAACTAGGTCCTAACTATATCTCATAGTGGCAACCACCACTAGGTAATGTATTTATATATATATATATATATGTACACAAATTAAAGACAAAACCAAGAGCTTAAATGGTTCAACTCTTACTACTTTCTTGCTTCATATTCATAAAGGAGAGACTAAAGAAGTTGGAATAGATCAGAAAACCTTTCCAGCTGACTGAAAAAGAGCTACTCAAGTGGACCTGTCCAGAATTGAGAGAGCATTCTATAGAAGAGTTTAAATAATAAGCAAATTGTAAGTATAGCTGACAAAGGGTATATTTTAAGAGTTTCTTTTATAAGAAATCAACCATGTAAAGAAACTGTGATTTATCCATAGTTCGCTATTGTACAGGAAAACCGACAAGTCCTAACATGTACAAGAAAGAATCAAGACCCAAAGACAGCCAGAATGTTGTCACCATGCGTTCTCTCACCCTCTGTACATGATGAGGTACATTTCACATTATACCACCCAATTGGTCAGCATACCTCAGAGAGGGATTGGCAGGATCTGTGTCACACCTGCAGCTTCTCAAAAAAATACAAAAATAAGGTTTATGGTCTGGGCATACATCAAATGACACACTGGGGGATATTAAGTTAAAAAGATATTTGTTTACAAATGTGCACGAAAAAAGTTGTAATACATCTAAAATTTAGGAATGGGTGGAAAAAGAATTGTTGTTTTGTGCAAGGATGAGTTAGTGAAGGGTTCAGTGAATTGTTCGTGGATTTTGTGGTTGATATCCATGCACATGGGAATGTGTCTGGCTTCTCAATATCAGGCTCACTCGAAGTTGAGGTTGTGATAGAGTTTTTTTCAGTAGGATTTGTGGGAGTGCTAGACATTACAGATTTGTATTGCACCCCAGTTGACTCAGATGTATTGGCCTTTAGATTGACACAGGTCCTGGTGTGATTATGCCTGTACCATCTGCATGGGCAAGCCCTGTGACTGGATATCCTCCTCCCTCAATGCACAGAGATGTTGTCAATGTAATGTTGCCATGTATTGGATGGCTATTTTCATCTCATCCATGACATGTATCTATCTCTTCATCACCCTTGGTATATGTTTCTGGTGAAATTTGATGTTGCAAATGATCACCTCTGTTTTCCAAATATCCCCCTTCACAGATGGTTGTTGATAGAAAACTGGATCCTGCCAGAGGACAGGATTTGCCCACACACACACCCTCAGCATGTGAAGCCATTTAACAATGTTTATTAGGGAGAAGGTTGACAGCTGGGAGACTGTGGAAGGGAGATTGTTTAAAGCGGAGAGTTCTTCCTCATCGGTTGTTTTTTCTCCCTTAGTGGATGAGGAGAGTTGCTCCTTCATTGGAAGTTGAGGTAGACGAGTTAATCATTCTTGGTTGTCAGATCAGATAATAAAATCCATTAATAAAATACAAGCCTGAAAAAATCAGACATAAAAACAATACAAACATCAATGACTTAAACAAATCCTTAAACCATGATTATATACAAAATGAACAAATGTTAAGCAATGGTCAGAATGCTCTGGTTCAGTATTTAGGTTCATACTGGAGCCATGCTGAATGCAAAAACTTAGAAACAGCAAAGACGACATACAGACTAGTGTCGGTTTTACAAAATATTAAGGCATTTGTACGATTAGAAACCCCAGCAAATGAAAAAAAGAAACAACCCATCTGATTCTACGATTTGAAGAGGCAGAAGAGAAAAACAATACATATTCCTCGGATTCCTCTGAACAACAAAATACCAGGAACAATTTTGACTAAGTGACAGGAAGCAACCAAGAAAATAAAAATGGCTTTTGGAAGGGCGCAATATCGTAGCTTAAGGTACAAACAACTTGATAATGCTGGTTTAATATAATCTACAAATTCCTTATACTTAAATTTACATTTTTGGAGCAAAAAGCTAGGGGCTGAATACCAAGCACAACAGAAGATGGTCTTCATCCATTATAAGTCCCCAATACCTATTGTTCACCAGAGTAACTGAAGCCATATGGATAGATAAAGAGTTAAGCCAAATATATAAATGATCTAGGTCAATCAAGGACCATCTGTCTTAATTTATCCAGGGTATCCTCAGAGCCCTCAATTGACTCACAATTTCACTAACAATGTCTCTATGCAGCTTCAAAACTTCCATACATCATATATGTAGCAAATAAATCATGGGCCTCAATTTTGTGCACTCTGCAAGCGGTTTCAGGGTGAGATCTAATCTCAGTGGCAGTAAATGGATGATTTGTTCTAAGTTCAAACGCAAATGTATTCTCATTTGTCCCTAACTTTGCCATATCCCAGTGTCCAAGCGGTGCCCCATAAACAGCAGTGCCAGTGGTTTGTGCTTAATAAATTTGTATAGCAAGTAAAATCAGAAAACACTGTGTGCTTAGAAACTTTTAGCATGGTGGAAGCCCTGTGCTTAATCAAGCGACAACACTTTATAATTTGTGATGCCCAGGAATTAGAGTCATTAATCAAGTTCCAAAACAGTCAAATTGCTTTACCCTCTCCAGGGAATTTTCACAATACCTGACATTCCCTCTGAAGTTCCTATGTCATTTAAAGGCCATAAACTTTAATTTGGGGCATTTATTTCCAACCTATAGTTATCTCAGAATAAAGAAAATCTGAAATATTTGTAAATTGTTAAATGATTTTGAAATGACTATGGTATTGTTGCCAAAACATAGTGCTGATACCTTCTGGGCTAATAAGTCATTTTCGAAGTTAGCCAGAAAGCAGACACAATCAATCAATCAGGAATTTGTAAAGAACACTACTCACCCGTGAGGGTCTCAAGGCGCTGAAGAGGTGAGGGGGGGAAAGGGTGGGAGTGGTGCTGCTACTGCTTGAACAGCCAGGTCTCCTGAAGGTAAGGAGGTTGTTTGTCTGGCGCAGGTGGGAGGGAAGAGTGTTCCACGTTTTGGTGGCGAGGTGCGAGAATAATCTACCATCGGTTGTAGTTCTGCGAACGGTTGGGGGGGAACGGGAGAGCGGAGATCCCGGGTCGGGGTGTAGAAGGAGAGTCATCTGTTGAGGTATTCTGGTCCGATGTCATGCAGTGCTTTGTGAGCGAGGGTGAGGAGTTTGAAGGTGATTCTCTTGTTGACTGGGAGCCAGTGCAGGTTTTTCAGGTGGTCTGGGATGTGGCAGTGGCGAGGGATGTACAGGATGAGGTGTGCGGAGGCATTCTGGATGCATTGCAGCCTCTTCTGGAGTTTGGCCATGGTTCCTGCGTAGAGGGCATTACCGTAGTCCAGCTTGCTGCTTACGAGGGCTTGGGTGACTGTTCTGGTTTCGGTAGGTATCCATTTGTAGATCTTTCGGATCATGTAGATGGTGTTGAAGCAGGAGGAGGAGATGGCGTTGACTTGCTGGGTCATGGATAGTGAGGGGTCCAAGATGAATCCTAGGTTGCATGCGTGGTTGGTGGAGTAGGAGTAGTTCTAAAAGTGACCATTAATAAAAGGAGATTAGTGTGGGAACCAGGAGGCGAGCTTGGCAAGCTCCTTTGTTAACATACATTTTTTAGTCTGATCACACTTTGCATCTCATCTAACCTGGCTGTAATTATCTTCATGGAGGAGTTATTATTAATTTTTGAGGATCGGGGGAGACTCACATGTTGGCATGTACTTTCCATAATATGGTTCTTAGCAGATCAACAAAAGCAACGTAAGGGTTCCCCCCTTGATGTCCACTGCCCTCTACTTGGTCATGAGGAATTTATAAACCTAATCCACAGTTCTCATTTATGCTCTAAATTCAGAATGGAAATGTCTTAGTAAAACATTTTCTGTAATCCACTCAGATAATTTTTCTAGGGCCTGTTTGCAAAAGATCTTTTGGATAGTGTCCAAGAGACTGATAAGCCAATAGTTACCCATATTATTTCAGCAGCCTTTTTAAAGATGAATATGATCTCAGCACCCTTCCATGAAGGCAGGATTGGCACTCATGCAGCTATAGTGTTTGAAATAATATTAATATCAAGTACCCAGACTTTAAATTCTGAATGAATCAAGTCTGCGGGCATCTCACCCAAGCCTTGACCCATCCCACATTTCTGCGAAATAATAGTTTTCTCAGTGTTTCTCAAAGAAAAGGTGATGGAATGACTAGTTTTGTTCATAGACTGAGGAATTTCGCATTCAATTAGGGGCTCAGAGGATGAAGACTATGAAGGGAGCTACTAAGTCCTTAGGATGGTTAAGGACTTCATGTGTCATAGCAATATTATGCCCCCATGCTTCACTATATGCCAAAAGCGTGTGAATTCATTCTTGTTTGCAGCTTCTAAGATTTCCCCTTAAATGTACATTTCTCAGTCCGATTTGGAGGAACATACATTTTTTATAGAGGCCCCATGTTTCAATTCTATTAGTTAATTTTTCTAGTTCAATAGCCACCAGTTGGGGCCCCTACAAGTGGAAGTAAAGCATCCTGGAGCATTGGGACTCTGCTCACAGGTTTATAGTATTCTAGAAAAACCCTTTAAGTTTCACAAACAAAATTAAGTTTGGCTGCTTCATATTCTCAATTATCAAGCTTAGTGGAGTGGATACTGCATTGTGGATCATTGAAACAATAGTAGTAGCATTACAGATAGCATTTCATTTTATATTCCCACTGTAATTACTTGTTTTCAGGGATTACTTGCCACACATTCAACAGAAAACATTATAGGAATAATATGTAAGAATGTTGTTGTTAGGGTTATGACTTATAGGTGACTTGTGTGTAGGGAGGAGTTGAGGGGTTGTAAGTGTCCATACAGTGAATGCCAGTAAAGATTGATGAAGTATCCTGCAAGGTACCTATTGTTACCATGGTTATTTTGTTTGTGTTTAACTGTAAAATAAAACAAAAAGTTTAATGTTGTTATTTTGTCAGATATAATTATTTCCTAGACTTACCTGATGGATTGGTGTAAGAGAGCTGAATTGCTGCTTTCAGGATTTTTCCTAATGGATGGCACGAGGTGTTGACTCCAGTGGTTGTTGGATCACTGCATCTGTGAAGATACAATAGTATAATAGAAGTTAATCTAAACAGTGTCATTGTGCATAACCTGTCTGACATACACCCAACATAAAAAAAGAATATGAATATATGCTGAATCAAAGCTGGTGGTATGAAGTTGCGATTGGGAGGCACAAACGTACATGGCATGAGATAATGTAAGGTGATATGAAATATAATGAAATGTAAAATAAGACAACATGATAAAATACATAAATATACTTTTCAATAAGTCTGAAAAATGTAAGGCTACATTTATTGACAGAAGAAAAGCAAGGTTTACCATTTAAGTTCACTGTTTCTGTTTATCAGAATTACACGCAGGACAAGGGTTTGTATATATTTCACAAACAAAATTTAAAAACATATCCACACTTATGGAATGCAAAATATGGTTTGAGATGTGGAATATTATATTGTTGACAACTTTCCAGTTTCTGCCATCCATCTGTTGTTCGTAGTCTGTCTATTTATTGACACAATGGTGGGAGCAAAAGAGTAGGCGGTGGCAGTTGGCAGAGGGGCAGACACCACCGTATCTTTACAAATCAATATGACATGCTATAATCTGCACATTAAAATCCAATAGATTATCACAATATGAATGTGTTGAATACACTCCATATAAACATCTATATTAAAGATACACATATCTGAGTGAAAAACCAAGAGAAACAAAACTCTAGAGTGTGGTTGTATCATAGACATAATTATGGCATAGCTCTGTGTGCTTTTCAAATAGGTTCAGACATGTGCCCTAATTATTGCTCTGACAGCACAGATGATACTCCTGCTCCTGCTTATTTCTACCAATGCACTTGAAATCGGCACTGTACTTAAAAAATGTGTGCATTACAATAACTCTAATTGTTATAAAATCTAAAGGAGTGTGTGTTGGAAATTTTAGATGAGTGCCTTCCCGTGGGTGGATGGTGTGACATCAATGTGGAGTAGAAACATAGCTGTAAAATAAAGAGCTACAGTTTCTTGACTGCCATCCCAGTGGGATTCCCTGATGCAGTCAAGAAGTTAGCCCCTGTAGCAGTCAGGGCATTTGATGAAGAGGATGCAATCATCAAGGGGGTGAGATGGAGGCAGGATCCACGTCTGCCACCTGAATCTGGAAGAACTTCTCCTTCACCCACCTCCTCCCTACCTGACTCATTTCATGTCCCCCGTAGTACAGAGTAAATTCCTTCAATATGTCTGCCTTCTCCAAACTGACTGACAGTGTTTGGAGGCAGATAATGTACACTGTACACTGGAGGTTGGATCTGGTTCAGTTTGCTCTCAATGTCAATTAGTTCAAAGGAAAGAGAGCAGAGACCAGAGTGTGGAATGAAGTTTTTTGTTTTTACTGTTAATATGAGTCGGCTATTTGTGGATTTGGTCTGGCGAACGCTATTTCCCTATACTTTCCATTTTGAGGATTCTACAGTAGATTGTAGGTAGTGACCTCTGCATACTGATATCAATAATCCATTTGTATATTTTCTTTGTAGTAACTTTAGAGTGATCATTTTGGTTGTGAGAATTTCCACTAGCTCATGTCAGGATGCTGCACCTGGGAAATCCCACTGCTGAGCATAGATTTTGGGATGGAATTCGTAAAGACCTCCATCCAGAGATCTAAGGTTGGTGTAGACAGATATCTTGAGGTTTATCTAACTTTTTAAAATAAATTAACCCATGTCACCGTGCCCCAAGAGCTATTGCAAACTTCACAGCGAAGTGACTCTCATCCGTAGAAGAAGTCCTTTAACTAAACAGGTTAGGGATGTGTCACTGCAGCCCTGGTGCTGTTTGCAATTGGAAACTGGACATCGGTACAGTTGAGAGCTTCCCGAAAAACACACACATAAATATTCAGCCCTCCTTATTGCAAGTGCATTATAACCTATGGCACTTGCAATAAGGAAGATGGTTTGTCAGACGGGTTAATCTATCACAAAACTGAGGGATTTCCTGCCCACTATGACAAGTGTGTGGACAGGCTATATATTACAAAGTAACCAATCCTTCAAGCTCTAACACAGGCCCTGAGTTTGAAGCCATCAATGGCGCAGACACAGTGAGCAAGCTGTCTCTCATCAATCTTCGGTAAATGTCTTCAAACTGACAAGCAATGAAGATCACCATAAAATAGCGCGCGCTCAGTTTCCATTCACAACCCAAGATCTAAAAAAGAATACACCGTTTTTTTTAGAAAGAGCAAGTTATTAAGTAAAATATTAATATTTTTCAGAGAGTTTGCATTGGTTATTTAATGAGCTTGGTGGCAACAACATTCAATATTTTCAAATATGTGCCTATATGAATAACAGTCTTTTAAAGTTAACATATAAGTTAATAGAATACCTAACATTACATATTTCAAATAAGTACTGAAAGGAGGCAAATCGTTGTGTGGGCATTTTCTGCTTTTATAACACGAACACGCGCCAGCTGTGGTATAAGAGAATTGGATCGAGCATTGTCTCAGAAGAGGTCTCCGAGGGCTCTGGAAGTGTTTGTTCCATTGCACAGATCAGATCGGAGAGGAGAAACCGCAAAACACCGGCCGCAAAACGCAGGCCACGGACTGAACACCGAGTTCCGAGCAGCATGCACGGCCAAGAGCAACCGCCCAGCTACAACTTCCCAGCTGATCCTCTCGGGCTGACAGGTGGAGAAGGCTGCAGTGTGGCTCTGTGACATGCCGAACCGCCCATGACCTACTTTCACAGCGTGGCCCCAGCAACCACAGGACTGTGGGGGGGGTTGCAGTTGCAGAGGATTGCTACAGATTGCAGGACTGACTACAGGATGGACTACAGTACGGCAAGTAGGCTCCCCCAGCTCTACAGGCAGCACAGGCTCTACATGCTACTTCCATAAATGCAGGTACCAGCAAGTGAAGCAAGTGCAGCAAGCAAGCCTGTGTGCAGCCAAGGGAGCGTGGTGGCTGTAGGCAGCTGCAGCAGAGTGAGCGCCCCAGTCCCCCACAGACGCGGCCCAGCTAGGTCTGGGTGCGGCTTGTGGGGCTGCCAGAGAGACTCAATTTCCATCAGCCTTCAAGTCCCCTCGACAAGGCTTGTAATCTGGCAGACAGCAGCAGTCGGGCACTTTAAATTGGGGGAAACTCCAGCTCTCCTTCCACACTTTTGAACTTCACTCCAAAGAGGAGGCGAGGGACGAGTAAGAGGAGTGACCCAGAGGAGTCAGCACCCACAGGGAAGGGGCCAAAGCAGAGGGTGGAGAGAGCATGAGGACCCGCAGCTCCCTCCTTTTAATGGCACATGATAGGGTACAAAATTTAGGCTCTCATTATGATAATGGCGGTAAGTCCCGCTTACCACCATGCTGACTGCTGCCAACATACTGCCAGCGCGGTGGTTTACAGCTACCCATATTATGACACACACAAAGCAATCCGTCACTATACAGCCACACACAAGTGTGCCAGCCCAAAGGTCAGTGATAAACTGGCAGCATACAAACTCACACCGTTACGGCAACAGAACTACTCCCACAGCATTATGACCCACGAATCATTCAACCGCGGCAAACCATTGATGGTACATTCCGCCGCGCTAAAAATATACACAACCTAACAAAACAACACTACATTGGACAATTCAAACTACACACACCTGACACGCATACACACACCACACTCATACACCCACACCAATATAAAACACACATCCACATTACCCACAAACCTTTATGACTAGAAAGAATTGCCACCAGAGAGCGAGAGACACCAGGAGCACCCACAGAACCAGAGCTACAGAACACCATCACCCATACACCATCCACGTAGCTTACAGCACACACCACACCTTCACACACACCACACACACTACACCCATGGCACCACAAAGACACCCTTTGGACACCTGAGGAGGAGCTAAGGGTCATGGTGGAGGAAATCATCCGGGTAGAGCCACAGCTATTCGGATCACAGGTGAAGCAGGCATCCGTTGCTAGGAAGATGGAGCTATGGCGGAGGATCGTTGACAGGGTCAACGCCGTGGGACAGTACCCAGAACAAGGGATGACATCAGGAAGAGGTGCTAATGACCGACGGGGAAGGTGCGTTCCACAGTAGCAGACACTGGATAGCAGTAGAGAGGACTGGTGGTGGACCCCCTCACCCTCCCCCTCAACTTACAACATGGGAGGAGCAAGTCTTGGCAATCATGCATCCTGAGGGCCTGGCAGGGGTAGCAGGAGGACTAGACTCTGGTAAGTCAACTCTTCACTACTTTTACCCCCCGACCTACATGCCTTCACATACCCCCACCCCTACCCTCACCCCCATCACTTCACCACCTCACATACATCCCACCATCACAACCCACCCATTCCAATACCAAACACTGAATGCACCACCAATGCATGGACATCACTCACAGCCCTGCATGGACACACATCACTAAAGCATGTGCATTAGAGAGAATCACCTAGCCCACAAAATCACTACTCACACAAGGCAAAGCTGACAGGGCAATCACAACCATAGAGGTCAACACACCCATGCACAAGATGTCACACGCAGAAACAATAACACTGCATTTACATCCCCACAGGTCCCCCACACAATGTCACTGGAGAGGAGGTGCCAGCAACATCCAGTCCCCCCACAGGAGATGCCCACAGTGATGACAGCAGCTCTGGACACCTGGAGCAGGATGACCAACCTGGCCCATCAGGGATCTCCGGGCAGTCGGTTTCCCAGGCAAAGTCCCATACCACCACCGAGCCTCCCCCATCAGGAAACACCAGCACAGTATACACCCAGCGGGCCCATATCTCTGTCCCCAGGACACGTCAATCAGCAGTGTGTCCACCACTACAGGGACCCCAGGCAACCCTACAAACACAAGTTGATCAGGGACCTGGGGTCAGTGGCAGTGGGCATACGGTTCAGGGGACAGAGGCACCAAACAACAGGGAATCTGGGAGGACTGCTGTGCGACAGGGGGAGGACAGGCCCAGGGAACCGACTCTCCAAGAGGCACTCACCAACATCCTGGGAGCATACCACCATTCCCAGGAGACGATGGCCCAGATACTGGACAATTTGCCTGAGACCCAGCGGCTGCATGCGGGACAGTACCTGGGGATCAGGGAGGACCTGAAGGACATCCACACAACCCTGGTCACCATTGCAGTGGTGCTGGCAGACATGGCCAACACCATGAGGGAGGCAGTGGAACACCACCTGGCCGCTGACACTAGCCACACCGATGAACAGCCCTCCACCTCCGCTGCCGCTAGTGGACAGGAGGCCCCTCCACAGGAACAACAGGCCACCAGCACCCCACCCCCTGCAGAAGGAAAACCACCCTGCAAACGGTGCCTGTGATCCAGGCAGAAGCCAGAGACTATTGCCAAGATCCCCGCCAGGAAATAAGACCCTCCTGATTGTCACTCCTGTGTCCCACTCTGTCACCCTGTCCACCTTGAACTGCCATTGCTCCCCTTCCTATGCCCTCTTGGACAATGCACCTGTGATACAAATAGATTGGACTCTATCCTGGACTTTGCTTCACCATCAACCCAGCCCATTCCACTACCCCGTCCACTGCTTAACACTTGAATAAACACCATTTAAAAAATGCAAGTATAGAGTCTGTCAAATATTTAACTATGTATTTGTTTACCAAGGGTTGCACACTGCAATACAACTGAACAGGAATAAATACATAGGAATGACCTGTAGTAGGCTGCAGTCCACACCAGGTGCCAGAGTGGGGAACAGATATCTGAAAATAGAGATGCCAAAGGGTGCAGTAAGTGGCAATAGAATTAGGAGAATCTGCCTGCCATGTACACTGTCAAACAGAAACCTGACAGTGTAAAGTGAAGTTATAGTGTCTTACCTGTGTGTCACTGGAAGTACTGTTTTATAGTTGCTGTTCTATTGTCCTCATCTTCTGCCTCCTCATCTTCACTGTCCACAGGGTCCACTGCTGCCACACGGCCATCTCCTGCCTCATCCTCCTGCAGAAAAGGCACCTGGCATCTCAAGACAACGTTATGCAACATGCAGCATGCCATGATTATTTGGCAGACCGTCTTGGGTGAGTAGTACAGCGATCTAGCAGTTAGATGGAGGCAACGAAACCTGACCTTCAGGAGGCCGAATGTCTTTTCTATAATTTTTCTTGTTTGCCCATGTGCCTCATTGTAACGTTCCTCTGCCCTTGTCCTGGGATTCCTCACAGGGGTCTGTAGCCATGAGAGGGTGTAGTAACCAGAGTCACCTGCAAATATAGAGGGAGAACTGTTAGATACACACTAACCCTTAGGGCCCACACCATACCCATAGACTAACATCCACTGGGTGGGAACCAGGGCTCACCGATTAGCAACACCCGGTGCCTCTGGACTTGAGCCATCACATATGGGATGCTGCTATTCCTCAGGAGAAAGTCACCTTCAACAGACCCAGGATACTTTGCATTTACGTGGGAGATGTACTGGTACGCCAGGCACACTATCTGCACATTCATGGACTGAAAGCTCTTTTGATTTCTGAACACCTATACATTTCTCTGGTGGGGGGCAAATGCAACATGTTCACCATTGATTGCCCCAATGATATTGGGGATATGTCCCATTGCATAGAAGTCAGATTTCACTGTGGCCAAATCCTCCACCTGGGGGAAAACAATTTAGATGTGCATGTGTTTAATCAGGGCAGACAACACTTTGGTCAGCACTATTGAGAACATTGGCTGTGACATTCCTGCGGCCAAGCCCACTGTCACTTGGAAGGAGCCACTTGCCAAGAAATGGAGCACAGATAGGACTTGCACAAGAGGGGGGATCCCATTGGGGTGACAGAGGGCAGATATCAGGTCAGGCTCCAATGGGGCCCACAGCTCTCTGATTGTGGCCCCGTCCAGTCTATGGGTGAGGATAATGTGTCTGTCCTCCATTGTTGCCAAGTCCACCATGGGTCTGTACATGGGTGGATGTCACCATCTCCTATTCGTCCGCAGCGGTTGTAATCTAGGAGGCAGAACGGGGAGCAGCTGGTCAGTATTCCACATTTCCAAACGCTACACTGCATTGCATGTTGTGAGTTTAACAGTATTTTGTTGGAGAGGCCCAAATGGTGCCTATGTGTACTGTGACGCAGTTAGGTGCCATGGCCTGCCCCCCCCCTGAAATGGCGTCCGCCTGTCCTGTGTGGATGGACATATGGAAATGAGATAATGCTGCAGACATTGTGTGCTGTTGCGGGAGGCGGTTGAGTACCGCCGTGCAACTCCTCATTGGTTGTCATTGGGCTCTATGGGTTACAGTGGCCAATGGTGATGTACGCTGGCGGTGACGGTACGCACCGCCGCGGATGTGACCGCCATTTTCTGTTCACTAACTTGCTACCTGACCTTCAACAGGAGAGGACCTACACTGCATTTGCTGTCGTGATCTGTGTCTGGGCCCCTGCCTTCACTACTGCGGAATTGGAGAGACTGGTGGATGGGGTCCTACCCCAGTACCGAATGCTTTATGGGCCTCCAGACCACAGGTGAGTACATTGTGAGGGGAATAAATGCATGGAGTGCTGTGTGTGAGGGCATCATGTAGGGGGAGTTGGTGGAAGGGTTCTGGGCAGCGTGATGCATGTATGTTGGGCAATGTCTGTGCGTAAGGGGATGTGAGGGCTATGGTGGGCCATGAGTGTAACAGGCCGGATGGTCTGACTGATACCTTTTTCTTTGTTTATTATTCTGCAGGTCAGCGCCCATCAGAAAAAGGGAAGATGGCACCACCAAGGACATGTAGACATTGGGGGTCTATGGCGGGCAGAGCACCCACTTTTGCAAGCGGTGGGAAGACATGAGACGCTGGGCAAGGAAGAAAGTGGAGGCCCAGCTGGGGATGGTCTCCCAATGAGGAAGGGGTGTCCGTCGAACCCTGACCCCCCTGATGGCCTGCACACTGGTGGTGTCCTATCCGGAGCTGGATGGGCGCTTGGGGGCATCACAGCAGCCACAAGGGGGTGAGTACAGTTTCCCTATATACTACTTGCACATGGTGGGCTAGTCTCTGGGTGGGTGATGTGGGCCTGTGGGTGCCCCTAGGCCAGACCAGACATTGCAGGGTAGGTCCCATGTTGGGCAGAGGTTGATGAACATCACCTCCTACCAAGCTAGTAGGCATCCACTACTGGGCAGAGATCTGTGGGTGCCAGGTATGCTGCTATTGGCATTAGGTATTCCTGCGAATGACCTGGAGACTAACATTGTGACTGATAGGGCATTGCCTAGTGTGTAGGGCTGTTCCCTGTGTGTGTGTGTCGTGTACGCCAACGGTGGTGTTGGATCAGCCATTGACCAAGTGCATCCTTTGTCTCCCCCCACCCTTTTGTTTTGTCACCCTGTCCTTATGTGCATTAGCATCATCTGGTGGAGCAGCAGAGGCACCGGTGATGGAGGGAGCTGCATCCCACAGGGCCCATGAGGCCGAATCCACCGACGGTGAGGGCACCAGTGGAACAGAGGGTGAGGGGAACACCACGGCAGAGACATGAGGGGACAGTTCTGACAGTGATACCACCTCTGGTGGAAGCTCCCTAGTGGTGGTGGACACCTCTGTGCCCACCCCTACTACAGGTACAGCCGCCACCCCCGTACCAGCACTGCCCTCCCAGCAGCCCCTCAGCGAGTTTCCCGTGCCTGTTCACCCAGGAGGGTGGGCATCTCCTGCGCTCCAGGCACCTCAGGCCCTGCCCCAGTTAGCTCTGCTGCCCTGAGTGAGGAGGCTTTTGACCTCCTGCGATCCATCTCTGTTGGGCAGTCAACCATTGTGAATGCCATCCAGAGGCTGGCAGCCCATTTGCAACAAACAAATGCATTCCTGGAGGGCATTCGCTCTGGCAAGGTGACGCAACAGAGATCAATCCAGGCTCTGGTCTCCTCCCTGATGGCAGCCATTGTCCCTGTTTCTAGCCTCCCCCTCCAACTTCCTCTACCCAGTCCAATTCCCCTCAACCCCAACCTATTCCAAGCACACAGGCAGACCAGCATGCACACAGGACAACACACTGGAGTGGCACAGGCAAACACAAGCACCACATATCATCCCACAGGCACTCACACAAGCACCATCCAGATGCAGACATACCAACATCCACTGCCTCTACTGTGTCCCCCTCCTCTTCCTCGTCCACCTCTCTCCCAGTACCGTCTACACTCACACCTGCATGCACTACATCCTCATCCACTACCTCCATCACCATCACGCCTATCACTACACACCCCTCACTGGCAGTCACCACCCCCACATCCATGCACACATCCCCTGTGTCCTCTCCCACTGTGACTGTGCCCCCTCCTCCCAAAGTACACAAACGCAAGCACTCAGACACCCAACAGCCATCCACCTCACAACAGCATCCAGCCCATGCACCTGCATCCACAATCAGGAGACAAACACCTCCTACTTCCTCTACTCCCAAACCTTCACCCTCTTCCCGCCCCAATGTCCCTAAGAAGCTTTTCCTCTCCACTGTTGAACTCTTTCCTACCCCTACCCCCCGTCCTTCACGTCAGGCCAGGGTGGTCAGAACCCAGGCGAGCACCTCAGCCACTCTGTCCACGGCCACAGTAGTGTCGACAGCTACTGCAGGTGGGAGAGGTTCCAGGGAACCAGCCATCAGCACTGAAAGTGTGCCTGCACCAGCTGCCATAGGGAAGGGCAAGGAGGCACCACCAGCTGTCAAAGGGAAGGGCAAGGGGGAACCATCAGCTGCCAAAGAGAAGGGCAAGGAGGCACCACCAGCTGCCAAGGGGAAGGGCAAGGAGGCACCACCAGCTGCCAAGGGGAAGGGCACGGGGCTTGCACCAGCAGGCAGGAAGGACAAGAGGCTGCAGGGGAAGGGCTGGAGCCTCCTCCCACCCTTGCCTGGACTACCACCAGCACCGTCACCAACAGCAGCAACCCCAGTGGGCAGCCATCCGAGGCTGCAGGGGAAGGGCTGGAGCCACCCCCACCACTGCCTGCACTGCCACCAGCAGCAGCAGCCCCAGTGGGCAGCCGTCCGAGGCTGCAGGGGAAGGGCTGGAGCCTCCCCCACCACTGCCAGCCCTGACACCACCCCACCACGGCCACCACTGAGCAGCTGTCATCCCCGGCGGGCAGTGTGTAGCACTACCTCCATGGGCTGTAATACGTCCTGGCCCCTGCAAATCCTGTATGTGTGATATCCAGGTGAGAGACTGTGACCATGCACTCCCAAAGTGCTGTATCACAGGGCACAAGGCCCCCTTCAGATCCAGTGGAGGAAGCCATCCACTCACCCCGTCCTTGCCAGGATGAAGCACACTGAGCACAAGGCTCCCTCCAGAACCAGTGGAAGAAGCCATCCACTCACACCCATCCTTGCCAGGATAAAGCAAACTGGGCACAATGCCCACTCCAGAACCAGTGGAAGAAGCCATCCACTCACCCCATCCTTTCCAGGATAAAGCACACTGCTCAAAAGGCCACCTCCAGAACCAGTGGAAAAGCCACTCACTTGAGAAACTATGGCCTTTCACTCACCAGGACCAAGTAGTGGGCAAACCACCCTCTAGAGAGACTGTGGTCTTGCACTCCCAGGACCAACCAATAGGCAAACCACCCACTTGAGAGACTGGCTTTGCACTATCCAGGACCAAGCAGTTGGCAAACCACCCACTTGAGAAACTGTGGCCTTGCACTCCCCAGGACCAAGCAGTGGTCAATCCACCCACTTGAGAGACTGTGGCCTTGCACTCCCCAGTACCAAGCAGTGGGCACACCACCCACTTGAGAGACTGTGGCCTTGCACACCCTAGGACATCGCACAGGGTGTATAGCCCCCTCCAGGACCAGTAGTGTTGTACCATCTTCTGGCTGAGGTGTCCCCCATTCCCCATCCCCCTGAGGTGCCTGTGTATATTTGACCTGATGCCCCTGCAGTCTTCTCTCCGTATTATTGCAGGAGTGAGGTAGGGCCTTGGCCCATGTGTAGTGGCCCTGTGGGGGACATTGAGGACTGGGCAGTGTCCCTCCATTTGTATATATGTATATACTGTTTTGATTTAGAAGCACCTATTTATAGTATTTGATCTTATTACACTCACTTGAAACAATTCCTTTTGTCTTTGCATTATTCCTGAGGGGGTACTGGGTACATATGTAATGTTAGTGCATCTGGTTGTGTGTATGGTGTTGGGTTTGGGGGTGTTGCGTGTGTGTGTCACTCTCTTTTCCCTCCCCCTCCCTTATGTGCTAGGCGGCAGTACTCACCGTGGTCGTCTTCACCAGCGTTGAAGTTCATAATGCATGAAGAGGTATAGCAGCATGGGGAAGATGTGCAACTCGAGCTCCATGGCATCGTGATTGTTCCCTGTGTCTCCAGAGGTGAGTCCTTTGACTTCTGTGTTCAGTTTCTGCTGTGCTTTTGATGTCGTTAGTACCGCCCCGCAAAAGGTCTTAATACAGTGGGCGGAACATTGTCTTCTGCCTGGCTGTTGGCGGTTACCGCTGTGGTGCTTGTTGCTACTGCCGTGGTGTTCAGTGTGTTAAAGTGGCTGTCTGTCTTTGCGGTTTCTGCCGTGGTCATAATTTGTTACCGCTGGCCTATTGGCGGTATTACTGCTGCTTTATCACCGACTGCCAGGGTTGTAATGAGGGCCTTAATGAGGTGAGAGAAGGCGGCCTCCAACAAACAGGGGGGGCACACAAAAGGGGGGAAAGTGAAGTACTCTGTAAGGCCTCTGGCCGCACCAAAGGGGGCAACAGTTTCAAAGGAGTGTATCCTGGGACCCCATGTACAGTGGGGAGGGAGAAGCCAGAACATGAAGGGAGATCTAAAGGCATCATTGAGTACTTTACACGAAAATCACCAGTCACAGAACACTCTCTGGAGAAGCTGTCCCAAGATCATATCCTGGATGGAGATCCTTCAGCGATAGTGCAATCATCTTGGGCAACTCCTGGGAGGACTTTCCACTGAGCAATGCAGCACAAGAGTCGGTGCCGGAAGTTTCAGAACCAAGCACTCTTCCTCACTCAGAAATCCAATGCAATAAACCTGACCACGCCTTCCAGCCACAAAAGTGGGTAACCCCGCTATCCCCTACCATAGGAGTAAAAGACAGAAGCATTGTCACTGACGACTTCCTAACTAAAGGACATTGAATAGAAGGAAGCTATAGGGTAACTGGGACAATCTACCTTTAAAATTATCAACCCCAAAGAAGAACCAGCCCAGCCACCCCTGGGAGGCTTCTCTTACACAGGAGGAATTAGAGGAGGTCTTCAACAAAGACAAGCTGTGCTCAGAGGAAGAGGGTGTCCGACACATATCCACAAAAAGGTACCAGACCACAACAAACACACTCTGTGCATCTGAAAAGAGGCAACATCATGGGCTTCTTGTCTCAAAGGATGCCCTGCTCCTGACTGGATGAGATGCTTTAAACAAAACACTAACAGCCATGACAAATGCCACAATTTATAACACAGGCAAGCTGAACATTCAAATTTAAATCTTGCAAAGCTTGGCAACCACTATCATGGCAATTGGTAATAAGTAGGACAAACTAAATTTACTAATCAAAAGAGCCCAAGCGCATGAGGAGGCCGATAAGGAGCCAACTACCCAGGCCCATCATTGCCACTAGAGCTCAATCTTGGACAAACTACAAGAATTATGTCGACAATAGTGGTAAACTTAAAACAGGAAGCCAAACAGTGGAGAAACAGCAGGCAGCTGTCGCAGGGACTACAAAGGCCTGAAACAACATACATCTGATAAAAAGGAGTGCAAAACACTGCAGCATAGGCAGAAGTAAGCCTGGAACAGACATTAGGAGTAACAGCAGAAAGCCCGAAAAAAGTGCATAATCAAGGGAAAGGACCTTTCATTCCCGTTTCCTCCAAGAAAAATAGGAAATGTCTAAGGAAAATGCACAATAAATCATTTATGGGTCAGGAAAACAAATTCCTTAATATGCACAGAAATGGAAGTGACAATTTATTGAGAGCGAAAACAAAAAAAGAGTTAACTAGTGAAGTAGAAATGACAGAATGCACACCTCTCGCTCAACTGACAGACACCAGAACTCAGCCATGGATGCCACAGAGTGGTAGTAATCCTCAATAGCAGTAGAAAGAGGAAGGAACTGTCTTAGCAGGAAGTACGAACCAGGGGGTCCTCTGTAAAACAGCAG
Source organism: Pleurodeles waltl (assembly GCF_031143425.1). Taxonomy (NCBI): domain Eukaryota; kingdom Metazoa; phylum Chordata; class Amphibia; order Caudata; family Salamandridae; genus Pleurodeles; species Pleurodeles waltl. The sequence goes on along the minus strand of NC_090437.1, from coordinate 521,633,296 downwards.
CAACAGGCAGGCGTGAAGAACTACAACCAAACTGCCAAAGGTCAATTGCCCACCCGCAATTGGCACCCTCAGAAACAATCATACAGATCTCAACTCCCAGGATAGTGCAGGGGGGGTCTAGGATCCTTTTCCTCACATGGGGCACACCCCATATTAACTAGGGTGTTGGAGTCCTACGAGAACTATGTCCAACCAGATAGATACAAGACCTCTATCCAGGCCTCCCGTCTGGGATTGCCCTTGAGGAAACAAGGGAACAGTCGAGCAATCACGCCTCCACAGGATTTCATCCTGGGTCCCAAAATCACCAGGGTCCATCGCAAAAACTACACCTGCCAATTTAGTGCCCATTCCACGCATCAAGCACCCACTGTGGTAGAGCAAATTATAAGTACAGAAGCAGTAATTACATCAGCTCTACATTCCACAAAAGGCCATACAACAGCACACTATGATCCGCTGCACTCAAAAGGTACGGGGCAATCATACCCTACGTTTGTATCCACCATATAAATATCAGGGCCCCTGGGACATCCTAAATAGAGGCAATCTCATGAGGATCTGCAACGCTATCCAAGGGCTGGAACAATTAAACAGTAGAGGTCTTGAATACATAGCCTTTTTAGCACCTAGAAAGGGCGATTCAATCAAGTGCACAGAAGTTTGTTTTAGCAGTGTGGAAATAGTGCAGTCGCTGTTGTCAAAGTCAGAAGTTTTCAAACATTGGGTTAAAGAGCTTAAAGAAGTGAACAAAGTAAAGTATCCAACATTCCTCATCCCTCAAGGGGCTAATGGAAAAAGTGACGGAACTCTTAGAGCATCCCTGCACCCCAAGGAGGGAGCTGGAATCCAGCAATGCCAAAAAAACTCAAACTCTCAAAGCCTGCCAAAACTCACACTGGGTAATAAAAAAGTAGTCTCTTGGAACATAGCGATGCTAGCAAAATCGCTCAAGTCCCAAACTTGGAATCCTTTTTGAGAGAGTTTGACATCATCTGTTTACAATAAACTTGGAGAGAGGCTGAAAATCAGTTAGCAGGGTTCCAAAACTTCTGTAGCCCAGCTGCACAATCAACATCTAAAGGGCACCCTAAGGGAGGTCTATCAACCTACATAACCAGAAGTAAATCTTTAAAGGCAAGGAGCATTGACCAGTTACCAGCCCACATGTTAGCCGTCATCATTGAAAATTGGCTACTGGAACGAGCATCAATATCAGTCATAATATTAAACATTTACATCAACCCCAACGTGACTCACAAACAGCGTCTATTAGACACAACGGAAAATTAACTGCTATCTCTAGGAGCTTCATACAGGAACGCCTCCTGGCCCATCACAGGCAATTTCAACCTAAACATGGCCAACGATGGGAACAGAAGTGCCAGAGAAGGAGCCCTGGATCAGTGCCAGGGCACACCACAGCAAGTATCACGCTTTAGGGACATGGATCAATGCAGTCCTCGATCACATCACAGACCAGACTTAGGGCCTTATTTCAAAGCTGGCAGTCCAACGTCAGCCTGGCTGTCGCAGTAGGACCATCGCGACTGTCGTGGTCCAACAGCCACATTACGAGGTAATTGGGCAGACCCACGAACCTACCACCATCCCCACCAGAGTCAGTGAGCCCAAAGGGCTAACGTCAGTCCTGGTTGTAATCAGCCAGGGCGGTGCTGAAGTCAGCTCCACCCTGCTGACTACAACCTTGAAAAGGCTGGCAGAGATCAAGTGCAGGGGGTCACAGTGGGGAATGGGCAGTGCAGGGGTCCCACTCTCCAGCACCCTTGAAATGTTGTGCAGGCAGTGCACATTTCAAGGGTGCTGGTGCACCCTGCATGCAGCAGCATTGCCGCCGGCTCCATTATGAGTCGGGGACAGGTTCCCGCTTGTGAGTCCACCTTTCCCACTGGTTCCCACCTGTCAGCCCAGTTAGAAGTTGTAATTGGGCCGGTGAGAGGACCGCCACCTCAATGGCAGTCTCCTCACCACTGGTCTGGCACTCGGGTTTTCAGACTGCCAAATTCGTTATCAGGCCCTTAGTGGCCCTTGTGAAAATGTTTGTGTGTACCCAAGCTCTACAGAAATACCATACATACAAATACATTACCCAAGGGAAGTAGGCAAATAAATGGGTGATGTATTCCTTGGCATTCCAGGAGGCTGTACACTGATGGATTGACAGTGCTGTTGGTTGCAATGTAGTAGTTGTAATGCAGAATGAGTAATTCTGAGTGCAGCAGGGGTAAATGTAAAATATGCAACTCCTGGACAAATGTGGTCTCATTCGTCCTGCAGGGACCTGGCATTAAGCTGTAATGCTACTTCTTACTATTTTTCCATTGCAGCGTCAGGGGTGTTTGAAGTTTATATTTTATAAGCGAAGTGTTTTTGTCAAGATCCTGATATTTAGCCTATCCATCATTGGCAGAGTTTCATGATATCTCGTATAGACACCCACATTCATGTTTTAATCAAACTTGCAATATTTTCTTGTGAATGCCAATATTTCCTCATAAGTATTAGTTGCTACCGACATTGGATAGAGCCTTTCTCCCGAGTTAACTTCAAACCGTTTTGTTCACAAGTTTGAAACTGGATTGATATTGACTACAGTCTATCAAGACAACTTCAAATGGCATGCAAAACTCCCAATTAGAAGTAAGAACATGATGAGATGTAAGTTTAAAGCTGAACAAGAGAATCACAATAGGATAAGTCTACAGCTAACAAGTGTAAATACCATCAGTTCCAGGTGCATTACTATAACAGTGGGGAGTGCGGTGGGGGAAAGATGGGGGCGAAGGGTATGGTATGTTGGTGAGAAGGGAAGGGCAGTGGGACATGGGTAAGAGAGACGGGTCAACAGTTGCCAAGCAACATTCCTCAACATTTCATGTGAGTACAGGAAAGGAGGCGAGGTTATTATGATACTAGAATCAGGAGTTTTCGTTCTTGAAAGGAAGAAAGGCATTTTTACCCTAGACCCTTTCATAAATCTCTATTTTGTCGTTTTGTTTGTTGGTGGTGTATTAATGGAGTGGCACCCTGGGCAATTTTACAGCCACTCCTGGCCTGTAGGGTTTGGGAGTTGGCATCAATGGTGTACAATGCTTTCCTCACTCTCTTGTTCTTAAATTTACGTTTTGGTAGCTAGCCCTTTCCCTCACCATGGCAAACCTGTGTGCAGTCGATTTGCTGAATTCATACCTTCCTCGTCTACTGAATTGTTTGGTGTGCTTCATTGCTTGAGCTATGCTGTGAGTATGACTCAGATGTATTACATTGCTGTTGTTCCATCATTCATGTCACATGCTCATTTTGCTGTTATGTTTGTCTCCCTTTTGATAATTTCTTCCTGTTTCATCAACCTTCTTCCAAAGCCATTAGTTGCTGTTCAGGTATATGATGTGTTGTTTGCTATACGAGTGCAGGGAAACGTGACATTCTTATTTCATCATTTGGCATATGCATGGCAGTGCAATTACACTTGTCATAGTTGCTTTATAACATGATTTTTACTATAAAGCTGCTTTACAGTTTTTTCACATGACATCACTTATCTCTACATGCCTCAATGATTCACCGAAATGTTTTTTATCTCTATAATTCTTATAAAAAGTATTTTCTTTTTGTCTATGCAATATCCTTCACAATTCCACCACTTGCCAGTTTGGCATTTGGCTTACCCCAAAGTGCTTTATTAAAAGACTTAGGGGGTCATTCTAAGTCTGGCGGGCGGCGGAGGCCGCCCGCCAGACTTCCCCCTCCGAAATACCGCTCCGCGGTCGAAAGACCGCGGAGGGTATTCTAAGTTTTTCCCTGGGCTGGCGGGCGGTCGCCAAAAGACCGCCCGCCAGCCCAGGGAAAAACTCCCTTCCCACGAGGATGCCGGCTCGTAATCGAGCCGGTGGAGTGGGAAGGTGCGACGGGTGCTGTTGCACCCGTCGCGTATTTCACTGTCTGCCAAGCAGACAGTGAAATACTTGTAGGGGCCCTCTTACGGGGGCCCCTGCAGTGCCCATGCCAGTGGCATGGGCACTGCAGGGGCCCCCAGGGGCCCCGCGACCCCCCCTACCGCCATCCGGTTCCCGGCGGGCGGACCGCCGGGAACTGGATGGCGGTAGGGGGGGTCGGAATCCCCTCAGCGGCGCAGCTAGCTGCGCCGCCTTGGAGGATTCAATAGGGCGGCGGTACACTGGCGGGAGACCGCCAGTGTTGCCCGTCTGACCGCGGCTTTACCGCCGCGGTCAGAATGCCCTGCGGGGCACCGCCGGCCTGTCGGCGGTGCTCCCGCCGACCCTGGCCCCGGCGGTCTAAGACCGCCGGGGTCAGAATGACCCCCTTAGTTCCGCAACTATATCTATGTAAATAGTTATTACAAATATGCAATTTGAACCTTTGAGGCACAGTGATGCTGTTTGTAGAAGCTTGGGCATATCACTACTACAATGGAAGAATCACATGCTGCTAACAAAGTCACTAGACCTATCTCTGTACTGTGAAAACAATTAGAATGTCTGTAGTATCAGTAGTGAATCTGTGGCCCTAGGATCTGCCTCAACAAGGCAAAGAAAGAGCTGTAGAAAATTCATTTGCAACATGTCTTTGGATTATATTCAAGTTGTCCCACACCTTTGTGCAAACATCTAAATCTGCCTTGCAATTGTTCCTAATTTGCTCTCAATGATGCTCCTCTTATCTTGTGTGCACCATTATGCCACCATTCCCTTGGTGTACAAGGAGTTAGCTATGGAGTCAGAAGGATTGAATGAAGGTCAAACACGAATATGGCATCTCTTATGAATTGCAAACCACCTGCATGTTAATTGATTGTTGAGGTTTCCCATTCCTCTCTGAATATTCACTTAAGGAGGGGCGACACGATAGGTCATGGGAACCATCATTATTTCCTATGAAGTATGGATATGTCATATTCGGAAAATTCCTACTTTGTGTTCTGTACCTCTGCAGAGGTAGAAGGGAATGAGATATATGAGTGTATTCTTTTTGTAGCACATCTTATTACACCTGTATAACAAAGGCAATGTTCTATAGTATATAATCCCTCAACAGTGTTTACATGATCATCAAAGATTTAGTAGTTCACAACAAGAAGTGCCCATTGCAATCAGGAATCTAAGTTTATGGTTTTAGGGGGTGCAAATATGCTGAATGTGTTAGATTTTAGAATGCATAATGAGCAGTCATGGGGCAAAGGGGGGAGATAAACCGGTAACAAAAAACTTGAATAACCAACCAGTCATTGAGCTGTCATGGCCCACTGGAATGGTGCATCTGTATGGTGTGGTACGAAAGGGTATGCTTAGGGTCACAAGAGATTCATCTTGTGATGCCAGTTAATATACGTGGGGTTGAGATGAACAGTTTTGCAGGTCAAGGCTCCACCTTTGGGGTCCACCGTCTCATCCCTCATCCAAGGATTCTTCGCCAAGAAGTGGGGCACATTAACCATCATCAGTGAAGAGTGGGCTATCCTGCAATATCTGATCTCAAGCCTGGGTGTGTTCCAGGCTGCACCAGCATCTTTGCATCTCCAATTTCAGCCGAGCACTTTCACACTCAGACCATCTAGACAGCTCACATTTCCACCCCTGTGTGGTGGGGCTGTGGGGGATTTCCAAAACATGGATAAAGGTCAGGAGGCCAGGACAAGAGCTAGATCAGCAAATTTAGTGGCGATTAACTTGGATTTAGGTTTAGAGAACAACCCTGGAACACAGACCATGGAGGTCCTATTCAGATACTGGCCAGTGGCAGCATTGATGAGGCATAGTACTGTGTCCTAATATGATGTGTGGATTAAGCAAGTCCATACTATATGATAAAAGTCTGCCCCTTCTAGGTGGAATCATGAGCAGGACGCCTGCACTTCTGGAAACATTTTGGTGATGCTCTTGAGGTCAGGAACACCTTGTGAAGGTAGTAATATTAAATTAGATAAAAGCATGCATTCCGGGTAGCGTGAGTGGTGTTGGTCAGGACATTAGCCCAGTTATCACCGTAAGTTCTAAGCTCATGCAGGAGCCCAGCGTTCACAGTGGGAGAGAGCTCAGTTGGTTTGGGGAAGAAGGGACCTGTAAAGTGGGGTGACCACTTGCACCTACCCAGTCATTGTGCAAATAACTTTCAGGTAGTTAGGTTCAGGAGGTTACAGTCCCTATTCACCCCACACTCATCACAGAGTGGCCACCACTGCACTCTAGAGCATAAAGTGCCGTGAATGGTGGCCATAGTAGTCCATGAGATCATGGAAACTCCATAGGTGGCCATTTGCATACCATTCCATAGAGATTTCATGGCCCTTTGTTAGACCTAAATATATCACAAAAGCAGCCCTATCTATTAACCTATTCTGTGCCTTGGACGAGGTGATCTCGTCCAAGGCACCGGCTCCCGGGTGCCTTGTACGAGATCACCTGTCCTGCACCCGGGAACCGGGGGCAGCGCTATCGCTCCCCCCTGACCCCCCATCCATACTCCCCGGTCCTGGATGGAAGGGGAATCCCTTCCCCTTCCACCCCGACCCCCCCGTGTGACGTCTGTCACAGAGGCCTCCTCCTTCGCACTGGAAGCTCAGCTTCCAGCGCGCTGGGAAGAGAAATGCAAAGCATTTCTCTTCCGATCACGTGGAGGAGGCCCGGAGAGGCTTCAAAGGGAAGGAAATGTATTTCCTTCCCTTTGAAGTCTCTCTGAGCGTTTCAAAAGCCGGATTGTAAAGCAATCCGGCTTTTGAAATGCCCACTAGACACCAGGGATTTATTTTCACATTTGAAATTGGCATAAGGGAGCGACCCCTTGGGCAAGGGTCACTCCCAGGGGGGGGCATTTTTTCTTAAAGGCCTTTTCTGCCGGGGGCAGAAACCTCTAGGCGCCAGGGCTAAAAACAAATTGTTTTTTTTTTTGTTTTTGTTTTTTTAGAGATGGGGAGCAACCCATTAGACAAGGGTCACTCCCCTGGGGGACAAATTGTATTTAGACCATTTCTGTCCCCATTGGGGGCAGATCGGACGATTTGAGGTCAATCTGCCCCAAGGGGGGCAGAAACCACTAGACACCGGGGATTTTTTTTTTGGCGCCAATGTCACGCAAGGGGAGTGACCCCATAGGCAAGGGTCGCTCCTGGGCGTTGGGGGGTAAATTTATTTTAGGCCATTGGATCGGCCTATTGTTATTAGGCCAATCTGCCCCCGGGGGGCAGAAACCTCTAGGCACCAGGGCTAAACAAAAATGTGTGTTTGTTTTTTTTGTTTGTTTGCTTTTTTAGAGATGGGGAGCAACCCATTAGGCAAGGGTCGCTCCCCTGGGGGGCAAATTGTATTTAGACCATTTCTGCCCCCCTTGGGGGCAGATCAGCCGATTTTAGGTCAATCTGCCACCAAGGGGGGCAGAAACCACTAGGCACCGGGGATTTTTATTTGTGCCAATGTCACGCAAGGGGAGCGACCCCATAGGCAAGGGTCGCTCCCGGGGGAGGGGGCTGTGGGGTGAGTGGGCAAATTTATTTTAGGCCATTTCTGCCCTCCCTGGGGCCGGCTGAGCTAGAGGCCAAAATCTACATTTAGGCACTTTGCAAAAAACACCTCTGTTTTCTGTCAAAAAATGGGATGTATCCATGTTGTGTTTTGGAGCATTTCCTGTCACGGGCGCTAGGCCTACTCACACAAGTGAGGTATCATTTTTATCTGGAGACTTGGGGGAACACTGGGTGGAAGGAAATTTGTGGCTCCTCTCAGATTCCAGAACTTTCCGTCACCGTTTTGGGGCATTTCCTGTCGCGGTCGTGAGGTATCATTTTTATCGGGAGACTTGGGGGAACATAGAATAGCAAAACAAGTGTTATTGCCCCTTGTCTTTCTCTAAATTTTTCCCTTCCCAATATAAGAGAGTGTGTAAAAAAGACGTCTATTTGAGAAATGCCCTGTAATTCACAAGCTAGTATGGGCATCCCGGAATTCAGAGATGTGCAAATAACCACTGCTCCTCAACACCTTATCTTGTGCCCATTTTGGAAATACAAAGGTTTTCTTGATAGCTATTTTTCACTCTTTATATTTCAGCAAATGAATTGCTGCATACCCGGTATAGAATGAAAACCCACTGCAGGGTGCAGCTCATTTATTGGCTCTGGGTACCTAGGGTTCTTGATGAACCTACAAGCCCTATATATCCCCACAACCAGAAGAGTCGAACAGACGTAATGGTATATTGTTTCAAAAATCTGACATTGCAGGAAAAAGTTTCAGAGTAAAACGTAGAGAAAAATTGCTGTTTTTTTTACCTCAATTTCAATAATTTGTTTTTTCAGTTATTTTCTGTAGGAAACCCTTGTAGGATCTACACAAATTACCCCTTGCTGAATTCAGAATTTTGTCTACATTTCTGAAATGTTTAGGTTTCTGGGATCCAGCATTGGTTTCACGCCCATTTCTGTCACTGACTGGAAGGAGGCTGACAGCACAAAAAATCATAAAAATGGGGTATGTCCCAGTAAAATGCCAAAATTGTGTTGAAAAATTGGGTTTTCTGATTCAAGTCTGCCTGTTCCTGAAAGCTGGGAAGCTGGTGATTTTAGCACAGCAAACCTTTTGTTGATGCCATTTTCAGGGGAAAAAACACAAGCCTTCTTCTGCAGCCCCTTTTTCCCATTTTTTTGAAAAAAACTAAATTTTCACTGTATTTTGGCTAATTTCTTGGCCTCCTTCAGGGGAACCCACAAAGTCTGGGTGGGTACCTCTAGATTCCATAGGATGTTGGGAAAAAAGGAAACAAATGTGGCTTGGCTAGCTTATGTGGACAAAAAGTTATGAGGGCCTAAGGGCGAACTGCCCCAAATAGCCAAAAAAAGGCTTGGCACAGGAGGGGGAAAAGGCCTGGCAGCGAAGGGGTTAAGAACATGGGCCATAATTATTATTCTCAAAACAACAGCTATTGTCATTAATGATACTTATATAGGCAATCAGCTTGAAGCATAATCGTATTGATAACTCATTAGTAGGATGTTGAATAAAAAAGAACACCCCAAAACACTGCATAACAAATAGAAAAAATAAAGTCCACCACAATTTCTTGATATCTTAATTAATATATTGTTGTGAAAATCATAAAAACATATCCAGGGTTGCAAGAAAAAGGGAACCCATAGAAAGCCAATGCACAAATAAATCACACACAACCAAAAGTTTCAAAATCTAACAACCTAATACATTAATGTCTCTGCCTACCGGACCCAATTATAATTCAAAGGGTCCGTTTTTAGGTTTATTTATAGCATAGATGATGGTGTTTCGACAACCTTAATAAATGTGGGGTCTCATCAGGACCAACAATTACAAGGGAAACCTAGGATAAGAGCAAAAACAATAATGATAATCAATTACACAATGGCAGTAGAATAAATGAGGTATTGATAGGCCCAACCATAGTCAAAATATTGGTAATAACCCACCTGTTCAATCAACAGAAATCAACTGAACCCAGTGCAACAAACCACCAGCGAAATACTGCAAAAGTACTTACTAGGTAACTCTTATGCTGTAAGGGAAGGAAATATAGAGAATCATAGGCAGAGGCCAAAGAAATGCATGTATAACGTCGGTAGCTAAGCTCACAGTGCTGCAAAAATAACTTACCCACAGATGAAAGAGGTCGATAAATTGGCATGCAATCAGTCAAATTACCAAAATAAATCCGATGGTGATGGCCACGTGCAACTAATGATGGTCCGCTTCCATCAATGAAACTGCCTGATCTGCAGAGATTGAGGCGGGTTGCAATACTGCACCTCACCAAAACCTGAGGAAGTTAGTCTGAGGGTGGGATGCGTCTTCAGGAGAGATGGAGATGGAGCATGACAAAGAGGCTAGAGACACATAGCTATGCATTATGTAGGCCAGGATGGGGTGTGGTCACATTGTAATGTGATGTATACACATTGGCAAGGATGAATAGCAACTACAAACAGAGCCTGGTGGTGCATTAAAAAAAAAAAAAAAAAACATTCAGGGAAGAAAAATAGTACATCATTGATCATAACTCCAGTTTCTGACATTGACAGTAATACCACGAATATCCACTGGCAGAAAGAGTACTCATGCAATATTACAGGTGAAGATGAGACAAAAAGCCAAACGGAATAAATACAGGGCAAGTAAGGCACGAAATAGAACAAAATCATTACAGTAACGCCGTATACCTTATATATATATATATATATATACAAGGCTTAATTCAGGAGAAACGGTAGAGAAGAGAATTAGGTCAGTAATACAAATTGAAACATAAATGATTGGGTAAATTGTACATGCCCTCCATTCAGGTAAAGGTAAAATAATTAAATAAATGCAATGGTCACTCAAGTAAATATCCTTTGAAAGGCAAGGCACAATTCGAATACAACTGTTAATACAGGTTGGAAATGGATTACAGGGTAAAATATACATGAGCTCCATTTAGTGTAAAATATAGTTCACAGCGGACAGTAATACAACGAAGGGGAATAATATAAATGTGATATTTAAATCATTTAAGTTAGCCACATATGAACACCAATCCACTGTTGTATTTAGTCCTTGACGTACTGAGTCACAGCACTCAATCAACTCTCAAGTTTGTTATTTACTACTGCAAGGCCTACCTCTCCCATGGGTGGAACTGAAGTTACCTTATTCCATTTTATAAGTGTCATTAACAAGTTTATGTTTGATGTCTCTGGAATTGTAATGACAAATCTTAACTTATAGTGAAGCAAGATTTTAAATTACAATTTTGACAATTCCACTTTTCAAAGTGGCCATTTTCCTGCCCTAGCCATTTGGTGCATGCAGCCTCTTTCTGGGTCACATGACTGGGTGTAGTTGACAGGTGGACTTTGTGTATTCTTCCTAGACAGCCACACACCATGGGTAGCTTAGGTGTGACTGGATTGCCCATCACTGTTAGGATGGAAGATAGGAGCTGGGCCCAGGCCCAAATAAGATAGAATAGGCTGTGTTCTGCCTCCATACAAAGGGCTGTCTACCCTTTGTAGTTGGCCCGCAGCCAGGGCCAGGAAGGCAGGGCACCTGTGCACTTCAAAGGCATAATTGTGTGTAAATACTGGACCTGAGACACCTGCTCTTCAGTGCACTTCTGGAATTGTGGATACTCTGACAGCAAGAAGGACGGCTGTGCTGCTTAAAGGACTGCCTCTCTGCTGGACTACTGCACTGAAGAACTGGTTCCCCACTGTGCTGACGTGCTGTCTGCTGCCCTGATGATGTAAAGGTCTGGGCCCGCATCTCTTGTCCCCAGAACCCAGAGCGGTTTGAAGGACAAATTGGTGGACCTCCTGATCTGAAGCCTCTGGAACACAACAGGCTTCCAACAAACTTGAACCTGCACCTGGACTCTGCCATCTGTGACTCTACCCTGCCAAGTCCTGGAACCTTGGAAGTGGGCATAAGGTACTCTACCAGCCTCTCTGGATCCAGTAGCAGTGACACATCTCCTCGGCTGCTTGACGCAAACCCAAGCAGAACCAACAAATCACCGCTGCTGCATGAAGTGGACCAGTATAAAGACCTGCATCACACTGCAGCCCATCGGAAGCGCCTCTATACGATGCATGCTCTGTGCAGACTCTCACATCCCTCATCGACAGTAGCCTCAACGATGCAGATGGACTCCGCTCACAGCCTTGCAGCTCCTTCAACCAGATTACATTGCCTTGACTGTGCCATGCATCCCCGATGCCAACCTTCACATCACATGCCCTCATCGACATGATCCTCAACGATGACGCAGGACCTAGCACTGCAGCCTCGCTGCATCTCAGAACTGGCATGTTGCTTCAGCTGCATGACACATCTTCAACGTAGATCTTCTCAAGGCTCCACAAACCAGGATTTGAAGGTGCTTGGTTCAGAGGGCAAACGTGGGTCCCTGTTGCAGGCCCGTTCTCCAACACGGTCAGTCTGAACTTGTGGCATTTTTTGGTGGAGTGCAACAGATACCCACAGTTGGCGCTTTGTGCTTTTTGGTGCTATTTTATCTAAAATCTTTAAAATTGCATATCTCCATTTCTACTGATTGGATTTTTGCTGTTTTTTTACTTGTTTTAGTTGTTAAAGAAAGATCCAGTTTTCAAACTATGTGTAGGATCCTTTTTGTGTGGTGTTTTCACTTCATTATTGTTTGAGGTTTTGCACAAATACTTTACACATTGCCTCGCTAATCAAGCCTGACTGATCCGTGCCAAGATACCAGAGGGTAAAGTACAGGTTTATTTAGGGTTCTCCTGTGCCTCACCCTGACAGGATTGTGCTTGCTGCTTGACCAGAGTGCACACCCCAGTCAACCAAGAACAGAATTTCTTAAAATCATCTTTATCTTTGTTTTAGGGATGTTAATCAATTATTTCCACTTTAAGTAGTTAATAAATCCATCCTCTAACCTATGCACTGAATTCTAAGGCAAATAAATCAAAATGGTTTCGTAAGCAAACTGTAGAATCTGTTTTGGTATTACCAGGTACACACAAGTAACACACACCATCGTTTAAGTACAGACTAAATAGCATCAAACCTCGACCAACCCTGGTAGGTATGGAAAACCTATTGTTACATTCTACAGAAGGGCCTTAATGAACTTGAGAAAACGCCTTGGTTCAAAAAGTGGGAGTTTCACAGCTGATAATAGGGATTTTTCAAATCCCAACTGACTTAGCTTCTACCATAATTTCGAACTGTTGACCAGGTTGAATGCTCATCTAGAACTATGAAAGTCAGACATATAAGGAGTTTCTTTATTTTGGCATATTTTACACAAGTCATACACCGTTGGATCACCCGGGCAACATTCCCTATTACCTGCCTGAAACGAGGTTAGCATCAAACAAGGATGCCAACTGATTTGATCCAGTCCTGAGGCCGACTTAGTAGAAGACGGCCAAATATGTTTGCCGGCTCCATCTAACAAGGATATCAGCCTACAGTTGGCCTGTTTCGCACAATTGTGTTTTCATATGTTTACAATAACTGCTGATCCCCGTGGTGGAGGTACAGATGCCAGTGCTGCATTAAAAACTTTGAGTGAAACCTGTCTCCATAGTTCAGAATGCTCACAATACAAATCCACAGGGAAAAAATGTGTTTTGGGGGCCTTATTTGCTTTCTCGCATATAACGGCTGGGGCTCAGACAAAGGATAAATATTATTAAGGTTCTCACTATGACATCATATTGATAGCATCAGAGATTGTGTAATTTTACGGCTTCCTGCATAAAGCTTCATGCATTTGCTACAATATGAGTCCCCTGCTTAATGTCTTTGACCCCACGATACAAGGATACAAGTTACCAATATTTCAGTTCATCCCGTAACCTTTCCTGGACTTTGAGCTTTTTTCAGCTCATCAGTTTCTTATACTTCTTCCTGAGTTCTTTAAAAGAAAGATTAACTACCAGGAGTTGAATGTCGTGGAACCAGAGTAGATGGAAGCTCGCATTTCTCTTCACTGCATTCATCAATACACCATGTGTACCTATTATTTATTTCCGTCCTGCCTGGTTTTGAGGTCGACCAAAAAGAAGCAATTTTTGCAGTTCCATTCACAAATCTATCAAGAAAAAAATCACCTTTGAGGATGACTCTTACATTATGAGTCAATTTGTCTATTAGAAGGGAAGCTTGGTTACAATATTTACCCCAGCTTCCTGATACCTCTCTTTTATTAGTTGCTTGGAGAACTGCAAGTAGGTAATCGCTTGCACCAGAGCTTATGACTTGTAAGACCAAACTAATCACCAGTGAGTCACGATCAATCTGTAAGCACTCCATAACTTTCACATCCAAGACCTACTTTCAAGCCTCAATGTTGGCTAAAATGTGGTTGATTAGACTTGATGTATTCCCAGACAAAAAATTTTGAGAACCATGTCTAACTGAAAGTGTGAATTTAAATATTACAAAAATCAATAGGTAGTTCTACTCTGAGGGCCTCATTTACAACCCTTTGGGCCACCGCTGCATTATTTTATTTTGACCCAGCGTTGGCGCTAGCATTGCACTACACTGCTCCATATTTACAAACTGACTCATTGGACCCAATCTGTCAGCTTGTAAAGCCCTGTGTCTCATAATACCAGTACCAGGTATAATATGTGCATGGTAGGCATTCCCACAGGAAAAGCAATGCAAAACTGACACAGTGAAATTTACATTTCACTGCGTCATTCTGCGTCTTCACTGTGTCAAAATTTTACCATCTGCTCCGAGTAGGAGTAAAACTGATGCAGGGCTTTCCCTATGGGAGACTCATCTCATTGCTGGAGTTGCATCAATTTAACAACACTACTCCAGCAATGTGTGAGTTTGGCGCCAACAAATGCATCAGAATTTATGATGTTCTGTGAAAACATGTGCCATGGAGCTCCGTATTGTAAGTACAGCACATCCATAGCGTCATTAGGGAATTTGCGGGAAGCTCAAGAAATCTGATGCATCGAACCTGATGTGTCAGATTCTTGTAAATGAGGCTCTGAGTTTTTTCCTCTGATGCAAACCCAATTGTGAAATACCCCATCCTGCTTCTTCCTAAATGATTACACTTTTCGGGACCCCTTTGGAAGTTGGGGGTATTGAAATCACCACAAATCATGAGTGAGTGGTGTTCTAAGGGATCTGCATACTAAATATCAATGTCAGAATATCAAGGGTATTAATATTGAGGACAACATATTGAAAAGAAAATATTGACAGGTAAGTATTTCTAGACAGGCAACTGCTGCACTTGACAGTTCAGTTTGGTAGGGCCCATATTGCTAGCCTCCCTGTACATCATCCTTGTTGAAGTTTGCTAGTTGTTAAATATTATATCAATCTGTCATGAATGAGCTCTGTTAATGACCACATCTATTGAAAGCGACAAATGTTGTGCAAATAGGTGTATTTGTTACTCATTCTTCATCCCTAGGGTGGTGCCCAATGTTTAGAGTTGCTTCAGCTATTGTTTCTGCAACCTGATCAAGATCGTTGAAACCTTCCTTAGGGAGTGCACATCATCATTCTTCCTTTTCTCATCTGTTTATGCATTTTTTAATAGACTCCTGCTCCAACACTTGGTTACCATGTTCGTAAAGGGCTTTCCAGTGGTTGCTATTTATTTTATTCTGCCCATTGTATCATGATGCTTAGGGCCACTAGATTTAGAGTGCAAAATCTCAAGTCAATTTACCATTGGTTTCTATTACAAATGTTACAAGATGGTTGCAAGAATAGTTATGGGCAGATTTATTATTCTTTCATGAAGGGCAGTGCAGCACGCCACCTTGCTGTGCTGCATGGAAATGAAAGAGCAGGAATGTACCTTATTTACCATTATACAGCACATTCCTGTCCTTTCCTAGCGCCGGCACACTTTTGGCTGCCTAGCACCAATGCAGGCACCCTTGCGTCATGTTATAAAGGTGCCTGCGTTGTAGGCAGGATTGTTTTTGTGGAGGCAGGAAGGCATGCCTTCCTGCACAAAAACAATTCTGGAAGGCATTATCTTCTTTCTACATGCAGCACCCATAGAAAGAGGAAACATGAGAAGAAATAAATATGTTTCTCCTTGTTATGCCTCACTACACATTCCCCAGTCTACCACAAATGGTAAATATGAGAATGATCCAAAATCCATGAGTGAATGCGTGGGACCAATCCTGCTCCACCAATAGAATGACTGGGGTATCTCACTCTGTAATGTTATATGCATTTTGCAGAGGTGTTTCATTACTTGTGGGGCACTCAAAAAGTCATATTCTCCAGTGTTTGATTATGGGCTCTTCTCACCCTTCGAAATGTCACATTAAGGCTGCTCGTGGAAAATGCCCTCTGTTAATTTGTTGGTGAAATTCTCGTTTCTTAGAAGAGTCTGAACATCTGGAAGGCTTTTATCATATGCAAAGGACTAGAATGTTAGTTGCAAAGCACTGATGGAAACACATGTAATTGGTTACAGCTGTGTTCTGTCCATTGCAGTTGTCATTGTGCCTTCTTCAAGAACATTTTGATGGTTCACATCAATTCCTGCTTATCTCTGACACCTCTGTTTTGGACAGTTGGGCCTAAAATCGGGATGAGTAGCAACGGACCTGCTTTGCTAGACTCACCAGGAAAGAAATACGTAGTCAGTTTACATTTTGTTTTCGGATTTGCTGCTGATTTCATACTGGTTGATTCAGGGGTGGGATGCAGTTTATGGTCGCTTCTTATTCTATGCTTTAGGCACATTGGACACTTTTGGCAGTGAAGTGAAAAATTCACCATCTGAATCAGAATAATTCGGCACAAGGGAAATAGTAATTAGTCTACTTCAACTTGGATGGATAAATGCAAAAAAAGGAGAACACTTTGCCTTCTAGAGAGATGGATAAAACTTAAAAACGATGCTTATGCATGGTTAGGGTGTTTCCGAAGCACGAACATAACCAAAGAAAGTAGAGTGCGGTAAAAGGTCAAAGAAAAGCATAAAGCTAGTCAGTATCAGGAATGGTTAATGTACTGTGATGCTGTGGGCTTTAAAGAGATGGGTCTCCTTCACTTCCTAAATTGGAGCAGCAGTGGAGCTGTCCCAACGGATACGGAATGTTGTCCCAGATCCTAGGTGCATACATGGATAATGCCTGTTCCCTTGATTTTCGTTTTTACGCTTCCTAGTCTGCAGCATTGTTGACTTTTGTTCCACACCACGGCTAGCTGCCCAAAATCAGCAAGGGTCACACGTCCTGGTTGAAGAGGGCGTTGCTTAATGCAGGCAGCTCCAGGCTGCTCTACCCACTTTATCTTTCAAGCACAAACGTAGACGTAATACAAAGGGCCTCTCCCAATGCCAACAAAATCCACTACCATTCCAGCCAAAGCCAGCACCCACGCAGCCAACTAGGAGGCCCTCCAATAATCACCAACAGTGACGGCCAGGTGCACAAGCTAAAGGGAAATCTGGTAGTGGCAAGGACCACTGCAACATCCCAGCACCACAGCAGCTCAACAATGATGAGTAGGCAACATGCAATCGGCAGTGGGAGACAAAAGATCACAGGTGAGACAGAAGCACCAGCGAGTTAGGCTGCTTTTGATGCTAGTAAAGCACACAAGTAAACTGAAGGAGGGAGGAGGGGCAACTGTAATCTTTGTTCAATGGTTGTAGTAATGGTAACACCTGGACCTAATTGTGGATATTCTGGTCTGGTCTACCTAGTACACATGACCTGAAGATATTAAAGATGGCCTGTGACCTGTGTGTGTTCAGGAGGTATTTTAATGAGGAGCAGCTGGGGAGCAGTGTGACTTGGTGTTGGGGAGATACAGGTGTTGGGAGGTATATATTGCAAGTGCTGTTGGTGTTTACAGCTAGTTGTGTTTATATGATGATTTGTTTATTTTGTGCCTTTGTGTGGCTGTGTGTATCTATTTTGGAATGATGTTTCCAGTGACTGTGTTACCTAATTGTGTTTTTAAACTGTTTCACTCTGCCTCGTTTACTTTCCTTTGTGTGCTGATGTTCTAACAGTCGATTTTGGAGTGTTATATTGCCTCATTTTACTGTCCCGTTAATGTCATCAACAGACTCCACTGGTTTATTTGAAATTGTATTGTAGTTCCTATGACTGGCTTTCCATGTTGCATGACTTTAACCCCTTCACTGCCAGACCTATTCCCCCTCATGTGCAGGCCTTTTTTAGCTATTTGGGGCAGTTCGCACTAGGCCCTCATAACCTTTTGTCCACATAGGCTACCTATGCCAAATTTGCGTCCTTTTTTCCAACATCGTAGGGATTCTAGAGGTACCCAGAGTTTGTGGGTTCCCCTGGAGGAGACTGAGAAATGAGCCAAAATACAACAAAACTTTTGTTTAAAAAAAAAAAAAAAAAATGGGAAAAAAGGGCTGCAGAAGAAGGCTTGTGGTTTTTTCCCTGAAAATGGCATCAACCAAGAGTTTGCTGTGCTAAAATGCCCATCTTCCCAGCTTTCAAGAACAGGCAGACTTGAATCAGAAAAACACATTTTCAGCACAATTTTGGCATTTTACCTGGACGTACCCCATTTTTATGCTGTTAGCCTCCTTCCAGTTAGTGACAGAAATAGATGTTAATCCAATGCTGGATCCCTAACAGCGAAACATTTCTAAAATGTAGACAACATTTTGAATTCAGCAAGGGGTCATTTGTGTAGATCCTACAAGGGCTTCCTACAGAAAATAACAGCTGAAATAAAAACCTATTGAAATTGAGGTGAAAAAAACTGTCACTTTTCTCCACGTTTTACTCTGTAAGTTTTACCTGCAATGTCAGAGTTTCAAAAGCAATATACCATTATGTCTGCTGGGCTCTTCCGGTTGTGGGGCTATTTAGGGCTTGTAGTTTTATCAAGAACCCTAGGTACCCAGAGCCAACAAGTGAGCTGCACCTTGCAATGGGTTATCATTGTATACCCATTATACAGCAATTCGTTTGATGAAACATAAAGAGTGAAAAAATAGGTATCAAGGAAACCTTTATATTTCCTAAATGGGCACAAGATAAGGTAATGAGAAGAAGTGGTTATTTGCTCATCTCTGAATTCCGGGGTCCCCATACCAGCATGTGAATTACAGGACATTTCTCAAATAGACTTCTTTTTTTACACACTGTCTTACAATTAGATGGAAATAATGTAGAGAAAACCAAAGGGCAAAAACACTTTTTCATATATTCTGTGTTCCCTCAAATATCCCAATACAAATGGAGCCTCAGTAGTGTGGGTAGGCCTAGTGCCCGCAAAAGGAAATGCAACATGGACACATCAACATTTTACATTGAAATCTGACATGTTTTTTGCAAAGTGCTTAGCTGTGGATTTTGGCATCCAGCTCAGCCGGCACCTAGGGAAACCTACCAAACCTGTAAATTTTTTAATACTAGACACCTAGGGGAATCCAGCATGGGGTGACTTGTGGTGCTCTCACCAGGTTCTGTTACCCAGAATCCTTTGCAAACCTTAAGATTTGACAAAAAAACACTTTCCCCTCACATTTCAGTGATGGAAAGTTCTGGAATCTAAGAGGCGCCACAAGTGTCCTTCCACCCAGCACCCCCCCAAGTCTTCTGATAAAATTGTTACCTCACTTGTGCAGGTAGGCCTAGTGCCCGCAACAAGAAATGCCCCAAAACACAACATGGACACATCACATTTTCCCGAAGAAAACAGACTTGTTTTTTGCAAAGTGCCTAGCTGTGGATTTCGGCCTCTAGCTCAGCCGGCCCCTAGGGAAACGTACCAAACCTGTGCATTTAAAAACAACTAGATACCTAGAGGAATCCAAGATGAGGTGACTTGTGGGGCTCTCACCAGGTTCTGTTACCCAGAATCCTTTGCAAACCTCAAACTTTGGCAACAAAAAATATATATATATTTTTCTTCATATTTCGTTGCCAAAAAATTATGGAATCTGAGAGGGACCACAAATTTTCTTCCATCCAGAATTCTCCCAAGTCTCCTGATTAAAATGGGACCTCACTTGTGCCCATGACAGGAAATGCCCCAAAACACAACGTGAACTCATCACATTTTCCCAAAGAAAACAGAGCTGTTTTTTGCAACGTGCCTAGCTGTGGATTTTGGCCTCTAGCTCAGCCGGCACCTAGGGAAACATACCAAGCCTGTGCCTTTTTGAAAACTAGATACCAAGGGGAATCCAAGATGGGGTGACTTGTGGGGCTCTCAATACGTTCTATTACACAGAATCCTTTGCAAACCCACTTCTTCTTCACATTTTGGTGACAGAAAATTCGGAAATCTGAGAGGAGCCACACATTTTCATCTACCCTGCATTCCCCCAGGTCTCCCGATAAAAATGGTACCTCAATTGTGTGAGTAGGCCTAGTGCCCGCAACAGGAAATGTCCCAAAACACTATGTGGACACATCACAATTATCAAATACAAAACTACCTGTTTTTGTTGGGGGGAGCATCTGCGTTTTTGGTCCTGGGCTCAGCAGCCATCTAGGGAAACTTACCAAACCCAAACATGTCGGAAAATAAGACAGTGAGGGAGTCCACGGAGGTGTGACTTGCTTGAATCCCCTAATGTGTTTAATCCAGAATCCTCAGCAAACCTCAAATTTAGCTAAAAAATAAAATTTTCCCACATTTCTGTGTGGGATCCCCGCCCCGGGACAAATTTCCTACCACCCAATGATCCCTTCAGTCTCCCGGAAAAATGATACCTCACTTGTGTAGGTGGGCAACGTGCCTGTGACAAGGAAGAGCCGAAACCGTGTAAGAAATTAGGGGGACCCAAAGCAGGTCCAAAAGGACAGTTTGAAAAAAAACATTTTTAGGCTGTCAAGTAGGGCCAAATTGGTATTGGTATAGATACAACAATGCTGAATCGTAGGCATTTTGTGGATTACTGCAGATTCCAGAATGTTCCATCACAAAAATGTAGGAAAAATGTGTGATTTCAAGCAAAGGTGAAGGTTTGCAGGGCATTGTGGGTAAGAAAATGGTGTGGAGTACATGTGAAACACACCACCCTGGACTCAACAAGATGTTTAGTTTTCAGATGTGTCTAGGTCTCCTAGATTTTTCTAAATGGCAGCATACCAAAGTGTAAAAAAGTGCAGCCCTCACTATTCCAAGTGGGATGATTTTGAGAGTTAGCCAAGCTCTCATTGCCCATATGTAAAACCAAAAACCAAAATAATCGAATGTCCTCTTGCTTGCCGTGGAATAAGATGTTTTAGTGTGCGGGGGGAGAGTTACCCCCTTCAGTTGGGGTGGGGGCATAACCATGCCAATATTGATTGGTAGCCATCACCCCACTATTTTATATATTTTTTTAATTCTCTGACATCTAGTAGGCTATCTGCCACCCAGGAGTTGAGTGGGGGTAATTGCCCCATCTGCCCACTGGTGGGCAGAACAACTTTAACCCCCTCTTTTAAAAAAAAAAATCTTCCCTGGTCTCTGGTGGGCTTTTGGGCCCTACAAAAATAGGCCAATCCGCCCCCAAGGGGGGGGGGGCAGAAATGGAACACAGTATTGTGCCCTCATGGGGAGCAACCCTTGCCCAAGGGGCTGCCCCCCTAAACAAAACACACATACACACCAATCCCTGGTGCCTAAGTGGTTTCTGCCCCCCCCGGGGGCAAATCAGCCTAATAGAAATAGGCCGATCTGCTCCCAAGGGAGGCACAAAAGGCCTAAAATAAATTTGCCCCCCCAGGAAAGCGACCCTTGCCTAAGGGGTCGCTCCCCTTGTGTTAAATTGAGGTAAAAAAAATCCCTTGTGTCTAGTGGTTTCTGCTCCCCTTGGGGGCAGATTGGCCTAAGAAAAATAGGCTGATCTGCCCTCAAGGTGGACAAAAATGGCCTAAAAAAAAATTGCCACCCAGGGGAACGACCCTTGCCTAAGGGGTCGCTTCCCACATGTAAAAAAAGAAAAAAAGATCACTGGTGTCTAGTGGGTTCTGCCCCCGGGGGCAGATTGGCCTAGTTAAAAAAGGCTGAACTGCCCCCAGAGGGAGCAGAAAAGGTCTATTAATAAATTACCCCCAGGGGGGCGACCCTTGCTGAAGGGGTCACTCTCCTTCATTCATAAAATAAAAATAAAAAACTCCCTGGTGTCTAGTGGATTCTGCCCTCCCTGGGGGCAGACTGGCCTAATTAAAATAGGTCGATCTGCCCCCGGGGGGGGGGGGATGCAGAAATAAATAATAAATTGCCCCAAGGAGAGCGACCCTTGCTGAAGGGGTTGCTCCCCTTCATTCATAACATCCAAAAAACAAAACTCCTTGGCATTTAGTGGTTTCTACCCCCAGGAGGGGCAGAAAAGGCCTAGTGATATATTGCCCCCCTGGGGAGCGGCCCTTGCCAAAGGGGCCACTCCCCTCATACATAAATAGTAACAAAAACCAAAAAAACTAAGATCCCTGGTGCCTAGTGGGCATTTCTGCAGCCCAATCGCTTCACGATCGGGCTGCAGAAATCCTTACAGAGGCATGAAAGGAAAGGCCTTCCTTTCCTTTCATGCCTCTGACTGCCCCCACCTCCCCATCGGAAGAGAATCTCTTCCGGATTGTGCTGGAAGCTCAGCTTCCAGCGCAGTGGGAGGTGGCCTCTGATGAGATCAGCGTGCGATTGCCTGCTGACGTCAACAGATGTCACTGGGGGGCATAGGGGGCTGTGGGTGGTAGACCCATGGTGGGAGACCAGCTTGTACCGGTCACACAGGGGGTAAAGGCTGCCTTGTTATAATTCTGACACTGTCTTACTGCCTAAGTAGTACTCAGCTTACCTTTTGTGGATTGGGCTTGTCTTACATTTTCATAGGTGTTACAGGTGTCCAGAAAGCTGCAACAAAACTCATCCTGTATCTCCCTTGTCGCACCCACATCATCCCCCATCTCAAAAAACTTCACTGGCTCCCAGTCCAGAAGAGATTCCAATTTCAAGCTCCCCACCCACAGGTTCGAGCCTTGTATGACTCCAGACCCACCTACATCAACCTCCGCCTAAGATTCCACAAACCCTTCAGACACCTCTAGTCTACCTCCCTCACAGTGGCCCATAACCCAACTTACAACGCAGCAGAACAGGAGGATGCTCCTTCACCTACCTCACAGCTAAAGCTTGGACCGGACTCCTCTTGCACCTCAGGACCTCCCCTATTCTACAAGAGTTTCTAAGGACACTGAAAACCTGGCTCTTCAACTAAGATTCTGGACCCTGCCAGCACCTGGATACCCTCACAGATGACAAGTGGCACTCTACAAGTCAACTGATTGATAGATTGATTGGTAAATTTTATTAGGATTCCTTGTGCGCCGCTGTGATTTTCCCCTGTCACACACATTTTGGAGGTGATATAGCCCATTTTAGGTCAACTCCCCTGCCCAATTCCATTTTTACACCTTTGTAGTAAATTGTCATGAATGGATTATCCCACACACAAGATTGGATTGATGTATCCACATGCAAAGGTCAACCTACTGTTGCATGTATGTTTCCGAATGGGACTTTGTGAACTGCACTACATACATTGCAGTTGAACACTTAGTGACTGATTAAGAGTTTAGATGTTATTTATTACATCTTATATATATTGATAACAAGTTGTATATTCTTTATTGGGTGCTTTAAATAACACTTCCTGGGAGTCTGTGGGGTAAACAGATGTGGAATTTGGTGTTTAACACACCAAAGTCTGCATGATACAGTAAATAGTGTATGCTTTTCCTCCCATTAAGTTTCAACAGGTTTGACCTGCCGAAATGTAACTAAGGTTGTGCTATTTAACACATCCATAATTATCAGATGTGTTCAAACCTGCAAACTCATAATTCAGACCTATGCGTAAACAGGAGTTTATGCATGGGTTGGAATTAACCGACCCACTTGTAAATAGCCCTGAAGAGTGCTATTCAGGATGTAGGCAAATAGCTTTATGAATTGCACCCTCAAAGTTCCACAGCTCTTCAGGCCAAATGCCACTACATCCTCTTACTCCTTACCTATTGTACAGCACCTTTGTTCCTCTAATTCTTGTGTACCCAATAATACATGCAACATTTCCTAAATAACATGTGTTAGAGCACGTGTTGATGTCCTGTGTTCATGTTTCAAATTCAGCATTCTTATGTGGCCTTTTAGAATTCCAATTATTTACAGGCTTAAGAAGGCTGAATAATACTTTGAATTTCAGAGGTTTCAGTTGATCTTCAACAAGTTATCTAACCCTTTCTGCAAAATACAGAACAGTATAAGAAACAAACAAAACCAAAGGAATCTAGAGCTGGGTATAGATCTAGCCACAGAGAGATTTTACAGCAGAGAAAGCATGAGAGGACACACATCATACAGCAGTACTTCCAATAACATTCAGGTAAGACTGTTGAACTATACATTTCTCCATTTAAGTGTTGTGCTGTGTGGCTGTAGGATAATGTCAGTTGCGATCTTTGCATCCCAACTGATTGTCACCTATGTCTTCCCGTATTGCAGATGTTGTAATGGTTACAATGGTGTAATGATGTGATGTGTACAGACTGCTGAGACACATATGTAGGATGGATAAACACATTATAGGACATTTGCACAGGATCATGCAGTTCGAATACAATGCAATACATTGTACTTTTCCTTCAGATAAAGCACTATTACTCAAGTTGTGTCTAAGGGTGTTTAATAATAAATTAGGTATA
Source organism: Pleurodeles waltl (assembly GCF_031143425.1). Lineage (NCBI taxonomy): Eukaryota > Metazoa > Chordata > Amphibia > Caudata > Salamandridae > Pleurodeles > Pleurodeles waltl. Next base: position 521,609,070 of record NC_090437.1, on the reverse strand, counting down.
CAATGCAAAGTTCAATAGGGTGGGGTGATGGTTGGGAGAAGTCCATTGTAGTAGCCCAGTCTGTTTGTAGCACAGGTCCAATGTCCAAAGAGCCTTAGGAAGAGGAGCAATTGCAGTTCAAAGCGGACATGGTGACACAGTAGAACACAAGGGGGACATTCTGGAGGGGCTCATTTCCTGGCAGTGATCTTGGCAACGGTCTCTGGTGTCTGTCTGGGTTGCAGGGAACATTTGCGGGGTGATTCATTTTCTGCAGGGTAGGTAGAAAGTAGAAATCTCAATCAAAAGACTGCGTTGTACAAACTGACCATGTGTCCAGAGCAGCCAGATGGTGATAAATTGTCAAAATTACAATAGGATGTTCGAATGTAACAGTAAGTCCATTCAGCAAAACAGCCAACACGTGTTTCGTCTTCAAGACTTTGTCAAGGCTTCAGATGTATATAAAACATTATATGTAAACACGAAAGGTACATAGATCAAGCTGCTGGTAGTCATGAGTCATTGGGAGAAATCAAATAGTATAGGCAAATGATGGCCATGATAAGCCTCAAGTATTTGTGGAGCGAATAAACCCATGCCGTGCGCGTCGGGGTCTTGGCAGAGTGTATTACTCTGGTCACTTTGTACAATGCAGTCTTTTGATTGAGATTTCTACTTTGTACCTGCACTTATAATAAATATCTACACATCATCTTCCAAGAACGAACTTTCTATTTATTCTTGAACATTATCAGGATCAGGATTCATGAGTTTGGTGTGCCCTGGCCACTCTTCTTTCAATATTTAGTCAACCACCCACTCTTCAGTGTGTGGCTCTCCGACACCTGTGGTGGCAGGTGTTAGGGCTAGCCTGGCACCCAACACCATATTGTTTAAATTTTATGACTTTGCTCGGATTTCACTATTGACATACGCTTTGCAGATGTGCAAGCACTCTCTGGCATCCGCCACCTTCTTCGCCTGACGTACACTGGCTAGTGGTAGGGGCCCACGTTGTGCTGTGTAATCCCACATGATTTTGGCCATGTCACCCAGCATCCGTACAATAGAGGCCATGGTGGTATTTAAGGCCTGCAATTGTTGCATGACCTCCTGGTGGTGTTTCCCCTGCAGCCGCTGGTTCTCCTGCATGATATTAAGCACCTGACATATCCTGTCCTGGGATTGATGGTATGCCCCCAGGACATTTGTGATTGCCTCCTGGGAAGTCGGTTCCCTGGTCCTGTCATCCCCCGGCGCACAGCTGTCCACTGACTGTCCCAGGCTCCCTGTGCCTGTGTCCCCTGAATGTTGTGCCCACTCCCACTTACACCAGGGCCCTCATTGTCTTGCCTGCTTGGTGTTGACTCATGTCCCTGTACAGGTGGTCACAGTACTGATTGACATGTCCTGGAGTCAGAGGTCTGGGGGTGTTGAATGGCTGCTGTGGTGTTAGATTCAGAGGGGAGCTCTGTAGTGGATTGGCTGTGGGGTGGGGTAGCCGACTGACCAGTGGTCCCAGATGGGCCAGGGAGTTCATCCAGACCTCCTGAATTGCTGTCATCACTGGGGGCATCTTCTGGTGGGGGACTGGGTAGCCCGGGCACCTCCTTGCTGCTGACATTGGCTGGGGCACCTGTGGGGATGTAAGTGATGTGTTAGGGTACTTGTCTGTGACATGTTCCACATTTCTAGCTTTCCCAATGATATTGGTGTTGTCCTCCCACCTTTGGTAGTGTGTGGTGATGGATTGTGGGATTGGTAGTTCTAGATGCTGTGCACGCATTGGTGGTGGGTGTGCATGCAGAGCTGGAAGGGATGTGCTTGCAGTGGTTATGTCATGCAGGGGTTGCCATTTAAGTGTGGTAATTGGGGTGGTGCACTGTGTGAGGTGAAGTGAGGTGAAGGGAGTCAGGGTGAGGGGGTGAGATGGCATGCAGCTATGGAGGGGTGATAGGTTGTAAAAGGTGACTCACCAGTGTTCAGTCCTCCGGCTACTCCAGTGACTCCCTAAGGATGCAGTATTGCCATGACATGCTCCTCCCATGCTGTCAGCTGTGATGGAGGAGGTGGGGGTCCACTGCCAGTCCTCCTGATGGCAAGCTGGTGCTTTGCTGCAATGGAACGCACCTTCCTCCATAGGTTATTCCACCTCTTCCGAGTGTTGTCCCTTGTGTGTGGATGTTGTCCCGTGGCGTTCACCCTGTCCATGATTCTCTGCCATAACTCCATCTTCCTGGCAATGGAGATCTGCTGTACCTATGCTCCAAACAGCTGTGGCTCTACCCTGACTATTTCCTCCACCATGACCCGCAACTCCTCATCAGTAAAACGGATGTGCCTTTGTGGGGACATGGGTGTTGTGTGGTGTGTGTGTTGTGCAGAGGGTGATGTGTGATGTGGTGGTGTGTGTGGTGTGTGGTGCGTGACAGATGAATGGGTAGTTGTGGTATGCGTGTGCAGTTGTTTCTGGGATTGACGTGGCAATGTCTGGCTGTCTTCTCATGTTTGGAAAGATTTGTGGGTGTTGGGGGGGATGTTTTATAGTGCCATTGGTGGGTGGGTGCAATTGTGTCAGGTTGTTTTTTTTGTTCTGGCAAATGTTGTCTAGTTTTGTATTTGGGTGACCATTCCCGCCATGGCGGTGTGCACTGCCAATGGTTTACTGTTGTTGAATCTCCACTGTGGTGATTCGTGGGTCATTATTTGGATGGCATTGTTTTGGTGGCGTAACGATATCAGTGCTAGTTCCGGCAGTTTATCGCGTTCAGTGGGCATGGCGGATTTGTGGTTGTGGCTGGTTTCTGTCTGTTTTGTGTGTATGTGTCATAATCTTGCAGACGGATGTTCGCTTCTGTGAAGGTATGTTGGCGGCAATCATCGTGGCGATATTCGCTATTTAATGGTAATGTCATAATGAGGGCTTAAGTTGACAAGAGTAAGGCTGCTGAATTACAGAGTAATTGGCAAGTGATAGATTAAGATGTAATGGATTACAGCCACTATACCCTATCAAAATCGTCTGATGCCAAAGATATTTGTCTATAATGAAATTTGCTTTTAATTACATTAAATATGATCAATATGAGAATGCCTGTATTATAAAGGTGTGTGGCCATGAGTTGACTGTCTAGAGTGCTCACCTGTGAATTGCTGGTTTGGTAAATCACAAAAAAGGTTCGGGAAAACGGATACTTTTTTCTTTTCCATTCTTTAAAAAAATGAATCAACATTAAATTGCCTCTTCCTACTGTTTCCTCATCCCAGACTTGAAATTATGAGGATGAGTCACAGTAAAAAAAAAAACACCATCATTCTGGATCTTTAAATCTGACCTACATTTTTGCCCTCAGAACATAAATACTTGGCTGATGTCTCTATATAAGTATACAGTTCTTTACTCCGTTTTAGTGTTTTAGTTGTGCTCTGAAGAGGTTGTGCTTCAGGCTTCTTTTTATAGTCATTTCTAGAAATCAATCTAAATTATTTAGAGTTCATTTAATCAGAGTAACTCCGTCATGCCACTTGATATCTTGGAAGCCTGGTGTGCAATTGAAAGGTTAGATTTACTAATATTTAGCACAAAGAAATTTAGCAATCAAAGTTGTTGCATTGCTTGAGAGAGAGATAGCATGACAGTGCCATATCTACTATGATAAGGTGTGCTAGCATGCAATTAGACTGCCTTACACAATGCACACACCTTTTAACCATAGTTCAAAGTTGTGTGCCTAATGTCTAACACAGGTTTTGCACTGCAAGGGCACCCTTCCGGTACAAAAGGCCATGCTTGGACATACTTTAAAACGTTTCCCTCTTTGTATGTGTACTATACAGTGCAGCACAAATGAAGTTTGAAATGTTTGTAGAAAAATACTTTGTCCCTGCTTCAAGGTGGTGTTTTGTAGCAAAAAACCCTGTCAACAAGTGTTAATATATTGAACTTTGTGTCCAAAACCAAGGGTGGTAGTGTTGAAACACCCATGTACCACCCATGTGACTCATCATTGATCCAAAGTAGCACAAAGTAGTGCACATAGCTACTTTATGTTTCCACTACAAATAAATGCCCATATTTACGAAAAAATGGTGCATCATAGCTAAGCCCAACTACTGACACCTAACGACACCATGGTTGTGCTGTATTTATAATATGGCGCACCAATGGCGGTCGTTACTACAATAGCATCAACATTTTTGATGCTATTGTGGCACTTTGCTACACTAGAGTCATAAATTTTGACCCTAGTGTAGCAAAGTGGAAAGAGGCCCATAGCTTTCTATGGGTGTGTCATTTTAACGCATGCTCTGAGCAGGCATTAAAAATGACCCCAAAAAAGGTATAGTGAATTTTTTTAAATTTCACTGCTCCATTTTTGTGTGCCTCCCAGGGCCGCAATTCCACCTTGCATACATTATGCCTGGCACAGGCATAATAGGGCACAAAGGGTTACAAAGTGGTGTAATGCCTGCACTGCAGCACTTTGTAAATACGGTGTGGGAAGAAAGCCACTTTAGCTCCATCTTAGCATCAAAACAATTACACTATGGTGGCGCTAAGGTGGCAACATGGGCTCTTAATGCCCCAAAGTTTTGTTGGACTGTCATAATTGGGGAAAGAATAATCATACTCGCTCTTTTTTCAAGCAGTTTTCAAGAGGTATTAGCATGCAAACACTTTAACTCTCCATCATTTTTCTTCCTTCGGTCTGAAAGACATTCCAAAGATAAAGGAGCAGAATTCCAATTTAATAGATACAATTCATTCTTGATCATTTAATATGTAATTTCTTAAATATTTATTGATACAAAACTCCGCAATATATTTAGTTATTTATAATCCAATGATCGTCTTCCTGTACACTAATTAATGAAATAGTAAAGTCCTATTATTCTACAATGAAATGTAGAATGAATGGATATTTTTATAATGTATAATATTGCAGAGTTGTCACCTCTTAGTTCCAAATGATATCATGGACAATTTAATTTTGCTCTCCTGTCTTTTTGATGTCACTTAGAAGCCCTCAGTGAAACATACTCCATTAATACCATTTGCCCATCTGTGTGTCTATAGTTCATTTATCAAAATACTTTTGTAATACATGTGCTACTTTGGAAACAGTTCTCATGGTATTAGTACATTTCTTTTACATTCCCTGATAAAGGTTTCTCATTTACACAAACCTGTTTCTAGCATGAAAGAGGGATGTGGGAAAGATTACTGCAGGTTGGAAAGTAGGTAGCTTGTTCAAAATTGACTATCATTGACAGAGTAAGGACCAAATCACAAATCATGTGCTGTGTTTTGGCTCGTGTCAGATGTCCTGCGGCTTTTATAATCTTGTTTTTCCTTTCTGATACTGGGCATATATCCTCCAATGTTTGAATGGTATGTCCCCATCTCTGATTAGCTAGCCAACATATGCACTGAGAAATAATTTGTCCTTGTTTTAAACTTATCTGTTGGTCTGTAAGGCAGTTACGTTGTCGACCATTAACAGTAGGTTAGGTTAGGGTTAGTCAACAATGTCTCTGCATAATTTAAAGATTTTTCCTGAACTGGAGAGTATTGGTAAGAATGTTGTTCAAAGTTTCGATCCTGGGATCTTAATATCTTGCTTGCGTTGTTCAACCATTGTTTACTGATTTTGTGAAAGGTTGCTGATTTGAGGGATCAAGATGGGAAATAAGTAGCTGCTCTGGAAAACAATTGTGGGCTTTAAGGTATGGGGTATTGGTTTCAGGGGTTACGTATCGGTCTAGAAGTGCTGTATGCGCTGACACCACACAATTGAAACTGAAAGCAGTCAGCTCCATTATGTTCCCATGAGGAGCAGGGTCAGTACCGCTGGAAGACCTACCCGGGAGGTGATTTGTTAGACATAAGTTGATTGGCCTAGACTAGTGGGCCTTTGGAAGGAATCCCAGAACATTTCACCAAGGGAATGGCTGAAAGGCATTACATTTGCAGGGATGGTGGAATACAGTGAGGCTTTAACTCCTCTTCTGCAGGATATTAAAAGGCTACTAGTTTCTCGAATGCACAGGAACTTCCTGTTGTCACTTGCTCATGAGAGAATGTTTGCAGTATGGTTGGGCATTAAAATGACAGACCCAGGACAGGTTTAACTTTGTGTTTTACTTGCCAAAGATGTATAGGGACACAGAGTGGTTTTGCCAACTGAGCGATTAGAGCATGGTGTCATTGGTGTTGCTACCTTTAGTTGGTGTGCCATTTCTACAGGTGGACATTAAATATTTGTCAATCCACTTGATTCTCCCCTGGCATTAGCCATCAAATACCTCTTGGTTTTGGTGGATCAATCAACCAGGTATCCAGAGGTGGAACCTCTGAGGAGCACCTCTGCAAACATAGTTGGAGGGTTCTCCTAGGGAAAGTTTTAGGGGTTAGATTGGATGCTTATGACTGAGATATAGGAGCAAGATTTTGTGGCATACCACTCATATACAGCATATCAACAACAGACCAATATGTTGTTTCGAACTTTTCATAATGACCTTTGTGAGCATATTGGGAACTTTGCAAGAGAACCTCTACGCGAAGCATGATCTTATATAAGTCTGGGCAAGAAATGCATAATTTAATTTACAGAATTATATATAATGCAAACATTTATGAGCATTACTGTGTTTTCTATACAAAACACCATTCTGGAACATCATGAACGGATGAAAACTGTGGCAATATGTAGTCAATGTGGTCTTTGAATGGTCTATGGTTTGATTATTTCCTATCACAGGCATTAGTCCCAGCCACCCGAGTGTGGTACCATTTTCTTTGGGAGAACATTGGAAATGCTGGGTGATATGAAATGTATGGATCCCTACAGATTCAAAGAAATGTGAGGAAAATCTGTGATTTTAGCTAAGGTTTGAGGTTTACAGGGTATGCTACTTAAGAAAATGCAATGGGATTCATATATGTCACTCCAAACTAGACTCTCCTGCATGTCTAGTTTTTAGAAATGTGTAGGTTCAGTAACTTTCACCAGATGAAGGCCGATCTTGGACACATGTAAGCCACGCCAACCCCGATTTGCCTGGGATTTGTCCGTTTCCTGGCTGCCAGATGACCCAGAGTTTTTATAGGTCCACCATTCACCATGGCAAATGTGTGGGAATTGGGATTTAGACCCTCTATGTGTAGGCGATTAGGTAAAATTATGCCCAAAATAGTTCACATTTCCTCTTGCTTTCCATGTGGATGCTATATGCACCAGGAATAAAGAAAGACTGTGAAAGACTCCTGGAGTTATAGGGGTAGGGATCGGCCTGATGCTTAGGTGGCCTGCTCCGGAGTGAAATTGTGGGGCCTCTCAATCTACCACCCCTGAAGACTGTGGGGCTTTTTAGTGGTGTAGTTGGTCTGATGCCTAAGTGGGCGGCCCTCACCACCAATTAGTTTTTTTTTTAAATGATCCTGGGTGTTTAATGGACTTTATGCACCCTCTGGAGGTAAACCTCACAATCTTCCCCCCAGGTGGGGCGAAAGATTATTGGGCCCATTTTGGGGTTGGGGCATGCCAAGTGCCTAGGGAGGCAGTCCCCTCCCCTTTTATTTTTGACCATTGGTCCCTGGTGTCTACTGGCCATTCCACAACCCCCCTGTGGGACATATTTTGAGTAATTTTAAAGTGTTACTGTCAATGAAAATTATGATTAAGGAGGACAGTGATATACCATTCATCCAGTTGTTGTGTAATTAGAATGATAGCTCTGTATTTAGGGAACAGGTCACCCCTAAACTGACTCCTAATCAGAAGGTTGAAGGTAGAGCGGTCTTGGGAAACTTTTCCCATCTCATTTTGCCGACTTTAGGTTTGGCCACATTCTGTGTACATGACAGATCTTGCCAGAGAAGAGCTAAGTGAACAGGATGTCAACCTGGGGCCATGAGTGCATCATGGCAGGGTTTGATACAACCTAGACCTGGGTGTGATTAAGCGCTCCCATAGCCCATGGGCCACCCTGGTGGTGTTAGTTTATAAGCAATGGTCAATGAATCTACATTTTTGTGTGGACTATTGGGCCGTCAATGAGGTGACCAATATAGATGCACATTTATTCCCCCAAGCAAATGAGGTGGTGGAGAGATTGGTTGCTCCCTGCCTCTTATGCACAGTTGAGTAGATCAAAGGTTACTGGCAGATCTCACTGGCACATAATGCAAAGGAGAAGTTTGTGTTCTTGATACCAAAAGTCCTGAATCAGGTTAAGGTCACACTTTTTGGACACTTTTCACCAGCTGGTGAACTGTGTTCTCTCAGAGATTGAGAGGTCATTGTGGCCTACCTTCATAACATAGTCACATTTATCAGGTCAAGGAAGGACCATCTGAAGCACCAATAAGAGGTTTTGGTTAAGAATAGAGGAGTCAAAACTGAACATTAGGGAAACTAAGTGTTAGGTTTCACAGTTGTCGGAATAAGCAAGTCTGTAAGCACTAACCTGTTGTTGCCACCCTAGCTAGAGCAATGCATAGCCTCCTTCATCTATTTACGCATACCTGAGTGAGTATTTGCCAATACTCAGCTCATTGTGTGTGCATTAGGGGAAAGGAGAATGGGATGCAAAAAATAGAGAGGGGGGCATCTTATAAGCATTGGCCTCAGTGTCAGGTGGGTAGCTTATTCTGTAATTAAGTGAACCACAGTTTATTCACTTTGTTCATCCAAGGATTCAGTTCCGTTTTAAGGGAAAATCTGAATTCTTATTGCAACATTCTTTTACGGTCAAACAGCCTAACTATAATCTTTTACTCACTGTTTCTTTACTGAGTAAATTGTTTCTTGTTTAAACAACGTTCAAGTGGTATCTTTGTAGTTTCATGTGAGTATGAATGACAAAACCCTTTTGGCTCCTGAAGGACTCTGTAGAGCTGTGACGTAAGTGTTAGAATGTGGTGAAGTGAAGGAAGGTTTAGAATGTGGAGTTTGCGGTTACACACAGACGAATAAAGACATGTAATACATAGGTCCGTGTGTTGCGTATTTATTAGTGGGTGTCCAGGCTGGGGAGGACGCTACCACTGGTGACAAAATATGGGATAAGTAACCTGAAGATCGACAGTGCTCCCACAGAGAGTCTGCAGTGGACCAAGAAAACTGCTTGTGCATGCCAAGTCAGACTTCATCGAAGTACAGAATCGACGGTTGGCGTATGTGAAGTCGAAGAGCAACTCCAGATGGTGTGAAGTGTTTGTGGATAAAGAAAACTTCACTGAGAAGACTACACATCATTGGTCAAGAACCTATTAGCAAGGTCGTACAGAGAGGTACCGAACTACTATGCAATGTAAAACTTTACCGCACATTGAGTGGTACTGCTGAAGGTGGATAAAACCAGATTTTGAAAGTGCAGCAAATTATACAATAACATTGTGATCAACAGCGACTACGGGGCAGAGGCCAACCAAGTGTCAAAACACTCAAAAGCACACCTGAAAGCACAACAATTCAGATATAAGGAAAGGTTATCTGCTTACCAAAATCCAATTAAAGAGAATCATCATAATGCAGCACTGGGAACTGGCCCAAAGAGAAGTGCCCAGGTTTGTGCTTATGGAGCCGTCTACACCTGAAGTGGTGAGATGTACCGTTGAAGGCTGTTCTTCCAATGGAGACCAAGAAAGAGGCCATATTCCCTGCAGTTCTAAAAGAGGACCCTGAGGCCAGCACATCTCAGGACTTGGCTGATGGTATGCTGATGAACAGCAGATGAAGCTGAAGAGAGACCTCTGATATCAATGCCAGTAAATTCCACAAATGGTTAAAATGTGGCCACCTCACTGAAACCACCACCACCATTCGATACCACCAAAAAGCAAAATACTGGTTATAGATGGACTGCTTGGATAGAGACATTTGATTATTTCACTGATGTGCTAGAAGAAACAGATAACAAAAAGATTGTCAAATACCTGAAGAATCTTGCTTGTGATGGTGTAAAAGAAGTCATAAAGCAAATGTTGCGAGCTGATGAAAATACATGCTGTCAAGTTAAAGAAGCTTAGAATCTCAATTTCAGTCCAATGCTGAATGTAGATTACGAAAGGTACATTTTCAGGCAAGAATGACAAAGAGTTGGCAAAACCATATATTAATTTGTTGAGAGACTGGATAAGCTCATCAAACACTGTAGATTCAATAAATGTAATGATGAAGGCCAAATACATCTAAGAGTTATTCACAGATGTCTTTAATATTCTTTTAGATGATGAATGCTGAGAAAGCCTCTTAATCTGGAATGTGTTTTCATGGCTGCCAGAGCTGAAGGGCATGCTGATCGAGAAGCTGTTGACATAGAGGCCGGAGGTGCCAAAACTGAGGCAGTCATGAACATGAAAAGCAAGAAGAAACACAAGGCAGAAGGACACAAGGTGATGTCTCCACTGAGAAAGAAGTTGTGTTTGAGGTGCGGACTGCTGTTTTCACACGAAGATAAATGTCCCGCCTCTGGACAGATATGCAAAGGATGTGGTAAGGAGAACCATTTTGTAATGGTTTGCAAGGTGAAGAAAAAGCTAAAGACCAGATTTATACTTTTTGACGCAAAACTGCGCTAATGCAGTTTTCGGTAAAAAAGTTTAGCGCTTTCTAGCGCCATTTCTTAACGCCACCAATGCGTCATATTTATACTATGGCCCTGGGTGGTGCTAAGAATAGGTTAGGGTCATTTTTCCTGATGCTAACCATTGCGCCTTGTCATCATGCAAAATGACGTAAACCCAGGAAAAATGACTCTAATCCGGTTTACGACATGTAAACACATCGCAAAACAGAAATGCCAAATTTTTGCCCACAATAGTGTTAAAAATTGACACAAACGGAGCAAACAGTGCAAAGGAGAGGCAAGATGGACCCACAAAGCCAGGAGAGACCCCAGAGAGACCCCAGACAACCAGGAACCAGCCAGAAGGACATTAACAAGACCCAGGGGAGAGACTAGAAAAAGAGGAAGTGTCACTTCAGCACAGAGGAGCATGAAATACTGGTGAAAAAGGTGACGGAGCACCAGCATCAACTCTTCATCACCTCTAAATTGCCAATTGAAAGGAGAGAGGCAATTTGGCAGCAGATTGTGGACAAGATTAACAGTGTGGCAGAGGTCAGGAGAACTGACACTGAGTGCACGTAATGCTGACATGACTGCAAGAGGACGACAAAGGAGAAAATGACTAGGAACAGGAAGGCAGCACTGCAGACTGGAGGTGGGCTTCCAGCAACACAAGAGGACCTGGACGAGATGGTTGCAGCCATAATCCTGGAAAAAATCGCCACTGGTATCGCAGGACAGCACAGACTACCAGGAAACAACACATAGCAGGGTAAGTTGCATGGGGGATAAAAATGTCAAGTGCAGGAAGGGGAGGCACATAGTTACCACACAATACATGTTAGCCTTGCAAATCAGGCAGTGGAAAGGGCAAAGAGGCAGGGCATGGGACTGCCTGCACTGCCCACACCTGGTGCATGGGCTGTGCAGGGGCACAGCACAACACAACACCAACAATCTTTGCATGGGGGTACACCGCAATGCCAAGGCTGCTGGAAATGCTGAAGCAGACCTGGAGGGTAGGATACAATGTAAAACTGGTCTGGTGTCACAGGACAGCTGGTATTGTCAGAATGTAAACTATAGGACAATGACCAGTCTCAGGCCATTGGCTCAAGCGGCACTACCCATTGACAACAGTTGCCACAACTACCTGTGCTGTTTGTGCTGGTCAATTAGGAAATGGCAGTTAGGTGCCCATGGAACAAACACACTCAAAATGAGGGTTCAGCTTGACTACGTGATCAATCCCCATCAATCCCTTTCCAAGTGCAACTCCTGTCAACTGGTCATTTCCATAGACTCAATAACCACCAGGGACTGTCACATACATAAAGATGTACACAGCAGTAATCTCATTACCATGCTGGCCATCCCTGGGTTTACCCCTGTGCCTGTTTCACAACAGCTGCAATGCCACCATGCAACATCTCAGATATTATAGTGCAAAGACAACTGCATTGAGGGGGAGGACATGTGTGTAGGAAGCCGAACACACCTGCACAGACACAACAGGAAACAGAACTCTGCCAGGTCCATCAGTGCAATGCAATATAGCACACATACGCAAACATCAACATGAGAAACTACCAATGGTAACACGTGCATTGTCTCATGGAAATGCTGTGTGGGGTGGTTCTAGGTCTCAGTACTGCATAGGTGTATGTGAAAAATGAAAGACTGGGACAGGGCCATATTTTCATGTTTGGTGCTGTGGCATCAGCATACCAACATTCATTGCAAGGCCTTACCATGCAAATGGAAGCAGAGAGAGGGTTGATGAGGATAAGAAGTTGGCAATCCACAATTTGGACAGAATCCACACCTAGAATATGTGACGCAGACAATAGCCCAAACTGCCCTTCACTACATGTGACATGTAGGTGGGGCATAGGGATGAGAGACTGCAAACATTAATGACAGGAACAATGCATGGGAACCAAGTTGACAATGTACCATCAATAGGAAGTCAGTGACATCACATTACAACTGGCACAACACAGACACACTAATTGTACAAAATCTCATTGCAGAGGATGATGGCTCTCTTGTGGATCTGCCTGTCCTGGACTACCCTGATGACCTTTATGACCAGCTGACAACCATCAGCCAGGAATCCGTCCAAGATGTCTTGGGAACCCTACAGACACCACCTCCAGTCACAAGGAGGAGCATTCGTGTAGCAGCCATCCCAGGGGACCCACCCCAATAGTACAACCTGCCAGCTCAAACACAGCTGAGGACTCTGATGACACAGGGACCACCCTTGAGAGGACAGTAGTGGGAGTCCAGCGGGAGCTGGCCAAGTAGGTGCAGGTGGGGATGTAAACTATGGCAGCCAGATTTGATGGTATGCAAATTTGCATGATAACGGTCGCTAAACAAACAGCAGCCAAACACTTGGAGTCCAACAGTGTGTGAGGGATCTAACCACTGCCGTGAGGGAGTTGCCACTACACCTGCCCTCCCAATATTGCTGCTGCAAGCATGACAACAGGCAGGACTTCATGCACTGGAACCAGGCTTTCCGCAGAGCAGAGATAGCTGCCTACCACAGGGATGTTGCTGCCATACTCAATAATCAGAAGCTCCTCATTGCTGCAGTGAGGCCATATGTAGTTCCACAGATGGCAGCTGCCAAACATTTGGGGTCCACTTCTCCAACCACTGAAGTGTGTGTGGCCCCCTCTACACCACCAGCGCAACCACCAAGGAGAGAGTAGACAACACGCACATCAGAAGATGAAGATGTGGAACAGATCATCTTCACTCGTAGGATTAACCGGTAGCACCAGCCCATGCCACATGGGCAGGGATTTCCCTTTGTCCTGTTCTTGACAACATGCCAGTGTTGCTACAGTTGGTGACATGCACTCTTCACCGACACACTGTTAACCTTTTCACTTTGGACTGCAACTGTCTCTCCCTACTCCATTGGCAATATATGTTCCCCTGCACTGAAAGACACTTCACCTCAAAATATCCAATGACATGTCCCTTTTATTTGCACTTGTGTTGTGTCACAATAGAATGGTTTACACTAATGGGGACACAGACCTGGACAATGTAAATATTGCACTACAGAACTTTAAAAGAAACAGCACCTACACAACTACTTTGTCTCTGTGTAATGTGATACATCTACTTTTCTGGAGATTTGTGATGTGTGTAACATGTCTATGGTCACAGAGTGTCAGTACAAGAGGGCAAAAATAATGTGGACAGATATCTACGCACAAGGTATCTACATGATGAAAGTCAATGCTGGGCACATCCCTGTTTTGCTTTTCACTAATGACCGAGCTGACAGAAATCTCTGGAATGCACTTCTTAGTCCAAATAAGACATTTATTATTTCACTAAGCAAGGTTCCTAAAAGGAGATTAGCATATTGAAAGCACATGTTTAAAAATAGTCACAGCAATGAAAGGAAAACATACCAAAATGATTCTCCACTGCAATATACACAGCAAATATATGTATCTATATTATAATGCAAAGCAAATAATGAATTAAAAATGCATCACCGTAGGGCCTGTCAGGTGCTTCATCTTTCTCATGCCAGCAAGCTGGTGACCCTGTTCGACTGAGAGAAAGAGAGGTCTCCACCCTCACAGGAACTCTAAATCAGGCATTCAATGCCTGAATCTTAATTGAGGCAACTCCAACCCTCACTGTTGCATTGGGTCTTTTTCTATCTTAAAAAACCAAAGGAGGTTTCTGGGAAAAAACCCTCATTTTGCGATTCAAACATGCTGGCTAGTTTAGGTATGGTTTGAAAATAACACGTTGGGATTTGGCCACAATCCCAAGATGTCAAGTCAAAACAAGGCTGTTCCCTGCTGTATGAGTACATCCTTATCAACTAAAACACTTGGGGGCATATTTATACTCTGTTTGCGCCGGAATTGCATCGGTTTTTTTTACGCAAATCCGACGCAAAACTAACTCCATATTTATACTTTGGCGTTAGACCCGTCTAGCGCCAAAGATCTTGGAGTTTGCGTCATTTTTTTGCGTGGACACCTTCCTTGCGTTAGTGATATGCAAGGTAGGCGTTCCCGTCTAAAAAATTACTCTGAGGCATGTGCGCCGTATTTACACTCCCGGGCAAAAATGACGCCCGGGAGTGGGCGGGTCAAAAAAAATTACGTCCAGCCGCTTTAGCGTCATTTTTTAACGCCTGGTCAGGGCAGGCGTTAAGGGAACTGTGGGCTCGGAAGGAGCCCAGAGGTGCCCTCCCATGCCCCCAGGGACACCCCCTGCCACCCTTGCCCACCCCAGGAGGACGCCCAAGGATGGAGGGACCCATCCCAGGGAACTTAGGGTAAGTTCAGGTAAGTATTTTTTTTTTTTTTTGGGTGGCGTGGGGGGCCTGATTTGTGCCCCCCTACATGCCACTATGCCCAATGACCATGCCCATGGGGCAAGGGGGCATGACTCCTGTCTTTGCTAAGACAGGAGTCATATAAATGGGGGTTGGGAGTAAAACAAAATGGCGCAAATCGGGTTGAGGCGAAAATTTTGCCTCAGCCTGACTTGCCCCATTCTTTGACGCCCAAGCTCCATTTTCCCCTACGCCGGCGCTGCCTGGTGTAAGTCATTTTTTTTTATGCACACCAGTCAGCTCCGCCGGCTAACGTCATTCCATAAATAAGGCGCCCGCATGGCGCTTTCGAATGGCGTTAGCCGGCGTTAAATTTTTTGACGCACAACTTCGTTGGCGCAGTTGTGCGCCAAAAAGTATAAATATGGCCCTTGGTGAGAAAAAGCATGAAAACAATACAGAATGCACAGTTTACAATTTGAAACATTACGGGTAGCCTTTAACATGGCAGTGTCTAATGCTGCCGTAAAGTCAATAGGCAGAATTAAGCTGAGGCTAAACTGAACACAAAATGTAGTCTGTAACTGATGAACACTGGTCTGCTAATCCAGTTGCAAAGTTGTGCAACACAAAGTCAGTGGTCAAAACACACATTTCACTACAACCCCCTACAAGCAAGTCACTGTGTATGTGACTTTTTTTTAAAAAGATACATGCCTCACCCACTACATACAGCAGGAATGGCTGTGTAAGAGTGTTCGGCCAATAACGTCAGCTGGGAGTACAAGGGAAACACATTGGTATGAAATTTTTCATACTTCACCTCATCTGAAATTGGCACTACTCAGTTTAGCAGTGTTGACATGAAATTCAGGCTGCAGGCAGACGTCCCACAGTGCCCAACATGCCAACACATGATCCATACAATTACAGCTTAAAAACCACACCTACCTGTCCAATACATGGGAACAATAGTCACCTTGAGTGGTGGGTACATTGGATGGCAGATGCATTTAGAATTAGATTTCTTATAGCTGCCAATGTGACAGCTCAGTTGGAAGTGGGAATTAACATGTCAAGAGAGGGATGTGGATGCAGTATGGAATCCTCAGGCCAACAGACAATTGGCACTGTACACTCATGCAGAGACCCTAAGCCCCAAGCATATGACACATGAGTAAGGGAGTACCCACATTTTTATTATCTATGTATATAGCTGAACCTAAAACTCTGTAAAACATCTAAACTTACCTAATCCATCCCAACTATACATTACCCACAATTGGCCCTAACTACCCTATGCTAAGCCCAATTACCACATTTAACAACACACTCTAAACATTGGCCCCCCACCCCCTTTATATGACGAGACACATACAGGACAACATATATACTAACCTAAACATATACAACGTAATCCTAAACAAATACTCACACACACACATATATATATATATGTATATATATATATATATATACATGTATATGTATATATATATATGTATTTCAAAAGGGTTGCCCTCAAAGGTGAAGACGCACTCACAGCAAGCGTTTTTTATTTCAAAAATGACTTGTCATCAAAAATTCCTCAGTTCTTGCCTAACGCGTTTCGGGCTACAGCAGCCCTTGTTCACAGGCATCCAAAGCAGAAATGTGCACTGTTGTGCTTTCACTGAGCCTTAAATCGCATGCTAATTGATAAAATTTGACTCCGGTGAAACCTTCCATTTCTGCTTTGGATGCCTGTGAACAAGGGCTGCTGTAGCCCGAAACGCGTTAGGCAAGAACTGAGGAATTTTTTATGACAAGTCATTTTTTAAATAAAAAACGCTTGCCGTGAGTGCGTCTTCACCTTTGAGGGCAACCCTTTTGAAATACATGTTACACGGCAGCCCAGCCGAGGAGACTGCACCGCCACAGAAATGTTAAGTGGGTCTGCACAGAGTGACTGCACCGGTATGCGGAACGGCAAGAATTTGGTAATTAATTAATGACTGTTGCCATCAAGAGGCCCACTGGAGGTTTTTACATCATAAATTACAGAGAAGCATAAAGCGTGCACACCCACTGGAGGGTAATATTGAGTGCTACTGGACTCGAAATCCCAGCATGCAGTATTGGTTGATGGAAGGTTTCACCGGAGTCAAATTTTATCAATTAGCATGCGATTTAAGGCTCAGTGAAAGCACAACAGTGCACATTTCTGCTTTGGATGCCTGTGAACAAGGGCTGCTGTAGCCCGAAACGCGTTAGGCAAGAACTGAGGAATTTTTGATGACAAGTCATTTTTTAAATAAAAAACGCTTGCCGTGAGTGCGTCTTCACCTTTGAGGGCAACCCTTCTGAAATACATGTTACACGGCAGCCCAGCCGAGGAGACTGCACCGCCACAGAAATGTTAAGTGGGTCTGCACAGAGTGACTGCACTGGTATGCGGAACGGCAAGAATTTGGTAATTAATTAATGACTGTTGCCATCAAGAGGCCCACTGGAGGTTTTTACATCATAAATTACAGAGAAGCATAAAGTGTGCACACCCACTGGAGGGTAATATTGAGTGCTACTGGACTCGAAATCCCAGCATGCAGTATTGGTTGATGGAAGGTTTCACCGGAGTCAAATTTTATCAATTAGCATGCGATTTAAGGCTCAGTGAAAGCACAACAGTGCACATTTCTGCTTTGGATGCCTGTGAACAAGGGCTGCTGTAGCCCGAAATGCGTTAGGCAAGAACTGAGGAATTTTTGATGACAAATCATTTTTTAAATAAAAAACGCTTGCCGTGAGTGCGTCTTCACCTTTGAGGGCAACCCTTTTGAAATACATGTTACACGGCAGCCCAGCCGAGGAGACTGCACCGCCACAGAAATGTTAAGTGGGTCTGCACAGAGTGACTGCACCGGTATGCGGAACGGCAAGAATTTGGTAATTAATCACTGGAGGTTTTTACATCATAAATTACAGAGAAGCATAAAGTGTGCACACCCACTGGAGGGTAATATTGAGTGCTACTGGACTCGAAATCCCAGCATGCAGTATTGGTTGATGGAAGGTTTCACCAGAGTCAAATTTTATCAATTAGCATGCGATTTAAGGCTCAGTGAAAGCACAACAGTGCACATTTCTGCTTTGGATGCCTGTGAACAAGGGCTGCTGTAGCCCGAAACGCGTTAGGCAAGAACTGAGGAATTTTTGATGACAAGTCATTTTTGAAATAAAAAACGCTTGCAGTGAGTGCGTCTTCACCTTTGAGGGCAACCCTTTTGAAATACATGTTACACGGCAGCCCAGCCGAGGAGACTGCACCGCCACAGAAATGTTAAGTGGGTCTGCACAGAGTGACTGCACCGGTATGCGGAACGGCAAGAATTTGGTAATTAATTAATGACTGTTGCCATCAAGAGGCCCACTGGAGGTTTTTACATCATAAATTACAGAGAAGCATAAAGTGTGCACACCCACTGGAGGGTAATATTGAGTGCTACTGGACTCGAAATCCCAGCATGCAGTATTGGTTGATGGAAGGTTTCACCGGAGTCAAATTTGATCAATTAGCATGCGATTTAAGGCTCAGTGAAAGCACAACAGTGCACATTTCTGCTTTGGATGCCTGTGAACAAGGGCTGCTGTAGCCAGAAACGCATTAGGCAAGAACTGAGGAATTTTGGATGACAAGTCATTTTTGAAATAAAAAACGCTTGCCGTGAGTGCGTCTTCACCTTTGAGGGCAACCCTTTTGAAGTATATATATGTATATATATATATATATACAGTATATATACATATATGTTTTTTATATACACAAAAGCCCCAACATTAGCCCCCACCCACCCACAAACTAACATGTAATAATATGAAAAACCGCCCCCAACCTACTTATCATATCTAAACAAATACCCTACTCTAAACTATCACTAAACCCCTTAAACCCACTACAAAACATGATGAGGAATGAGGAGGGAGGGGACTGAACTAGGGGTAAGGGGAGGCAATAGTTCAGAGGTTGGCCCTCCTGAGTGTCTTCTCGATGGCCTTCAGTCTCTTTGTATTCTGGTCAACATCCTTCTGTATGCTTTCCAGCTTTTTGAGGACCTTTTTCATGTCCCTCTGGAGCTCCGTCATTGCTGACATGTCCTTTGCAGCAGGCGTGGTGGACTGTGGTGCTGATGTTGATGGCACAGCAGGTGGGGCAGATGTGATGGTGGCGGCTGTGGTCCCCTGTGTAGATGTGGTGCTGGCTACACTCTTTGTGGCCAATGCAGTCCACCTTGGCTGAATGCCCGCCATTCCCCTGTGGCTCGCTCTCTTTGATAGTGTTGTGCCATCTTGCGGCACCCAGACTCAACATCCAATATGTGGCAATATCGCACTGCCCACTTTTGTAATGCCCTGAGTTCCACAAAATCCATGTTGGCAGCTGTAAAAATGAGACAGGCAACCATCAGTGTCATCATTGTGTGATGCATGTACAGATGATAATCTAACACTCTGCCTCAATTTGCACATGCAGTCTGAATCACAGTCACAGTCCAGAAAATACAATGTCTCTCATGAATGCAATGGCAACACTGCCTTCCCATCATGTATTTTACACCAAAGCAAAGCACAAGAAGAGTTGGACCAAATAAAGTGATCTGTGCATTGATTTAGTGCAATGTGTCACAATGCAAAGGCAGCAAATACTTCATAATGGCCAGGCCCACTAATCTTTATCATCTGAATCAACTTCAAAGCACACAAGACCAGTGACTAGTAGATGTAATTGGCAGTATGGTATGAAGTTGGTAATTATTGGGGGTCAGTGTTGTTTGGGACACATGCACACTTTAATGAGATGACTGTTATCTACACTGTGGCCATCACATCTACATACAAATATGTTTTTCTCTGTGCCTCAGGGGTGATGGGCATGCAATACATCATCACAACTGTCCAGGACAACCACAAAGGCATGTCCACTTATAAATGGATTTAGTGAGTGGAACACATGTGAGGAGGGCTGTCACCAGGTATCCATAGGTCATTCACATCTACATTTATGTGTCCAGTAGTAGACACCCACCAATTCCTGATCTGCCAGCACAATTCCCAAAACACCCACATTGATGTCAGCACACGTCTGGCCTTGACCTGAATGTACGCCTATTACATACCACATAATTGTCATGTAAATGGAGTTCAACTTATGGGGCTACATGCTGGGGGACAGTTACCCATACAGTCCTACATGTACATTACAATACAGGGATGCACCAATTTGTGTGGATAACTGATGCATGACTGTGTTGTGAGAATGACCGTATGACCCAGTGCCAAAATACTGACACTGGTGCACTTCCAAGTCACATTTGGGCCTACATGTGGCTACTAATCACCTTGTTCACACGCTGCTGCCTATTGTGCAGCATAAGTCTCCCAAGATGTGACTCTCTGCTTGTGAATGGGTAACTTTTGCACGGAACACTATGTCACCATCCAGCCTACTAAGATATCAGATTATGTGCCAGCTCATCATATCTTGCAGTGAGTGCAACACTCAAGAGTCACTCATGCAACAGCCGCAATCACTACACAGGACAGACATTATCACACTTACTGGATACGTCTGGGTCCTAAAATCTTGCCACTTGCCCGATGGTATGGGGGGGCAGGTCCACCTGTAAGACATGGAATGGAAATATATGCTCAGTGTCATATCTTTGTACATACGTGTGGACAACATATCACAGTGGGTAACATTTGACATGAGTGAACTGGTGATCCTGCATGACGACAGTACAGCAGACATACCATTGGAAACTCACATTGACAATGACACTCTGGTGAGAAATAGCCACACATCTGCACACATGCACTGGGCCTAGCAATCATGTGGTGCTAAATCCTACTACAACCATATGTGGCTAATCCATTTCAGATGGTACTCCTAGCATGATTTCTATTTGGGTGAAAATGTCAGTAGCACTTCCCTGGTGAACTACAATACAAGTGACTCAGGTATTGTGACTTATGCATCAAGGGACACTGAGTTACTGTGTGATGGGCATGTGGCTCAATTTTCAGTCTGCAATTATCATGTGGTCAGTGGTCCATGGCAGATGTGGCTCAGTTGTATGTAGTTAACAAATGCCCCATTGGCAGTGTCCCCTAAGCCGGGTATGCCCCCTTTGCCAACATAATGTCAGGGATCATGTTTGTGTGATGATGAAAATGTAGCGCTAAACATGGATTGCCCACTTTGCTGCCGGATCCTGTGAAATGTGGTGTGCTGACAGTGTCTTACCTGATCATCATTGACAAAATGCATGGGCACAAGTGTTGCCATAGCAGTTGAAACGGGTGACTAAGGGCCACATGTAAAAAGATCAGGTTTTGTGAGTCGCAAATTGCGAGACTTAGCAACTCACAATTTGGGAGTAGGAAAATCTGATGTACAACACTGTCAATGACACTGTTTGTAATTCACAAATGGGGTAGCAAATGACCTGCCTCATGAATATTCATGAGGTAGGTCTCAATTTGAAAACCCATTGGAGATGGCGGCACTCACGGGGATGGTGGCCTTCTGGGCTCAGCAGACCACCATGTATGTGACTTTTTTAAAATATGGCTGTATTTTCTTTTTTTAAATGCAGCCTGTTTTCATTAAGGGTAAACAGAATGCATGTCAAAACCAAAAAGTATAACTTTTATTTTCATTTTTTTAAGCAGGCAAAGGTCCGTGGGACCAGTGCCTGCTCCGAAACAGTGTCTTTGCATGCATTCACAAAGGGGAAGGAGTCCTATGGGGACCCCATCCCTTTTGCGAATGGGTTCACACCAGCTTAAAAATTGTGGTAACTGCAATTGTTTTGTGACTGCATTCACGGTCACAAAACAATAATACATCGGGCTGCAACTTGCAAATAGGGAGGGAATGCCCATTCCTAAATGCCACTAGCAAACCCTGTTTTGTGATTCAGCAATGTGATCGCGGAATGGCAAAACTGGTATGTGCATTGGAAAAAGCTTTTTTTCTTGCTGCAAACGCACCAATTCAACAAACTGGGCTGTGTCGATGATAAAAAAGAGCTTCGTACATATGGCCCTAAGTGATAGTCATACATGACTCAACAAACCTCAGACCTGCATTGTTAACAGGTATAGTCATGTGTACTCCATCTCAGTACTGGGACACTAACACGTTGTTCTGCTTGCATTCAACCTGGCCACAAACATTGCATGCAGCACGCCAACACATCTGCTACTGTCACTCAGAAGCATTCTTCTGTACACATTTGTCAATTTGATACTCACCAACAGGACCACCAATCACCACACCCAGGTGGTCCAGCAGATCCTGCTCTCTGGGAACCAGGTCAGCCCAGCAATGCTTTAGCTGGTGCTCATTCCAGCTGGTATGGTACACCCTCTTCAGGTGGTAGAACACCTTGCCCCACCGCAGACACCTTGCCTCTATGTGATACCCCTTTATCACCCGCCCACCCATCTCGAGCATCATGGGTAGGAAGTGGTACACCAGCCACACAAGGCCCCCAAGCTCCTCCTCCCCCACGCGTGTCAGCCTCACCATTCCTGACATGTCCCTCGACAACAATTCAAACAGTAAATGTTGGAAAAAAGAGGACAAGAAATGAAAATAAAGGAAACTTACAGCCCAGACCTAAGAACCCCAACTAACCCAACTAATCTAACACCCACACAGATACCAGCAGTACAAATACAATATGAAAGACACTAAACTACACAAAATCACATACATTGGTACAATAAACAAACAGATTTCATGACAGGCACAACAAGAGAGACATCAAAAGACACAAGAAATGCAATCACCACACCGGCAACACTGAGACACAGCCACATAGTCAACAAATTGCACAGACTGTGAAGTGAAAGTACACCCACTGTACCATGCCTGTAAACAGGATTTCATATTACATTACTTCCTGTCCGCTTGCAGTACGTTTTCCGTCATGCGTGTATTTTTTTACACATACGATGTTTGCATGAATATTTTCGATGCATCGCCTACATGTGCAGCAAAATAGTACGCATTACCTGTATACTTCAATTCCAATGGATTTCCGCATGAGTGTGGTGTGCAGGTGGAATTAACGCTAAGGGCCCATGTATGGTTAGTTTGCGTTTGCAGGATTTTTTGACACATTTGCGTCCAAACTTGTGACAGTGTGATTTTTTAATATTTAACATGGATGCACCCTGGATGAACACGAAGATAGGATGTTATGACCTGCAGTGTATAATATAGTGTATGGCCACATGTGGTAGAGCATGCTACTTTGTGATTTGGGTGTGAATGATCTGTAACAACAATGTTTGTGTTTCTGAAGGAACGGCATGCAATACTTTGGACGTCATGCAAATGTATGAATGTGTGCCAAATATGTATCTACATCCGATAGCAATCCGTGATCTACAACAGTCATGATATGTGTTTGTAACATGTGTTGACTCATGTGATGTGTGTAGTTGTTTGACTTAGGGGACAGTACATTTCAGGCGACATACAAAACTCAGGTATCAATGAGGATGGCTGATGAGTGCTATGTAGGATATGTTACCTCTCATATGTCATTAATTGTTGGTTACAAGTTCATGGTGACTTGTGTATGGACTACACAAATGTCTGACGTCTACATGTTTGGTACATACTGTGTTTGAGACACTGTGCCTTAAATCCACCCATAAAATGTTTGGTGCACGTCAGTTTGACTCATTATAATTACCTAAGTTACTTGTGTTGTTGTGGTGGACCTGCTGCCCTGGCTGCATGTGTTCACATATTTTCAGATGTGCATTCCACAGAAGTGTCCAGTTCAAGTGTGTGGGCATGTGTACCCTGTGTCAGGATTGGTCTCCATGGTGTCACTGTTTCGGGCAGGTCTAGTCAGGAAACTGGTAGGGGCACCCCTTGAGTTCACAGAGTATCTCGCAATAAAGTAGTGTACCGAAGCAGAAGAGCAGCTAAAGGCATACAAGGGGAAAGGACAGCTATGGTAAGGCAGAGAAAACAGGAAAGTGAAGCCAGAGCAACCTTAGTGTGAACAAACATGGAACGGATCAGTAATGGACAAACACACTGGGGTTATCATGAAGGTTGTACACAGGGTAGAGCTCAGAACTTCCCACAGCAACAGGGAACGTCAATGCCTCTGTGCAGATTACTCTTACAGATAGTCACCATGCAAGCCCGATAGAAAGATGGGAGACAGAGTAGCAATTCCTGGAAAACAGCAATAGCACACTGTCACTGTTAGGCACTAAAGACTACATGCAACACTAGACAAAAGATAGGGGCTGGAATTGCCTCCTGGAAACCAGGGTCCAACCCAAGTACAAAGGAAAACACTTATACACAAGTGAGACTGATAGTACACTTACCAGACACGATAACCCAATAGGAAATAGAAACAGAGGGAAAAAACTAGGAGGCAAAGCCAGGAACAGAGAACAGGCTCGGGCTGACGCAAAGGCAGGAACAGGACTGAAAAACAGAGAGCAGGCTCTGACTGGAACAAGCAGGAACAGGACTGGGAAAACAGACATCAGGTTCATGCTGAACCAGGACTGGAACACAATCCAACAAGGGGTCTGGAACAAAAAGAAATCAAACACCAATGCTCGACGAGGAGCTTTAGGGAATGGCAACTTATAATCAGACAGCAGCAAGCCCAGGGCAGAATCACATGTCATGGGCTGCACAAGAGAGGTCACAGTTGTGTGCAGCTTCAGTTTCTCACAAGTCCTGGAGGAGATAATCCATTATATAGGACCAACCAGACTTTTCCCACAGGAAGCAATGGACAGAAGACTACAGGTCTTACTGACTACCAGGCAGTGCATTATGGGTCCTGAAGTCAATGGGAGCTAACGTAGTTCTTCCATAGCTTGCCATATCGAAAAGGGAAGCAAACAGGAGTCAGAAAGGGACTCTGGGTGAGTGTTACTGATGATTCCCAGGCTACAGATAGTCTGTTTACAGCACCCCCTAGAGATGGGACTGCAGAGACATAACACATGGCAGTGGCAGGACTGATTTCCAGGTATGGACTGCGAAGGGCATGTGTTGTTAACATTACTTGTCATACCTGGGGCAATCATGCTATCCATTATCACAAATGATGCCCCCCTTGTCACACAAACTCCTTGCAGACATTGCAAGTGTCTCTCTTAGTAATGTCAGGGGTCTGTTCATACATTCCTGTACTTCTGATATTTCCCATCCACTGCCTTATGAATGGAGCACTTATTTACCTTATGATTGGAGATGTTGTATGTCATGTGCTACAGGAGTCCATGTTGGCAACGTGGATGTGACTCATATGTTGTGGTCCATTGATTGTGTCCTTCATATGTGACATTCAAGGGATGAGTATTTTTTATAAGTGTGTGATGTTTGCTGTACAATCATATGCATCACATGTGATGTTGCATCAGAAGTAGCCAGATTTGTCTTTGTAACAAGCTCCCTGAGGTAATACTCACATTCCTAAGGTACATGTGATGTAGAGTGAATAAACCAGAGCAGAATTGTGTGATCAAGTAAGATGTTTATTTACGTATCTTAACAAGGTGTGTGGCGTGACTATTAAGTGAAAAGGTTGTGTACAATTTGCTGTTTGTGGTGCATTCCTGCAGCTGTGTTCTGCTGTTCCCCCTAATTTCACTGCCACCATCTTCCTCCTCCTCCTCCTCCTCCTCAGGGAGTTCTTGGTCTGGCTCATATAATGGGATGTTCACCTCACACAAATGTTGTGCAGGATAGCACAGGTCAGTATTATTGTACGCACAACGTGTGGGGCATATAGGAGGGTGCCTCCTGTGATGTCCAGGCATCTGAATCTGGACTTCAGGATGCCAAAGGTCCTTTCCACAGTGGTGCATGTCCTCCGATGTGCCTCACTATAGGCATGCTCTGCTGCTGTGCTTTGGTTGGGGATTGGGGTCATGATCCATGGCTGAATCCCATAACCATGATCAGATTCAAAAGATAATAGGAGGGAGTATTTTGTTAGTGCTTGCAACAGGAATTTCATGTAGCATGGCAGTTGATATCTTGTGCCATCTGTGACTCATATGTGTTTGTGGTATTGTGTGAGATCCTGGGCTTCTGTGAGGTTTTCTCTGCACTGGGTTTTTTGACATGACAACTTGTGTTTGGCTAATTGACCTGGGGTTTATGATTTGGTTTCTGAACTGTTGGTCAGTATGTATGTACCATGCGTTGTGTAGTATCCCACAAGTTTTAGTGAGCTTTCACTGAAGGGAACATGATACATCCACACACACAGTGGATTCAGATGTGGTGGTAACATGGTTGCACTTCATGGCCTGGACATACCATCCATTTAGACATATGTCATTGCAGATGAAATGCGACACTGAGGCCCTTTGAATTTGCTAGGTGACAATGCATGACACATCTCCGTTAGTTGGCAGCAATGAGCTGTTCAGTATTGACCATGCACAATTGTCCCATGTGTGACTTGTTTCTAGGCAAGCCTTTGTTGTTCCCTCTGCCAGTAGCTCATGTGCAACCATGCACCTACTGTACCGAACTTGCTCCAGGGAACCTGGCTAACTGCCTTGTGGAGGTGGATGTATCTGTGCAGGAAGGGCCATCTTCCTGTACAAATGCTATTTTGATGGACAATTGGCTCTTTCAGTGTGTGCAGCAGTGTGCAGTTTGCATTAGTGGCACATCAATATGTGTTCATAGCACAGTCCACTTCCTCATTGCAACCTGGAAACAGCACCCCAGGAGTGATGTATGATGTTGGGACTGCCTCAATATTTGTGTCACCTACATCTGAGTCTGCATCATCATGCTATGTGTCTCAGGTGTTAGACCTACTACAACATACATTGATCACCCCTTTCACGCTACATACTGTTTGGGAGGGTGGCCGATTGACTAATGTTATTGTAAATGGTTTGACTTCCAAGTTGTACTTATAGTGCAGGCCATGTCATTGTCACCTGTGGGCTTTGACATTGGTCCCTTGGTGCTCTAGAGTGGCAGCTAATGTTTGTGGCAGCCATCATTTGTCCAGAGGTGTGTATCCTATTGTGTCAGGGTGTACAACATAACTACCAGTGTCACACCTCAGTGTCACCCTGCCCACATGTCAATGTAGTGGTGTATGTTTTGTGTGTCCTTCAGGGTTGTTGTACTGTGTGTATATTGCTAGGTTTATTGACTTACCGAAAAGAAGGCCATTGCCATATTGTCCATCCTGGAAGTGCTGATTGATCTTGCTGAGGCGAAATATGAATGAGCTATGGACACTCCCAGGATACTTGGCCAATATGTTTGTGAACAATCCCTGGTGCCCAACTGTGGCTTGCACATTGATAGAATATGTGTGCTTTCTGTTCCTGAATAGGTGCTCTGTTGCTGCAGTTGGGACGATCTGGACACAGGTGCAGTCAATTGTACCAAGCACATGCGGGAAGCCATGGGTTTGATAATAGCCCTGTTTTATCTCCTGCTGCTTCTGCTGGGTGTTGGGGAAGCTGATGTGGTGGGGTGTAAGGGAGATTATGGCATCTAAGACCTTGGGCAGGAAGGCCGAGAATGAGGGCTGTAATACCCCAGCAACCAGGGCACCCGTTGTCTGGAAGGACCCACTTGCCAACATATGCAGGACAGCTAGCAGCTTTGTCACCGGTGGTATGTTGTGTGGTGTCTGCAGGTTAGCTGTTAGTTGTGGCTCAATATGGCGCTGAAGCTGCTGTATGGCTTGCCAGTTGAGTCAATACCTCCGAATGATGTCTTGTTCCCTGAGGCCATGGAGGGTTGTCCTGTTCCTAAAAATTCTCTCCTACCTTCTGCGTTGCCTTTGTGGGCTGTGTTGTCGCGGTGGTAGCTGCTGCCATTGGTCCTATGCTCGGCGTTGTCTTGCAAGCTGCAGCAGTAGCACCTCCATATTGTCCTGTTGGTCTGTAATGTTGCTTATGTGTGTTTTCCTCAAGTAGTGGTGTGTGTGCCTCATTTTAACACTTGCCTGACCCAGGCATTCAAATTTGATGCAAATCAGGTTTAGTGTTATTTTTTCAGGTCCACGTCCCACCTGTGTGTCATTTTTGCACTGTTGGCACTAGGTTGTTTGAGTCATTTTTTGGACTGGAACGCCTACCTTGCATCTCATTGACGCAAGGCGATTTCACACATCCTTAAAATCATTTTTTTATGCTAGACGGTCTAGCATCATACTACAAATATGGAGCTAAGCTTGCGCTGGATTTGCGTAAAAAAATAAATGACGCAATTTCGGCGCAAACAGAGTATAAATATGGGCCTAAGAGTCTCACAGTGAGATGAAAAAATGGCTGAACAAATGTTCTAGAAGAGAAGTTTGATGCATGTCGACAAGGTCAAGAGAAATCAGTTTAGACAAATAGGCACCAAACAAAGTTGATCTTCATCTAAATCATCGTCAAAACATTCATCAGTATCAAGTGGATGTGAAGAAGATGATTGTGCAATGTTGACATTTACCTCAGAAAACTGTGCATATGTTGGACTGGCCGCATGTGAAAAGAAAAGCCGACATGAAAAGCACCAAAGTCCTTTAAACACTGCCCCAAGATTAGACTAAGAATAAAAAGTTGTTCCATACCTTTCATCAACAGTGGAGGGCCAATAAATATAATGCCTGAGGAGAAATATGATGAAAAATCTCCATTGCCATGACTGATGCCATCAAAAAATAAAGTGTACACATGGGCTGCCTCAGCACCCTCGAAAAGTAGAGGTTCCTTCGTAGTGACTATGAAACACAAGAAAACAAAGTGCAAGCAACCATCCACATGTTTCGAGGTGCAGCGTCAGGTGCCTGTTTCAGCATGGCTGCTGATATGGGACTGATCTCAGTGAACTACAACATGAATGCTCACCACTAACTATTAAGTCAGTTCTTTTCATTGTTTCATGGGTTAGGAAAACGTAAAGCTATGAAAGTATTATTGCATATTACTGAGGATGTCCGGCCTGTTGCAAAAGACACAGAAGAATTGCATTTCTTTTAGAAGAAGAAGCTGTTGTTAAGGTAGTCAAATTATTAATTAAGCATGATATCTTCAAGCGTTCTACTGGTCTGATGGCATTGGTTTCTTCCTTTGTGGTAGTGCCCAAAAAGGACAGTGCAGGAGCTGTAAACATCTGTGTGGATATGAATCAAGAGAACAGGAAATTGAAAGACAACAAACATCCAGGTCTACACATCACTGACATGATAACACAATTGAATGGTGCAAAAGTCTTCTCCCGTCTTGATTTAAATCAAGTGTATCATCTATAGTAACTCAAGGAGGATTGCAGGTGCATTACAAACTTCTCTACACATTTTGGTCTGTTTCATGCAAAATACTCAGTTTTGGTGTGTCACCAGCTGCAGAGATTTTTCAAGATGTCATTAGATGTACCATACAGCCTGTTGTGAATGCTGTCATCTATAGCAATGGCATATTCGTTTTTGGAGCTACACAGAAGAAACATGATAAAGCTCTCAGGCAACTGTGTCATTTACTTGTTGATGGAGGTTTAACACTGAATGCTAAGAATTGTGAATTCAATAAGACAAAGCTAAAATGCTTTGGTCATATCCTTTCTGATGTGGGCATGACACCATATCCATCTAGAAAACAAGGGTTGTCGACTGCCAGTCCCCCAGAAGACATTTCCTTGTTACGTTCATTCCTTGGCATGGCCAGTTATTGTTCAAGATACACATGAGACTTTACCACTGAGAGCACTCCATAGAGAGAGTTGATAAAAAATATTGGGGCACATTTATACTCTGTTTGTGCCGAATGTGCGTCAAACATTTTGACGCACATTCAGCGCCAACCTTGCCCCATATTTAAACTATGACTACCGACCCTGCGGACGTCAAAAAACCTCTGTGTGCGTCATTTTTTGGATGTGGGAAACCGCCTTGCGTTAATGACATGCAAGGTAGGCGTGCCTGTCCAAAAAAATGACTTTAAGGCCTGTGCGCCTTTTTTATACTCCTGAGTCATTTTGATGCACAGGAAGGGGTGGGCCTTAAAAAACGGCGCACAGCCTGATGTGTGCGTTTGTTAACGCCTGGGTGAGGGCAGGCGCTAAGGGACCTTTGGGCTCACTTCCATGGTCTCAGACCATGGAACCAGTCCAGAGGTGCCCTTCTCTGCCCCCAGGGACAACCCCTGCCACCCTCGCCCTGCCGTGGAGGACACCCATGGATGGGGGGACCCATCCCAGGTAAGTTGAGGTAAGTATATTTATTTATTTTTTTAAAGTGGCATGGGGGGCCTCATTTGGGCCCCCCTATATGCCACTGTGCCCAATGGCCATGCCCAGGGGACAAAGTCCCCTGGGCATGGCCATTGGGCAAGGGGGCATGACTCCTGTCTTTGCTAAGACAGGAGTCATTTCAGTGGGGGTTGTACGTCAAAAAATGGCGCAAGTCCGGTTTGAGCCATGATTTTTTACTCAAACCTGACTTACACCATTTTTTGACGCACAACCCCAATTTTTCCCTATGCCGGCGCTGCCTGGTTTGAGTCATGTTTTTTTTTTACTCTGACCAGCCCGCAGCACTATCTAACGTCAATCCTTTAATAAGGCGCCCGCATGGTGCACAGGAATGGCGTTAGCCGGCAGTAAATTTTTTGACGCAAACCAGCGCCGGCGCTGGTTTGCGTCAAAAAGTATAAATATGGGTCATTGTTTCATTACACTGGTCATATTAATGCAATCACATTTTTAAGAGAATCAAACAAGCTATTGAAAATGCTACTGAAATGGCATATTGTGATCCAAAACTACATCAGAAGTTGTTGTTGATGCTAGCTGGGTCGGGATAGGTAAATTTCTTGCTTAGAAAAAAGGGACACCCAAATGCTCAACAACATATTGTGGCACCTGCAAGGAAGAGTTTGTCCCAGACTGAAAATGCTTATTCACAACCTCAAAAAGAGAGTTTAGCAGTAGTGTGGGCTTGTGAAGCTTTCTAAGTGTTCCTATACTCTTGTGACAGATCATCAGACATTGCTTATTATATTTGCCAATCCAACTGCTAAGATGCAGCTACACAATTTTGCATCATCCAGGCAAGGATCAAAACCCTGCTAACTTCTTCTCCAGAGTTCCTATACATTGTCAAGGTAACCCTTCTAAGACAGCTGATGCCTACATAAATGCCATTGTGAAAACACGCCTGCTGCCATTTCATTTGAAACAAATTGTCACTGCCATTAGTCAGACAGTGACATTCTAAAACTGAAGGACATTATTACACATCAGTCATGGAACCAACATACTTGACCTCTTAACAGTTACAGTGAACACCAGAAGTTTAAAAATGTCAAAGATGAACTGCCTGTGACACAAGAAGGCATTATCCTGAGGGGTTCCATAGTTGTCATTCCGGAGATCCTGTAACAACAGATAATTGAAGTGGCCCATGAAGGACATCGTGGAATTGTTGCCACATAATGAGGTTTCTGAGATTGAGTTTGGTTACCTCATCTTGATGAAAGAGTTGAAAGAGAATTACAGGTCTGTCACCTATGCAACTGCCTGTCATTGAAACCCCTCAACACCCCTTAAGCATGATAGAGTTGCCAAAGCATGCATGGGAAAGAATTGCTTTTGACTTTTTTGGTCCACTTGACAATAAACATTACATGATGGTGATTGTGTAGGGATACTCCTGTTTTCCATCAGTAGATCATCTCTCATCTATCACTCAGGAAAGAGTCATTGAGAGATTAGGTGGCATCTTTGCGACATGGCGCATTCCTGTGATTTCAAAATCCGACAATGGCCCACCTTTCAAATGTCCAGAATTCAGGGACTTTCTCAATCTACTTAATGTGAAGCATCAGAAGAAGACACCTCTATGGCCACAGGCTAATGGCCTTGTTGAACCTTTCATGAGTATGTTACAGAAATCTGTTCAGCATGCTGCATTAGAAAATACTGATCTCAAGAGTGTCTTGAACTCTACCCTACAAGCTTACCGGTCAAATCCTCACTCAACCACAGATGAAAGCCCTGCAGTGTTGACATTTGGGAGAGCAATGACAACCAAGTTACCTCAATGGACCAGCACAAGATTGAGAACTGAAGAAGAAGCATGTACAAAAGACTTGAGGCCAGATTTAATAGAAAATGATGGTGCATGGTGCTGCGCTAACTTTGGCAGCGTTGCGCACATACATTTTAAAATTGCAGGGATCCAATGTATTTACTAGACTATGGCGCACACCTGTGTTTCCCCCTGTGCCCGTGCAAAATTTGCTTCCGTGCACCAACGTAGCAACTCTTACACCATAGTGCAAGGGTGGCTGCGTTGAGAGGGGGAGATTGTTTTTGTGCAGGAAGGTCATCCTTCCTGCACAAAAACAATCTTAAATGGCAATTTGCTCTTTCTATGTGGGCTGCAGACTGCTTCCTAAGGAGCAGAACCTGGCCTCTATTTTAACGAAGTGAATGTGCCATTTCTCAAGTCATCTAATTGCATGTAAAATCTGGCATTCTGACTTTGTGGCCCAGTTCACAAACTAATCTAGTGTGCACACTGAGGCCTAGGCCTGTCCTTTGACTTTGAGGACCAATGTATGTTTCTGACACATAAACGGTGCACTATGTATGTTTTCTAGCTGACAAGGATTGTTGAAATTAAACCATTGTGGCAGACTATGGTTTGTATAATTCTAGCACTGCACAGCCCTTTTTCTCTGATTTGGATGGAGGGAGGCACCTACTGATCTCACTTGTGTAAAGTTCCCCTTGTCCGAGACATCCAAACCCTTGCACTGACATGTAGAGTGCATGTCGTGTAAAGAGTGCGTAGTAGCAGGACTGCTTGTGGATGTGATTGTTAGATTGCTGAGATTGATGGGATGAATTTTGAATTGCCCCAGGTTAACATGGTACTAGAATGAGGTTGTGGTAGTGCCTCACTTTACAATGGAAGTATATTGCTGGTATACCTGACCTGAGGTGTACAATTGTAAACAATGAAGTGTGGGAGGATGGAGACACAGCTGCCTCAAACATTTCTATGGTGACCTTTTTAGCAAGGGATTGCTCATGAGTCCTTCCTGGGCACTGACATTTGGTTAATTGGTGGAGGAAAGTGTTGAGATAGCAGATTCTGTTGTTAGAAGAAGGTAAGCTGTTTTGTCTCCCCCTGATTGCTACTTCAGGAAGGCTGATGGTATCCAGGAGCAAAAATTTAATATGTTATTTTGCTCTTGTTTTAGGGACTTCTGCCTTGAGCCACACCATCTCTACCCACTGTGAGAGCAATCACTTTTTACAAAGAATGTGTCTGCCCTGTAGAAAGAACTAGGTTTTCAAGACCAAGAAATGGAGCTGCTGAGATCAAGTCTGTCATTTAACCAGCCTTCCAGATGGGAGGGTTCCCCACCTGAAGTCTGTGCACCTTCTGAAAGAGCTGTGGATTTGTCAGGACTTTGGCCATGCATACCAGGAACCTGTTTGAGGTTGTTCCCTCATTGCATTGGGGAACAGGTGAAATCTTAGTGCAAAACTGCAAATAGACCTTGTGGACTGAAGCATTTACCTTAAGCAGTATACAGAGATTCCCTGCTGCATACCCTGCTTGATTATTATCAAGGATGTCCTTAAGCCCACAATCTCAAGAGACGATTTAAGACTTCCTGGGTGAGCTGAAATCCCGTGAAAAGACACAAGATTTCCTGTTGCATGGCTATTCCGGATGGGGCCACACTATAAAAGAGGGCCCTTGCCCAGATTCCATTGGCAGTTTTGGGATTTCCTCATCCTGACCAGAAGCAGAACTTTGGTCAGAGACCTGAGCATCACCATAGAATAATGGTATGAAGGCAATCTCTGTTCAGTTAAAAGCATCGTCCCTTGAAGCTAAATTGAGCATGCTCTAATTCTACCTTTTCATTTGCTGGGTCTCAGCCCAGCTAATCTTTCACAATTAACCCTAACATATAAGGTACACATTCCTATCCATCCTGCTGGCAAGATGCATCCCACAATTCTAGGACATTCTTTGTGGGGCTCTGAATGCCGAAGCTACAGCCAGGGGTTACTTCAATATATAAAATAATCTTAAGTGTGAATTACAAAATCTAGGCAGCAAGTAAAATTACAGCTCTCTTCGACAGACTCTACTCTCTAGCCTTTCTGACCTGCTGAGAAGAGTCAGAGTGAGAAACATGTCTGTCCCTAAAGGACCTGACTTCCAAAGGTAGGAGAAGCCCATCTGCCAAGCCTGGAAAAGTATCAGCCAATAAGAATGGACTGTGTGTAGAAGAGAAACCAGAGTTGACCTAATTTTGCCGGAAGGTCTCTCATTCTCTCCAAGTTCCCATCAGCTGCCACCAGAAGACACATTTGTGCTGAATTTTCTGCCACCTAAACAGGGGATCTAAACTATGGACCAGAGGGCAGAAGCAAAACTTTAGGAGTTTCTGGAGCTGGGATTAACTTAAACAGAGTAGCTGTGCCTGCACTGGGCACTTCGTAAGAAAAGGGAGTGGGTACCAACTAAATAAGTTACTGCACCTGCAAGCATAACTCATCTGTGTAGCTATGATCCACACATTTGAGCATAAGACTAAAAATGCTTAGCAACTTAGGTAGAACCATCACCTGAACTGAACATTGTGAACGTTAATGCAGGTGCTTTAGAGCACTGTCTAGTAAAGAAAATGAGGAGAGAACTATGGGCCTCATAAATCAGGGAAGCTGTTCATCTGTACCAATAGTGAGCCTGTACCAGCGCTTTAACCTAATCTACTGAGTTCGGATAGATGACCTCTGTTGGAAAATGGTCCTCTTGGAAGGGTCATCCAAACTTTTTGCCTTCCTCCTCCTCTTTTTCTGACCTCGTTTTTGTTGTTTTTAGGACTTTGCACACTTTACCACTGCTGACCAGTGCTAAAGTGCTTGTGCTCTCTCCCCTAAATTGGCTCATACCCAATTGGCATATTTCATTTACTTATAGGTCCCTAGTAACGTGTACTACATGTGCCCAGGGCCTGTAAATTAAATGCTACTAGTAGGCTTTCAGCACTGATTGTGCCAAACACATAAATAGGCCCTTAACCATGCCTCAGGCCTCACATTGCAAGGCCTGTGCGTGAGTTTCACTGCCACTTTGACTTGGCATTTAAAACTACTTGCCAAGAATGAAATCACTTTTATTGCATATTAGTCACCCCTACGGTAGGCCCTAGGTAACCCAAAGGGCAGGGTGCTATGTAAGTAAAAGACAGAACAAGAACCTGTATGTTTTGCATATCTTGGTAGTGAAAAATGCCCTAAGTCTATTTAACTATGGTTCCTCTCATAGGACAACATTGAAAATTCCCTTATATACTTTTAAGTGGTAATTTCTAATCTGAACGTAGTGGTATTGTCATGTTTGATATGGTTGGAAAGGTAGTGAGAAATCCTACTTGCTGGGGAAGTAAGTTTGATTTCATATTACTCTTTTAGAAATGTCACTTTTAGAAAGTAGGCATTTCTCTGTACACACTGCTCCCTGTGCCTTACAGGATGTCTCCAGTCCATGTCTGGTCTGTGCTGGTTGAGAGCTCACCTTGTGCATTCCACCCAGACAGTCATAAACACAGTACACTCAGCTGCATCTGCATTCATCTGCATACTGATGGGTCTTCCTGGGCAGCAGGGGGGAGGGTCTCTCACTTACACTTCAAAGGCTAGTGGCCTGACCCCACACAAAGGACTGACAACCCCCCACAGATCTCCTAGCAGACAGGACTGGGTGGAAAGGGGAACTGGGGCACTTTAAAACCACTCTTTGAAGTCTCCTCAACTTCAAAGGCACATTTGGGTATATATAATGGGTCTGTGACCCCCTCAAATCAGACACTTCTTAATCTACAACTAGACTTTCTCAGAGGGACTGCCGTGCTGCCTAAAGGACTCATGTGGACTGCATTTTTGGAAATACTGCTCTTCTGCCTGTTGTCCTGCTGTCTGCTGGCCCCTGACTTTGCTGGAAGGACCTGTCATCCCCATCTCCAAGGGCTTGGACTGAGTTTTCCCCAAGTTCTGATATTTCAGGACCATCAAAGACTTCCTCTGAAGAAGAAAATCCACAGCGCAGGAAAAAACTATGCAATGCCTGCAGAATCAAGACAGCATCTGTCTCGAGGCAAAAAAATCACCCCATCGCCTGCAGGATCGACCCAGGGCCTGTTGCCTCTTCACAATGCATTTTTGATTTTCCACGCATTATCCCTGGGTGTCAAAATATCCCCACATTGCAGAGAGGAGCCAAGGCTGCGCTCTTGGAAATCAATGCATCACCTTGCTGCATGGAAAGAAATGACCAATCATCTTCGCTGCACCGGAATAACCGGTGCATCAATTTACTTTCCAACGCATCTCCTCCTCTGTGGCCCTCTGCGCTGTTATTTTTGCATCCCAGGTATTGTGTGTTAAAAGGATTCAACCACTGATTCTTAAAAATTGTGACTCATCTAAACCTTTAAAAAGTGCTAGCTTGACTTGTGCTTATTGGATTTTTGTTGTTTTGGTCTTATTTTATTCAAATAATTATTTTCTATTTTCCTAAACTGTTGTGAAGTATGTTTTGTGGTGTTTTCATTGAGTTACTGTAAGAATTATTGCACAAATAATTTGCACATTGCCTTCTAAGTTTAGCCTGCATGCTCTGTGTCAAGCTACCATAGGGTGAGCACAGGATAATTTAGGTTGTGTTGTGACTTACCCTGACTGGGATCATGGTCCCTACTTGGACAGGGTCCATACATTTGACAACTAGAGAACATTAGGAAAAAGTGTAATTAACATTATTGAATAAGTTAAAAGGTCTTTTTTAACTATCACTGTTAGAAATGGGGTCTTTGGTTGGCAGTCAGGTTACCCCCGGTCCAAACAAGGACTATCACTCTAGTCAGGATAAAGAAGAACCACTCTTGGTTAACCCCCTTCACCCCTTTGGTAGCTTGACACAAGGAGGCAGGCTTAACTTCAGAGACCAGGTGTAAAGTATTTGTACCAACACACAGAGTAATACAGTAAAAACAACACAAAATGACTGAACACATGTTTAGAAAAATAGCCAATATTTATCTAAACAAAACAAGACCAAAATTACAAAAATCCAACATATACAAGTCAAGTTATTAATTTTTTAAGAGCAAACTCATAAATAGGGCTTAAAAACACAAAATGCTTTAATGAGGTAATAACACGGTGTCGTGACGGAGTCATTCCCAATGATCCGACGCCAATGGCGCCGGGTACGGAGTCAAGCAGACCCCCAGGTACAGTACCTTAGTGAAATGTGAAAGCAAGCTGGTGCGCGAAGTCGGGGATTGTGGCGTCGCTGAATCTGAGACGGTGGCAGTTCCGGAGCTGCGGGGCGAAGAAGCTGAGGCATCAGAAAGAGGCCTCGGTGCGGTGGAGGTGAGGCAGCATCGGTGCAAAGCATTGAATCTGTGCACTTCAGGCGGAGTTGATATCGGGGGGTCACAACATGGAGCGGCAATTTCCATGGAGTCGTGGACTTCGGTGGGGCTGCAGTGGTGTTGGACCTGCCAGGGTCGCTGCACTCCAGCGAGTACCACAGAGTTGGTTGCAGGCGATGTCATGGGATTGGGCACCGGCGTCGGTCCAGAGTCGTCCAAAGTTGTTTTTCTTGAATCTTCACCAGCTTTTCCTTTCAAGGGCCCAGGGATTGGATAGGGCACCACTTGTCAGGGCAGGAGTCTCAGCAGAAAGTCCAGGTGCTGGTAGGGGAAGTCTTTGATGGCCATGAGACTTCATAACAGGGGGCAAGCTCAGTCCAAGCCCTTGGAGATTCTTCTCAAGCAGGAATTTACCACAAAGTCCAATCTTTGTCCCCCTTTCACAGACAGAAGCAGCCACTGCAGGATAGAGCAACAAGCACAGTCACAGGCAGGGGCAGCACTTCTCCTCATCTCTTCAGCTCTTCTTCTTGGCAGGGGTTCCTCTTGATTCCAGAAGTGATCTGAGTTTCAGGGCTTTTGGGTGTTCTTCTTATACCCCTTCCTGCCTTTGAAGTAGTCCTACTTCAAACAGAAGACCCGGTTGTTTTTAAGATCCTGCCTTGCCCAGGCCAGGCCCCAGACACACACCAGGGGGTCGGAGACTGCATTGTATGAGGGCAGGCACAGCCCTTTCATGTGTAAGTGACCACTCCTGCCCTCCCTCCTAGCACAGGTGACTCCTCGGGATATGCAGGCTACGCCCCAGCTTTGTGTCACTGTCTAGAGAGAGGTGCAGACAGCCCAACTGTCAAACTGATCCAGACAGGGAATCCACAAACAGGCAGAGTCCCCAAATGCTTTAAGCAAGAAAATGCCTACTTTCTAAAAGTCGCATTTTTAAACACACAATTTAAAAACCAACTTCACTAAAAGATGTATTTTTAACTTGTGAGTTCAGAGACCCCAAACTCCACATTTCTATCTGTTCCCAGGGCAGCCCCCATGTTAATCAATGAGACAGGTACGTCTTGCAACAGTGAAAACTGAATCTGGCAGTATTTCACTGTATGGACATATAAAACACATAAGTACATGTCCCACTTTTCACATACATTGCACCCTGCTCATGGGGCTACCTAGGGCTTACCTTAGGTGTGCCGTACATGTAAAAAAGGGACGGTTTAGGCCTGGCAAGTGGGTACACTTGCCAGGTTGAATTGGCAGTTTAAAACTGCACAAACAGACACTGCAGAGGCAGGTGTGAGCCATGTTTACAGGGCTACTAATGTGGGTGGCACAACCAGTGCTACAGGCGTACTAGTAGCATTTGATTTACAGGCCATGGGCACCTCTAGTGCACTTTACTAGGGACTTACTAGCAGATCAAATATGCCAGTCATGGATAAGCTAATCAACAATACAATTCACACATAGAGCATATGCACTTTAGCACTGGTTAGCAGTGGTAGAGTGCTCAGAGCCCTAAAGCCAACAAAAACAGGTCAGACAAAATAGGAGGAAGGAGGCAAAAAGATTTGAGATGACACTGCAAAAGGGAAAAAGTCCAACAATCACTATCACATTAGTGATTATTGTAAAATAATAATATTTCAGTTCATATTTACTACTTAAAGAGAATATTGCTACTCCCTTTTTCTAATTACATCTTTGCATTGTTAAACTTACTTGATTCATTGATGAGGCACACACTGTCTTCTTGAAGTATGCATTGTATGCATTGTTTCTTTCAAGATAAAATAAGGTAAGACCTCATTGTCGTTTTTCTTTGTTAACATAGGCTTTGCATATTTTTTGGCCTTAACCTAAAGGATCTGTGGGTCTGAAAAATATTTTTTTCACAACTTATTTTAAGTTTTTACTAAAGTTGAACTCAATTTATGAAATGAGGTAAACAATTTAATTATAAAAGTGTCAGAGACAAAAATATATCTTGTGTAAGTTTAAAGACCTAAGACAATTATCAAAAAAGTAAAACTTTCCTATACTTTGTTCTCTTTCAAATTATAACAGCTGGCAGATCAACTGTTCCATAATTGAAAGTTTTAGTCAACCAATATACACGTGATTGAGTTTATGCAAGTTCTTGGAGTTATATATATATATATAATATTATGGATGGCAACGAAAAACGTTAGCGTTTCATATTACATTACTTATTAATATTTTTAGTTGTATTGATTCATTTGATAATTTAAGAAAAAATTACTTAATTAGTAAAAAGTAACAAATGTTATACATAAAACAATTTCTCACCATTCTACTCTTTAGTGGAATTTTTAAAACATATTTGATAACATTGTTGAAATTGTAGAAACGTGATAGATAACTTTACCACATAATCTGAAAAGATGCTATCAGTAAAGTCAAATTTATAATCTCATAAATATGGGATTTCCTGGTAACAATATGCTATATTTGTCCCCAATTTTTCAAATACTTATTTGCTAGTATTACATTATTTATTTTGTTTTATTGTGCCAAATTCCTTTATGAATTTAAAATCGTGGCCCACTTTGTTTCAAGGATGATTTAAATAGTGTGCTTTTAACTTTATTTTGGATTTACATGATTACTATTATTTTTATGCATTAAAAGCATTTTCTATTACAGTTTACATTATAATTTATGATGATTAAAATGTATATGATGACTAATATACATCATTTCAAATATTTTTGAGTATTGTTTTAGTGTTATAAAGTCATTTAAAAAACAAATGTGTAATTTTATATGAAAAACCAAACACATTCAATTTAATTTTAAAGCTGGCAAAAGGCAGACATGAATTAAAATACAATAAGATGTAGGAAGTGGTATTATGTTTCCAATTTACTATACGTCCTATGCAACTGATGTACGTTTTATGACTGCTAGCTCACATAAGATACTGAAAATCAACAAGTGTGGTCGATGTTCTGCACTATGCAGTCCAGTAACAAAGATAGGAAGGGGGCTCAAATGTATATAAAATAAGGTATATTTTTACTCTTTATAGATGTTGCTGCGCCATTTTGAGGTTTTCAGGGCTCCTGAACAATGTAATTAGTTTGGACAGCTGCTATCAATTGTTATTTTTGCGCTAGTGTGGTGCACGCATGGTTGTGTGTATGAAATATTTATTTACTTTGTTTAACTGAGTAATTTACCTGATGACATTTCAAAAATGCACTTTTTTGTGGTAGTATACAGCAGCACTTTTAGGGTAGCCTAATTTGGGTTTCTTTGTTAGATGTTTGTTTAAGTCGTAGCTTAATCACCATTTGAATTAGAGCTCTGTGATACTCGTAAATCCTATGGGTTAACATTATATTTTGCTCATCATGTTCTTCCGCAGAAGGGTCTCTAGTAGAGATCCAACAAACTTTGAGGTGGAGGTCTGAAATGTTGCAAAGCTTCCATTCCCATCTGTTTCCATTTCTGGGCGGGGCCAAGAAGGAGAACACTTATTTGTATTCCTGGAGATGAAGGTTAAAATCTATATGAACCCAAAGTGCTCACCACTGAAAGCACTGATAAAAAACATTTCTATTATCATTTTTCATCCATAATCAAAGACTTTGTTAGGAACTTGATTTGATTATTTCTAATAATACTAACAAAGATGATGACAAAGCATGAAAACCACGGAAAGACTAGTCTGAAAAATCACTGACATAATTAGAAAAATTTAAATGAAACAAAGGGGCTGATTTCGATCTTAGCGGATGGGATACTCCGTCACAAATGTGATGGATATCCCGCCCTCCATATTACGATCCCCATGGGATCCAATGGGATCGTAATAGGGTAGATGAGATATGCGTCATGTTTGTGATGGAGTATTCCCCTCTGCCAAGATCTAAACCAGGGCCAAAATGTCAAAGGACTGAGAAGAAACATCATTGCACAGTTTTGTCCAAAATATTATCTTCTTGGTGAGTCACTAATTATTCTGATAAGGACTTATTGTTGAATAAAGAATAAAAGTGATGTTTCATCGAGGCATCAATAAGAATGATGAATACAATGATCAAGATGCTGATGTATACATTGAAAGCTCCCTAAAACAAATTAATGAATCACAAAACAACTTAATACACGCTTGCCAAATCCTAATATTGATAATGTTTGATTTAAGTAAAAAAATTGAGAAGCTTGTAGATGAATGAAGCAATGAAAATAGAGCAAATATTAACTTAATTGAACCACATAAAAGCACAGGTGAATTTAAACATGTGCACAAATGACTAACTACAACATGATGAAAAACACATTAGCTGAGAAGGGAAGCACATCAAATTCTTCTGAGGTCAAATCATCTGGCAATGTAGATCCATCTACTTCAAGTTTATATAGAAAAGATGCTCATAAGGCTGACTGAAAACGAAAGAGAAGTAAAAGAGTAATTGGAAGAGAAGAAATAAATTAACCTGAAGGTGCAAAGGTCAAAACAGTGGCAAGAATTTTCTGA
This sequence comes from Pleurodeles waltl, assembly GCF_031143425.1. Classification (NCBI taxonomy): domain Eukaryota; kingdom Metazoa; phylum Chordata; class Amphibia; order Caudata; family Salamandridae; genus Pleurodeles; species Pleurodeles waltl. Next base: position 521,567,188 of record NC_090437.1, on the reverse strand, counting down.
TTCAAACTACATGTTCCCGTCCTTGTCCAGTTCTGATTCAAACTACATTTGCTGAGTCCTGGTGCGTTTATACATTTGACTACTTCTAGAGCAGACATAATGGAGTTTATAAACATGAAGAGACTTAGGGCCTCACTTTGAGTGCGACAGACCAAGGACCACCACACTCGCAGTGACGGTTCGACCACCACATTACAATCCTGGCAGGGGACCGCCGTCACTACCGTCACCACCAGGAACATAGTTTCCGATGTGTAGACAATGGTCAAAGTTGTACTCAGCCATGACGGCTCTGAACTCAGTGCCACTTTGCTGATTGCAACTCAGCTTTCCGCCAGCCATTCTATGGAGGTCACCCCACCATGGAAAGACTGGCAGAAAGCCTGTGCTGGGGGCCCCCCTGCCCAGTACCATCGCAATGCATACTGTCTGCTTTGCAGAATGCGCATTCCGAAGGTGCTGATGTGCTACAGTATTGGCCTTGGCACCCTTAAGGATGCCGAGACCAATCCCGTAGCACTGTTCCCATCGGTCAGCTCAGCAGGAACAGCGTAATACAAAGTTCCCGACAGTCAGCCCGGCGGGAACATTGTAATAGGTTTGGGGGAAGCCATGGCTCGTCCTACTGTCATACTCAAACTGAGGCCCTTAATCTCTAAGGGGCATACTTAAGAAAAGTGGCACTGCATACACTGCAGTGCCACTTTTCTTAAGCCCCTTAGCACCCCCATAACACCACCATGTGTAAGTCATATTTAAAATACAGTGCACCATGGCGGTAGTTAGGGGACTAGTGTCAGAATTTTTTACGCTACTCCGGAGCTTTGCAGGATTAGCATCAAAAAAATTTATGCTAATCCTGCAAAGCTCATTGAGGCCCATTATAATCAATGATGTGCCTCCTTTTAACTCTTGCTCTGAGCAGGCATTAAAAGTGCCGAACAAAATGACGCAAATAAATCTTTTAGATTTCTTTGCACCATTTTTTCACACACACCCACCCTAACGGGGGAACGACCTCTTTGCGTACATTATGTCTGCCTCAGACATAATGTAGCGCAAAAGGTTACAAAGTGGTGCAATGCATACGTTGCACCACTTTGTAAATATGGCGTGGGGATTTTGGCCTCGTTGGGTTACATTAACGTAAAACAAATCCCGCTAATGTGGTGCAAGCAAGTGCCAGGGGCTCTTAATTATGCCTCTAGATCTCTAAACCTGTGAAAGAATATTTCCCTCTCTAATGTTACGTAATGCAGTATTGTGTCTGATGTAGGTGTGATAGTGGTATAGAAATCTTGATATGCATTTTAGATTTGGTTAGAGGATAGATTCCTGCATACTAATTCAAATTGATAAATTTGAGCAGTAAGAGGGTGGATGGATCTTACCAGTCTGAAAAAGGGAACCAAATCAAATTTAAAAGTATATTCAGTTCCCTATGAAGGATGCCCTTTTTTCTTCATCTGAAAACCAAATTGTGTATATTCATATTTTAGGATGAATGGGAAGAAGAAAACAAACAAAAAAATCTCTCCATTTCTTAGTGTGAAGCGTTCACAAAAACTATGAATGATGATCCTGTAGTCATTAACCAATCTGTAGAGAGAACTGTATTGTGAAGAGGGCTGTCACCAATTGAGTGATCAGAATCGCTATGAAAAGCTTAATTCAGATCTTATTAAGTCTTTCATGAATAAACTAAGTGATATTATAGATAAATGGATTATGATGGCACTGCATACTTATTAGATGGTATTTCTAAATGTAAAAATACCAATCTCTTTTTTCAAAAGTATTTTGGACAACAAACGCTCTAGAATATACCTTAAACCACAGGTAGACTTATTTTGATTGAATCTGGCTCCCAATTAGAGAATATTTGTAAATGCATAAATATGCTCATCATGCCATGTGTATTTGCCCTACCTTCCAATGTGTCTGTCTCTGTAGATGTCCTTCACAGTGGAAAATGATTACGTTTTTATGGGAAGGTGTAGGAAAGGACCATCTTGCCTGGCACGTTACCCCCATATTTCACTGTATATATGTTGTTTTAGTCTATGTTTCACTGGGCCCCTGCCAGGCAGGCCCCCAGTGCTCATAAGTATGTGTCCTGTATGTGTTCTCTGTGTGATGCCTAACTGTCTCACTGAGGCTCTGCTAACCAGAATCTCACTGGTTATGCTCTTTCTGCTTTCCAAATTTGTCACTAACAGACTAGTGACTAAATTTACCAATTCACATTGGCATACTGGTACACCCATATAATTCCCTAGTATATGGTACTGAGGTACCCAGGGTATTGGGGTTCCAGGAGATCCCTATGGGCTGCAGCATTTCTTTTGCCACCCATAGGGAGCTCTGACAATTCTTACACAGTCCTGCCAGTGCAGCCTGAGTGAAATAATGTCCACGTTATTTCACAGCCATTTACCACTGCACTTAAGTAACTTATAAGTCACCTATATGTCTAACCTTCACCTGGTGAAGGTTGGGTGCAAAGTTACTTAGTGTGTGGGCACCCTGGCACTGGCCAAGGTGGCCCCACATCGTTCTGGGCAAATTCCCCGGACTTTGTGAGTGCGGGGACACCATTACACGCGTGCACTATACATAGGTCACTACCTATGTATAGCGTCACAATGGTAACTCCGAACATGGCCATGTAACATGTCTAAGATCATGGAATTGTCACCCCAATGCCATTCTGGCATTGGGGTGAGAATTCCATGATCACCCGGGTCTCTAGCACAGAACCCGGGTACTGCCAAACTGCCTTTCCGGGGTCTCCACTGCAGCTGCTGCTGCTGCCAACCCCTCAGACAGGTTTCTGCCCTCCTGGGGTCCAGGCAGCCCTGGCCCAGGAAGGCAAAACAAAGGATTTCCTCTGAGAGAGGGTGTAACATCCTCTCCCTTTGGAAATAGGTGTGAAGGCTGGGTAGGAGTGGCCTCCCCCAGCCTCTGGAAATGCTTTGATGGGCACAGATGGTGCCCATCTCTGCATAAGCCAGTCTACACCGGTTCAGGGATCACCCAGCCCTGCTCTGGCACGAAACTGGACAAAGGAAAAGGGAGTGACCACTCTCCTGTCCTGCACCTCCCAGGGGAGGTGCCCAGAGCTCCTCCAGTGTGTCTCAGACCTCTGCCATCTTAGAAACAGAGGTGTCTGTGGCACACTGGACTGCTCTGAGTGGCCAGTGCCAGCAGATGATGTCAGAGGCTCCTTCTGATAGGCTCTTACCTCTCTTGGTAGCCAATCCTACTTCCTAGGTAGCCAAAACTCCTTTTCTGGCTATTTAGGGTCTCTGCTTTGGGGAATTCTTCAGATAACGAATGCAAGAGCTCACCAGTGTTCCCCTGCATCTCCCTCTTCACCTTCTGCCAAAAGATTGACCGCAGACTGCTCAGGACGCCTGCAAAACTGCAACAAAGTAGCAAGACGACTACTAGCAACCTTGTATCGCTTCATCTTTCCGGCTTTCTCGACTGTTTCCAGGTGGTGCATGCTCTGGGGGTAGCCTGCCTCCTCTCTGCACCAAGAGCTCTGAAGAAATCTCCAGTGGGTCAACGGAATCTTCCCCTTGCAACCGCAGGCAACAAAAGACTGAATCATTGGTCCTCTGGGTCCCCTCTCAGCACGACGAGCATGGTCCCTGGAACTCAGCATCTCTGTACAAGTGACTCCCACAGTCCAGTGACTCTTCAGTCCAAGTTTGGTGGAGGTAAGTCCTTGCCTCCCCCACGCTAGACTTCATTGCTGGGTACGGCGTGATTTGCAGCTGCTCCGGCTCCTGTTCACTCTTCCAAGATTTCCTTTGTGTACAGCCAATGCTGTGTCACCGACACTCTAACCTGCAGTGCACAACCTTCTGAGTTGTCCTCCGGCATCGTGGGACTCCCTTTTGTGACTTCGGGTGGACTCCGGTTCACTTTTCTTCTAAGTGCCTGTTCAGGTACTTCTGCGGGTGCTGCCTGCTTCTGTGAGGGCTCCTTGACTTGCTGGGTGTCCCCTCTGTCTCCTTATCCAAGTGGTGACATCCTGGTCCCTCCTGGGCCACAGCAGCATCCAAAAACCCTAACCACGTCCCTTGCAGCTAGCAAGGCTTGTTTGTGGTCTTTCTGCGTGGGAATACCTCTGCAAGCTTCTTCACGACGTGGGACATCCATCCTCCTAAGGGGAAGTTCCTAGTCCTCTTCGTTCTTGCAGAACACCAAGCTTCTTCCAACAGGTGGCAGCTTCCTTGCACCCACAGCTGGCATTTCCTGGGTTCCTGCCCACTCTCGACACTGTCGCGACTCTTGGACTTGGTCCCCTTGTCTTACAGGTACTCAGGTCCGGAAATCCACTGTTGTTGCATTGCTGGTGTTTGTTCTTCCTGCAGAATCACCCTACCACGGCTTCTGTTCTCTCTGGGGGTAGTAGGTGCACTTTACACCTACCTTTCAGGGTCTTGGGGTGGGCTATTTTTCTAATCCTCACTGTTTTCTTACAGTCCCAACAACCCTCTACAAGCTCACATAGGGTTGGGGTCCATTCGTGGTTCGCATTCCACTTTTGGAGTATATGGTTTGTGTTGCCCCTATACCTATGTGCTCCTATTGCAATCTACTGTAACTTTACATTGCTTGCATTACTTCTTTTTGCTATTATCTGCATAATTTTGGTTTGTGTACATATATCTTGTGTATATATAACTTATCCTGATACTGAGGGTATTCACTGAAATACTTTTGGCATATTGTCATAAAAATAAAGTACCTTTATTTTTAGTATATCTGTGTATTGTGTTTTCTTATGATATTGTGTTTATGACACCAGCGGTATAGTAGGAGCTTTACATGTCTCCTAGTTCAGCCTAAGCTGCTTTGCCGTAGCTACCTTCTATCAGCCTAAGCTGCTAGAAACACCTCTTCTACACTAATAAGGGATAACTGGACCTGGCACCAGGTGTAAGTACCTTTGGTACCCACTACAAGCCAGGCCAGCCTCCTAAATTGGTTGTGCAGCGGTGGGATAAGTACTTGTAACTACTTACCACTTTGTCATTGTGTACTTTTCATAAGAGAATAATATACAAAACTAGTTCAGTGTATGTACACCTAACCAAAAAGTTTTGCTTTTCTCCTCTTACACTTTCTACTAAGTGCTGAAAAGTACTCTAAAACTTCAAAAAGTTTATAAGAGTTTGAAAAAGTTTTTTTTCTCTGTTCTTTAAAAAGTTCTGAAACTTTTTCTGTCTTCTCACTGTCTCTAAACCTTCTCTTATCATGTCTGATGTAGAGTCTGCTCTTAAAATGGTCAATACTACCTATGACAATTTGAATTACAAGAGCCTAAGGAGTCTCTGCTTAGATAGAGGTTTAGTGATAGGAAAGAACCCCACAAAAGAGTTTCTATATAACATGCTTATTGTGAATGATGAGTCCAAAGCAGTCAGTTAATAGATGGCTCCCATTCTGAGGGAGGTGGGGAGGGTTCTGTTCTATATCTGCCCCTTAGCAGACCACCTAGCAATGCTGGTAGTAATAGGAGCTCCCATCATAGTAGTGATGTTTTTATTCCTGGATGCCAGGTTGTTAGAGTTCAGTCAGTTATGGACAGATCTCCCTCTGTTGTTTCCAATTTATCCTCGTGTCCAAGCATTCCCAACCCACCCACCCTGAAGACAACATGTTAGAAAGGAACCTCAAAAAGTTGAGAGTGGAAGAGACCAGACTGAAGCTTAAACAGCAACAGCTGGCTCTAGACAGGGAATCCCTAGACCTGGAGAAGGAGAGACAGAGATTGGGGTTTGGACCCCATGGTGGCAGCAATAGCAGTACTCCTGATAGTAATCCTGTTAGAGAGCATGATTCCAGGAATCTGCACAGGATAGTTCCCACTTACAAGGAGGGGGATGACATCAACAAGTGGTTTGCTGCACTTGAGAGGGCCTGTATGGTACAGGGGGTCCCTCAAAGGCAGTAGCTGCTATATTGTGGCTACATTTCAATGGAAAGGGTAGGGATAGGCTCCTTACTGTTAGATAAAGTGATGCTAACAATTTTGCAGTTTTGAAGGATGCACTCTTGGATGCATTTGGCTTAACCACTGAACAATACAGGATTAAGTTCAGAGATACCAGAAAAGAGTCCTCACAAGACTGGATAGACTTTGTTGACTGTTCCGTGAAGGCCTTGGAGGGGTGGTTACATGGCAGTAAAGTTTCTGACAATGAAAGCCTGTATAATCTTATTCTGAGAGAGAATATTCTGAATAACTGTGTGTCTGACTTGTTACACCAATATCTAGTGGACTCAGATCTGACCTCTCCCCAAGAATTGGGAAAAAAGGCAGACAAATGGGTCAGAACAAGAGTGAACAGAAAAGTTCATACAGGGGGTGACAAGGATGGCAAGAAGAAGGATAGTAAGTCTTCTGACAAGGGTGGGGACAAAAGTAAAAATGAGTCTTCATCAGGCCCACAAAAATCTTCCTCCTATCCAAATCCTCTTCAAATCAAGTTAAAAAGCCTTGGTGTTATTTGTGTAAAGTCAAAGGCCATTGGACAACTGATGCCAGTTGTCCAAAGAAAAACACCAAACCTCCCACTACCACAACCCCTACTGCAAATTCTAGATTCCCTAGTAATAGCAGTGGTGGTGGGAGCAAACGTACTAATAGCCAATCCAAGGGAGTAGCTGGGCTCACTTTTGGTAATTTAGTTGGGGTTGGTCTTGTTAGGGAGACCACAGAGGCTGTGTTAGTCTCTGAAGATGCCATTGATTTGGCCACCTTGGTTGCTTGTCCCCTTAATATGGATAAGTACAAGCAACTTCCCCTAATAAATGGTGTTGAGGTTCAGGCCTACAGGGACACAGGTGCCAGTGTTACCATGGTGATAGAGAAACTGGTACACCCTGAACAACACCTACTTGGTCACCAGTACCAAGTGACAGACGCTCATAACAATACTCTTAGCCACCCCATGGCTGTTGTGAATCTCAACTGGGAGGGGGGTTACTGGTCCAAAGAAAGTTGTGGTTGCCTCAGATTTACCTGTAGACTGTCTACTAGGGAACGATTTAGAGACATCAGGTTGGGCAGAAGTGGAGTTGGAGGCTCATGCAGCAATGCTGGGCATTCCTGGGCATATTTTTGCTTTGACAAGGGCTCAGGCCAAAAACCAAAAAGGACGGGGTAACTTGGATCCTGGAACAATGGACCAAGTGCTCCCTAAAGCTAGGGGTAGCAAGGGTAAATCCCTACCCACTATCCCTCCCTCTACAGACGATTCTCCTTCTGTGGAAGAAGAATTTCCTCCCTGTGCAGACACTGCTGAGCTTTTGGGTGGAGGGGGGCCTGCCAGGAAAGAGCTGAGTGTGGCACAGCAAACCTGTCCCACATTAGAGGGTCTCAGACAAGCAAGCTGTCAAGCAGCAAAATGGGGATGTCAGTGACTCACATAGAGTTTACTGGGAGGACAACCTCTTGTACACAGAGGCAAGGGACCCAAAGCCTGGAGCCAGGAGATTGGTCATTGCCCTGCAGTACAGAGAGTTCCTCCTAACTCTGGCACATGACATTCCTTTGGCTGGGCATTTGGGCCAGATGAAAACATGGGTAAGGCTTGTCCCCCTGTTTCACTGGCCTAGGATGTCAGGGGACACTAAAGATTTTTGCAAGTCTTGTGTGACCTTCCAAGCCAGTTGCAAGACTGGTGGCACACCAAAGGCTCCCCTGATTCCACTACCTGTGGTTGGGGTCCCCTTTGAAAGGGTAGGGGTTGACATAGTTGGCCCCCTTGACCCTCCTACTGCTTCAGGCAATAGGTTTATCTGGGTGGTTGTGGACCATGCCACAAGATATCCTGAAGCAATTCCTCTAAGGACCACTACTATCAGACAGGGGTAGCAACTTTATGTCTGCATACTTGAAAGCTATGTGGAAGGAATGTGGTGTAACCTACAAATTCACCACACCTTATCATCCACAGACTAATGGACTGGTAGAGAGGTTTAATAAAACTCTCAAATGAATGATAATGGGACTCCCTGAAAAACTCAGGAGGAGATGGGATGTCCTGTTACCTTGCCTCCTTTTTGCTAACAGGGAGGTACCTCAGAAAGGAGTGGGCTTCAGCCCCTTTGAAATCCTATTTGGGCACCCTGCAAGAGGTCCACTAACACTTGTGAAAGAGGGTTGGGAACAACCTTTAAAAGCTCCCAAACAGGACATAGTGGACTATGTACTTGGCCTAAGATCCAGAATGGCTGAGTGGATGAAAAAGGCCAGTAAAAACCTTCAGGCCAGCCAAGGGCTCTAGAAGCAATGGCATGACCAGAAGGCTGTTCTGATTCAGTACCAACCAGGACAGAAGGTGTGGGTATTGGAGCCTGTGGCCCCAAGAGCACTCCAAGACAAATGGAGTGTACCCTATCTAATTGTTGAAAAAAAGGGCGAGGTCACCTACTTGGTTGACCTGGGCACTGCCAGGAGTCCCCTTAGGGTGATTCATGTCAACCGCCTAAAACCCTACTATGACAGGGCTGATCTCACCCTGCTCATGGCAACAGATGAGGGACAGGAAGAAGAGAGTGACCCTCTCCCTGATCTCTTCTCCTTCACTGAAGAGGATGCTCTAGTGGAGGGAGTAGTTTTAGCAGATTGTCTGATTGAAGAACCGAAAGACAACTGCATAAATCTCCTTGGACAGTTTTCTGAACTCTTTTCAACTGTGCCTGGCACCACATCCTGGTGTGAACACACAATTGATACTGGAGACAGCATGCCTCTCAAAAGTAAAATCTATAGGCAGCCTGATCATGTCAGGGACTGCATAAAACAAGAGGTTCAGAAAATGCTTGATCTAGGAGTGGTTGAACCTTCTGAAAGCCCATGGGCAAGTCCTGTGCTGCTTGTACCAAAGCCTCACTCAAAAGATGGAAAAAGGGAGATGTGGTTTTGTGTAGACTACAGAGGTCTCAATCAGGTAACAAAAACTGATGCTCACCCTATACCCAGGGCAGATAAGCTCATAGATACACTGGCATCTGCCAAGTATCTAAGCACCTTTGATTTGACTGCAGGGTAGTGGCAGATCAAATTGGCTGAGGATGCTACACCTAAAACTGCATTTTCAACTATAGGAGGGCACTACCAATTTACAGTGATGCCCTTTGGTTTGAAAATGCACCTGACACTTTTCAGAGGTTGGTGAACACAGTCCTGCATGGGTAGGAGGCTTTTATTGCAGCATATCTAGATGATATAGCTGTCTTTAGCTCCACCTGGGATGCGCACCTGGTCCACCTTTGGAAAGTTTTGGAGGCCCTGTAAAAGGCAGGCCTCACTATCAAGGCCTCAAAGTGCCAGACAGGGCAGGGAAAGGTGGTTTATCTGGGACACGTGGTAGGTGAGGAACAGATTGCACCACTTCAGGGGAAAATCCAAACAATCATGGATTGGGTTCCCCCTACAACACAGACGCAGATGAGAGCCTTCCTAGGCCTCACTGGGTATTACAGGAGATTCATTAAAAACTATGGCTCCATAGCAACCCCGCTTAATGATCTCACAGGTAAGAAGATGCCTAAGAAGGTTTTGTGGACAGCTAGCTGTCAGAAAGCTTTTGAGGAGCTCAAACAGGCCATGTGCACTGCACCTGTCCTAAAAAGCCCATGTTACTCCAAGAAATTAATTGTTTAAACTGATGCATCTGAATTAGGGGTAGGGGCAGTCTTATCACAACTGAATTCTGAGGGCCAGGATCAACCAGTTGCTTTTATCAGCAGAAGGTTGACCCCTAGAGAAAAGCATTGGTCTGCCATAGAGAGGGAGGCCTTTGCTGTGGTCTGGGCACTGAAAAAGTTGAGGCCATACCTGTTTGGCACTCACTTTATTGTTCAGACAGACCACAAACCTCTACTTTGGCTAAAATAAATGAAAGGTGAAAATCCTAAATTGTTGAGGTGGTCCATATCTCTACAGGGAATGGACTATACAGTGGAACATAGACCTGGGAGTACCCACTCCAATGCAGATGGACTCTCCAGATATTTCCACTTAGACAATGAAGACTCATCAGGTCATGGCTAGTCTTATTGTCCTTCGTTTGGGGGGGTGTAGAAAAGTACCATCTTGCCTGGCATGTTACCCCCATATTTCACTGTATATATGTTGTTTTAGTCTATGTGTCACTGAGACCCTGCCACGCAGGGCCCCAGTGCTCATAAGTATGTGCCCTGTATGTGTTCCCTTGGTGATGCCTGACTGTCTCACTGAGGCTCTTCTAACCAGAACCTCAGTGGTTATGCTCTCTCTGCTTTCCAAATTTGTCACTAACAGACTAGTGACTAAATTTACCAATTCACATTGGCATACTGGTACACCCATATAATTCCCTAGTATATGGTACTGAGGTACCCAGGGTATTGGGGTTCCGGGAGATCCCTATGGGCTGCAGCATTTATTTTGCCACCCATAGGGAGCTCTGACAATTCTTACACAGGCCTGCCAGTGCAGCCTGAGTGAAATAACGTCCACGTTATTTCACAGCCATTTACCACTGCACTTAAGTAACTTATAAGTCACCTATCTGTCTAACCTTCACCTGGTGAAGGTTGGGTGCAAAGTTACTTAGTGTGTGGGCACCCTGGCACTAGCCAAGGTGCCCCCACATCGTTCAGGGCAAAGTCCCCGGACTTTGTGAGTGCGGGGACACCATTACACGTGTGCAGTATACATAGGGCACTACCTATGTATAGCGTCACAATGGTAACTCCGAACATGGTCATGTAACATGTCTAAGATCATGGAATTGTCACCCCAATGCCGTTTTGGCATTGGGGTGACAATTCCATGATCCCCCGGGTCTCTAGCACAGAACCCGGGTACTGCCAAACTGCTTTTCCGGGGTCTCCACTGCAGCTGCTGCCAACCCCTCAGACAGGTTTCTGCCCTCCTGGGGTCCAGGCAGCCCTGGCCCAGGAAGGCAGAACAAAGGATTTCCTCTGAGAGAGGGTGTAACACCCTCTCCCTTTGGAAATAGGTGTGAAGGCTGGGGAGGAGTAGCCTCCCCCAGCCTCTGGAAATGCTTTGATGGGCACAGATGGTGCCCATCTCTGCATAAGTCAGTCTACACTGGTTCAGAGATCACCCAGCCCTGCTCTGGCGTGAAACTGGACAAAGGAAAGGGGAGTGACCACTCCCCTGACCTGCACCTCCCAGGGGAGGTGCCCAGAGCTCCTCCAGTGTGTCCCAGACCTCTGCCATCTTGGAAACAGAGGTGTCTGTGGCACACTGGACTGCTCTGAGTGGCCAGTGCCAGCAGGTGACGTCAGAGGCTCCTTCTGATAGGCTCTTACCTCTCTTGGTAGCCAATCCTACTTCCTAGGTAGCCAAACCTCCTTTTCTGGCTATTTAGGGTCTCTGCTTTGGGGAATTCTTCTGATAATGAATGCAAGAGCTCACCAGAGTTCCTCTGCATCTCCCTCTTCACCTTCTGCCAAAGGATCGACCGCTGACTGCTAAGGAAGCCTGCAAAACCGCATCAAAGTAGCAAGATGACTACTAGCAACCTTGTATCGCTTCATCCTGCCTGCTTTCTCGACTGTTTCCAGGTGGTGAATGCTCTGGGGGTAGCCTGCCTCCTCTCTGCACCAGGAGCTCTGAAGAAATCTCCCGTGGGTCGACGGAATCTTCCCCTTGCAACTGCAGGCAACAAAAGACTGCATCACTGGTCCTCTGGTCCCCTCTCAGCATGACGATTGTGGTCCCTGGAATGCAGCAACTCTGTCCAAGTGACTCCCACAGTCCAGTGACTCTTCAGTCCAAGTTTGGTGGAGGTAAGTCCTTGCCTCCCCACGCTAGACTGCATTGCTGGGTACCGCGTGATTTGTAGCTGCTCCGGCTCCTGTTCACTCTTCCAAGATTTCCTTTGTGTACAGCCAAGGCAGTGTCCCCGACACTCTAACCTGCAGTGCACAACCTTCTGAGTTGTCCTTCGGCATCGTGGGACTCCCTTTTGTGACTTCGGGTGGACTCCAGTTCACTTTTCTTCTAAGTGCCTGTTCAGGTACTTCTGCGGGTGCTGCCTGCTTCTGTGAGGGCTCCCTGACTTGCTGGGTACCCCCTCTGTCTCCTTATCCAAGTGGTGACATCCTGGTCCCTCCAGGGGCACAGCAGCATCCAAAAACCCTAACTGCAACCCTTGCAGCTAGCAAGGCTTGTTTGTGGTCTTTCTGCGTGGGAATACCTCTGCAAGCTTCTTCACGATGTGGGACATCCATCCTCCTAAGGGGAAGTTCCTAGTCCTCTTCGTTCTTGCAGAACACCAAGCTTCTTCCAACAGGTGGCAGCTTCCTTGCACCCACAACTGGCATTTCCTGGGCTCCTGCCCACTCTCGACACTGTAGCAACTCTTGGACTTGGTCCCCTTGTCTTACAGGTACTCAGGTCCGGAAATCCACTGTTGTTGCATTGCTGGTGTTTGTTCTTCCTGCAGAATCCCCCATACCATGACTTCTGTTCTCTCTGGGGGTAGTAGGTGCACTTTACACCTACCTTTCAGGGTCTTGGGGTGGGCTATTTTTCTAACCCTCACTGTTTTCTTACAGTCCCAGCAACCCTCTACAAGCTCACATAGGTTTGGGGTCCATTCGTGGTTCGCATTCTGCTTTTGGAGTGTATGGTTTGTGTTGCCCCTATACCTATGTGTTCCTATTGCAATCTACTGTAACTTTACATTGCTTGCATTACTTCCTTTTGCTATTATCTGCATAATTTTGGTTTGTGTACATATATCTTGTGTATATATAACTTATCCTCATACTGAGGGTACTCACTGAGATACTTTTGGCATATTGTCATAAAAATAAAGTACCTTTATTTTTAGTATATCTGTGTATTGTGTTTTCTTATGATATTGTGCTTATGACACCAGTGGTATAGTAGGAGCTTTACATGTCTCCTAGTTCAGCCTAAGCTGCTTTGCCATAGCTACCTTCTATCACCCTAAGCTGCTAGAAACACCTCTTCTACACTAATAATGGATAACTGGACCTGGCACAAGGTGTAAGTACCTTTGGTACCCACTACAAGCCAGGCCAGCCTCCTAAATTGGTTGTGCAGCGGTGGGATAAGTACTAGTAACTACTTACCACTTTGTCATTGTGTACTTTTCATAAGAGAATAATATACAAAACTAGTTCAGTGTATGTACACCTAACCAAAACGTTTTGCTTTTCTCCTCTTACACTTTCTACTAAGTGCTGGAAAGTACTCTAAAACTTCTAAAACGTTTCTAAAAGTTTGAAAAAGTTTTTTTTCTCTGTTCTTTAAAAAGTTCTGAAACTTTTTCTGTCTTCTCACTGTCTCTAAACCTTCTCTTATCATGTCTGATGTAGAGTCTGCTCTTAAAATGGTCAATACTACCTATGACAATTTGAATTACAAGAGCTTAAGGAGTCTCTGCTTAGATAGAGTTTTAGTGATAGGAAAGAACCCCACAAAAGAGTTTCTATATAACATGCTTATTGTGAATGGTGAGTCCCAAGCAGGCACTTCAAATGAGAAGTTAATAGATGGCTCCCATTCTGACTCAGGGGATAACCTTGAGGGAGGTGGGGAGGGTTCTGTTCCAAATCTGCTCCTTAGCAGACCACCTAGCAATGCTGGTAGTAATAGGAGCTCCCATCATAGTAGTGATGTTTTTATTCCTGGAGGCCAGGTTGTTAGAGTTCAGTCAGTTAGGGACAGATCTCCCTCTGTTGTTTCCAATTTATCCTCTGTGTCCAAGCATTCCCAACCCACCCACCCTGAAGACAGCATATTAGAAAGGAAACTCAAAAAGTTGAGAGTGGAAGAGACCAGACTGAAGCTTAAACAGCAACAGCTGGCTCTAGACAGGGAATCCCTAGACCTGGAGAAGGAGAGACAGAGACTGGGGTTTGGACCCCATGCTGGCAGCAATAGCAGTATTCCTGATAGTAATCCTGTTAGAGAACATGATTCCAGGAATCTGCACAAGATAGTTCCCCCTTACAAGGAGGGGGATGACATCAACAAGTGGTTTGCTGCACTTAAGAGGGCCTGTATGGTACAGGGGGTCCCTCAAAGGCAGTGGCTGCTATATTGTGGCTAAATTTCAATGGGAAGGGTATGGATAGGCTCCTTACTGTTAGAAAAAGTGATCCTAACAATTTTGCAGTTTTGAAGGATGCACTCTTGGATGGATTTGGCTTAACCACTGAACAATACAGGATTAAGTTCACAGACACCAGAAAAGAGACCTCACAAGACTGGATAGACTTTGTTGACTGTTCAGTGAAGGCCTTGGAGGGGTGGTTACATGGCAGTAAAGTTTCTGACTATGAAAGCCTGTATAATCTTATTCTGAGAGAGCATATTCTGAATAACTGTGTGTCTGACTTGTTACACCAATATCTAGTGGACTCAGATCTGACCTCTCCCCAAGAATTGGGAAAGAAGGCAGACAAATGGGTCAGAACAAGAGTGAACAGAAAAGTTCATACAGGGGATGACAAGGATGGCAAGAAGAAGGATAGTAAGTCTTCTGACAAGGGTGGGGACAAACGTAAAAATGAGTCTTCATCAGGCCCACAAAAATCCTCCTCCTATCCAAATCCTCTTCAAATCAAGTTAAAAAGCCTTGGTGTTATTTGTGTAAAGTCAAAGGCCATTGGACAAATCAAATCAAATCAAATCAAATCACAAACATTTATAAAGTGCGCTACTCACCCGTGCGGGTCTCAAGGCGCTAGGGGGATGGGGTTACTGCTGCTCAAAGAGCCAGGTCTTGAGTTGCCTCCGGAATGCGAGGTGGTCCTGAGGTTGGTGGGGAGGGAATTCCGTGTCTTGGTCGCCAGGTAGGAGAAGGATTTCCCACCTGCCGTGGTACGGCGGATGCGAGGGATGGCGGCGAGAGCGAGGTTGGCGGAGCGAAGTTGACGGGTGGGCGTGTAGAAACTGAGGCGATGGTTGAGGTATTCGGGTCCCTTGTTGTGGAGGGCTTTGTGTGCGTGGGTGAGGAGTCGGAAGGTGATCCTTTTGTTGACGGGAAGCCAGTGCAGGTGTTTCAGGTGGGCGGAGATGTGGCTGTTGCGGGGTATGTCGAGGACGAGGCGGGCGGAGGCGTTTTGAATTCGCTGCAGAAGTTTCTGGAGTTTAGCAGTGGTTCCTGCGTATAGGGTGTTGCCGTAGTCCAGGCGGCTCGTGACGAGGACGTGGGTCACGGTCTTTCTGGTGTCAGCGGGGATCCAACGGAAGATCTTTCGGAGCATGCGGAGGGTGAGGAAGCAGGAGGATGATACGGCGTTGACTTGTTTGGTCATGGTGAGAAGTAGGTCCAGGATGAATCTGAGGTTGCGTGCGTGGTCTGAGGGGGTTGGTGCGGAGCCAAGGCCCGTGGGCCACCAGGAGTCGTCCCAGGCGGACGGGGTGTTTTTCCGAGGATGAGGAATTCCGTTTTGTCTGAGTTCAGTTTCAGACGGCTGAGTTTCATCCATTCTGCGACGTCTTTCATTCCATCTTGCAGGTTGGTCTTGGCGCTGGTGGGGTCCTTGGTGAGGGAAAGTATCAGCTGAGTATCGCCGGCGTAGGAGGTGATGTTGTGTTTGCGTACGATGTCGGGGAGGGGGCTCATGTAGACATTGAAGAGAGTCGGGCTGAGCGAGGAGCCTTGCGGGACGCCGCAGATGATCTCGGTGGGGTCTGAGCGGAAAGGAGGGAGGTAGACTCTTTGGGAGAGGTTGGAGAGGAAGGAGGTGATCCAGTCCAGGGCCTGTCCTTGGATCCCGGTGGAGCGGAGGCGGGATATTAGGGTTCGGTGGCAGACGGTGTCGAAGGCAGCCGAGAGGTCGAGGAGGATGAGGGCGAGTTCTGATGTCGTCTGTGACTGAGATGAGGGCGGTTTCTGTGCTGTGATTGGCTCGGAATCCGGACTGAGAGGGGTTGAGTAGGTTGTTGTCTTCAAGGAAGTTGGTAAGTTGCTTGTTGACGGTCTTCTCTATGACTTTGGCAGGGAAGGGGAGGAGCGAGATGGGGCGGAAGTTCTTCAGGTCGCTGTGGTCCGCCGTAGGTTTCTTCAGTAGGGCGTTGACTTCTGCGTGTTTCCAGCTCTCGGGGAAGGTGGCAGAAGCAAATGAGCTGTTCATGATGGTCTGGAGATGCAGGGCTATGATGTCGTCGGCTTTGTTGAAGATGAAGTGTGGGCAGGGGCCGAGGGGGCACAGGAGTGGATGGAGTTCATGGTGGCTTTGGTCTCTTCCGTGTTGATGTGAGTCCAGGCGTTGAGGGTGATGGCTGGGGTTGCAGGTTCTGTGGTGGTTGGCTGGGTCTGGTGTCCGAAGCTGTCGTGTAGGTCGGTGATCTTACGATGGAAGTAGGTGGAGAAGGAGTTGCATAGGTCTTGTGAGGGCGTGATGCCAGTTGTCCAAAGAAAAACACCAAACCTCCCACTTCCACAACCCCTACTGCAAATTCTAGTTCCCCAAGTAATAGCAGTGGTGGTGGGAGCAAACCTACTAATAGCCAATCCAAGGGAGTAGCTGGGCTCACTTTTGGTAATTTAGTTGGGGTTGGTCTTGTTAGGGAGATCACAGAGGCTGTGTTAGTCTCTGAAGGTGCCACTGATTTGGCCACCTTGGTTGCTTGTCCCCTTAATATGAATAAGTACAAGCAACTTCCCCTAATAAATGGTGTTGAGGTTCAGGCCTACAGGGACACAGGTGCCAGTATTACCATGGTGATAGAGAAACTGGTACACCCTGAACAACACCTACTTGGTCACCAGTACCAAGTGACAGACGCTCATAACAATACTCTTAGCCACCCCATGGTTGTTGTGAATCTCAACTGGGAGGGGGGTTACTGGTCCAAAGAAAGTTGTGGTTGCCTCAGATTTACCTGTAGACTGTCTACTAGGGAACGATTTAGAGACATCAGCTTGGGCAGAAGTGGAGTTGGAGGCTCATGCAGCAATGCTGGGCATTCCAGGGCATATTTTTGCTTTGACAAGGGCTCAGGCCAAAAACCAAAAAGGACGGGGTAACTTGGATCCTGGAACAATGGACCAAGTGCTCCCTAAAGCTAGGGGTAGCAAGGGTAAATCCCTACCCACTATCCCTCCCTCTACAGACGATTCTCCTTCTGAGGAAGAAGAATTTCCTCCCTGTGCAGAACCTTCACCGGATGAGCTGGCAGCAGACACTGCTGAGCTTTTGGGTGGAGGGGGGCCTGCCAGGAAAGAGCTGAGTGTGGCACAGCAAACCTGTCCCACATTAGAGGGTCTCAGACAGCAAGCTGTCAAGCAGCAAAATGGGGATGTCAGTGACTCCCATAGAGTTTACTGGGAGGACAACCTCTTGTACACAGAGGCAAGGGACCCAAAGCCTGGAGCCAGGAGATTGGTCATTGCCCTGCAGTCCAGAGAGTTCCTCCTAACTCTGGCACATGACATTCCTTTGGCTTGGCATTTGGGCCAGATGAAAACATGGGTAAGGCTTGTCCCCCTGTTTCACTGGCCTAGGATGTCAGAGGACACTAAAGATTTTTGCAAGTCTTGTGTGACCTTCCAAGCCAGTGGCAAGATTGGTGGCACACCAAAGGCTCCCCTGATTCCACTACCTGTGGTTGGGGTCCCCTTTGAAAGGTTAGGGGTTGACATAGTTGGCCCCCTTGACCCTCCTACTGCTTCAGGCAATAGGTTTATCTGGGTGGTTGTGGACCATGCCACAAGATATCCTGAAGCAATTCCTCTAAGGACCACTACAGCACCTGCAGTGGCAAAAGCCCTCCTGGGAATCTTTTCCAGGGTGGGTTTCCCAAAAGAGGTTGTATCAGACAGGGGTAGCAACTTTATTTCTTCATACTTGAAAGCTATGTGGAACGAATGTGGTGTAACCTACAAATTCACCACACCTTATCATCCACAGACTAATGGACTGGTAGAGAGGTTTAATAAAACTCTCAAATGAACGATAATGGGACTCCCTGAAAAACTCAGGAGGAGATGTGATGTCCTGTTAACTTGCCTCCTTTTTGCTAACAGGGAGGTACCTCAGAAAGGAGTGGGCTTCAGCCCCTTTGAAATCCTATTTGTACACCCTGTAAGAGGTCCACTAACACTTGTGAAAGAGGGTTGGGAACAACCTTGAAAAGCTCCCAAACAGGACATAGTGGACTATGTACTTGGCCTAAGATCCAGAATGGCTAAGTAGATGAAAAAGGCCAGTAAAAACCTTCAGGCCAGCCAAGAGCTCCAGAAGCAATGGCATGACCAGAAGGCTGTTCTGATTCAGTACCAACCAGGACAGAAGGTGTGGGTATTGGAGCCTGTGGCCCCAAGAGCACTCCAAGACAAATGGAGTGGACCCCATCTAATTGTTGAAAAAAAGGGCAAGGTCACCTTAGTTGACCTGGACACTGCCAGGAGTCCCCTTAGGGTGATTCATGTTAACCGCCTAAAACCCTACTATGACAGGGCTGATCTCACCCTGCTCATGGCAACAGATGAGGGACAGGAAGAAGAGAGTGACCCTCTCCCTGATCTCTTCTCCTCCACTGAAGAGGATGCTCTAGTGGAGGGAGAAGTTTTAGCAGATTGTCTGACTGCAGAACCGAAAGACAACTGCATAAATCTCCTTGGACAGTTTTCTGAACTCTTTTCAACTGTGCCTGGCACCACTTCCTGGTGTGAACACACAATTGATACTGAAGACAGCATGCCTGTCAAAAGTAAAATCTATAGGCAGCCTGACCATGTCAGGGACTGCATAAAACAAGAGGTTCAGAAAATGCTTGATCTAGGAGTGGTTGAACCTTCTGAAAGCCCATGGGCAAGTCCTATGGTGCTTGTACCAAAGCATCACTCAAAAGATGGAAAACAGGAGATGTGGTTTTGTGTAGACTACAGAGGTCTCAATCAGGTAACAAAAACTTATGCTCACCCTATACCCAGGGCACATGAGCTCATAGATACACTGGCATCTGCCAAGTATCTAAGCATCTTTGATTTGACTGCAGGGTATTGGCAGATCAAATTGGCTGAGGATGCTAAACCTAAAACTGCATTTTCAACTATAGGAGGGCACTACCAATTTACAGTGATGCCCTTTGGTTTAAAAAAATGCACCTGACACTTTTCAGAGGTTGGTGAACACAGTCCTGCAAGGGTTGGAGGCTTTTAGTGCAGCATATTTAGATGATATAGCTGTCTTTAGCTCTACCTGGGATGAGCACCTGGTCCACCTTTGGAAAGTTTTGGAGGCCCTGCAAAAGGCAGGCCTCACTATCAAGGCCTCAAAGTGCCAGATAGGGCAGGGAAAGGTGGTTTATCTGGGACACGTGGTAGGTGGAGAACAGATTGCACCACTTCAGGGGAAAATCCAAACAATCATGGATTGGGTTCCCCCTACAACACAGACCCAGGTGAGAGCCTTCCTAGGCCTCACTGGGTATTACAGGAGATTCATTAAAAACTATGGCTCCATAGCAGCCCCACTTAATGATCTCACAAGTAAGAAGATGTCTAAAAAGGTATTGTGGACAGCTAGCTGTCAGAAAGCTTTTGAGGAGCTCAAACAGGCCATGTGCACTGCACCTGTCCTAAAAAGCCCATGTTACTCCAAGAAATTAATTGTTCAAACTGATGCATCTGAATTAGGGGTAGGGGCAGTCTTATCACAACTGAATTCTGAGGGCCAGGATCAACCAGTTGCTTTTATCAGTAGAAGGTTGACCCCCTAGAGAAAAGCATTGGTCTGCCATAGAGAGGGAGGCCTTTGCTGTAGTCTGGGCACTGAAAAAGTTGAGGCCATACCTGTTTGGCACTCACTTTATTGTTCAGACAGACCACAAACCTCTACTTTGGCTAAAACAAATGAAAGGTGAAAATCCTAAATTGTTAGGTGGTTCATATCTCGTATATCTATATAGGTACACTGTTCCAAAAGAAAGAAGACAAAAAAACTTAATAGTTCTGTTGAAAAAGCAAGGGCGAATCTATACTGGATGTTTAGGAGAGCCCTCAAGCACCCGATAGGGTGACAGGTTTCATCATTGGGCTTACTCCTCGTCGGACCGGTGCTGCAATGTCTGGCGGACCAACCAGAATTCAGGGTGGCACTCAACCGTTGTCAAATTGCCAAAAAAGGAGGTCTGGAATGAAAACTGACTGAGAGGAGAAAAGAAGGTTGGAGAGTAGAAAAGAGACAAAACTCTAAAATTGGCTCTGAACCTAAACCATCATTTTAATGAGTCAGATACAAGGTGCAGGCCAAGATTAAAAAGGGGATATGAGGAGTGTTGATGGAAATAATGTACCACTACACTCTATAACGAGGGAAGGTAGTTTACCTAATCCTATCTGATGGTCAACATGTTTCGCATCTTAAATTGGCCACAAAGTGATCCCATGACGCTTCTTCAGGACCCAGGTCCATATCTCTACAGGTAATGGACTATACAGTGGAACATAGACCTGGGAGTACCCACTCCAATGCAGATGGACTCTCCATATATTTCCACTTAGACAATGAAGACTCATCAGGTCATGGCTAGTCTTATTGTCCTTCCTTTGGGGGGGTGTAGGAAAGTGCCATCTTGCCTGGCATGTTACCCCCATATTTCACTGTATATATAATGTTTTAGTCTATGTGTCACTGAGACCCTGCCAGGCAGGGCTCCAGTGCTCATAAGTATGTGCCCTGTATGTGTTCCCTGTGTGATGCCTAACTGTCTCACTGAGGCTCTGCTAACCAGAACCTCAGTGGTTATGCTCTCTCTGCTTTCCAACTTTTTCACTAACAGGCTAGTGACTAAATTTACCAATTCACATTGGCATACTGGTACACCCATATAATTCCCTAGTATATGGTACTGAGGTACCCAGGGTATTGGGGGTCCAGGAGATCCCTATGGACTGCAGCATTTCTTTTGCGACCCATAGGGAGCTCTGACTTTCACAGCCATTTACCACTGCACTTAAGTAACTTATAAGTCACCTATATGTCTAACCTTCACCTGGTGAAGGTTGGGTGCAAAGTTACTTAGTGTGTGGGCACCCTGGCACTAGCCAAGGTGCCCCCACATCGTTCAGGGCAAATTCCCCGGACTTTGTGAGTGCGGGGACACCATTACACACGTGCACTATACATAGGTCACTACCTATGTATAGCGTCACAATGGTAACTCCGAACATGGCCATGTAACATGTCTAACATCATGGAATTGTCACCGCAATGCCATCCTGGCATTGCGGTGACAATTCCATGATCCCCCGGGTCTCTAGCACAGAACCCGCGTACTGCCAAACTGCCTTTCCGGGGTCTCCACTGCAGCTGCTGCTGCTGCCAACCCCTCAGACAGGTTTCTGCCCTCCTGGGGTCCAGGCAGCCCTGGCCCAGGAAGGCAGAACAAAGGATTTCCTCTGAGAGAGGGTGTAACACCCTCTCCCTTTGGAAATAGGTATGAAGAGTGGGGAGGAGTAACCTCCCCCAGCCTCTGGAAATGCTTTGATTGGCAAAGATGGTGCCCATCTCTGCATAAGCCAGTCTACACCGGTTCAGGGATCCCCCAGCCCTGCAGGTGACGTCAGAGGCTCCTTCTGATAGGCTCTTACCTCTCTTGGTAGCCAATCCTACTTCCTAGGTGGCCAGACCTCCTTTTCTGGCTATTTAGGGTCTCTGCTTTGGGGAATTCTTCAGATACCGAATGCAAGAGCTCACCAGAGTTCCTCACCATCTCCCTCTTCACCTTCTGCCAAAGGATCGACTGCTGACTGCTCAGGACGCCTGCAAAACCTCATCAAAGTAGCAAGACGACTACTAGCAACCTTGTATCGCTTCATCCTGCCAGCTTTCTCAACTGTTTCCAGGTGGTGCATGCTCTGTGGGTAGCCTGCCTCCTCTTTGCACCAGGAGCTCTGAAGAAATCTCCCGTGGGGCAACAGAATATTCCCCCTTCAACCGCAGGCAACAAAAGACTGCATCACTGGTCCTCTGGGTCCCCCCTCAGCACGACGAGCATGGTCCCTGGAACTCAGCAACTCTGTCCCAGTGACTCCCACAGTCCAGTGATTCTTCAGTCCAAGTTTGGTGGAGGTAAGTCCTTGCCTTCCCATGCTAGACTGCATTGCTGGGTACCGTGTGATTTGCAGGATTTCCTTCGTGCACAGCCAAGCCTGGGTCCCCGACACTCTAACCTGCAGTGCACAACCTTCTGAGTTGTCCTCCGGCGTCGTGGGACTCCCTTTTGTGACTTCGGGTGGACTCCGGTTCACTTTTCTTCTAAGTGCCTGTTCAGGTACTTCTGCTGGTTCTGCCTGCTTCTGTGAGGGCTCCCTGACTTGCTGGGCGCCCCCTCTGTCTCCTCATCCAAGTGGCGATATCCTGGTCCCTCCAGAGCCACAGCAGCATCCAAAAACCCCAACAGTGACCCTTGCGGCTAGCAAGGCTTGTTTGCGGTCTTTCTGCGTGGGAACACCTCTGCAGTCTTCTTCTCAACGTGGGACATCCATCCTCCAAAGGGGAAGTTCCTAGTCCTCTTCATTCTTGCAGAACACCAAGCTTCTTCCAACAGGTGGCAGCTTCCTTGCACCCACAGCTGGCATTTCCTGGGCTCCTGCCCACTCTTGACACTGTTGCGACTCTTGGACTTGGTCCCCTTGTCTTACAGGTACTCAGGTCCGGAAATCCACTGTTGTTGCATTGCTGGTGTTTGTTCTTCCCCCTATCACAACTTCTGTGCTCTCTGGGGGTAGTAGGTGCACTTTACACCTACCTTTCAGGGTCTTGGGGTAGGCTACTTTTCTAACCCTCACTGTTTTCTTACAGTCCCAGCGACACTCTACAAGCTCACCTAGGTTTGGAGTCCATTCGTGGTTCGCATTCTACTTTTGGAGTATATGGTTTGTGTTGCCCCTATACCTATGTGCTCCTATTGCAATCTACTGTAACTTTACATTGCTTGCATTACTTCCTTTTGCTATTATCTGCATAATTTTGGTTTGTGTACATATATCTTGTGTATATATAACTTATCCTCATACTGAGGATACTCACTGAGATACTTTTGGCATATTGTCATAAAAATAAAGTACCTTTATTTTTAGTATATCTGTGTATTGTGTTTTCTTATGATATTGTGCATATGACACCAGTGGTATAGTAGGAGCTTTACATGTCTCCTAGTTCAGCCTAAGCTGCTTTGCCATAGCTACCTTCTATCAGCCTAAGCTGCTAGAAACACCTCTTCTACACTAATTAGGGATAACTGGACCTGGCACAAGGTGTAAGTACCTCTGGTACCCACTACAAGCCAGGCCAGCCTCCTAAAGAAGGGTGTTTCTCATGTATGATTGAAGTATATACACTTCTGTATACTTCAATCACAGATGAGCTGAGAAAGGGTCATGTCCTCTTTGATAGACTAGTACACATTTATGGTCATGTGACAATGGTTTTAAAGATGACAAACATTTTGCACCATACTTATGTTTTATTATTTGTGTCTTCTCGTGAAAATCTCAAGATGGATTTTAGGTACAGTTTGCATGAGATTCAATCCTGGAACATTACCACCAAGATAGCTGGGTCTTGACGTGGTGTATTGTAGACCACTTACTGTACAGATACAGTGGAAAAACAGACTATGTGAATAAATTGAAAGCCAGCCTGTATGGTTTGAAATCGATAATAACAGTTTGGTCTACAGAGGTACAGTTTTTGTATTTGTGCATGTCATTCAGTGACAATAGACTAAATAATTGTATTTAGGGAAAGAAACCTCTAGCATCCTCTAGTTAGTCAATCTTGAAGGCCAAAAGCTGTCATCCTTCCCATGCCATGCAAAGACTATGGCAAGGCAAGGCAAAGGAAACAGAACTGCATCATGTTCCCTGGGGAGGCGTAGTATTTTCAAACATTCCCAGGTCTACCACTAAAGGTAAACCTGGGAATGCGTCAAAATTCATGGGTGGATGTGTGGAAATAACCACGCTCCACCCATGGAACGCATCCCTAAGGCAGAGTACTGCAAGGCACAGATATGTGCTGCCTTGCATTACTCCAGATTTATCAAGCCATGCAGGGCCACGCATGATGGCCTTGCATGTCATGATAAATATAACCTTAGAGATGTGTCGTACTTGTGTCCCCTTGCACGGTTCATGGGTGATGCAACACTGTGATAAATCTGGCCCATAATTTCCTGTCCACATATTTAACAGAAAGACTAAGAAAACTGGAAAGGAAGTAAGGTGGGCAATGAACAATGTGACTTCATTACTCTTAGAAAGCTGCAAGAGTTTATAAATATTAGGAGCCTCATTTACAAGTCCTTTGTGCCACCATAGCGTCATTATTTTTTTGGGCAGCGTTGGCTCTAAGCAACATTTTACACTGCTCCACATTTGCAAACTGATGCATTGGGCCCAATGAGCCAGTTTGTAAAGCCTTGCATAAAAGTATTCCTGTGCTAGGTATAATGTGACACAAGATAGGCGCTCCCCGTCAAAAACCCACGCAGAACTAATGCAATGAACTATACATTTCACTGCATTGTTCTGCGACTTCACTGCGTCAACATTTTAATGCCTGCTCACAGCAGGTGTTAAAATGTTGTAGGACTCTTCCCAATGGGATCCTTCCTCCTATTGCTGGAATAGAGTCTTTTTTTATGCTAGTCCAGCACTTTGTCAGTTTAGCGCCACAGATGTGTCAGAATTTCCATGAAAATGTGTGCCATGGAGTTCTGTATAGTAAAGACAGTGCATCCATAGCATTGTTAAGGATTCATTGGCCAGTGCATGAAGTCTGACGCATCAGGGCTGATGCATTAGTTTCTTGTAATTAAGGCCCAGGGTTTGGAAGCTGTCTAGCAAAGACAGATGGCTGTGGTCTAATACGATAGAGACGTGATCTATGTTTGGGCATGACAACAGTCTTGACCCTTACACTTGTACTTGCAAGGAAAAACATCAGTTTTGTCTTTGTGCAAAAATGTGGACACACCTCCACTTGAAATAACTTATGAGCGTTTGTCAGGGTTCTATAAATATAAATTTGTCCCAGAGTATGTAATCATACTAACAATTCACATTACTTTGTCACAGGCTCAGTACCTGCAGTATATGTAAAAGTGATTAAAAAATTGTGGCCACAAAAGTATGAGTTCCTAAAAATCCAAGAACCAATAAAAAGATAGTGCAAGTTGGGACTAAGTAAGTAAGAGTTTGCAGAGTAGGCACCATATTTATAGTCCCCACTTGTCAAACTTTTTTGTTTAGGGATACAAAACTACCAAAGCAGGAGTTTATTTTCCAAACAAAAAGTAAATGACGCAGTCAGGAAAGGATCTTTTTCCTTGGGCTTGGGCAATTTTTAAAATGTTTCCTGTCTGTTTTCAACAGTCATTGTAAGATAGGCTTTAGCAAGTAAAAGTAGTGATGGTGGTCCCACTCTCAATAGGGTGGGACGAGTGTCACTGTGACTTAGCAATTCTTGGTGAATGGACCTCTGCATAGTGATTACTACTGCATAGCCAGTTTCATCTCTGTAGATGGTAGCACAGCAGGTCCTCTGACTCTCAACAGAGTGGGGGAAATGTGAGGTAAGCCCGGTGGGTGAACCACCATAAGATTGAAGTCTTAGCCAGTACTCTAAAATTTAATTTTAATGATGTATTAGAAGGCCAAAAACATACATCAATTCGATGGGTCCATCCTGTCAGTGGCAGCTCCTCCACTAAGGTGGAGGAGCATCGCCCCACTGCCCTGAACAGTGCCAAAAAGGAATAATAAAATGATAATAACACGTTGTTATTATCATTCTAATTTTTAGTGCAGAGCCAGGTTAGCGGAGTTGGGTCTGGGCTGTATCACAGGGAGGAAATGTGGTATGTGCACCATAAGCGTGCATGGTGGTTTGGCCGGCCAAACAGACGTGCACTCAGCATTTCTCCACCCTGGTGTATTGCACCTGCACAGAATCCCACTCCCTGTATGAGTGCTGAACCAGGCTGCTCAGACCAATCACGACGCTGCTGTCATGCTGGTGACAGCAGCGTCGTGATTGGCTTAGGGGAGTCTGAGAACCTGTGTACTCATGTGCTAGTAAGAGAAAAAGACAGAGAAGAGGTGGCAGCCATTCACAGGTAAGTAAACTTTTATTTTATTTATTAATTTCTTTACATCACAAAATATGAAAAACTAAAACTTTTGCGTAAAAGTTGGAATAAACCTTTTGATCTCTCCATGGATATTCTTTACTCAGGAATAATCTGCTTTACTAAGTCCGGCTTTGTTTGTGCTCAAATCCTTAATGGCTTGGCCTCATTTCAAGCTAAACTTCATAAATGAAGGAAACCACCTATTCAATAACCATTTGTATTTGCTCGTGTAAAGAAGCGCCAATTTACTACATACAAGATGAGAAGATTGAATATATTGTTTCTGTTGAAAGTCAACATGCACACAAAATACAAATTAGAATATCGAAAACAAATACACATACTTATTGTGTGGGAGACATATTGTAAACATAGGTTGCTGAGCATAGGAAAAAATACATTGACACGTGCTCAGATTTTCCTTTCACTATAGTTAAAAACCATGTACTTTTGCAATGTTCTTGAATATTTACTGCACAAAACACCAAGTTAATGATTAAGAAAGAAGTCAATAAATATAAAAGTGCTTAATTAAAAGCCACTACTATGTTGAAATTGCATTCGTCGCTGCAGTCCTACCAAACATTTGCACGTAGAATATTTAGAAAAATAGTAAAACACATATACTATTAGATGATTTAAGTGCACATTATGGCACTCGGTCATTCATGGAAAATAAAAACGTGCTCAAATGTTTTATTGTAGTTGTTTTTATAGACAAGGTCACAAGCCTCTTAAGTGTCTTTGTAGTGTTGCAACATTATGTCAGCTCCAGTAGATCAGAGATCAGACAAGAAACTAATCGGTTATAGATGTTAGTTCTTTAAGGAGTTTGGTCCAGAAGATGGTGCCTTGAACTGTTCAAGGCACCATCTTCTGGACCAAACTTCTTTTTAGCTCAGTGCATAAAGGATTGTTACTGAACAGAAGATTCTGCTGGGGCTGGAAGAATCTTAACTTTTCTATAAGTTCAATGACGGTCATTGTCGTAATGCTAAATGAACTATACACAGCATTAGGGAATGTTGTTCAGATTTCACCAGTAGTCTGAAGAAGGAAGCCTAATGGACCCACATGTGAAGTCAAAATAGTAAGGAGGCCACATGGTTCTGGAGCTGCTGTCAATGACCAAGAAGGGATGAAGGCAAAAATAGGAATTTACCATTGGCACTGACGATCCAGCAGTGTGCCATTATCATGGATTGAATTATATGTGAAAAGCCGCACATCTGAAATATCCTGGCGATTTCCCCCAAGTGAAATGATATTGATCTGAAAACATTAGCTATATAAAGGGCTAGCCCGATAGCTCTTAGATAATGTGCTGTCCATTTGGCTATCACGGCCGTACTTTTCTGTTGCTATTGCTCCTTCAGGTTCATTGAGAAGATAAACATTCCTACTAAAGCCAGAAATCACATGATTTATGCTTCATAATGTCCTTATACGTATATATAAATTTTCGATTACAAATAAATTGCAATTATTATTGCATCATAACAGTCTGATAACAAGAGTCTGTTTCCTCATTAAACTTAATTTCAGCTTGTGGATTCAAGAAAATAGCGGGGTTTTTCCACTCAGAATCAAACCCACTGATGCACTGAAATGTAGTTGAGATGATAATTACAGTTTTTTTCCAGAGGGCTGGAAAGGCCACAATCACAACCTGCTTCTTAAATCTCTACGTCCTCTTTGGGCATTGGCGTCGGATCAACTCATCTGGACTGTTGGGTATTAGAAAGATGCAATGGACTCACACAGTGAGGTCTTCATTTACCACAGATGTGGTCAATTGGAAGGAAAATGTTCAAATGCGTGTGGTTGCACCCACAAAATGCTGTTGTCGATGGTATTTCTGAACGCACACGATGGTGGAAGAGCACCCAGTAAAACTCCGGGTGCAGTTCGTCAAATATTGGCAAACGTCTAAGATTGACATGCCGACATCGACATTAAGAAAGAGGACTCAGGTTAAGATGAAGGGTTTGCCATTCTGACTTCAAACATCCCACTAACGTTATCTGGGGGACGAGATATACGTATATATTGAAGTCTTGAATCTCGTGAAAAACACGGCTGGTCTCAGGAGCCTGTAGCTCTCCTTGGCGATGTTACAGGTGCAAGAACGTGCTGTATTTGTTGTGTATACATATTGACTAGCAGAGTAAACTTCCTCGGTTTCCATAAACTCCTCTCATCCTAACGTATTCCTTACAGCAATAATGTCGATTCCATAAATAGGATTTTGTGATCTGGGGGTCTCAGACCTTCCAACAACACCCACTGAAGCGTACCCGCCATACATGCAGGCATTCGTGAACACAAACACAGACGCCACAAAAATACACTCTGTCTTTCTCACACACACATTACGTGTGGGCATATGCATGAACTGACAAAGGCACAACCGCTGCTACTGCACTAAAATGCAGTTTGCTCAGTGTGTTTTTCCCTGTTCGGCAGGAACGACTTCCAGGAGAATCTGCAGCACTCTGGTTGTTTCATCTGCAAAAAAAAAAAATGAAAATAAATAGCAGTCAAAGAAACTCCCGGATGAATTTACACATCATGGTGCATTATCCGGGAAAGCTTTTACTTGTCACGCCTCGAGACAGAAAGTTTGATTTAAGATGGCACTCTGGGTGATGCTTTTGCTAGGCCTCATTCTCACAACATATTATGCTCAAACGTATAGCATTGATGCATGCAGAAAAAATGGCGTACAAACTAAGTGCGAATATTAAGTGGTCTTCTTTACAAACAGGGCACACTATCCCATACAAACATAATAAAATAGATTTTGATACTAATGCTATTTTCAACAAAAGGGCGGTTACCTAATTCCAAGATGTTGCATTGAATATATTTTCAAGGCTGTTTCAATATGCTCTTTTTTGTGGTATAAAATGCCATATGCCAGAATGTTTTATTTTGTCCTCAAAATCCCTGTACATTTTTTATTTTAAATTTAGAACTGATCAAATTTGCATTTTTCTGTCATGTCCACTTTAGTCTCTCTCTTTGGCAGCATTGTGGCTATCTCAATGTGTCAACGTTATAACCAGGTGCCTGGTCGAGCACAAATCACTCCAGGGCATTTCAGATGCTGCTTCCATTCCAGAGGTCATTAAATAATATGCTATTCTGTTTTTATTACCATCAAATATCACCTTAAAGATACAGATAGGAGTCCGAATATGTGAGGGGAATAAAGTCCCATGTGCAGTTGGCTACAGTTCTAGGAAATGGAGGCACGTTACATGAATATTTTATGTATGGAACTCTTGTGGCGAACTAATTCAAACAAGTAATGGTATAGAACGATCGGCGCACTGCCCACATACTTTTACGTGTCTGTGAAGGTAGATGGCCAAATGCTTAATGTTTTGCCAATTAAGAATCACTGAGTTATAGATTAATGAATTATGACTAGCTGCATGTTTCACAACGTGTTTCTATTTGTGACCAATATGTTGATTTTTCTTGAATGTTCTCAATTTTCTCACAGACTCTGGGCCAGATGTACTTCAGATTCAGAGTGGGTCGCAATCTGGCCTATCTCATTAATATTCAGGAGTTAGCTCGCTAATTGTGACTCACTGTTATTCGAGGTCATCATAGGGATGGTGGCCTGCAGGTCTCAGTAGACTACGATGTGTGTCATTACATTTCAATAATCTAAACATGTTTTTTTTTAAACTGCAGCCCGTTTTCATTAAACGAAACAGGTCTGCGTTTAAAAAGAATAGTTTACTTTTTTGTTAGTTGGAGAGATGGCAGTTGTCTCGTGCACTACTGCCTTCTCCACAATAAACACTTGTATACATTCAGAAAGGGGAGGGTTGCCAAGAGGACCCTTTCACATTTGTGAATGGGTTACAATCCCAATTCTGAGATTGATAAAATATCAATGGTTTATGGCGGTAATTTCGCTGGTTTATGGCGGTAATTTCGCTCATAAACCAGTCACTATTCGGAAGAGACATCTGCAACACGCTTTTTCCAAATTGTGATCATTAATAATTTTTAAACCCATTTTAGACGATGGAAAAAAAAAAAAATGATTCTTAAATTGGGCTGGTACATTGCGAAAAGCATTCTTGCGGTCACAACCTCCAAATAAGAGCGTTACCGACCAAAAAATGCTTTATACTGTACACTAGCCCTAAACGACTTTTTAGAATTAATTGGTTTTCAAGAATGAGTTATTGTTTGCAGCAACAAACTGATTCCCTTCCATTTCTCACTGCAAGTGTGCTTTGGCGAAATGTAGGGCAATTCATAATTAAGCACATGTGTGCCAACTCGTTTTTAGTCTCCTGGCATTTGACAACTAATAGACTGTTTCCAAAGAAATACATATGAATTATGAAAAGTGTTAGGTTCACCTGAGGAAGACCATATTCTCTAGTTGGCTGCTGAAGGGCGGACAAAGATCTACAAACGTCTCCTCAAGACCCTACAATAGACCCAGGAACACCATACCCATTTTTAACACTTCTATGGCTCTTCCATGTTTTAGTGATCAACACTTCTGCCTCTTAAAACTATGAACTGCTTTGCACAGCTTGCCTCACACAACAAAGAGAAGATACTGCAGGACTAAGAGCTCAGTTATTGAGTTGTTTGCGGGTTCCATTATGGCTTGAAATGGTGTGTCGGCTTCGAGAGATTCATCAGAATGTTTGATTTCCTTTGTGGGATTCTTCTTTTCATCCACCCTATACAGTTGTTGACTGGAGCTGTCAATCAGTCTTAGGCTCTAGCACATTCTCTATAAATTAACATGATCTCATGTTTGCCTCACTCAATTCTTTCTTGGCAGCGAAGAAAATGATAATCCACACAACTGTGAGTAACCACACATTGACTGGTGCCCAAGAGTGTCAACGTGAAAAGCATAGTTACGCAGGGCATTCATTTGCATCCACCTCTGCCCTGCTCAGTCTTGGTGATCTCTTGGTAATGACTTTAGTCATATTATTCACTCTTTCTCATACATGTCCTCAAGTTCTTTCGAGATTAGGAGTCATTGTAAATTGGCCAAGTGCAGTCAGGTACAGAAATGCATTTTACTTTTTCACTAGCATCAGTGTGAAGAACAGAATTGCGGTGCTGATAAGGGATGTCTACAGGTTCTGATACAAGGACAAGGACGTAAATGCATACACCATAATTGTTGTAACATAAATCAGTGCAGTGGCTGGAAGGTCACTGAATAGCCCCTCATCAGTATGCACGTCACTGTTTGGGCATTGCTCATGAAGAAATAGTTGTTCTGTGCAAGCCAACCACCACAGCTATCAACTTGCAGTACTGCACCAAGGTGGTACAAATGGCATGTGAAGCACTATTATGATCTCAGATGGAGCCGAGAGCACCCTCCAATTCACCCTCTCCTTCACTTTGCATCTTTGACACATTAATAGGTATAAAACTAACTAATTAATTATATCAAGGAGATTCTTATTTTGCACGTCATTCTTGGTTAAAAAAAACATTCAGTTAATATTTCTTTCATACTGCAAAGTTGTACAGTGCCTCGCCTTATCTGTTCTTCTTTGAAACCACTTAAATAAGTATCCACTACATCATTTTATTGAGACACTATGCACAGTTTTATACTTTCACCTCTAATTTCTACAGCAGAGGTACAAAATATACAATGAAAAGTTTTTCTCGCTGACAACTGATGAGCTCAAATTCAGGTCGCAAAGTTAAAATGACTGTGTCTGCACTTCTTGACAAAATAAAGTCACAGGCTGATGTCACGAATATTTTGCTATTCTGCTTTCTTCTCATCTGCAGGGCTACCATAACAGTAAGTTACTCCTACTCATAGCAAAGTCCTTGTGAATCTGGCCCAAAGTGTATTTGAGTATTTCCCAGAGTTGAAGCTAGATTCCAGTGCCAACGTAATTGATGAGTACAGAGAGTTGTGAAGAGGCCGGAGAAACACTATGATATTGTTCAAAGTACAGTTCTACAAAGACACAGTTTTTGGTCTGGGTGACAGCTCAGCTGTCCGTCTATATGACATATTGCTTACAGTATATACAAAGGTGG
This sequence comes from Pleurodeles waltl, assembly GCF_031143425.1. Classification (NCBI taxonomy): domain Eukaryota; kingdom Metazoa; phylum Chordata; class Amphibia; order Caudata; family Salamandridae; genus Pleurodeles; species Pleurodeles waltl. The sequence goes on along the minus strand of NC_090437.1, from coordinate 521,534,949 downwards.
CTTTGGGTCAACACTTTTCAACCACTGCTTATTTAGCTCAGCCTCTTTCAGCCATTGTCTTAAGGTACTGTCAATCACATCTTAAACTAGATGAGTATTTCTTTTTCACCACATGCTAAAGGCTATTTGATGCATTATTCCATCTCTCCTGCAGTGCTTATTTTGCTTGTTGGAGTGAGTATTTTACATGTAAAGAGCACACTCAACCATGACAAATTCATACATGCTTTGCACACAGAAAGCAATCCCATTTTTACTGCAGCAGACATTTTGTGAATGACTTTGGCCTGAATTGAATGTCAGTCTGACCATAACATGACCTTCCAATTACTTTTTGCTGCTTATCACACCAGTGAAGAGTGATTTCACTAACCTCTAGACAGCGTTAGCAGGGCTATCCCCCACAGTTCCACCTGTTGCTGCTGCTGCCCTTCACCATCTGAGCCTGCCTGGCTCGTTGTGTTCGAGGCCCTACTCCACCCACAGGCTCCCACCTGCGCCTCATCCCTGGTGGCCTAGAGGTTGCCTTCTGTGTCTATCTCTCTCTCTCTCTCTCTGGTGCCTTCTGCCTTTTTCTGTGCCCTCTTTCTGCCTTTTTACTCTGTTGTCTTTCATTCTGTTTTTAACTCTTTTTGCCTTTTTACCCTTTTGTTCCTCTGTTTTAGGTTTCCGCTCCATCCACCGATATGACACCAGCACCCTGCATGTCCTCAACACTGGAGACTCAACCGCCTGCCACTGCACCTTGCCCAAGGACACCCAAGGCCCATTCTCCTGCCACAACTGCACCTTCACCTGTACTCGCACCCTAAACGCCCCCTCCGCTGGACCTCCCGGACACCTCAGATGGATACTATTCAACACTTGCTTCCTCATTAAGCATGCAATAGAAGTTTGGAGCCTCCTCAACTCCATCGCCCCCAATGGCACCTTCTTCACGGAGACCTGGATCACCACCTCCTGACATCGCTACTGCCATCCCCGACGGCTACAAGATCATACATCAAGATTACATCAACCGACCAGGAGGTGGTGTCACCATCGTCCACAAACAAATCACTCTGCCTCTCGACCAGCCTCGATGTCCAGCCCTGCACTGCCTAACACCTACAATTTTAGATCCGATCCAGACTAATCCAAACACCACCTTCCAGGGAACGTTCATCTACAGACCCCCGGACCCTGCCCATCCTTCAGCAAAGCACTAGCAGACTACATCGCTCCTCATGCCCTCACCTCAATGGACTATATATACTCCTTGGAGACCTCAACTTTAACCTCAAGAACCATAGTGAACTGAATACCTCTACCCTAATGGAGAACCTCGCCACACTTGGACTCAAGCAACTGGTCAACCTCCCACACACTCAGCAGGGCACACCCTCGACCTGTCTGCTCCGTCGAAAACCACATCTTTTAACACACCTTCAAAACTCCACTGGACCAACCACCACTTCATCCATTTCTCCTTCACCAAGATGGTCAAACAGCTCCACGCCCACCGACCCCACCACAGGAACTGGACCAAGGTCACTAAAGCCCAGCTCACCATCGGGCTCCACCACCCCCCATCACCAGACACCGTGGATGCCAACGCCTCAGCTTACAACCTCCACCAATGGATCACCAACTGTGTCAACACTCTAGCCCCCTAGGGAAACCTGTCGACAATCGAAAACCACAGGAGACCCAGCTGGTTCTCCCCAACCTCCAAGAATCCAAGAGCACATGTAGTTGACTTGAGAGAAAGTGGATAAGAGGTAAGAGCGGTAAGAGCTCAACAGACTACAAAGCCTTCAAACATGCAGTTACATCACACCACCGGCTCATCAGATCGATCAGAAAATCATCTATTCAGGAGAGAATCAACTCCAACGCGCAAACAGCAAGGAACTTTTCACCATAGTCAAGGAATTCACAAAACCCAACATGGACACCACAGACATCCCACCCTGCCAAGACCTCTGAGATAGCCTCGCCACCTTCTTCCACCACAAAAATCAGGACGTCTACAAAGGATTCGCAAGCAAAGACTTACCCCTCACCCACCAGCACCACCATTGATGCTTATCACCAGCCGATCGTGGAGCACTGAACCCTCCTTACCTCAGAAGACTCCTTCAAGCTGAAGAATACCACCCACTCTGGGGCACCCTAGGACCCATGCCCCCACCTTTTCTTTAATCAAGCCAGAGCCATCATCGCTCCTGATCTATGCCATACCATCAACCACTCCATTGAAACCGCAACCTTCTCAGGCTCCTGGAAACACATGGAGATGAAAGCCCTCCTGAAGAAACCTTCCGCAGACCCAACGGAGCAGAAAAACTACGGACCAATCTCTCTGCTCCCTTTTACAGCCAATGTAATTGAAAAAGCGATCAACACACAGCTCACCGAGTTCATTGAAGCCAACCACATCCTCAACCCCTACTAATCCTGATTCAGGAGCAACCACAGCACCAAAACCACATTTCTAGCAGTCACGGATGACATCCACACCCTCCTGGACCGCAGTCAGACAGCTGCCCTCATCCTCCTCGACGTCTCCACTGCCTTCCACACCACCCTGGTAACCAGATTCATTGACACCGACATCTGCGGCAAAGCCCTGTAATGGATCCGTTCCATCCTCACCGGCCAAACCCAGAGAGTCAGGCTCAAACCTTTCACCTCGAAGCCAACAGAAACCAGATGCAGAGTTTTCAAGAGCTCTTCCATGAGCCCCCTCTTCAACACCTACATGACCCCACGCACCGAGATCATCAGATGCCACAGGCTCATCATCGCCTTCTACGCTGATGACACACAACTCATTCTCTCCCTCACCGACGAACCATCAACAGCCAAAAAGAACTTTAACAATGAAATGAAATGAAGTCCCTGACACTTTTGCCTGGGATGACTATTGGTGGCCCGGTAGCCTTGGAACTGCACCTCCTCCGACTGACCACGCCCGCAACCTCTGCATCGTTCTTGACTCATCACTTACCATGACCTGCCAAGTCAACGGCATCTCTTCATCATGCTTCACACCCTTTGCCTGCTCCGGATTGGATCCCCATCAATGCAAGACAAACAGTCACCCAGGCACTCTTAAGCAGTAAACTTGACTTCGTCAACGCACACTATGCCAGAATCAACAAAAAACTCCAATCAAAACTCCAGGGAATACAGAACGCTGCACTGGCTCCCCGTCAACAAACGCATCACCTTCAAACACCTGACCCATGCATACAAGGCCCTCCACAACTCCGGACCTGCCTACCTCAACCAATGCCTCACCTTCTACACTCGCTCCAGGCAACTTCGCTCAGTGAAACTTGCTCTCGCTACCAACCCCAGGATCTGGAAGAATACTTCTGGAGGAAGATCCTTCTCTTACCACCAATATTGCTGCCACTATTTATTCCAAACAATAGCAATTTCACTAATACCATCACCACTGCACTGCCACTTCTACCACTCCACCACCACCACCACCAATTATACAACTATCATTTCAACAATAAAACATCCAACACCGCCAATAAATCCCCCATCACCATTACACCATCACCACTAAGCACTTTCAAAGGCACTATGCCTGCTTTAATGTGCTTTTGTTGAGAACATTAAACCCAGGTCTCTTGGCTTTGCTGATGCTTGCTGTAAAAGACTGCAGCAACCTAACTAGTAGATTAATTCATACAGAGCACCATTACCTGAAAATGATACATATTTACTTCTCGGGTATCAAGTCAATGCATGACACTACAAAAACACAATAACCTTATCCAGGATAATAATGCTTTTACTACAATCTTCAAGGAAGCTGCAGAAACATTTTGACACTTCTGTACACTATGCACAAAATATGTGTTTACCAGTAAGAAAAAAACCTCTACAGTTCTGTATTCTAAAATTTAAGTATGTAGAGTTTAGGATTGCAAATTAATGCATTTTTTAGTCTCATAAATATTTGCTTAATTTGGCCTATAGTTATTTTACTTGAACCATACTATATGAAAGGGATAAGGCCAGTTGAGCATGCATGGTTGTTTGAATCCTGCAGATATCTATAATATATTACATTTGAATGGTGCTGTGAAGTAGAATTCAGCAGCCAAGACCAAATATATTAATATTCTACCCTTACGTATAGAATTGTTAAATGTATTGTTGGTGGGTTTCCATAGATGTAGTGCATTGTTTTATATTCAAAGTAAAGTGGTGTTACTGTGTCAAGTACCGTGGTAATACCACACCAACGTAGAGGGAAACAAGGTCTGTTGTCTCCTGCAAAAACTCCTTTTTCTAACCTGGCACCTATACATGTGGAAAAGCATGTGAACATATTGTCTCCTGCTTATTTTCCTCCATTTGATATAATATCAACTGGAAATTGTCAATTCCTAAATGATGGCATTAACACGATGATGCAGACTTTCTATAAATAAGGATTTACTGTTCTGTTGCTTAGCAAAGACTCGGAGAAAAAGGTGGAAGCTTGGGAAACTTACCACTACGCACCACATTAGTCTGGCAAATGTATTATTATACATCTTGACATGAATATGTAAAGAAATACAAATATAGTTCTTGTTGTAGTTTTTTGGTAACACACAGCTATAATGAGACATATGATTGCTTAGAAAGTCATTTAAAGAAAACACAAGCAAAAGATGGTCTACTCTCACCTGTAGTGCTAAACTCCACCTTACACATTTCATATTTACTAAACAAGTTAGCAATGTCTTTCTTTTTACTGATCCTCCTCCAGTGCTGTAAAGTTCCCTTTCCACCGTTTTTGCTTTCAAATGTTTTTACTGAAGCTTATGAAACAATGAAATGTAATGTGGTACAAACACATTACAATGGATCAGAAAGCGTACTTCTTATTACTCCATATGAAATAGAAGAGGGTTTACTCCAGAACAGGAAGCACTGCAACGCAGAGTCAGTTTAGGAACAAGGGCAATAAAAAAGCAGGAAGGAAGGGAAGAGTAGAGGTCTAGGAAATGGTAGATGAGCTGGATATGGGACAAGAGGGCATGTTGAGTCATGATGCACCATGTTGAGTTCGGAACTAAAAGTGTGAAGTAAAGTAGAATTTACAATGGTGTCAGTTGTGTTGATCATAATTAACACGCAACAGCATAAGAGAGAAGTAAGTTGCTCTTCATGGTGGTTTGAATTTTTTGCATGAACAGGTCTGTCATTTGTGTGAGCTCTGGGTGTTCTAATTGTTAATAATTGTTGTCAGCCCTTCTGGTGAAACACACCTACACTCACACCCAACAAGTGTGGTAGGACGGGTTCTTATATGATTTCCGACCGCACAAGATATTTTAATCCTCATTGTTAAAGGAAGATCGAGGAGCTAAAAGTCTGAGGCCCATATTTATATTTTTTTAGCGCCGCATTTGCGTCATTTTTTGAGCAAAAACAGCGCAAACTTACAAAATACAATTGTATTTTGTAAGTTTGCGCCGTTTTTGTTAAAAAAAATTCGCAAATGCGGCGCTAAAAAAGTATAAATATGGGCCTGAGTGACTAATGACATAAGTGGGAGAGATGGCCCGAGGATTTAAATATATAATAGTGTAATTGTGTGGAATATCTCATTGATATATCTCATTGATATACTAAAACCCTCCCATCTCAGCATATTTATATCTACCTCTGCTCCTTTCTATCCCTTCAATCTCCCTTTTTTCCCGAGTTTTATGAAGTGGCCAAAAATTGGCATTATCTGATACTTCCTGCATAATAGCTTATTTTTGGGTTATTTAGCGACTGACAGGTGAGTGATTTCTTCCAAAAATAGAAAGATGCTGTCTGCCCTATTTGGAGTATACATGCCACACACTCTAAATATGGTTGGTGGGACATTCACCTATTTTTGGTGCATATCCCACATATATCTAACTCTAAATAGCCCCCTTAATTTATCTAGTAAAGAATCATTTAATCGCTTACCAAGACAAATAACAACTCTTTAACACTCCTTAACCTTCCGTTCATTTTGTTTCTATATGTTTTTTCTTACTTTGGCGATATTAAAATTAGTTTGAAGACTTCCGATCTAATTAACGGTGTAATTCTATTACCATTAATGTAAATAAAGCCTGTACTTTAGGCTTTAAGGGTAGTTGCCTATCAGTCTTTTTTGGAAATGGAAAGTCTGACTTCATAGGCATTGTGTTGTTCAGATTTGAAATGTGAAAATCAAACCGAGGAGGGAAAGTCTGGCAAAGGCTCTCATGTGGTTCAGCGCTACAAGTATGGAAAAAACGTAGTCTTGAAAGAAAGGTCGGCGTTGCAGCACCAGCAGTGCGCGAGGCTGTCTTTCAACCCAACTGAGCAGTGGGAGCTGTCAATCATAAATACTGCATAAAGAATGGAAGCCTAAATAGGCTTGGGAGACTCACGAAAAAAGGAACTATACCTATTCTGTAATTATTAACTTGAAACTCTGACTTGAGGATGTGTGTTCAACGAAGATAGGTTCAACGTGAACGTAGGGCTTCGTATTAGTAATAGATGTATATAAAGCATGAATCTGACAGGAAGAAACATATCACTGTGCGGTAGTATATGAAACGCTTTATATTTGTGTACATTTTTCTTTGAGGATATCATTGTGAAGGAAGGAGAAGAGCCTCTTCAAATGTTGACCAACTGGCTGGCAGAGATGGAAAAGGTGGATGTCTTGTCAGACATGCAAGAAGCCATTACTGAAGAGATGAGGGGATATATTTATCAACACTTTGCATCTCCACAAAGCCACACAAAGCAGCACAGCGTTTTTTTGTTAGGGTAATAACTTTAATGGTGGAAAAGTGTTCTTTTTTTTAGCATAAATAACTCTTTGAGCTGCTTTGCACTACTTTGTATCAAGGGGAAATGATACGGGTGGTACATGAGTATTTCAGCACAATCACCGTTGGCTTTTGAGGCAAAGCCCTAGCCACTAAAATTGCCAAAATTGTCATACTGGGCTTTGCCTCAAGAAATAACACCTCGAATGGCAGGCACAAAGTTGAAGAAATCTGTTTATTACTCCTAACATTTCACAAAGCGCATATGTACTGCACTGTACATCACACATCCATTGTGTAAAATGTTTTAAAGGCCATCTAAGCATAGTATTTTGTACTGAAAGACTACCTTTCCCGTACTAAACGTCTGCTCTGCAAGACATTTACACACATGTGCACCATGGTGCAAAGGTGTGTGCATGCCGTTAGGTAGCCGGTTTGTGTGCCAGGACAAGGGAGAGAGGCCTGCAGCAGGGTATATCTTGTGAATTTAACTCCACAATCCACTCTACCCCAAGCAATCTGCTCAGAGGCGTAGAGACAGGAGAGCTGGCCTGATGTGTGGTGGCATGGTAATCAAATCAATTATACAAATATTGCACTTAATATTGCCTTTTCTGCAATTCGTGCTCTGTTTCATGGCAGAGTCTTGACTTCTTATTTGAGCTAGCTTCCCAGATTTTTTTTTTTTTCCACCAGATAATGGTGTAGGATGGTGGTTCCAGGGTAATGTGACAGCTTTTGAAGATGATTCAGGCTTTCAAAAGTAGTTAAGGTGTACTAAATTCAGGTTAAGAATTACAGGATCATAATAAGGGGCATATTAATACTTGTTTTGTGCTGAATTTGCGTCATTTTTTTAAATGCAAATTCGGTGCACTACTAACTCCATATTAATATTTTGGCGCTAGACCCATCTAGCGCTAAATTTATGGAGTTAAAGTCACTTTTGGACATGGAAACCTACTTTGCATCAATGAGATGCAAAGTAGGCCTTCCTGTGCAAAAAAGTACTCTACGGCCTTAGCGCTATATTTATCCCCCTGTGCTAAAATCACGCACGGGAGGGAAGAGGGGTCAAAAAATGTTGCAAGCTTGCTTTGCACAATTTGTAAACGCCTGGGTCAAGGCAGGCATTGGGGGACCCGTGGGACTATTTCCATGGTGGAACACCATGGAATAAGCCCACAGGTGCCCTCCCCAGACCCAGGGACACCCGCACCCACACCAGACGGACAGCGGAGGATGGGGGACCCCATTCCAGGTAAGTATAGGTAAGTACAGATAAGTATTTTTTTAAGTGCCATTGGGGGCCCTGAAATGGGCCCCCCTACATGGCATTGGGTGCAATAACCATGCCCAGGGGACCCTGGTACCCTGTGCTGGCCATTGGGGTGGTGGGGCTGACTCCTGTCTTTTTAAAGACAAGAGACATGTGGTATGGATGGTTTCTCATCAGAAAATGACTCTAGGCAGGTTAGAGACATTTTTTTTACTCTAACCTACCTAACGTCATTTTTTTGTGCAAAACCCCCATCACCTATAGCGCTAGCCCCACCCAACTAACATCATTCTTTTAACGCTAGCCTACCCTTTGCATCGGCTTGCACCATTCCATAAATATTGTGCCCGGCTGGTGCACAGAAATGGTGCAAGCCGGTGCTAAACATTGTGGTGCAGAACTGCGTTAGTGCAGTTTTGCACCAAAAAGTATAAATCAGGGCCTAAATGCATACCCTTCTAGTACAGTGATAAGAAGATAAATGTCCTACAACCCTTTTCAGTGAAGGCATATGTAAATCTAGAATGTAATATGAAGTGTGCTGCACCATCAAAAAGGAAGGGTGTCAGAAATTGGGTTACTGGCTCAGTGGGGTGGAAGCCCCTCTTAGACAACAACCACAATACTTGCCAGGGTGAATCATAAAAGTCATTAAATTAACCTGTGCCTAACCCTCTGGTAGCTTGGCACAAAAGCAGTCAGCTTTCACTTACAGGCAATATGTAAAGTATTTATGCTGCACACAAAGAGTAATAAGGTGAAAATATAATGTAAAAAAAAAAGCCAATTTAGAAAAAATAGTATTTTTTTGTAAATAAAATGTTAACAGAATGACAATAATTCAATCATTAGAACCGCCTAAAAGCACAAAGTAAAACCTGCAGTCATCTGGTCAATCAAGAATGGAAGAAGTTACAAATTAAGGCTTATCACAATGGGGAGCAAGTCAGATACAAGGCCCAGGTTAATCTCGCTGAAAATGTTACCTTCTCTAAGTCTGGGGCAAAGACTTCAGTGTGTCATAGAGGAGGCCGCAAGGAGCAGAGACAGAATCACTGATGGTCATTGCTGTGGAGCAAAGAGCAGGCCAGGAGTTGAGGGCTGTTGTTGCTGTAGTGTGGCAAGCCAGTGAGGCATCATGAATGGTCATTGTTGGAGGTTTGTGTTGGCGGTCACAGCAGGTGGTCATTGCTGTAGAGCACAGTGAATATATCTTTTCCTTTAGTTGCTGACAGTCATTGTAGCACAAAGAGCAGTTCTCACCGGAGCTTTGTTTTGGCGGTCATTTTAAGAGGTAGAGTCTCAGCGTGAACAAGCCTGTTTGAGGTCGTGAATAGCCTAATATCAATGTCATCTAAGGTTGCAGGATCTTGAGGCTATTCTTGGGGATCAGAAAATAATTCCAGCAGAGGCCAGGAGGGCTCAGTCAGGTCCAGTTGCAGGTCCATATAGGTTCAGTGCAGCAGATCAGCTGGGAAGTTGCAGGGAGGTCTCTGGAGCTTGTTTATCTGTTTGGGTAGGAGTCAAAGCCCTTTGAAGTGTAAGTGGGGCTTGGTACAATTGCTCCTAGTCATGCTGTCAGGATGGACCATCTTGTCCACAACTGAGCCTCTTTTGTGTTACTGACTTGAAGCAATACACAAACCTCAAGAACAGAGCTATTCACAAGCATGTGGCCCAGGACACAAATGGTTAGGACAAGAAAATGCAAAAATTCAACTTTCAGAATTGTGACTTCAAATCCAACTCAATCATTAAACAAAATTTTAAATTACATTTAATTTGAATGCAAACTCTAATGTTATCACTTATTTAATGTAATAAGGTAACCTAGTGTTTGTCAATGGGAGAGATAGGCCTTGCAACGGTGGAAAACAACTTCAGGAGTTTGAGCCTTTAGGGCCTACCTGAAGGGTGATATACGTAATAAAAAAGAAGGTTTAGGGAAGGTAAAACATTTATTTTGATAGATTGAAATTGCAGTTTAAAATTGCACCAAAAGGCTGCAGTAGCAGGCCTCAGGCCTGTTTTAAAAAGGCCAATTTAGTTGGTGGTATAATGAGTGCTGCATGCTCAGTAATAGCATTTAATTTACAGGCCCTTCATAAATGTAGTACCTTTTATTAGGAACTTATAAGTAAATCAAATGTGCCAATTAGGTGTAAATTTTGCCATGTTTGAAAGAGAGAGCACTGAAGGCAAACAAATTGGAGGAATACCACTCCAAGCGTGTCAGATTTAACAAAGAGAATCAAAGTATGCACATTACTTGCAAAGTGACGGACTCAAGGTGTGAAATTCTGAAGCCACAATCGCTATCAACAGGATGTTTTGGCAATGTGGGTTCTGAGAGAGAATTCGCTATTCTTGGTGAAGCTTTATGTTTTACAGTAATATGGGCTGTCAGTCCATCTAGACTTATTTTGTTAAAGCAACATTGGGTTTGGAATGTCTCTTTTCGCTGGAAATGTGGAATTTCTGACATTCAATTAGGTTGCACTGACCGTGAGTAGGTATTAAACATCCCTATTTGAATGAGGGCAAAGCATTACATTCTGATAAAATTATTTTGACCAAGGAGTGTTTGACACAGAGTTTAGTGTTATGAATGACCTGGTCTCCTTTCAATGAATGGATCCAATAAGGTCTGCTAGAATGTCTATGTGGATGCTAGGAATGAGATTACAACTTCTGCTATATGTCAGATAACTAGAAACTCTTGAAATATGTCCGTGTTCTTCTGGAAGAACTGCTATAAGTCAGAGAGGTAGGAGTATTGAGTGTTTGGTTCCCATAGAGTTTGGGAGACTACTAGTGATGGCTACAAGAGCTATGCTACTGGAGACCACTGAGAGACAAAGTCAAATCAAAAATATAGATTTGGAGTCTGTTATCTACTACTTAGAAAATATATAATTTGAATACAAACACATGGCTTAAAACTGGGTTGATAGTCATGGTTGTGAATGACTTGTTATTGCACTTGAATCACAACTTTATTTTCAATTATCATCCCAAGGATTGGTAAATGAATGATTGAATTTAAGTAGGTTAAGTCATCATGGTGTACATTTGTTTTCATCAGGAGTCAGATCTATTGTATTTTAATGGGTTGACGAGAGGCTTAAGTGAGTCTCTGCAGTGTAAATTTCATGAAGGTTGAAAGGAGGATGACATCATAATAAGTGGTTGCCTTACACAAAGGTATGATTTTAGAGAGGTCTGAGATAGATTTCTCTGGTATTGTTTTGAGTATTTGGCTGGACTACGGGGTTTTGATTGGTGTGAATATATTTAATGATTTTGTTCATTTTCTATGTAAAGAAATTAATTATAGCACCAACTTTTTCTGGGAGAGTGGTGCTGATGGGTATTTTAATTGGTTCTTGGACTGCTTAATGACTTTGAACAGACCTTGTTTCTTTGATGGTTGACTTACAGAATGCAAATATAGCAGTTGTGATGTGTTTTCTATGTGCAAAGGGAAGCTCTGACGTGTAAGATAGATAATCACAAATTTGTATTTGTCTCAGTCGTTTCCTTTTTTGAAGTTGCACCTTTTCTTATTCATAACGATTTGATGTGTGTTAAGGTGTGAATGCCTTTGTGGATTATAATTGCAAAAGAACATATAGGGGGTCATTCCAATGTTGGCGGGCGGCGGAGGCCGCCCGCCAGAATTCCCCCCTCCGAAATACCGCGCCGCAGTCAAAAGACCGTGGCGGGTATTACAAGTTTTCCCCTGGGCTGGCGGGCGGTTGCTGAAAAACCGCCCGCCAGCCCAGGGGAAAACGACCTTCCCACGAGGATGCCGGCTCGTAATCGAGCCGGCGGAGTGGGAAGGTGCGACGGGTGCAGTGGCACCCGTCGCGTATTTCAGTGTCTGCAAGGCAGACACTGAAATACTTTGCGGGGCCCTCTTACGGGGGCCCCTGCCGTGCCCATGCCATTGGCATGGGCACGGCATGGGCCCCCAGAGGCCCCGCGACCCCCCCTACCGCCATCCTGTTCATGGCGGCTTTCCCGCCATGAACAGGATGGCGGTAGGGGGGGTCGGAATCCTCATGGCTGCGGAGCGCGCTCCGCAGCCATGGAGGATTCACACGAGCAGCGGAAAGTCGGCGGGAGACCGCTGACTTTCCGCTTCTGACCGCGGCTGAACCGCCGCGGTCAGAATGCTCGTTGGAGCACCGCCAGCCTGTTGGCGGTGCTCCCGTGGTCGGTGGCCCTGGCGGCCACCGGCCGCCAGGGTCAGAATGACCCTCATACTTTGATGTTGATTTTAGGATAGTTTGAATAAGACCAGGAGCATGCTGATGTATTCTGTGGATTTGTATATATTTGCTATTGTGATGAAACCTTGCTTGAGCAGTTTGATTAGTAGTACCTATTGAAGGAGCCACATTGTTTTTTGGTAGGTTTTGGCTGATAGTAGCTGGCTATGCATAGCTTTTCATTTCATTAGTTACGTCTTGTTGGACCTGACAGCCCAAAGGGTGGTCTTCCACAAAACCTTTTCCCTACTCCCATTCTGTTGCTGAAATTAGTTTTTGTTGGCTTTAGAACTCTGTGCACTTTACTTCTGGTAACCAGTGCCTAACCAGTGCTAAAGTGTTTATACTCACTTCCTTAAATATGGTGGAATTGGCTTACACCCACTTGGCACAAGTAATTCACTTAGACATCCCTAGTAAGGTAATACCATGTGTACCAAGGGCCTGTAAATTGAAAGTTACTAGTGGGCCAGCAGCACTTATTGTTCCACTCCCTGAAGTAAACCTTTAAAACATGTCTCAGGCCTGCCATTGAAGGCTCTGTGCAGTTGTAAACTGCTAATTAAACTCAGCAAATAAATGTTTTCGCCAAGCCTAGAACTTTCTTTTAAGTACATATGAGTAACCCCCTTGGTCGGCTTTAGTAAAGGTGGAGCCCAGTGCGGCAATATTTTATGGCACCACACCAAGACCTCCTCCCCAGGTTCCCTCACTATTAGCTGGCAAAATTGCCCTTCATATCTCAATGACCCCCTTTCAGATACATTTTACTTGCTTTAAAGCACTGGTAAAGACTGGCTTTACTATTCCACTCAGCTAGCCACATAAAATACAGATCTGTTATTTACAGCAGGTATATTAACCCTTTGCGCTACTTTATGGTGAGTCAAAACTGCCACTAGAAAAAACTGATCTCTCTCTCTAGCAGGAACATGAATCACAGGGGTTATCTTTACCTTTTTATTGCTGCCTGAAAGCTGAACGCATAGAGATCTCTACAGCAGGTGTTTTATCAAAGTATTGCTGAACATAGCACCACCTGAGATCAATGTCCCTCCTTCAGGTCAGCACCCAGTGCAGCAGCACTGGCTGGACTGCCCTCAACCTGGCTCTCGTCACCCCCAAGGTAGGCCCTAAACTGCCCATAGTTCAGGGTGAAGGGTATTTAAATAGGTTTGCATGTACTTTTAAGTTTTACATCTTCTGGTAGTGAAAAATTCCTAAAGTAATTTCTCACTACTTTGAGGCGTAAATCTACCTCTAATGTGAGGCCTACTTCTCTCTTGCAAGATAATATTGGGTTACCTTATTTCATTTAAAAAGTGATAACGTTTGTTTGAGAACAGGTAGAAATATAATTGTTGGTCTCAAAAGAATTTGTTATTAAAAATTCTCTTTAATGGTAAAGTCTTTTATAAAGTTGGCATGTTCTTTTCCTAACAATTTGCTGCCTACAGCCTGTGTTCCTGGTCACATGACTAGATGTAGTTTGTAATTGACATTTGTGTATTTCTCCAAGACAGTTAGACAAAGGAGGATTAGGTGTTGGCAGGATGGGGCATCCTGCCAGGACTGAAGTGGCAGAGCTGTTCCCTATCCCACTTACATTTCAAAAGGGTGGCTTCAGCACATTCACAAAGAACTTAACACCAGTCCATTATCAGCCTATACCCCTTGGAACCTGGGTGAGGGAGGAAGGAAATTTCATAATTAGATGTGGGGGGAGTCTAGAAGTATTTCCTACTTCAAAGGTTTTTACCAGGTGTAAATGTTGGCCTGCAGACAAACTCTTAAATCAGTTCACTTCTGGACATGTACAGGTTCACCAGAAGGACTGCCTTATACTTCACAGGACTACCCTGCTGCTATCAGAGGACTGTTCTGCTGCTTGAAGTTTGTCTTGTACCTGCAATGTACTGACCCACTTCTTGAGGCCAATTATGCTTCTCACAGTATGCAGATAAGGTTGTTGTTATACATGTGTCATTGCACATTGAACTACCCTTCCTGCTATAAGCAGATACATTCATGTACAGAGAAAAATGTATATTACAGAATCGAGACCTGATGCCCAAGAGGTGCCACCCAGGTCCTGGACTATTGGCTGGCAACAACAAAGCTCCTCCTGTGAAGAAAAGGAGAAATCCTGAAGTCCTGTGCTCTTTGTGATCCTTAACTTGCCCATAAATATCATCCAGCCCAAGATGACTGCCAGGGCAAGTTTGCAGTGAATATGACTCTTCATGCTACAGAAACCACCCACGACAGGAAATGCAAGATCTGCAATTCACGCTACAGTGATGAGAGCCTGTGGTTACTGCCAATATGAAGCTCCAGCAATGACCATCCACAACACAGAACCAAATCTTTGAGCTACAGCGACAACCATCCATGATGCTCTCCTTGCTTCTAGCAGCCTCCTCAACCCCATACTGGACTCTTAGCTCCGGACTTTGAGAATGTAACTTTTTCAGCTGGACTCACCTGGTCCATGTAGCCAACCTGTGCCCCATCGCTGTTGGCCTGAACTTGTCATTTTATTCCACTCTAGCGTGACCATATGACGGCAAGTGGCACTTTGCGCTTTTACATGCTATATTTACCTAAATCTTTGAAACTGCATTTCTCCAGCTCTACTGATTGTATTTTCATAATTTTGATTTCAAATGATTTATTAAATGTATTCTATTAAATTGCTGTGGAATTTTTCTTGCATTGGGTTTTCACCTAATTACTGTTTGTGTGCTGCATAAGTATTTTACACATTGCTCCACTGCTTTTGTGTCAAGCTATCAGAGAGTTAAGCACAGGTTAATTTAGTCACTTTTTTTGTTCAACTTGACAAGGATTGTGGTTGTTGCTTGAGCAGGGCTAACACCCACTCAACCAAAAACCCAATTTCCTACATGCCTGATTTATAGAAAGTGACTTTGGTAATTTTTATTTTAACTGAAACAGGTCTTTCAAGTGAATTAGGTCATATTGAAGATTAATGCTTATTCTTTTCATTGTGGCCTAGAGACTTCTTTTGTGCATTAAGGTGCTCATATATTCTAATTTTCTAATCCTGACATCTGTGTGGCATTCACTTTCATGTTGCCTTTGGTGGGACTTGGACTTTGTCTTACTTGACTTGGATGCTCCTCCTATGATGGTGAGATCCTACTTGAGTGAGGTGATGGGATAGTAATTGTCAGAGTGATTTTCTTTGAATGGGTTTAGTTGATAGTGGTTGGTGTTTCGCTTGTGACAGATGTAGATTAGAGATGTGAGGTCATCCAACCAAGAGATTTGGGGAGACTGAAGAGTGGAATGACATTGAGATGAGGGTTAGGTTGAAGGTGTTGATTTTGATGTTAGGAGGTCTGATTGTGTGCTGTTTGGCTGTTGAGGATTTGAAGGAATACTTCAGTTATCCACTTAGTGGCTGTGATTTCAGAGAGTTAGAAGCCTCCAAAGAGACATCCACCTCTCAGAAGGCTTCTTCTGTACCACTCAAGCTTAGATGTCAAATTCCTACTTGGAGCACACAATTTTGAAGATGGAATTTTTCCTCATCATCAATTTCAAAAGTAAGCAAAGGAGCAAGTATCGGCCTATGCACTACTCAAAATGTTCTATGTAATGCCCTTGACGAAAATAGTTTGATTTATAAGTTAGTCTTTAGAGGGGTTTCAACACAAAGTGCACTGACTTTCACTTGCAGCATTAAATGCTTTTAGAATGTGGCACAGAGTAGCATAACACTGAACCCACAGCATTCTACCTGCATGGGCTTAATGGGGCTCCATTTAATAGACACTCTGGCCTGTATGGGTGATTTTATTACATTAATGTCAGATAGTTGGTGGATATTTCAGGCATCAAGGTGGGGCAGTGTTAGAAATTGGATTTCCTGTTGGCAGAGGTATGCACTCTGTCCAAACAGGAACCACAAACGTGGTCAAGGTAAGTCCTCATCTTGGTTTAAATTCAAAGCAGCACAAGCTTCATTCTTCAGCTGGGCCACAGTATACCCCTCCAGGTTGGCCAGCTAAAAAACAATCTTTGTCAGTGAAAGTGCAGATCAGGCAGAATTGTTAAAGACTTCAAATTGGTACTCGGTGTGGATTGGTAGTGTACACCAAATTACTGTATGGCACTGCAAAAACAAGTCCTATTCTCACCGCTGATCACCAATGTTTAAATTTGGGTTTCTGGTAGCACCCTGTCCAAGCAGGAACCACATTCCTAGTTATGGTAAATCACAAACACACCCTAGTTTACCCTGTGCCCATCCTCTGGTAGCTAGGCACAAAGCAGTCAGGTTTTACTAAAAAAACAACGTGTTAAGTATTTGTGGAACACTTCAAACAGTAAAATAGTGAAAACACCACACAAAAATACCACAACTAGTTAGAACAATAGAGCTGAATTTAATAAATAAAACAATACCAAAATCCAATAAGTAGAACTTGAGATTTGAAGAATAAACTGTGAAATAGTGCTGGGAAACCTGGAAACTAGAAGCACCAATAGGGGATTTCTGGTTATGCTGGATCGGTCATGCTGAATCAGGACAAAGTCAAGAGATCAGGCTGACTGAGATGGAGCATGGGATGGCTACAGGGACCCCGTAAAGGCCGCTGAATTAAAGTACCTTAATCCTGGTTGCATCAATGAAGATGCGGGGTGCAGAGGAGAAAATTCGCCATGTCAATCCCCGCAGCAGAGGAGATGCGTCTGTCTTGATCCCTGCAGTGAAGACAATGCATTGATCCTTCCCATGCAGTATCAAAAATGCATTGATTTTCTATACACAACATCAGCGATGCATCGGGTCCACGAGGCAGCGGTCCAAAACGTGATGCACCAAGGTGGATCCACCCTGGGGAGGTGATGCGTCAAATCTGATCCATGCATTGGGGCCAATGCGCTGGTTCTGATCCACACAACAGGGCCAATGTGCTCATTATGGTAGACAAAGCAGCGGCGATTCATCAATTCTGACTGATGCACCACTTTATATCTACTTTCAAGGGCACAGGACTGGATTGACACCACTTGGCAGGGCAAGACTCAAAGTTGGCATAGTCGAGGTGCTTTAGCAGGTGAGTTGTGAATCTTTTGTGTCCCTGAGACTTCAGAAAACAGGAGGCAAGCCAGCAAACCCTTGGAGTCACTTTGGCTCTGGGTTGAATAGATGCAGGTGCAGTTCTTCTCACTCCTAAGCAAGAGGGCCAGCAGGCAGCACAGCAGAGATGGAGTCCAACAGAGCAGCAGCCCAGCAGAGTGGCAGTCCTTGTAGCAGCACAGCAGTGCTTCATCCTGGCAGAGTACCTATAGGTCCAGAAGTATACTGAGTTGGTGGTGTTTGAGGTCCAGTACTTAAACCCAATTGGGCTTTTGAAGTGGTAGAGACTTCAAAGAGAGGCCTTTGAACTGCACAGAGTCCCTGCCCTTCCTGCCCTGACTCCAGACTCACTACAGGGGACAATGCAGCCCTTTGTGTTAGTACAGGACACAGCCTATTCAGGTCCTCCCTCCCATCCTGCCCTGGATTGGATGGCCTTTCAGGTTCTGGATGGCCCATCAGTCACACCAAAGCTTCCTTTGTGTGTGGCTGTCTAAAGAAAAAAACAAAGACCAGCTGTCATATGAGTCTCTGAGCAGCCACAGGTACAAAAAGTGCTTGAAGATGCCACCTGCAACGTCCACTAAGAGGGCAACTCCAGTGGAGCAGCCTTAGCTGGATTTTCCAGGGCTGACCAGGTGCATTGTGGAAGTTGGAGTCCCAGACCATCAAGAGCAAACCAGAGCTTCTGAAGTCTTGGCTGGTGCTGTGAACCCTTTCTGACTCTCAAGGAACCTCTCAGAAGAAGATCTAAAAGTCTGAGAACTTTTTGAGAACTTTTGTGAAACAGCTCTGAAAGAAGAGCACCTCAACATCAAGAGTCAAGCAGCTGTAGTCGAACCACGAGCCTGATCAAGATGGTTTGCCCCGCTGAAGGCTCCGGAGCTCCTCTTTGTTGACACTAAGGACGAGGACCTCCAGAGACCCACTGAGGCATCAGGCTGAAGCAGGGCACCATCATCAAAATGAACTCCTGATTCAAGGATGTTGAGAAGAGAAGCTCCAAAAAAGTGATTAAGTGTGAAGTTGTTTTGGTGATATTGAGTGTTTTCCACTTACCTGTCTCTTAGGTTAAGTCTGACTGCTTGTTGTCAAGCTACCAAGGGTTAAGCAAGGATTAATTTATTGAGACTTGGCCGGACCTTATCAGTAATTGTGGTATTATTACTAGCTAAAGGTACATACCTCAACCTACTATTAACCCACTTTCCTACACATATGAATTACAGTGGATACTCTAACTCAGTCTTCAGGTAAATCAATATGGCCATGGCCCAGCCAAATTTGGCCTACAGTTTACACACTGCAAAGTCAACCTGGATGTTAAGGAAGCTCCAATTTGGAGTTGGCATTGGTCTTATGAAAATCAGTGTCCATCACAGCAATTGGAATTCAGCTGTGTTTTTTACTATCTTATTTGCCTATTTATGGAGTGCACATGGTCCGATCAGTATGAGGGTTGTTGGAAATTATCAGCTTGTGTGTGGTATTCCCCCAGATTTTTTTCTCCTTTAACTGAACCCATTTTTGTTGGCCACAGAACTCTGCACACTTTACTTTTGCTAACCAGTGGTTAAATGCTTGTGCTCTCTCTTTTACATATGGTATAACTGACATGTTTCGAATTGCCTTATTAAATGTACAAGGCTAGTCTATGGTACTACATGTACCTAGGGCCTGTAAATTATATGCTACAAATGGGCAACAGCAGTGATTGTGCCACCGACTAAAGCTACACTGTAAAACATATCTCCAGGCCTGCCATTGCAGCCTATGTTTGCAAAATAAATCTTCTGCCAAGCCTATGCCTTCTTTGTAATACTCATGTAACTCTTATTGTGGGCTCTACATGCCCATAAGGCAGAGTCATTGGCATTTAAAATGTAGCACATGTATATCTAAAGTGTTCCATGTACTGGCAGTAAAAAAACCTGCAAAGGTGTTTTACACTTTGGCAAGTTGGACCCTTCCACAGGAAAACACTGTGTTACATCAAAACAATTTGTAATGCTTAGGTTCAATTTGGAAGCAGCTAGAACAATTATTCATGTAGTCATTTTAATAGATTCAAAATCCAAGTTAAAGGTTAAGTCAGATTTTATATTATGATTTCAGAAATTACCTGTTTCGAAAATTGTCATTTCTCTACCTAAGCCAACATGCCTTTCTGACAGAGTCCAGTGTCACCTGATAATTAATAGCTTCCCTCTGGGGTTATGTGTATTGCTCCAAGGGTGTAGAAAGATGTGTCCTTCCTTTTGCAGGATGGCATGGGGTTGTGCACAACCCTTTCCTGGGCGTCAAAAGGTGTCTAACCTATCACTGTCAAATGGAGCTCACACCTAGGTCTACCTCCCTTTGTCTTCCTAGTGAGCTTCGTTCTAACTCAGTGGAAGGAGGAGGCTGTCCCAGAACTGGTTTGAAGTGACCAAAAGGGAGGGTTTGTCCATTATCATAGGCACACATCTGGGTGGGCACAGGGACCTCTGAACAGGGAATGAGGGGTTCTGCCACGTTTGTTTTTGGTAGGGAAGGGCACTGTGGGATAGTTTATAGTAAAACACAAAGAAAGTGCTGCAAAAGTGGGCATGGTTACCCCTGGTAACTTTCACCCCATTTATTAATGATTGGAGAGGAGTTTCCCTCACACATAAACTGGCACTGGGCATAAAAGTGGCATCTCAGAACACTTGAGTACCTGTGAAGAATTGGCAAAAGGACTCTCCTACTGTCTGAAGTCTGTAAATGAATGTAAATGAAGATTGGCTGTGCTTGCCATGAACCCAGAAACCTAGAAACACAGGAACCCAGAAGTGACTCCAAGGGTCAGCTGGATGACTTCCTTTTTGAGCAAGAGGGACACAACATGCTTCCATAGACCTTTCCTGCAACTAACTAGTTGAGCAGTTCCAACTGGACTTCCCTGGACCCTGGTACAGTGAGTCTTTAACCCCTAAGTGCTGTCTCCAATATCCTGGACTCTTGACTGGTGTCAAGGTGCACTGCTCCTAAAGTTTCATGAAACCTGTGACGTAGAACCAGTGTGCAACCAAAACGAATATAGTTGGTGCTTAATGCTTTTTTATACTAATTTGAACCTTTACATTTAAAAATTCATAGGTATGCTTCTTTTTATTGGTGTTTTGTTGTTTTGGTCTCCTCTTCTGTATTAAAATTTACTCTTTTTTTATAAATTAGTTTGGGATTTGTCTTACGTAGTTTTTTGAATTGTATTACTGGTTGGGTACTGCATAAATATGTTACACAGTTAAGCCTCACTGTTTTTGTGCTAAGGTACCAGCCGGTTAGGTAAAGGTTAATTTTGTGACATTCGTGGTTCACCCTGATAAGGAATGTGATTATTATTTGAAGTGAGAGCTCACCCTCCTCAGCTAATACTCCAATTCTTTAGATACAATCAGCTAACCAATTCAGGAATTACATAGGCAAGGAGGAGGGTTCCTGATCTTTAAATCCTTCTGCAGCAGTGCACTGAGGGGCATATTTATACTCCGTTTGCGCCGAATTAGCGTCGTTTTTTTCGACGCAAATTCGGCGCAAAACTAACGCCATATTTATACTTTGGCGTTAGACGCGTCTAGCGCCAAAGTATGGGCAAATAGCGTCATTTTTTTGCGTGAACGCCTTCCTTGCGTTAATGAGATGCAAGGAAGGCGTTCCCGTCTAAAAAAATTACAGCGACGCAAATGCGTCGTATTTATACTCCCGGGCAAAAATCACGTCCGGGAGTGGTCGGGTCAAAAAACCCCGCATTTGCGCCACTTTTTAACGCCTGGGTCAGGGTAGGCGTTAAGGGGCCTGTGGGCTCAAAATGAGCCCACAGGTGCCCTCCCCAGCCCCCAGGGACCCCCCCTGCCACCCTTGCCCACCCCAGGAGGACACCCAAGGATGGAGGGACCCACCCCAGGGACATTCAGGTAAGTATAAAAAAAAAATGTTATTTATTTTTTTGGCATAGGGGGGGCCTGATTTGTGCCCCCCTACATGCCACAATGCCCAATGACCATGCCCAGGGGACAGAAGTCCCCTGGGCATGGCCATTGGGCAAGGGGGCATGACTCCTGTCTTTACTAAGACTGGAGTCATGTAAATGGTGTCTGGGCATCGTTTAAAATGGCGCAAATCGGGTTAAGACGATTTTTTAGCGTCAACCTGACTTGCGCCATTTTTAAGACGACCTAACGCCATTTTTCCCTACGCCGGCGCTGCCTGGTGTACGTGTTTTTTTTCCACGCACACCAGGCAGCGCCGGTCTGCTTGCGCCGGCTAACGCCATTCAATAAATACGGCGCCCGCATGGTGCTTCAGAATGGCGTTAGCCGGCGCGAAACTTTTTGACACTAAACTGCGTTAGCGCAGTTTAGCGTCAAAAAGTATAAATACGGGCCTGAGTGTTTTTTGAATTGCTAAAATCATATAACTCAGGGTCCCCAGGCAACCTTTTCATACTCATGAACAGGTCAACTCGAGCACCTGCTTTGAGCTGAATGACTCTGCAGCTTCACTTTAACTTGGATGCGTTCCAACAAGGAATGAATTTTTTTTTTTAAAAGATTACCAGTGAATAATTTAGTCCCTAGTATGGATGTGCATCCCAAAAAAACAAGTGACACAGATCTTCCATTCCTGTAATGTCTGCTTACAATCATATGGTGACACGGATGTAACAATCAGCCTGTTCCCTGCTGTCAAATGCCCATACAATATATTTATTTTAGGCATCAATACATGTATTGATATTACTGGTGCTTGGCATGGATGAAGCATAGAGAGGACTTGTCATTTTCGTGGCATGGTGTTGAAGACACAATACATAATGTTATAAAATATTCACATATGAGCAAACAAAATGGATCGTATTGCCAATATCAAGGGCAGGTATGCACAGTCTGACTGTGGTACATGGCATGTAGGTTATGGGACGTTGGTAAATTGAGAGGAATGCTTCAATTGCCTTAAGGTGGTCAAATGTCGCTTGATAGCTCTTCGGATATATGTAATATCAGGGATGTGTGGGTATAATTGAACGGCCCTGAAAGTATTCACATCTTTGTTTCATAAAGAAAAACAGTAACTATGTAAAAATGGTGATTGTCGATGATATCTACTGTAAGTGCAAAACTTTAGTGAGGTAGTTTTCTTTAACCAAAATAAATCTGATCACATTGTGCAACTTAATATATTCTACCTAGCTCATTATCAGTACTGCATCGTTTTCATTACTTTAAGCTACAAAACTTTCAATTTGTGAAGTACAGAACAATTTTACAGTGCGAAGTAAAGCTCAATTTAATTGCCTGAATTCTTGATCTGTCATCTGTCAATAGAGATATGTATTGTTTGACATTTTCATGTTTCTTCTGTTTGCAATGTTTGCAACTTTTAACTGTTTTGAAAGGTTGCAAAGCAATTCAATTGTTTAAAACATGTACCGTTTTCTTTCATTCATTGCAATGGCTATTGCTATGCAGGAAATCTATCCAAATACCTTCTGCTTCCTTATTGATTATTTATTACTCATATTATAAACGTTTTCGAGCCAGTGCACTTTCATGTATTTGAGGTTAAAAGAAGATAAACAGAATATGATGATTAGAGATATAACTAGAGAACATGAAATTCCTTCAGTGATCTACCTATTGAAGAGCCTGTCCACC
The DNA here is from genome assembly GCF_031143425.1 of Pleurodeles waltl. Classification (NCBI taxonomy): domain Eukaryota; kingdom Metazoa; phylum Chordata; class Amphibia; order Caudata; family Salamandridae; genus Pleurodeles; species Pleurodeles waltl. The sequence goes on along the minus strand of NC_090437.1, from coordinate 521,511,799 downwards.
CATTTACTTATCAACTGTTCATTTTAAATAAGATATCTATATACAGGTATCTTCCTGCAGCTCAAATAATTCAACACAGCATACTTCCATCAAAGGCTGGCAACATACTAATTGACCTCCAAATTGTGTTAATGTCATGCCATCCTGTTCAAGATTCGCATGACAGTACTTGATGTGATGTAACTGGGGGTGAAGGCCATATGATGTCATATTGTGTAATGGCCTCACAAATCAGAGTATGCATTGAGGTCACTTTCGTCACGCCTGGGATTTTGGTAAATTTGTGTCTCTGTCTTGTAGAAAGAGCTGCAGGATACTTGTGGGGCCCATTACTAAAGGAAAAGCCCTGCAAAATGTCACTTCAAGCCATGAATAATGATCATCTAAGCTTTGAAACAGGAAACTGTCTTCCTATACTCCATTATCAGTATAAAATAATATAACCTACTCATGTGGGAAACTGACACAAAGAAACACTTTTTCTGTAGTCCATGCATTGATTCTCACTGCGACAATGAATGCAAGGTTGGCATTCCCATCCTAAAAATGACGCTAGCCCCCTACCACCATATTTACCTCCCGACGCTAAAATGGCACGCACATAGATAGCGGACCCAGAAAATGATACTAAGCCTGATTAGCGTCAAAATTTAATGCCTGGTTAGACCAGGAGTTAAAGTGCAGTTAGGCACATTTTTAAAGGGAAACACCATGGATTTCACCATGGTGTTCCAATTTTGGCACATAGATGCCCACTCCAACCCCGGCATCACCCCACCTCCACGACACAGGGATACTACTGGAGGAGGGCGCCCATCCCAAGTAAGTTTAGGTAAGTATATGTGTTTTATTGTTAAGTCTTAATTGAAGCCACTTACAGGTGGCTCCCTGGCTGGCACTGGGTCTGTTGAGGGGGTCCTGGGGACACTGGTCCCCTGTGGTGGGTATTGGGGTTGTGGTAATGACTCCTATCTATACTTAGATGGGAGTCATTTTTTGGCTGCTTGGGCATCAAAAAATGACGCTAGGCTGACTAACGGCATATATTTTGCTGCTAATCTGCCTAGAGCCATTTTATTTCGACCACCATACAGCCCCAGTTGGCCTAATTTTTCATGATGTGAGCCATTTCTCAGCGCCATCGTGCATCATTTAATAATTATGGCGCACAGATGGCTCAAAGGAATGGCGTTAGCTTGCACTCAAATTTTTTATGCACAACTGCACTAGCGCAGTTGTGCATCATTTTTCATAAATATAGGTGCTAGAAATGGGGTCTTTGGTTGACAAGCAGGTTACCCCCTGTCCAAGCAAGGACCTTCACTCTAGGCAGGATTTCACATTCAAAAGAGACTTTACTTTGAAGTAGGCCAACTTCAAAGGAGAAATTGGGTATAAGAAGGGCACCCAAAACCACAGACTTTAGATCACTTCTGGACATCAAGAGGAACCTCTGCCTGGAGAAGAGCTGAAGAGCTGAGAAGTGCTGCCCTGCCTGTGACTGTGCTTTGTGGAGCTATCCTACAGTTGCTGCTTCGTTTAGAGTAAGAGGGCAAAGACTGGACTTTGTGTGCCTTCCTTCTTGTGAAGAAATCTCCAAGGGCTTGATTTAGAGCTTGCCTCCTGTTGTTTGAAGTCTCAGGGACAGCAAAGACTTCTCTCTGCCTGCACCTGGAGTCTCTAGAGAGACTCCTTCTCTGACAAGTGGTGCCCTATCCAGTCCCTGAGCCCTTGAAAGGAAAGCTGGTGGAAATCCAAGGAAATGGACTTCAGACCGATGCCGCTGCTGAATCCGGTGACGCCGTCTGCAACCGACTTCGTGATCTTCGCTGGAATGCGACGACCTTCGCAGGCCCGATGCCGCTGCAGGCCCGCTGAGGTCCACGACTCCGTGGAAGTCGCCGCAGCACATCGTGACGCCGCCGCTCGAAGTGCACGAATTCAACGTTTCGCACTGACGCCGCGATCCCCGACTTCGCGCATCGACTTGTTTTCACTGTTCACCAAAGGTACTGTACTTTGGGGTCCATGCGACTCCATGTGCGGCGCCGCTGGTGTCAGATTGTTGGGAACGACTCCGTCACGATGCCGTGTTAACACCTCATTGAAGCATTTTGTGTTTCTAAGTGCTATTTTTGAGTTTAATCTTTCAAAATTCATAACTTGAATTGTGTATTTCGGATTTTTTTCATTTTGGTCTTGTTTTGTTTAGATAAATATTTCCTATTCTTCTAAACTGGTGTTGTGTCATTTTGTAGTGTTTTCATTAAGTTACTGTGCATTTTGGTAAAAATACTTTACAACTAGCACTCTGAAGTTAAGCCTACTGCTCTGCCAAGCTACCAAGGGGGTAAGCAGGGGTTAGTCGAGGGTGATTCTCTTTTACCCTGACTAGAGTGAAGGTCCTTGCTTGAACAGGGGGTAACCTGACTGCCAACCAAAGACCCCATTTCGAAAACCTATATTTATGAAAAATGATGCACAACTGCGCTAGTGCAGTTGTGCGTAAAAAAATTTAGTGCAAGCTAATGCCATTTCTTTGAGCCATCTGTGCGCCATAATTATTAAATGATGCACGATGGCGCTAAGAAATGGCTTACATCATGAAAAATTAGGCTAGCTGGGGCTGTATGGTGGTCGAAATAAAATGGCTCTAGGCAGATTAGCAGCAAAATATATGCCGCTAGTCAGCCTAGCGTCATTTTTTTATGCCCAAGCAGCCAAAAAATTACTCCCATCTAAGTATAGATAGGAGTCATTACCACAACCCCAATACCCACCACTGGGGACCAGTGTCCCCAGGACCCCCTCAACAGACCCAGTATCAGCCAGGGAGTCACCTGTAAGTGGCCCCAATTAAGACTTAACAATAAAACACATATACTTACCTAATGTGACTGTGCTTTGTGGAGCTATCCTGCAGTTGCTGCTTCTGCCAGAGTACGAGGGCAAAGACTGGCCTTTGTGTGCCTTCCATCTTGTGAAGAAATCTCCAAGGGCTTGATTTAGAGCTTGCCTCCTGTTGTGTGAAGTCTCCGGGACAGCAAAGACTTCTCTCTGCCAGCACCTACCTTAACCGTACACTTCACCCTGCTCTTGGGGCTACCTAGGGCCTACCTTAGTGTGCCTTAAATGTAAGAAAAGGGAAGGTTTGGGCCTGGCAAGGGGGTACACTTGCCAAGTCGAATTTACAGTTAAAACTGCACACACAGACACTGCAGAGGCAGGTCTGAGACATGATTACAGTGCTACTTATGTGGATGGCACAACCAGTGCTGCAGACCCACTAGTAGCATTTGATTTACAGGCCCTGGCACCTCTAGTGCACTTTATTAGGGACTTACTAGTAAATCAAATATGCCAATCATGGATAATCCAATCACATCCAATTTACACAGAGAGCATATGCACTTTAGCACTGGTTAGCAGTGGTAAAGTGCTCAGAGTTCAAAAGCCAACAGCAACAGGTCAGAAAAAAATAGGAGGCAGGAGGCAAAAGATTGGGGATGACCCTGAATAAGCAAAAAAGTCCAACAATGGGCCTTAGTGCAACATAGCACCAATGCAGGCATCATTGTTCCATGGTGCAAGGGTACCTGTGTTACAGGAAGGCATGTTTTGTTCTTAAAGGGGCTCCTCCCTGCACATAAGCAATCTTCTGAGGCATTTTCCACTTTCTATGTGTGCTGCAGAATTCAGCACGTGTAGAAAGCGTGAATACCTAGGAGAAATAAAGATATTTTCCTCATTATGCCTCGCCTAGGAAGGTGTAATAGTTTGATGCATTCCAAGGTTAACTTGTGTAAGTAAATCTGGGAATATACCACAACACTCAACCTCTACCCATGGAACGCCTTTCCAGTGCAGGGTAAGGCAAGGAAGCGAATTGCGCTGCCTTGAGTTACTCCAGATTTACTATGCTACGCAGAGAAACGCAAGGTGGCTCTGCATGGATTAGTAAATCTCACTGACGCCCCTGTGCTAGCTTGAACCACCTGTGTGATGCAATGGCAACCCAAGAGCTTTGCAAATCTGGGCCTAACCAACATGTAGGCCCAGATTTGCCAAACTTTGACTAAGTGCAATGCAGCAAGACAACTTGCTGCACTGCGCTTCATCAAATGGAGTTCAGGAATGCTCTATATCTATCAACATATGGTGCATTCCTGCTCTCTCCTCGCACAGGTGCCCTCAGTGCAGCCTAGCACTAATGCAGATACCCTTGCATCATGGTGCAAGGGTGCCTGCGGTGCAGGTAGAATTGTTTTTGTGCAGGAAGGGGCCAGGTTATCTAGCATTTCATTGCTTGGTAAATTTGATTTAAAGACTGCATTGCCCTTGCCACGCCAAGGGCAACACAATCCAACGATAAATCTGGTCCATAGCAAAGTGGAGCGGTATCCCACCAGGGTACCGCCGTCATATTTGTAACGTGGGCGTTTTTATATTGATAAGAGATTTAAAAAAAAAACAAAAAAAAAAAACAGGTGCGTTCTGGTGCAAGGCCCGTACAAAATATATGGATTTCCCGTGGAACTAATATACCTAGGGCGTTGGATTAGAGTCAAAATGCGATATAACGACAACAATTAACGATTCTCTCTATCTGCTTATATCACAGGCCGGTCAGAAATTGAATTAACAAAGTCTTCACATATAACATTAAGCGAAATTATGACTACAGAATTAGGGATACAAATTGCAAGATTGAATGTAAGCCTCGACTTCATACAAAGCTTGAAATACAGCATTACTGCTACACACTGGCTGCATCATCCTGTAAACAGGTATATTCTATCTATCAAATACGGAGCCCCCCAAATGTTTCTAGAAGTAATGTAAAACCAACGGCCACAGTCAGTCCTAAAAATCTGGCAACGCAGTATTGGGGATCGAGTGCTTGCTTGCATGCAAAGTTAAATCTTGCAAACATCACTATTCTTGGCGGTAATAATGTTGAGGATGGAAGATCACAAACACGGAGCCTCCTTTGTATTCTCCCTGTTTTTCCCCCAGTTTTGCAGCGCTTGAGATACAGCTCTCGGGGCCTGTGCATTTCGCACAGCTCTGCGGCATTAACTGACCAGTGCCGACCAGTTCGCGACTGTTTCTCGCAACCGCCTGTGTTGAGAAGAGACATCAGCGTCTCCCACATGCCCAAGCGCTCGTGTAGAGGAAACGAAGCAAAAGAAGTGGCCATATCCTCTCTGCTGGTGGGAAAACGGTTTTCTAATACACATATTTCTTAAAGCGAACCTTCTCCTTTTCGAAGGGTAGCAGCTCCAAGAAAACGTGGTTGACTACTGCCACCTTTTGGAAAAAGAAAGGCTTTACGCGACGTCAATGGATTTGGTATTACGGATTGTTGCCGAAAGATTTCTGTTTCAACGTGGCACTATTTTCTGCATCTTTTATCAGTTCCGTGTGCTAGTCTCGGAGAAATGATTTCTAAAGTAAATTGCTTCAGGAGTTGGAATTTCTTAGCTGCATTGGTGCTTGGTTATGGAGAGGACCTTCGACACAGAGTCGAATTTCCCTATTGCACCCGCGGTTCTTTTATGTGGTATTAATGGGTCACTTGCAGAACAAGCACTGGCATAGCTAATAAATCTGAATTTCATGTACCAAAAATGCAAATAGGCATTCACAAATAATGTTTGCATACATTTTATGCACACATGTTGTTTAACACATTAGAGCCTCTTACTGGCTCTCTCAATGGTAAGGAAATGTACCCAAAACTGCTTTCAGTGTAGAATGCATTAAGAAGGTTAAGAACTGAAAATGACACCTAGCATGGTTGATTTTAATTTTTCAGATTTAGAATAACCCCTAATGAATTCTAACGGATATATTTCCCTATGGTGGAAAGATATTTTGCTAGCTGTTAGCGTGATGTGAGACAGCCAAGTCAAAGCAAACTGGATTTGTTAAAGAATTGCTTAAAAATATGGCATACAAACAGCTGCGCTGTTAAACTAGACCTACATTTTACATTACCTAAAAAGGCAATTTTTACCAAAAAAAATCGAATGGTTGTGCATTACTATGTTGTCATTCAAAGACATACTACTTTGAGGGCAATTCAGCATACGTGGGAAACTGTAAAAAAGCCAGTGAAATGTGAAAAAAGTGGTTTTCAGTGCACCTATTTCTGGATTAAAATAAAAGTACTACATCCCATGTTTATTAGTACTAGAGCACAATCAAAAGGTTGGTGTAAATTTTGCACCAATAATTCTTTTCTGAAAAAGAGACAAAAACAATGCTTGCACATTATTCTCTACAATTGTGGCAATGGCTATGGTAACACTACTACCAAACTGTGGAATAACAGCAAAACATCTGACATTCTGTAAATTACTAAATAGAAGTGGTAGAGTTCCTTTGCTTAATTTGAGCCAGTGGTTGCCGGTGCAGGGCATCTGCGCTTATTTTTGGTGGCCGGCACTTATTTTTTTGCATCAGGCATTTATTGCGAGGGAAGACACTAATGGGAAATATGGAGGAAGACAAAGACAGAAATGCGTCACAAAGGGGGAAAGCAGAAAGCTGCAACAGTGAGCTAAAGGGATAGGGAATGGCTGTAAATAGATTAAAGAGGCCCGAGATGGCTTTAGGTGTACACTGCCTCATTATTCGTGCTCGCACTTTTATTTGCAGTAGTCGCGTGTTTCAGAAGAGAGGGCACCGGCATGTTTTTATTTAAAATTAACCACTGCAGAGCTTATTTCTCCCAAATTACAAAGCTGCACAGCTCCACCATACATATTCAGTAGAATATGGTCCTGAAAGAGCTTCCAATGATGTCTTAAAACATTCTTCTAACTTTTTAGAGAGATAAGTTTTTCCTTCTTTTGCGATGCCACGAAGGGCATTACAACAACATCACTGACATCACTGGTAACTCCTCTCCAGAGTTCCTGACAACGGGGGTATTGATAACAGTTGGAAGGGAGGTGCAATAGAAGTATCAGGGATCGAAAGTGGGACCCTGTTGAAGCCAAGAAAATTTCACCTAGTTGCTTATTGGTTATAAGCGGCTCTAAGGTTAGTTCTGAGGCTCTCAACCCTCTGCCACATTTATCCCAAAAAGGGGCATGTTTATCTAATTTTCACACAGCACAACAAACCACCTTGCTGTGCTGTGCTGTGCTGTGCTGCGCTGCGTGAAAGAGCAGGAATGCACCATATTTAGCATTATACAGCACTTTCATGTCCTTTCTTTGTGGTGGCGCCCTTTTGGCTACCTACCACCAGTGAAGGCACCCATACGCCATGGTTCAAGGGTGCCTGGATTGCAGTCGGAATTGCTTTTCTGGAGGAAGCTGCAGCATGCACCTCACATAGAAAGAGAAAAAAGCTAGGAGAAATAAAGATATTTCTCCTTGTTACACCTCACCTGGGAGGCATAGGACTTTGACACATTCTCAGGTCTACCAGTAATGGCAAACCTGGAAATGCACCACAACTGCTGGGTGGATGTGTGTTAACACCAACACTCCACATATGAAATGCCTGCCTGGGGCAGAGTCCCACAACACAGCGATTTGCAGTCTGTTTTGTTACTCCAGATTTATCAAGTCACTCAGGGCCACACAAGTTGGTCTTGAAAGGCTTGACACATTTTACTTTTGTTGTGTTGTCTTTGAGGTCCCCCTTGCGTGTAGCAAGGGCGAAGGAACCCGTTTGATAAATATGCCCTGTAATTGTTAGGTCACTGCCCATAGCCCCAAGGAAGCAGATTGGTGTTCTCACGTCTTGTGCCACAATAACAAAAACAATGAAACTCTTATTTCACCCAGTTACCTTGCTGTGTCAGGTAAATATTTCAAAAGAAGCAGAAAATTGACAGAGTCACAGTGTTGGAGGATGTATAAACCAAGTGATGCAAATTAAATCTCTCAATATATTTATCTAAGCAATTGCTATTTCAGTAAATGCATCACAAATTAGACAAGATATTTGTTGTTTAGGCGCAGGCTCTTTCAGTTAATGCATTACAAATTAGACAGGGCCACATATAATTCTTAATGTTTACAGTTTTACGTCTGGCTTTTTCACAAAATATTAAGCAAAAAATGTATTACATTCTCAATTTCAACTTTGTGAATCATTTCAATTAAGCAAGTACACCCTGCCTGGCTTTATATCCGGATTGTCTGATAGGAACATTTGTGAACTCTATAAAAATCTAGATCTTCGCCAAGGCTGGGGTAGGGTCATACAATTGTGTTCCGCCTGGTGTGTGAATAACTCCGCCCCAGCCTTTCTAGCTCTCATTATACTGTGTCAGGGAATTCACTGGTTTCCTTGTTGAACAGTCACCTTCCCACACCAGGCTGTACATGTTCGACCACAGTTGTGCACAATTCTAAACCGAATGAATTCTGAATTAATGTAACCAGATCAATGCTGTCATGTAAGAAACCAGGATATTTTCAATAGGCTAGTTCCTGTGAAATTCAGAAAGGGCTGTAGCAGCTATGTGCCAAGCTTAGTCTGAGTGGCTACCCCAGTACTGCAGACCTCCCAAATGTTCAAACAGAGCTTCCAAGATTTGCACATGTACACTGACAGTTCGTATCGGCCAAGACTGCATATGCACACATAAGTTTGGGACATGCTCAAATTTAGAAAATAATGGTTAGAATATGCATAGTCAACCAATCTGCCATTTTTCAGGTCAGCTCATCTCTAAACGCAGGCAAAAAGCAACTAGCTTTAACTTCAAGCCTTGAATGATGGAGTACAGTGAAACAAGTGGTCTTGGGAGAAATTAAGAAACTAGTATTTCTATTTTCAACAGGTGTATTTCACATTGAGGTAAGTGAAAAACATATATTATCTCCCCCTCAGTCTTCTCCTGCAGTGAACACATTTGTTTTTGTGCACTCAGGCTGATGACGATCTAGTGAACCTGTGAAGAGGCCAAAATAACAATTATTATTCCCTCTTTAGGTTTGTGTTGCCAGTGGCTTTCCTATGTCTGAAAGTGGAAACACTTTAATAGGCTGCAGAAGTGCGTCACGGGTGTAACACCCTGCTTGACACATGTAGCATGATTTTAAATAGTCGTGGTCAGCAGGTTAATTGGTTTACTGCACACGTTTCCAAATGATGCATTGGAGGGTAATGCCTAGGGACCACCAATGTACAAGGCGAGCAATGGTGAGATCGTAAAAAATGGCACTCCTTATAGACAGAGTGCTTATGACATGCATATGCCACTTATAATGATTTCGAATGTTGCTGTTCTCATTTAACTGCTCACACCTCAAAGAAAAACGTAACTTTCTTCTTGTAGCTCATTCATTTCTGATTGCCTAAAGATCAAACAATATTATGTGTCATATTGCACGCGGTCGTGAAATGTTTCCTTTTTACTCCATAAAATGTCTAATAGTTTGCGACCGCAGATGCTGGCACATAATATATCATATTCTGGAAACGGTGTGTTCTGTTATGATGCAGAAGACATGCACATCCCTTTAGACCACCCACGAATGAGAATTGATGTTGAGCATGTCTAGCCAGGTAAGTGATGCATATAGTTTATAAAGAGCGTGTCTGCTATTCTCTATCCATGCACTTCCCTTTTCATGTGTCCTTCTCTCCTCGTTTGCTAGTTCACGTCTCCTCGCCTCTCACAGTTATGAACAGATACAGGCTAACGAGTACTATGAAAACTAGTACTAAAGACTAGTCAATTCCGATGGGCGATGGACAAATGACCAAGTATACTGGGTGTCACCCCCTTTCTTTCTCCCTTAATCCTTCTCTTTCTCTCTCTCTCTTTCTCTCTTTAAGTAGAGGGGAAGCGAGACAAGAGAGAAGGGTTCAAGGAGCAACTCCTGTAAACTGAGAACCTTTAAAGGCTGGTGCAGCCCTTACAGAATCAGGTCTGCATCGGTACGTAACTTTGTTGCACGCTTGACAGTTTATCAGAAATATTGTCTGAGGTATGTGGAGAGCAAAATCCCCCTCACATCACTTTCTTCATTTTTATCTCTCGAATCCTCCATTTTCTCTCTCTCTGTCTCTCTCTCTCTCACACACACACAACAGCAGTTTTGTACAGTTCCTCTGTATAATTCTTGGTTTATGTTATCCACCACGTCTGCCTACAATGATTGTATCTCTATTGTGCTATCATACAACATTTGTGTTAGGAATTGTATTGAATAAGTAAAAAACGAATAGAAATCTCTCCCTGTCCCAACCCCTTTTCCCAGCTCTTGCTTCTTCCTTTAGGTTACTTGCACCACAGCCTTTATCTCACTGCCTCCAATTCCCTTCTCTGCGCCTCTCTCATTCAATCCTGTCGCACTCGCATGCATATCTCTCTCTCTCTCTCTCTCTCTCTCTCTCTCTCTCTCTCTCTCTCTCTCTCTCTCTCTCTCTCTCTCTTTCTCTCTCTCTCTCTCTCTCTCTCTCTCTCTCTCTCTCTCTCCCTCTCTCTCCCTTGCTCCCTCCCCAACTCTTTTATGTCCCTCTTTCTCCTCCTTGTCAATTGCTTTCTCTTGTTTGAACTGGATACTTGAGACTAAATAAGAAGTCCCTAGTGGCAAAGTGAGAAGCTACATCAGATCCAGGCAGGGTCTTGTGACCTAAGGCACTGGTCAGCAGTCATTTCACTACTAGTTGCCACTGAGCTCCCTTTGATGCATCCTGCTTCTGGTCAGAGTTTACCATCTGGGGATACTACTAATGCATTATCTCCCTTCTCCTCTTCCCTACCCCACACGGCTAAGATCTACCCCTTAAAAGCTAAGCCACCAAAAACATATTCACATTACCATCAAATTACCTGTCCTACTCCGGGACGAGTGTAGTTGCTTTGCATTGATGCAACACACATCTGCTCCACAAACTAGACACACAGAATACCAAACCACATGAAAAAACACAACAGACGAGTCCCCTGGAAAACCAAAAATATGGTTTCAATCCTCAGTGAAAATAATTGACTTCAAGCAGTTAACATCTTAGCCCCCCAGTTCACCATTTAGTGAAAGGTTTGATATATCGTATCACTGATCATATTTGCAGTCATTATTAAGATTCCTTTAATCCAGACACGTGAATTGTGGGTATCTTCATTGAACCATTGTGAAACAGATCAGTGCATCAAGATTACACCTATGTGCAGAGTGGGATAATGCACAGCAATAGAGGTGCACGATTTATGGGGGGAAATAATGAACCATGCTCCACGTTTGTCACACTAATACAACAATTTATCCTTAGTGGCCATAAATCAGAACAATGTTATATTATTCTTATTTGTAGGGTGTACATATGGACCATAGGAGTATCCTGTCTCATGTAACACTTTGGCATGTCTGAAGGTCTATTGAAGAACCAGGTTTACAGTCGCTTCTGGAATTTAGGGACAGAATGGCAGCTTTGAGGCGTTATGTGAGGTTGTTCCAGGCTTTGGGGTCAAGGTAGTAGAAGGCTCGACCACCGGCTCTGGCCCGGTGGATGCATGAGACATGGGCAAGAAGGAGGTTGGCTGAGTAGAGGTGCCTGGCAGGGGTGTGGAAGAGGATGCAGTGGTTGAGGTATGCTGGACCTTGGCTGTGTAGTATGTTCTCAGATGTGTGTGAGAGAAGTTTGAAAAGGACATTCTGGTGGAATGGGAGCCAGTGGAGATCTTTCAGATGTTCATATATGTGTATGAGTAATACCGTAGCTAACCAGATACCAGCTATGGTATTCTAAGTGAAATACATGGTGGTCTGCTTTAGATAAGTTAGTATGTCTTTGTCCTAGAAATGCAAGGATTGTTGTTATCCACTGCTCACACAGGCACCTAAACTCCCAGAACTATTCCACAATCCGCACAGCATGTTGCTTTCCAGATCCATCAACCTCATCCGTCGCCCGACAAGTACGGTATTATTTTAGAAACCCGTCTGCCTTTCTGACCAGTCGAGAAGAACAGCTTGCTATGAGCACAATACCTTAATTAACTGGGACTTTTAATTAGCTGGGAAGTGACTGAATTTAAAAGTTGCATTCAAGTGCATTCAAATAGTGTGTTCAGTGCCAAGTGCTGTGAAAAGGTTAAAGCGCCAGCCTGCTTGTCAGGGTGTTTTTCTGCACCGCCTAAAGTGTGACAGCGACAAACTGTGCTGATTTGTTAACGAGTTGTAGGTCTAATTCCCCAAATGCTGTAACATTATTCTAAATGGTGCCTGCAATTACCACATTGATGACAGCATGACCCTGTCACCGCCAGCGTCCGCTCTCTGCATTACTCACCGCCTTTTCCAATCAGGCAGTTTCCTTCTCCACATCTCATCTGGCCATTAAGTTTGTCATGTGACTCGCTCTCCCGTCCCTTGCTCATCTGACTTTACCACCCTTCTGTTTTCATTCTCTTGGAGTATCCTGGTCAGAATTCACATCTCGTGTCAATTATTATATTTTCTAAATTACAAATGAGAACATCCTGATACCCCTTCCCCCGAGTGTGTCTTATAAATAACAGTACATAGCTATTCCTACAAATACAAGGAAAGAGGGAATCCGATAGATAGATAGATAGATAGATAGATAGATAGATAGATAGATAGATAGATAGATAGATAGATAGATAGATAGATAGTGAGGAAGGGAGAGAAAACGTAAAAAATAAGTAATAAAAAGTAAAGGAAACTGAGATGCTTTCGCGCTGTGCCAAAGGAAACACTAAATAAATATTTTTCATATATTTAAAACGAAGCACACATATGAAAGTGATAAACAAGAAGCCCCTTCATATCCATCGTGGTATTCATGTCAACACATATCGTGGCATGCACACAGGTTTTGTAAGCCTCCACATATGTTAGGTGGTATCTACCCCAACACACACGATGGCATACTCGCAGGTTTCGTAAACCTTCCCATATGGAGAGTGTATTCGTCCCAACACACATGGCATGCACGCATGTTGTGCAAGCCATCCCAATCACATGCATCTGCAGAGATGCCCTTACTTGAGAATTTCCTGAACCACTTTGGCTTGTTATCCCAGATGACCAGGAGGTAGTAGGCAGGGACCCCAGTCAAGGTGATCGCGAAGCCTATCCCAGTGTTGACAGGATCAGAGTACAGTGACAGCGACACCATGAAGAGACAGGTGAAGGAAAAGAGGGCCGGGATGAAAATGGGCACCTGAAAAACAGAAACATAACATCCAAACGTCTATCATTTGTTTCGGGACAATTTGGAGTTTTGAAATCATCTATTTAATATTCACAGGAATGCCCAGGGAATAGATTCTAGAAATACACCACAGTCTCCTTCATGCATCAGCCTTGTCCTGGGAATTCCTTGGCGGTGCAAACACTGAAAAGTGGGACAAAATTTAATCGGCGACATTATACAGAAACTATATGAAGGTGGGATTCGATCTGAAGCTCTAGCGTTCTCCAACACATGAAAACATCGCGGAGCGCCTTCAGCTTTTATTTCCCCTGCACTCTGCCTTAATTAGACGAGATTCTGTTGTTGCACTGCACGTTATGCTTTGAAATTAAGGCTAGCCTTGTGTTCAATTTACAGTACACATTACCCGGCCAGCTGTGGGAAACGGAAGCACCGTGTCCACAGAGCACTAGTTACCTTTTAAAATGATTAAGTACTTATCGATTTCCCTTCAGTAGCGAAGACGAAAATTAGGAGGCGAGGAGAGGCAAATGAAACACTGAGTGGGCTATTAAAAGGTGAAGATGGCGACAGGATGCGCTTACGGTATCATGATCTGACCCTCACGGAATGAACTGAGGAAATGGCGGCTATCGGTTTCATTGGTCACGCTATCACACTGAGTCCGCATCTCATGGGGTGCCCTAGATAGTGCACGCGGTGTTGTAATGGCGGGTGGCATTCTTGTCTGTTTAGCAAGCTCTACTTATACTTGGCGCGTTCGCACAAAGAGCCGCTCGCTGGATTCACATTTCGATTTGTTACCCTCTCTTGCCGTAGACAAGGCAGTGTTACTAAAGCAGAGGCCTTGTGTATTCCCCCAGTCTAGAGAGGCAGTTCCCATCATGATGAAATATGGATTTTGAAAACTTGTGGGCATATTTAAAAGAAAGTGGTGCATCATAGATTATGTGCTACTTTTCTCGTGCCCTCTTACTGGCACCTAAAGACACCTTGGTTGCGTGTATTTACAACAAAGTGCACCATGGCGGTCGTTAGTACAATAGTGTCAACATTTTTTACGCTATTGTGGCGCTTTGCTACACTAGCATCAAAAATGTTGACGCTAGTGCATCAAAGCACAGGGAAACCCATTGAAAATAATGGGTGCATCATTTCAACACCTGCTCTGGAAAGGCATTAAAAAAGACGGAAAAAATGACACAGTGAAATGTTGTACATTTCACTGTGCCATTTTTTCAAGCCTCAATGGGCTGGAATGCCCCCTTGCATACATTATGCCTGATGCAGGCATAATTGGCGCAAGAATTTATAAAGTGGTGAAATGCGAGCTTTGCGCCACTATGGAAATATGGTGCAGCAGAAAAGCCACCCTAGCGCCACCTTAGTGTAAATAAAATGGCGCTATGGCAGTGCTAAGGTGGTGAAAGGGCTTGTAAATATTCTGATCTGTGTCTCTAAACGTTGTTTGTTGCTCTATGACAAATGTTTCTCAAATGCCATACTTATATTTTCTATCTTTAACAAGGACAAATTCAGTATTTTTTTCATAAGGTTGTTTGTCAAACCACCAGGCTGCGAGTTTCATATTGAAATGACACATCTTCAGAATGTGGCAGCTCGCCTGCTTGGTCTGGCCTACGAACAACACATGCTCGTCTATCTTAAAATGAATGCAGAGCTACACACGCCAGACCAATGTAGGCTGACAATATTCACCATGACAATAACGTACTGTTACGTGCAATAGTAATAGAAATAGTAACAGTTTTAATACTAATAGTAACATGAAAAATAAAGACAAGGAATCTATACTACTACTACTACTACTACTACTACTACTACTACTAATAATAATAATAATAAAAATCACATAAAAGACACAGCATATAAAACCCTTTCTAAAAGTACTCCACTAGGTCATGGTGTGGTATGTGATTACATCCAGACTTCTAGCCACTGTCCTAAAATTATTCAAGTACAAGGCTCAGTTTACCTGCAACAAGTATCTGCCACCTCTGTGCTGAGTGAAACCCACCCTTTCACGACATGCATACAATCTAACATACATAACTCAAAAGTGAAATGCATGGGGGCAGTTTCCTTCAAACACAAAACTTTAAGCACCAGAAGATTTTAAATGAATTGCCAAGCAGAACAAAGTCACCTGTGCTTCAGAAGACTCCTGAAAATAAACTGTTTCAGCAAGCATTGGATTGAGGTGAGGCAAAACAAGAAGCAATAATCATGCAACAACAACGAATGGATCGTCTTCTTATGATGGACATAACTAACATGTGCCAAATCTAGATACATTTGTCTTCTTTTTTACTTTCACAAACTACAGTTCCCAAATATTCACCCCAGAATCAACTTAAGATTTGAACTATTATCCCTTACCCTGCTACATCAACACTGTTCATGTCAGAGTGGATGAGCAACTGAATAAGTGAATGAAAATATGTTTATGCTGTGGCTCTGCAAATTAATTGCCTCTAAGCACTTCATAGTACCCATGATTCCATAAAGGTGAAATTTGGCTTATTCACGAAAACCAGGTGTCTGACTTTGATGTGTATTGTCAAGGGGAGTATACAGGCTCACTGAACTGAAATGCCGGACCCTTTTTGACCAGTACAATCTTTTGGACATCTAAAGATCAGTTTAGGGAGACTGTGAGTGTGCTGCGTAGAGTTGAATGTTGCTGACAGCATATTAGGGTCATAGTAGACTGGATGCATGTTTAGGTAAAGTAGAGGACCTTAAAAGTCATTCAGGCTTGCAATCACAGATTTAATGAGCTGTATGGATTGGTAAGATAAAGTCAAATACCTTCTTACCCGTTACCTTTTCTGCTGTGATGTTATGGCCAGTTGCAAAAGGTAAGATTTCATTTGAGGCAGGCCATGGTAGAATGTGTTGGGTGAGTTGAGACTCAACTAAGTGGTCCCTAGATTGACTGGGTCGTCGTCTGGGGTGTGTGGACCACAGAGAAATGTGCTTAACATAGAATTCATACCAGAATACAAATGGACGAAGGTGAAGTTGAAGTTGGTGCTGCTTTTTGAATTGATGATTAAGTATTAATTCCATTGAGTATCAGAAAGTTTCTCAGCATTCACCTTTCAGCGGTACACATACCAGATTTTAAGAACTTCATTGAGTTGCTTCTAAATGACACACAGAGGAAAGCATGCATCATACGAAATGGTAAACTAAGCAGACTGGGGCCATCCGTTATCTGAAGGAGGGGAAAAGGTAAATTTGAAGAGTACTGGCAACATAGTATTCCATGCAGTACTCAACATGTGATCTAGCGGGAGCTGGGAGAGCAACAAACACGATGTGAAGCGCTGAGACCCATTTGATCGGAGGGACTCAAAACAAGGGAGTGCGAATAGCATAACTCGCGCTACTTCCATTCAGTAGCAGAGCACGATGGCTGAGTGTAAAGTCTACAGAGCTCCAGAAGCACCAGCATGTATGTTTAGTCTAAAAACAGCTACTTCCAGTTCATAGCACCTGATTTTGAAAAATAGCGGTCTATTGTGACACACCTTGAGGACAGCCCCCTCATACCCTCTATTTCGAAAGGTGTTATGTATTTTTTAGATAGGGCTTTGTCTGTGTTACATATGTGAAATAATTAACTTACTATAGGAGCAAAACTTTAGGTGTCTTCTCTGATGTGCCATAAGCCAAAATGAATGATGCAATCCAACCATTCTATGCAATAAATAAAGTAGGTTTATATAACCTTATTGTACATTATGTGCTTGGAAAATGTTCCATATTTTGTGACTTCAAAATCAGGACGACCATGAATAATATACATTTTCACTGAGCAATATTTTATCAAACTATGTAGCTATATGTGGGGGTATGTTATCCTGTGTCAGAAAACCTGTTTCTAAGGTTGTTCAACTTCAATTTCAAACCCTGCACTAGAACGTCATAAATATTTTCTGAGCATTATTAAACAAATATTCATGTTTTAGATTATGGTAAATCTCGGCATAAACCTGTGTTAGAAGGTACTAGAATACCTCAACTATACTCAGGGGAATAATACTGGAAGGAGGGCATGGCAGGTGGACCAAATAGAATTTGAATTTATAACAATCTGTCTCACATAAATCAGTAGCAGGTTCAAGTAACACATTGAGCTAAATTACCAGGCCATCAGTTTTTGTTTCACAGCTTTTGAGAGCGAGCATGCAAGCACGCTGGCCTGTTGTAATCCTCTGTGAGCTTATACCCATGCCCATTGCTATTCATTATTTGTTGTGCTTGTCTTAAATGCTTCATTTTTATTGGTGGATTTTGTGAAATGTCCCTCCTTTATGTACTGAGTTCCCAACCTGGTGAGTTCATTAAGTTAACATTTTTGTTGGCCATCACACTATGTCATGCTTCCTTCTGTTACAGTGTGATGGCCCCTCTTCAGGTTTCAGTTTGCCTTTCATCCTAGCCTAATTTCATGTTTGAGCACTATAGATTATCAGCATCTAGAAATCACTCCCTGATGATATTAAGGGGCATATTTATACTTTTTTGCACCAAATTTGCGTGATTTATTTTTACGCAAATTTGTTGCAAAACTAACTCCATATTTATGGTTTGGCGCTAAACCCGTCTAGCGCCAAAGTTATGGAGTTAAAGTCATTTTTTGGACGTGGAAACCTACCTTGCATCAATGAGATGCAAGGTAGGCGTTCCCGTGCAAAAAATGACTCTATGGCCTTAGCGCCATATTTATCCCCCGTGCTAAAATCACGCACAGGGTGGATGAGGGGTCAAATAATGGTGCAAAGCTTGCTTTGCACCATTATTTAACACCTGGGTCAGGGCAGGCGTTATGGGACCTTTGGGCCATTTCCATGGTGGAACACCATGGAATATGCCCACAGGTGCCCCTCCCAGGGACAACCCCACCCACACCAGAGGGACAGCGGAGGATGGGGGAACCTCATCCCAGATAAGTGTAGGTAAGTACAGGTAAGTATTTTTTTTAAAGTGGAATTGGGGGCCCTGAAATGAGTCCCCCTACATGGCACTGGGTGCAACGGCCATGCCCAGGGGGCCCTGGTCCCCTGTGCTGGCAGTGGGGTGGTGGGCATGACTCCTGTCTTTTCTAAGACAGGAGTCATGTGGTATGGATGGTTCAGTGTCAGAAAATGACCCTAGGTTGGTTAGAGTCTTTTCTTTTTACTCTAACCTGCCTAACGTAATTATTTGGTGCAAAACCTCCTTCTCCCATACTGCCACCCCCACCCGGCTAACGTCATTTTTTTAATGCTAGCCTACCCTTTGCGTCGGCTTGCACCATTCTATAAATATGGTGACTGGCAGGCCCTCAAGAAGAGTGCAAGCCAGTGCAAAACCTTTTGATGCAAAACTGCATTAGTGCAGTATTGCACCAAAAAGTATAAATATGCCCCTAAATTCCAGAGATAACACCCTAGGTCGCATCCGGTGTGATATTTTCTTCATTAGAAAGGATGGCTCAGGCACATGAAATCCTCTTAATCTTGCCTAAAGCTTTGCCCAGACTCAGCAATTATATCCACAGCCCCCCGAATAAAGGCATGGAGAAAACACGAGTGCAAAAAAAAATAGAAACCCTCGCTGCTGCCTTTCCTGATGTCATTGCTGCTGCCTGCCATTTTTTTTTAGATGTTTGTTGATAATAGTACGTGTGGAGGAGCTGGTGGTTATCCATCAGGGACCCGTGTTCAAAGGCCGCGATGTGAGAAGTTTGTCACAGGCTACTGGTTCTATTTATGAAATTATGAGCAAAAGAAAAGCCCATTAGCATCTATGAGTTCATGCCCTTTAAAGTTAGGGTGTGTCTAGATTCAGTTTTTTTAAAACAGTATTTTTCCATTTGACCTATGGATTTCTCCATTTTCAGGTGGACAAAAGTCTCTAAAGTTTCTCCTTATTATTCAGTTTGCTTTTCACAGATGAAGTAGTCATGCCCAATATATTGGCAGATAAATATCAAATGAGTGTTCCTTTTTTAATACAAATGAGCATTTTAAACGAAAATAGTCATCACTCAGGGCACTGGTGTTCCCACTGTCAAAGAAAACAGGCAATCAAAATTTCCTACCTGCCAACAGCCTCGTGCTGGGATGGCACCTCACATCCAGTCCTGGCTTTTCAGTCAATCACAAATATATATATATAGCTGTAAGAACTTGAATACCATTCATGAGGGCAAAACCCAAGTCTATTATTTACACAGCCTTGGCCGAAATGGAAAACTATGATACTAAGTGCTGTGCACTATTTTATTATTATTAAAACTGGTGGCTCCTCACCACCTTGCAATACTTTATTGAATGAAGTAGCTTTGGAATCAAGGGCAGTGAGTGACTGACCTACGAACAAGTCAACATGCAAATCCCAGAACAGCAACAATTTCAAATCTACAAATGCTCGAAATAAAAGTTGAGGGTTCTCCAGTATCGCAAAGACTATTTCGGATGTTCTGAAATACATTTTTGATATTTCCATTAGTGTCCATTAGGGCTGTAGTGTAGCCATTTTTAATATAGCTTTTGAGTGTTTGCTTAAAGCATTAGGCCTCTGTGCACTTTGCCCTAGATGCATTTTATTCAGCCTCGCACTGTTATTTTTCAATAACCAGTTTCACGGTCTTGTTTTATTTTCTTCTATCACACTGTTTAGCTTACTTCAGCACCGGAGTTCTCAAACAACACATTCTTGCTCGTTCTGTGCTTCAGTCAAGGATACAGTCTGGTACATTGCCGATAGAAGTGGTACAAGTTTAGTCTTTAGGGTTCGTAGAACACATTCTTACGTAGGGATGTTTCTTAGAACACCGGCGTGTTAGTTATGAAAACACTTCCTAGTCCTAGTACACGTAAGAGGGAGATTCCGACCAGGGAACCACAACTAGACGCTGACTGCCCTGTTGCAGATGCTGATCCAGATCACAGGCCTTTGCTCAGGTATGAGGGTTGATGTCCTCCCGGGGGAACCTGAAAGGCAGGCTTAGAGCTTAACATGCTGTGCTCAAAATAGAACTTAGAAGAGAGAACGTACTATAGTAGCACTATGATAGCGTTATTCTTATGTTTCACTCTCCTCGTTACTATTTCAATCTTACTGTGTTGTATGGTTCTGGTTATTGCGACTCACGCCTTGTTATCTAAAATGCAGTCGTTTTATTAAACTAACCTTTAAAACTCAAACTGCCTCTGTCATTTATATATGAGACCACATTGTGTAGGAGAGAACTGGTTGAGATCTGAGTGACCACGACTTCCCTGGGAAGCACTAAGATGTCAGGCGCTTGGTTGCACAATTGTCTCTTCCCTTTGGGAGAGATGAGGCACTGCTAGTCATCCGGAGCTCAACCCGGATTTGGGGTGTCAAGGGTCCTTCGCCGTGGGTTAGACTTAGTCTCCCACACTGTGAACGATCTTGCCGCCCAAAAATCCAGTAGTCTCATTAGGATAATGAGAGCCAACGCGACAGGGCTTTCAGCATTAAATGTAACTTTAAAACAATTTGAAGTAAAAAGAAGTGAAGGATTCAGACATTCTTCCTTTTTTAATTAGATAGGTGCTAAGATGAATAAAATGATATGGTTTACCTCTTCACAGCAGGGATGGAGATAAAGTATTATTTATTTATTATTCACAAACATTGCAAAACAATGGATAGTTCATTAGTTTCGGCATTAGCCTTCCACAGGACTACAGGGTTCAGCTGTCTAGAATGTCTCCATTGAAAGGTGTGCTACACCAATTAGTCCTTCATCCATGTTGTTACCATCGACAACTACCCTGCAAGCATATACAAACAGAATTGCTGAGTGTTATCCACCATTTTGAGTAATTCTCTCTCTGTTTTACTCTTTACCTTTTGCTCATACCAGTAAAGTACTATTTCATTATAATTCATTTTAGATGGTCACTCTAATACAATCCACTACATGACTGAAATCTATCGCAGTGACTCTCTCTTCATAGAGTCTTCAGTTTCTTTTAAGGTTGAGCGCTCAAGTGCTTTGACCTGTAGTAAGCACTGTGGGCTTTTAACAATGCCCATCACTTTCACTCGTTCGTGGACTTGCCTTTCAAAAATCCTTTGTTTTCATTGGTAAATGCTTTACGTTTGTACCTCCTTCGAGTGGTTTTGTTACCGCCTTGCAGAATGCGCCTGTTACATGAATAATTGCATGATTGCCAAAACGTTTGACTGCAGGCGAACTTCTTTTTTCTTTTTGTGTCTCTCCTTTGCGCACATCCTCATGGCATCCACGGCCCTTAAAATCAGCTTACTTATGTCAACTGTTTTAATTTTCATTTTCAATTTAAAAGGCAAGAAACTTCCAGTTAGGAATTTACAACGTTAATAGCTTTAACTCGAGTAAATGAAAGACCCATTGCATTGCAAAGGCTTGTTTTCTCATGCAGATATATTTCTATATTTATCAAATCCATTAGTTAGAGCAACACAAAGACACTAACGCTGTTAACTTCCTGTGGAATCGCTGTCTGTAATGAGAACATTGATTCCTTCCAGTGCTATGTTTTAGCTACTAATAACCATTTATTTTCTTCATTTGACATACAAGTCTAATCAAAGTTTAAAAAGATTAATTCCTTGTTCCTATAACTAAATTCTGCTTAGCTTTTAAAAATTAAGCATTGCAATGCATCACTATCAAAATATTGTAATGTTGCTCAAGTACAGAACTAAATCCAGTTTTAGAGTCTACATTGAAATCTAATATTTTTTGTTTACCCGTTTATAATGTAATATGATTTCTTGTTTTCCAAGAAAATAAATGAAAATATTTCACTGAAAGATAATAAGTATGCTTTTGGAGGATCTCCATTAGAACGTAGCTCCAAAAGAAGGTGTGTCATACTGATGGCCCACCATCCACAGGCAAGCTTCCCTACTATGTGGAACAGTGTGCATCCTCTTTCCAGTGGATATGTGTTTTCTGGCAGGAAACCAGTTTACCCTTTGGGAGAAGGTAGGCTAAAATACAGTACCCAAAATAATTGATTAAAGTACTGGCAATACATATAACTTACATTGTCACAGAAAACAACCAATTCTTTGCGACTAGCTGCAAACTCTAAACCTCTGCCCGCTAGGTCACTAATAAAAACAGTTCAACTCCTCTTGCAGCACCCACTCCCTGGACCCCCTGAATCAATCCCACTCACAATGCCTCTGCAACCAATTGATATTATATTGCTGTGTACCATGCTCTCTGTAAAGTACTCAGCTTCTCCTCGAATCTATTTGCACTATGAAAACAACCTAAATAAATAATGCAAAACATCAAATTAAAAATAATATTTGCGGGAATCAACACAGAGGGCGTGAGGAAACACTGGTCCTCGGTGTGGCTGAGTACAGTTTGACCTGATGAAAATAAGTAATGTGGCATTTCCACATTAGGACATAGAATCAAATCTGAAAGTTCTTTCTACTAAGCCTTGCAGTATCAATTCAGTTAAGCTACATAGCAAAGGCGACCATTTACCCAGGAGTGCTTGAGAAGCTTGTTTCCAGCAGCCTGCTGCTACTCCCAGAGGGAAAATGTCTCGAGATATTCTTCGTCAATCAGTTCGTTATCTGTAGCCCAGAGGAACAGTTCTGCTTTTCTGCCAATCAATTTCTGTCAGCTGTGGCCTCTCGTGGCAATGATGTTAGGAGAGTTCAACAAGACCACTTGTCTCTGTCAGAAAAACTTTTAATGAAATGTTAAAAACTGCGATTATTCCTGTGAGATAATGCCAAAAGTTTATGCAGTCTATTACTAATAGCCTTGAGGAACGTTCATCCTAACACGAGAGGGTTTATGTAGTTACTTACGGTTATACAATGAATACCAGAAAATAATTTAAATTTTATTAAATGATTTGTGCCTACATTTTAGCAAGGCGTCTATTTTTGGGACGATTAGCATTTTTTTGCATGATGGAGGTATGTTTTTATAAAAAAAAAGTTTGATTTAATAAATTGGTCGCTGTTTTTAAATTAAACAATTATTCTTTCTCCTCAGTAGAGAACATAAGCATCAGAAAGTAAAATTTTCCAAAATCACGTTCCACTTCTCTGTAAAGAAATAATGTTGAGTTCATTTGCTTCCAACTGACCATAGCTCTAGCTCCTTCTTCAGATGTGGTCACCAAAACGATACATAGGGTAATTTGCCTCCTGCAAACATTGAATATTAAGGGCCTCATTTACGAGGCCCTTGTGCCACCAGATCGTCACTTTTAGCAATGTTCTGGTGGCGCTGTGCCCAACGTAGTTTTCTATGGGAAAGGGGCGTGCAATGGGTGTTGCTGCGGGCATACCCACACAGCACCCATTGCTTTTTGAAACCTCCCCAGAGTTACAAGAAATCGTAAACCTGAGCAGCACCAAAAAGTAACCGCATCTCAGGGGTGACGTTATAGTGGCGCAACAAGGAAACATACTTTTATTTCTCTTCGATTTTTGCTCTTCCTATGTGTGCTGCTTTCTGCAGCACACATAGTAGGAGAAAATTGCCATTAATGATTGTTTATGAGCAGTACGATGACCCTTCCTGCACATAAACAATCACCCCCGGAAAGCAGGCAGGGTGGCTGCGTTGGCGCTAGGTAGCTGATTTAGTGCCGGCACAGGGGAAAACACAGGGATGCGCTGTATTCTTGCAAATACAGCATATCCCTGCATTTTGGAAATGACGCAGAGCTAGGTGCAGCAATATTGCTTGCGTCACTGTGCTGCAATGTTTCCAACTAAACGAGCCCCTAAATTTATAATCCAGGGAGATTATGCAATAAAATTAGTTTATTTTTGTCAGATTGTCCTGCACCAAAGACTTTCCAAATGCTGCGTTTCAAACAGACATCTGCAGATAATGAAGACCAAGAAAAAAAGAAAAAAGAAAAAAACTACTATAACCAACCGTTCAAGTATCGTGATTCAAAACTTGGCCATTCATAGTTCAAACAGCATTTTCATCCTACCTTTGCATTCTAACATGCCACTTTGAATGTCACTCCACTTATTTCTTCTGATTTCAGCTTCTCTTTCACGAGTATTTACAAATATTTTACAGGTACCTGACAGCTGTCAGTCCTGTAACTATACAAAGTTGGGAATAAGCGTCTTTTCGGTGTGCGACAGGGAGTGGAGTGCCTTCATAATTAATCATGGTATGGAGAAAGTGGTTTCTCACTAGGGAAACATAGTTTCGGGTAGAAAAAAATATGCACAAGTGGAAATCAATATTTCAGCATGATTGCATTCTAAAAGATTGGCAAATTCCTGAAACTTTAGGACTGAGACTGTTTTCTCCGCAATCTCCTAGGTTTTTTATTGTATGCCATAAAAGTCAGTCAGATATCTACACTCAATGTAGGGGCAATCTATGAAAGCAGAATTCCTACTTTTCTGACCACAGCTTAGCAAAAAGAGGTTAGCTGTGAAACACATTCTTCAAGTTATAAATAAGAACAATGCATTTATTGAACACCTTCTCTGGCAGTGTGATAGTAGTATTGAAGCAAAGACCCTACTGAACAGTAGGCAAGTAAATATCTTCTTTATTTACAGTCTCTGGGCTCTCAACTAAGATAAGACTCGCCCCAGTATGAGTGTTATGCAACTGTCAGAATATCCCAACAGGTAAGATGGCGACGGTTGAACACAGGGGGGGATGAGGGCAGGAAAGAGAACGATAACAATGGGTAGCTAAACTTCAGAGGTAAATCACAGCACATGAAATTGCGATGGGAAAATAAGGAAACCAAGAAGTCCTTTTGTCCTCTAGGAGCGTTTCTAAGGGATCAGATGTACCAAAGGATTTGACACATTCTGTGTCTATGGGAAAAAGCTTTCGTACATATTGCCCTAAATCTCTTGGTAGACTGGATACTGTTACATTACATTGTACCACAGGGAATCCTTCATTTACACCACAAATGTTCTCAATTTTAGGAGGGCATATAACCAGTCGGTCCATGCTCCACATTTGTCTGTTGTCCATTATGACAATGTTCTGTTTGATTTCAACAATACGCTTATGTTATGTTATGTCATTTTATGTTATTGTATGTGTATGTGTAGAGTGCACTTTGGAGGGTATCCTGGCAGTGGGCAGGTGTGAGTCTAGCCACACCTAGAGCTAGTGGAACTACTCACTAGCCAGGTCTATAGCTTCTTGCAGAATTCAAGAAGTGAGGAGGATGATCTTGTGTGTAGCAGCAGGTCATTCCATACTTTAGGAGCAATGCAGAAGACGGCTCGACCACTGGGTCTGGTTCTATGAATGCATTAAATTTATGCAAGCAGACGTCTAGAGGAGGTGAGGTGTCGGGAAGGTTTGTAAAAGCAGATTAAATTGTTTGCTTTGGATTGTGTGTCTTTGGATTCTGATGTCAAATTTAAAGACCTCTTTTCCCTCATTCTGAGCTGCAATACTCTTAATTTGGATCTTATTTCTCCCCAAACTTCATTTACCAAATTTTGCTTGGGAAAAAAATATGGGTCCAAGAATTATTAATGCAGACTCTGTCAAATCTGGTAAAAGTGCTTATTTGCTCCTGACCTGACAAATTGGCGATTATAGCCCAAGCGGCATTGTCTTTAGGACCATTTTCAATGTATTTTCCACACCATTGCAACTCTGAACTTTAATCTGACTCATTCATGTTGAAGTGGGGGAAGAACAAGAAGGATGGACATTTCAGAGAAAACTTGTTTAAATAAATTAAAATCATTAAAGTAAAAATACATTTTAGTAATTTTTAAAACCTATGCATGATAATACAAACAAAATTAGAGAATGCTCCATGTCAGGTTTTAAAAAGGGAGCTAAAATTTAGGATTGTTGGCCACATAGAGAGACAAAAACTGTTTATTTTTAGTGTATGGGGAGTGCTCCACAACTTACATAACAAACAATCTCTCTCCATTCCAGTTTGAAAATCCTAAATCCACTTGCAAGAACCCTTGAGTCATTTACGTCATTTAACGTGTCACAAATCTTGGCAATGAGTGAGCAACCAACATGCATCTAGAGATTCATCTTCTTAAACCCAGTGTTCATTTTTTAAAGCAGGCTAATCAAAACAGGTTCCTTCAGAATAAAGTGGGTCATGTTCAATCAAGCACATTATTCAGAACTTTTATAAGTAAACTAATGTGTGGTCAGATGAATAAACTGTAAATAAAATGTCAACAATTTATTACTGACCTCCATGGAAGAGGATACAAATACTAAATTGGGTTAAAATGTACTAACCACTATGAGAAGAAAAGATGTTAGATTAAGTCATAAGAAAATGGTAAATGGAAGACACACAGGATGGGGAAATGTTCAGAAAACAACTACTGCAGGTGGTGAGGTACCTCTTTGAAGAAAATAAGATTCTGCATGGGTTATCTGTCTTTAAAATGGACCAGCCAGAAAAGTATGTTGGTTATAATTATGTTGATTGATTGAAGTGCCACCTGGCTGTGACCAGGCTCCAGAGGACCATCAGCTTCTTCTAATTCTTTGTAAACATTACATTTTTTTTTTATTTAGACCCAAGACTTTTTTTCCTGAAGAATACATCTGTACCAGTATAAAGTTCAATGGAAACTTATCTCGGTCAGTTGCAGTTGGTTCCTGTTGATTTATTTAACCCCTTAAATGGTGAAGCTTTTCCACCATCTGTGCTGAGCAGTTTTATTTATATTTGGGGTACTTTACACTTATACTTCATAACCTTTTGTCTACTACATGTATCCATGCCAAGTGTGTGCCCTTTTTACCCCAACATCAATCAAGTGGATTACAAAGGTACCCAGGGTTGATAGATCACCCTAGCAAGAACTGAGAAACTAACCAAAATAAAGAAAGGTTCTGAATGTTTTTATTTAAAAAATGGAAAAAGTGATGCACAGGAAACCATATTGTTTTTCTAAAAATGACATCAACAAAAGGTTTGCTGTGCTAAGATTACCAACTCTCCAACTTTCAACAACAAGCTGCATCAAAAAATCATTTTCAACCACCTTTTTGGCAGTTTTATAAGAGGCAGTCCATTTTTCCTAATATTTGTGATCCCAACCTACTTGCAATTTGTGGTGGTAACAGATGTGAACCCCATAGGTGATCACAGCCTTTTATGCATTTCAGAAATATAGACAACATTCTGAATTCAGCAAGTGGTCATTTGTGCAGCTTCCATGATCATTTCCCAAAGAAACTAATTGTTGAAAAAAGAAATTAATGAAAGCAGCTGGAAAAAACAGCTATTTCTGATGACATTTTCATTTGTAACGTCCTGTCACTATGGCCAACAAAAGCAGTTTACTGTTATGCCCGATAGACACTTCTGGCCACAAGACATATGGTTTGCAGAGCACCCTAAAATCATGCAATACCCAGAGCTACCAACTGAGTTGAACCTGAAATGTTTTTTATTGTGCTCCCAATAGACAGCAAATCATCTGGCAAAATATGAAGAATTAAAAATGGGAATGAAGAAAACATATACACTACTGAAATGCACACAAGATATTGAGTTTAGGAACAGTGGTTAATTGCACACCATTGAATTTCTGGGTACAGACCTTTGAATTTGTGGGAACCCATAATACCATTTTATTCAGTAGGCATTTTTCACATTTTTTCCTTACAGGCTTACATTTGTACACCAAAAATGCAGAGAAATCCAATCAATAATAAAAAATGTCCTACTATTTTATTTTCCCACATGTGTCCTTATAAAAACAATACCCTGCTTGTGTCTGTGGGCTTAGTGGCTGGACTGGAAAGAGCCAAAAACTCCACATGGGCACATTATTTTTTTATTACACCCAAAACTGTCCATCTTTTTGTAATGTCAGTAGCTGTGGATATTGGACTTAGGTCTTCCTGCCCCCCAGGGAATCCTACCAAACCCAGATATTTCTGAAAACTAAACACCCAGGCTAGTCCAGGATGGTTGTGACATGTGTGGATCTCAAGAGAATTTTTTTCCCCAGAAATCTTTGCAAATCTCAAACTTTGATTAAAAGCACATATTTTCCTTACATCTCTGTGAGGGAAAATGTAGAAGTCTGTGAGGAACCACAAATGCATTACCACACAGACTTTCCACATATTTCAAGGTAAAAAGGATAACCTATTTTTGTGCGTGAGTCAAGCACCGATGACAGGTAAAGGGCCATAACGCAACATTGACATATCAAATTTTCCATTTAAAACAGACCCGTTTTTGCAATGTGGGTAGCTGTGGATTTTAGGTCTGGTTCAGTCACTACCCAGGAAAACCTTCCAAACCCAGACATTTCTGAAAACTGACACCTGGAGGAGTCCAGGGTCGGGTGAACTGTGTGGTTCTCACAAGCTTCTTTTTATCCAAAAGCCTTGCAAACCTCAAATGTTGGTTAAAAACAAACATTTTCTTCACATTTCAGTGACGGAATGTTTCTGAATCTGCGGGGATCCATTGATTTACTACCTGCCAGTATTCCCACATTTCTTCCGATAAAAGTGTTACCCCTCTTGTGTGAATGGGCTTAGAGCCTAAATTAAAATGCAATGTGGAGTCACCAACATTTCCTGTCAAAACAATTACCTAATTTGGCAATAGGCAATGGTGTGCTATTTGGGCCTGGTGACCACCCAGGGAAACTTAACAAATCCACGCATTTCTGAAAATTACATACATGGCAGAGTCCCAGGTGGTGTTTCTTGCATGGGTCCTATGATGTTTTCACACCGAGAATGCCCTCCAAATCTCAGCATTTGTCTAAAAACATGCATTTTTCTTGCATTTCAATCATGTAAACTTGCCCAGTGTCAAGTGCATTTTCAGCCCCCTTCCCCTGGGGGTATGGTGAATGGGGTGACACTCTCTCTCTGCCTGTCAGGAGCAGAAAGACTGATATGGTGGGTTTGGGTGATATACAGGCCATGCTCATAGAGGCCACTCCTCTCCCCCTCCAAAAAAGAGCCTTTTTTAGTCCACGGTGTCTAGTTTGCTCTCTGCCTCACTCCTGTGGGTTGGGTGGGGCGGGACTGGGAGTAACCACTCCCTATTTGCCCCTCACAGAGGTTGCCATGGGTGGGAGAGGGAGCACAGGCTTATGGTCAGGGATGACATTGCGCCCTCCCAAAAGAGCAGGACTACTGTTTGCCTTCCCTGGTGTCCAGTGGTCTTTTTGACCTCCCCTCCCAGGAGGCAGATTGGGGTTAATTCCCTTATCTGTCTCTTGGAGGGAGGGGACAAAAAGACTGATATGGCTGGGCCTGGGGAGAGGGCAAAGGTGCCTAGACTAATCAGGAGGTCAACACTCCCTATAAACCTCCAGAGGGGGCAGAAAGACTAATTTGGCCATAGTTAGTGTTGAGCATAGTCCCATCCCCAGAGGGTGCTCCTCCATGAAGAACAGGGCTATTTGCCTTCCGGGGTGTCTGGTGAGCTGTCTGCTCTCCTCCTCTGGGATGCAGATTAGGGTGAACACCCCATATATCTTCACCGCTGGGAGAACAGAAAGACTGATATGGCCTTGGGTGAGAATTGATCACAGGACCATGTCCGGAAGGAGCTCACCATCCATGTTGTCTAGTGGAGCAGATCTCTGTTTGGGGATCACATACCCAGTGTGATCCCCAACAGGGATCCACTAGGAAAAGAAACATTAGCATCACTAGAAAAGAAACATTAAGGGGCATATTTATGAGCCCCTAGTGCCACTGGAGTGTCACTTTTTGTGACGCTGCAGTAGCGCTATGCCCTGCGCCGTATTTACAAGGTGGCATTAATGCCACCTTGTAAATATGACCCCTTCACATGCAGCCCTCCACATGGAAGGGCAGTGCAATGGGTTTTGCTGTGGGCGTGCCACAGCAACACATATTGCATTTTGATGCTGCCTCAGATTTACAAGTTTTTGTAAACCTGAGGCAGCACCAAAATGTAATGCCACCCTAGGGGTGGCATTAGCAAGGCACAACAAAGAGGAATACATTTATTCCTCATCCTTTTTTGCTTTTTCCATGTGTGCTGCACTCTGCAGTATGCACAGAAAGAGCAAATGTCAGAAATTATTGTTTATGTGAGGGCAGGTGCCCCTTCTTGCACATAAACAAACATTTTAAAATGGCACTTTGTCACTTCAGTGTGTGCTGCATTGTGCACCACACACAGAAGTCCCAAATCGCCATTAGTGATTGTTTATGTGCAGGAAGGGACACCTTCCTGCTCAAAAACGATCACACCCCTCAACGCAGACATCCTTGCACGATGGTGCAAGGATGTCTGTGTTGGCAGCTAAATTTAGCGCCAGCACAGAAGACTACACAGGGGTGCGCTGTATTCAATTTAATACAACGCATCCCTGCATTGTGAAAATGATGAAGGCTGGCGCTGTCAATTTTGGCGCAGCATCGTGCTCTGTCATTTTCCTGTAAATATAGGCCTAACTCCCTTTGAAATGTTGCCTCTACTATGATAATTTATACTAAGGGACAGAGATATACAACTCTGATCCAGCAACAAACAAAAGTGAAAGCAGACTGAGCCATCAGCATGGTCTACTTTCATCTTTGTTTTACTGTGACATCAGCTTGATGCACGCTCTGGTATCACAGTAAAACAACAATAAATCAAACCTGGGAGAAAGAGAAGCAGTTCTCTCACATTAAGAGTTTGATTTCTGAAAAGGCAATGCTTCTACTCTTTTGAAAAGAGGCACTTATATTAGGAGGGTAGTGTGGATGATGTCAGCAGCTAATCCTGAACATTAAAAAGGTTTTGCATGATTCTCTGCAGCTGTTGGATGTCACAAAGCTGTTTTATAATGTCAATCTTATGAGTAGTGCTGTTAGAAATGGGGTTTATGGTTGGCACTCAGGTTCCCCCCTGTCCAAGCAAGGACCCTCACTCTAGTCACGGTATAAGAGAATCACCCTCAGCTAACCCCTGGTTACCCCCTTGGTAGCTTGGCACGAGCAGTAGGCTTAACTTCAGAGTGCTAGGTGTAAAGTATTTTTACCAACACAAACAGTAACTTAATGAAACCACAACAAAATAACACAACACAGGTTTAGAAAAATAGAGAATATTTATCTACACAAAACAAGACCAAAATAACAAAAATACTCAATCAAGTTATCAATTAAAAAGCAAAAAGAGTCTTCATGTAGTTTTAAACACACACTAACGCTGTTAGTGTGGAAATGTACCTTGGCTGCGTTAAAAATAACCCAGCATGGGTGCGTGTGCGTCAAAAAGGGCTTGCGAGGCGTCGATTCCACTCACAGGTGTACCTTGCATTGTTTCTCCTTTCGTCGGGTCAGGCGCATTGTTGCTTCTCTCCACAGGAGAACCATGCATCGATCCGGTCAGCTCTCTCAGGCCCGGGCAGGACTTGCATTGTTTTTACATGCTCAGTGGTACTTGCGTCAGAAATCCAGCCGCACGATGATCCAAAAACAACGCAGCGTGGTTTGCGATCTCACCAGCCTCCGTCAGAGATGCTACAAGTAATTTCTCCAGCTCCGTGCATCGATTCTTCGGTCGCGTTGCAGGCGAGCATCGATTTTCAGCTGCGAAGCCGGCGGCACGTAGATTTTTCAGCCGCAGATCAGAGTTGCGTCAATCTTTTCCTGCACTGCATTCTGTGCATGGATTTCTTCCTCTTAGGCTGCGAGCTTTTCCTTTCAGGGTCCCAGGAACTGGATGGGCACCACAGGGCAGAGTAGGAGTCTCTCCAGAGACTCCAGGTGCTAGCAGAGAGAAGTCTTTGCTGTCCCTGAGACTTCAAACAACAGGAGGCAAGCTGTAAATCAAGCCCTTGGAGATCTTCACAAGATGGAAGGCACACAAAATCCAGTCTTTGCCCTATTACTCTGGCAGAAGCAGCAACTGTAGGATAGCTCCACAAAGCACAGTCACAGGCAGGGCAGCTCTTCTTCCTCAGCTCTTCAGCTCTTCTCCAGGCAGAGTTTCCTCTTGGTTTTCAGAAGTGTTCTAAAGTCTGTGGTTTTGGGTGCCCTTCTTATACCCAATTTCTTCTTTGAAGTAGGCCTACTTCAAAGCAAAGTCTCTCTTGAATGAGAAATCTTGCCTTGCCCAGGACATGCCCCAGACTCTCACCAGGGGGTTGGAGACTGCATTGCGTGAGGGCAGGCACAGCCCTTTCAGGTGTAAGTGACCACTCCTCCTCTTCCTCCTAGCACAGATGGCTCATCAGGAAATGCATACTACGCCCCAGCTCCCTTTTTGTCACTGTCTAGTGTGAGGTGCAACCAGCCCAACTGTCAAACTGACCCAGACAGGGAAACCACAAACAAGCAAAGTCACAGAAATGGTATGAGCAAGAAAATGACATATGTTTAAATTGTGAGCTCAGAGACCCCAAACTCCACATGTCCATCAGCTCCCAAAGGGAATCTACACTTTAATCATATTTAAAGGTAGCCCTCATGTTAGCCTATGAGAGGGACAGGCCTTGCAACAGTGAAAAACGAATTTAGATATATTTCACTGTCAGGACTTATAAAAGGGAAACGTCCTTTATGCCGAAGTTTTGATAATGAAGTCGTGGTTAACGAAAGTGGGAACAACGCTTTCTTTAACCACGACTCCGTTATTTTGTGCCTTAACTACGCATGTTCTGAACAACGAACATGCGTGGTTAGGGTACAAAGAAGGGAGTCGGCTAAGGAGGACGACGCAGGTGACGAGGGGACGACTAAGGTAAGTGGGGGGTTTTAGGTTTTGGGGAGGGGGTGGGGGTTCAGGGGGTTTTAGGTTTTGGGGTGGGGTTGGGGGGGTGGGGCGTTTTTGGTTTTGGGGAGGGGGTGAGGGGTCAGGGGGTTTAAGGTTTTGGGGCGGGGTTGGGGGGTGGGGTGTTTTTTGGTTTTGGGGAGGGGGTGGGGGTTCAGAGGGTTTTAGGTTTTGGGGTGGGGTTGGGGGTGGGGCGTTTTTGGTTTTGGGGAGGGGGTGGGGGGTCAGGGGGTTTTATGTTTTGGGGTGGGGTTGGGGGGGTGGGGTGAGGGATGCAGGATCAATGGTGCCTATTACTAATGCTTTTATCAGGAATGCCTTTACAACGAAATATCGTTGTTAAGGCATTCGTGGTAAAGGCATAAGTAATAACAACGAGGTCGGTGTTCCGACCTCGTTGTTAAGGCACTAGTTGTTTCAGAAGTCGGTTTTCCGTCGTATAACCCTTATAAAACATATTACTATATATCCCACCTTAACCATACACTGCACCCTGCCCTTGGGGGGACCTAGGGCCTACGTTAGGGGTGCCTTACATGTAAGAAAAGGGAAGGGTTAGGCCTGGCAAGTGGGTACACTTGCCGAGTCGAATTTACAGTTAACAACTGCACACACAGACATGGCAGTGACAGGTCTGAGATATGATTACAGAGCAACTTATCTGGGTGGCACAACCAGTGCTGCAGGCCCACTAGTAGCATTTGATTTATAGGCCCGGAGCATCTCCAGTGCACTGTACTAGGGACTTTCTAATACATCAAATATGCCAATCATGGATAAGCCACTTACATACATATTTTGTCTAGGAGCACTTGCACTTCAGCACTGGTTAGCAGTGGTAAAGTGCCCAGAATAATAAAAACAGCAAAATCAGAGTCCAGCATACATCAACAACCTGGGAAACAAAGGCAAAACGTTAAGGGAGACCACGCCAAGGATGAAAAGTCTAACAAGTACTTAGGGCCAGAGGTACAATCCTTTTTGCACGTCGCAAACAGCAAATTACACTGTTTGCAACATGCAAAAAGCTCATCGCGATGCCCAATCCCCGTTTTGCGAGTCAGTAACCTGGTTAAAGACTAGCAAAACGGGACTGCGAGTCGCAATTAGGAAGGGGAAAGCAATCGCAGTTACCACCAGTGACACACTGGTGGTAACCCATTCTCAAAAACAAAGGGGTCCCCATGGGACCCCTTCTCCTTTGTGAATGGCATGAAAATGTTTTTTTCATTTTGTAATGCATCTCGTTTTCCTTTAAGGAAAATAGGCTCCATTACTGCATTGCTTTATTTAAAAGCTGTCACAGACATGGTGGTCTGCTGTCTCCAGCAGGCCACCATCCCTGTGAGTGCCGCCACTCACAAGGGGGTCACAAATTGCGACCCACCTCATTAATGTTAATGAGGTGGGCCTTCGCGACCCTCTTGCGAGTTGCAGATGGTGTCAGGGACACCATCCTACATTCCGGATTGCGACTTGCGAGTCGCAATCCAGATATTTCCTACATCTGGCCCTTAGTCTTTTTTGATACAGTAGGTAACAGTGAAAAGACTGTCATTTAAGGTTTCTGGTGCCAGGCCTGAGGGGCATCTACTGTGGGATCTCAGGAACCATAGGATATGTTCACTTGAGAAACTGCAGGAAATATTCAATGTATGTGACATATGTCAGTCACCTATTCATCTCACTTCTCCTGCACTTAAAATGACAATCAGATATTGGGCCATCACTTGTACCAATTGTACCAATATAGGGGAATATTTAGGGGCTCCTAGTGCTGTTTTAGCCCAGCCTTAGCATCATTTTTGTATGCTAAGTTGGTTCCAAAGTGGATTTTTCCATGTGCCATATTTACAAAGTAGAGCAATGCATTAATTGCACCACTTTGTAAATCCTTTTGCCACATTATGCCTGTGCCAGGTATTGTGCATCTAAGGGGGGAGGGGAGTGCTGGTGCAAGGAAGCCTGCAAAAATAGCACAGTGAAATTTAACAGAGCAGAGTGCTCAGAGCAGGCATTAAAATGACGCTCCCATAGAAACCAATGGGCAACCTTGCACATTGCTAGTGTCAAACATTTTGATGCTTGTGTAGCAAAGCGTCACAATAGCTTCAAAAATCAGCCCTGATGCGCCACTTTTTC
The DNA here is from genome assembly GCF_031143425.1 of Pleurodeles waltl. Classification (NCBI taxonomy): domain Eukaryota; kingdom Metazoa; phylum Chordata; class Amphibia; order Caudata; family Salamandridae; genus Pleurodeles; species Pleurodeles waltl. The sequence goes on along the minus strand of NC_090437.1, from coordinate 521,476,709 downwards.
TTAAATATGGGCCATAGTGTCAGTTGGTTGCATGTGAAGGATGGACCTTCGATTAACGAAGGTTTCATAGTAACACCAGTTAGACTATCTGGATTAATGCAGAGAAGGCCGTGCTCTTTATAACAACACTTTTGCAGAATTATAACAAAAAAAAATTAGTTTGCAGGAAGACTGTCCAGCTCTGGTGAAGATATGGCTTTTAGTGAAAACAACCAGCAGAGTCAGTTAACCCACTTAGTGCATGCGTCGGCCAATGACCGACGCCCACACTACCTCCCTGGTGTGGGTCACGACCAGTGGCCGACACAGGGAGAGGGTTAAAAAATCCTTGGGTGCATCGCACCCAAGGATTTAAAAAAACAAAAAACAGGAGATCTACGGGAGATCTTCCGTACCTCCCCTAGATCACCCACCCGCCCCTTTTTGACGTCAGCGTGCCGCAAGACGTGCTGACGTCACAGTTTAGTTTTCTCCACAAGGCAGCTTCCTGCTCCAATTGGTAAAACGGCCCCAAACGCCCTTCCAGACATTCGGGAAGGCCTTGTTTGAAAGGGGGGACTCTCCCCTTTCAAACAAGGCCTTCCTGAAGAGGTTTGCTGGCCCTCAGTCGCAGCTCAGCTGCGATCGAGGGCCAGGAAACACCACTGGACACCAGGGATTCCACTTGGGGGGGGTCGGCCACCTTGGAAAATAAACCCCCCCCCCAGGGGCATATTTGTAAAATAAAGGTAGGTGTCACCTGCCCGAACGCGCCCCCAGAGGAATTTTTTTTAAAAAAATAAAGAAATTGACAGGGGGTTTGCACGCAGACAGGGCGACCCCCTGTCGGGGCACCAATTTTTCGTAGTAGGTGTAGGGTTTCCCTGGGGCCCATTATTGCTCCCAGGGAAACCATACAACTACTAAAAAAATATATAGATCTGTATATATATATATATAGATCTATATATAGGTATATCTATCTATGTAGATAGATCTATCTGTGCAGATAGATCTATCTACATAGATACATCTATATAGATAGAGATAGATCTATATATAATATATATATATATATATATAAATATATATATATATATGTGTGTGTATATATATATGTGTGTGTGTGTATATATATATAGATATATATAGATATATAGATCACTTTTGTCAATGCATGTGTGGTTTCCCTGGGATGCTGTGATCGGCCCGAGGAAAACCAGAACCACATATAAAAGTGATATATATATATATATCAAAACAAGCCCCTTTCAGGGTTAGAGTGACAATAGATTAGCAGGCATTTGAGGTGAGCAAATCTAGAGTGGCACTGCTGTTGCAGTGTGCTCATTATGAGAGCTGCTCTCCACCTAAATTTGGGAACTTCCCAGAGTCCTCCTTTGTTTTTTACGCATCACTCTAACCCTGAAAGGGGCTTGCTTTGACTTATACTGGGTGCTCCCTTGTGTCTGGACAAAGCTAAACCCCTCTGAAGAGCTAATGAGAGTGAAACACATGCCTTGGGTTGCTTTACTCATTCCAGGTTGGCTTGGATGGTATTTGACTAGTCCAAAGCTGTAATACTGTGCCTGGAGTGGTAAATGGCTTTTGTCATTTTACAGCTCAGCGAGGATGACACTGTGTCAATCCTATGCTTAAAGATTTTGCTGTACAAATGGCAAAAGACTTTGGGGGTCATTCTGACCCTGGCGGTCATGGACCGCCAGGGCCAACGACCGCGGAAGCACCGCCAACAGGCTGGCGGTGCTTCTGGGGCCATTCTGACCGCAGTGGTAAAGCCGCGGTCAGAAAAAGGAAACCGGCGGTTTCCCGCCGGTTTCCCGCTGGCCCAGGGAATCCTCCACGGCGGCGCTGCAAGTAGCGCCGCCATGGGGATTCCGACCCCCTTCCCGCCATCCTGTTTCTGGCGGTTTTCACCACCAGAAACAGGATGGCGGGAAAGGGTGTCGTGGGGCCCCTGGGGGCCCCATTAAGATTTTCAGTGTCTGCTTGGCAGACACTGAAAATCGCGACGGGTGCAACTGAACCCGTCGCACACCAGCAACTCCGCCGGCTCCATTCGGAGCCGGCTTCATCGTTGCTGGTGATTTCCCGCTGGGTGGGCGGACGGCCTTTTGGCGGTCGCCCGCCAGCCCAGCGGGAAAGTCAGAATGACCGCCGCGGTCTTTTGACCGCAGTACGGTCTTCTGGCGGTGACCGCATGGCGGGCGGCGACCGCCGCCTGCCGCGGTCAGAATGACCGCCTTTGTCACTATCTAGCTTGGCGTGGATAGCACTGTGCTGATCCTATGCTTAAAAACTTTGGTAGATAAGCAGGCATTTGAAGTGAGCAAATCTAGAGTGTCGCCGGTTTAGATCAAGCCACCATAGTGGTGATTTCCAAGACTTGCGCCCCCTCGCGGGAATGCTCGGGGTACCATACCACATCACTTCTCAATACTGAACTTAAGATTTTTTCTACGGTGTTGGCCTCCAGGTTGAAGAGGGTGTTGTCCTCACTGATCCACCCGGACCAATGCGGCTTTATGCCTGATAGAAGTACCCGGCACTGCCTTCGGACTTTTGCAGGTGGCTCTAGCCAACCGAGCCCTCCTAGTCTTTCCTCTGGCACTCCTGCTCTTGGACTTTGAAAAGGCATTTGGTACAGTAGATTGGTCCTACCTTCGGCGAGTACTTGTGAAGGCTGGGTTCGGGCCACAGTTCCGTGCATTAGTGGGACTCCACTACTCTATTCCAACGGCCCAGGTGCAACTTTTCACTCAACAGGACTCAGTTCCATAAGTACCTACAGCTCCGTCATGCACTACATGTGCACATCCAAATAGGAATGAGTCTTCCCGAGTTCAGCCCTGTTGAGGCCAAGACACTGATGGGACACCTGGGTAAAGGGGGAGTTTTCCGTATATATCGCATGTTGACTACTAACATGGCACAGTCGCTTGATAAGCTTCGAGAGCGATGGGAGCAGTGGGTGGGTCCAATGGAGGGACGCCTTGATGGCCCCAAGACTGTTGACCATGACTTCCCGTCTCAGGGTGGTGCAGACCTACTTTCTCCACATGGCACACCTCTCTCCCAAAAGGCTACATAGGGTGGGCCTTCAGCCTCAGGCAGATTATCCCCAGTGTTTAGGCCCTAATGCAAACTTTTTCCATATGGTATGGACATGCCCTCATATTACTACCTATTGGCTAGCAGTGGTGGCAGAGATTTCTAGAGTCTTACAGGTAGAGGTTGAACCCGCCCCGTTGCCAATCCTATTGGGGGTTCTTGAGGAGGGTCGGATCCAGCAGAGCAGATCGAGCCTTTGTGGGGATGGCTTGTTTGGTGGCTAAAAGGGACATTGCATCGTATTGGAAGGCGGAGACAGCTCCAGCAGTGGCGAAGTAGTGCTGAGGGGTTGACTGGTGCACCCACCAGGAAAAACTTGTATATGAAGTAAGGGGCTTCCCCGCCAAACATGGAAGAGTGTGGGGGAAATGGATGGGGTCCTGGGGGGGATGGAGTCATGTGAAAGTCTTCGGCGTGAGAGGTCGGGTGCACGCCTAGAACACCATGGTGGTTATAGTCTAGATGATTCTGTTACATGATTTCTACCTGTGTAGTATTCAGTCCGTGGATCGCAATTGTGACCTGTTGGGTTTCATGTTTTTCAATAAAACCAATAAAGCTGTTTTTATTTTTTTTTAAAAGAAGAAGTGAAGGCAAGGTGACCTCTACTGTTGAACGTATCACACACACACCAGCAATTTTGGGACTGTCTATGTAGGCTTGTGTTTTAGAGAAACAGTTTAGCCAGTAGCAGAGATGGCATCTCGTTGGATGACTACTGCTCACGCCCTCACTCAGGTTATAGAGGACAGCTCTGACATAGGATCAGATACTGAGACAGCAGATACTGAGACAGCATCTGAGGGATAGGACAATGGCTCAGACTCTGGGAACGATTTGTCAGAGAAGTCCCATTCGATAACTCCTCTTCCAGTAATTATGAGGGAGGTGATGAGGACAGTCCTGCTGTCCCTTCGCAAGTAGAGTCTGTGCAATGGGACAATAGCGGGTTAGCCCAACCCACAGAGCAGGTGAATGGGGTGGCAAGCACAGAGAGAGAGTGCTCTCTTGGGAGCTCCCCAATTTAGTTCAGCCCCAAATGCCACCGCCCAAATCATATTGTGGAGACATCAAGATTATAGATCACAAAACAAACTGGTTTTGTAAGGCAGGCACCTGTGTTTTTGGTCCTGGACTTGGTGGCCATAAAGGGAAACATACTAAACCCAGACATTTCTGGAAACTACACATCTGGGGGAGTCCACAGATGTGTGACTTGTGTGGATCCCCCAAAGTTTTCTTACCCAGAATATCCTGCAAAGCTAAAATGTTGAATAAAAACTATTTTTTCTTGCATTTCTGGCACACAAACTACAGGAATATGCTGATATCCACAAACTTCCTACCACCCAGTGATTCCTCATCTGTCCTGATAAAAACACTACCCCACTTGAGTGCCTGTACCTAGTGCCTGTATCAGGAATGGATCAACCCAGGGTCAACAGTTGCCTCATGTTAGGACCAACATTGACCGTTGTGTGATCTATTCCTGTCACAGGTGCTACGCCTACCCACACAAGTGAGGTACCATTTTTATTACGAGACTTGGGGGAATGCTGGTTAGAAGGACATTTGTGGCTCCTCTCAGATACAAGAACTTTCTATTACCGAAATGTGAGGAAAAAGTGTTTTTTGCCAAATATTGAGGTTTGCAAAGGATTCTGGGTAACAGAACTTAGTGAGAGCCTCACAAGTCACCCCATTGTGGATTCCCCTACGTGTCTAGTTTTAAAAAATGCACAGGTTTTGTAGGTTTCCTGAGGTGCCATCTGAGCCAGAGGCCAAAATCCACAGCTAGGCACTTTGCAAAAAACAGGACTGTTTTCTTTGGGAGAATGTGATGTGTCCACATTGTGTTTTGGAGCATTTCTTCTCGCGGGCGCTAGGCCTACCCGCACAAGTGAGGTACCATTTTTATCAGGGGACTTGGGGGGATGCTGGGTATAAGGAAATTTGTGGCTTCTCTCAGATTCCAGAACTTTCTGTCATCGAAATGTGAGGGAAAAGTGTTTTTTTGGCCACATTTTGAGGTTTGCAAAGGATTCTGGGTAACAGAACCTGGTGAGAGCCCCCCAAGTCAACCCATCTTGGATTCCCTTAGGTGTCTAGTTTTCAAAAATGCACAGGTTTGGTAGGTTTCCCTAGGTGCCGGCTGAGCTAGAGGCTAAAATCTACAGATAGGCACTTTGCAAAAAACACCTCAGATTTCAATGTAAAAATGTAATGTTTCCATGTTGCGTTTCTTGTTACGAGCATTAGGCCTACCCACGCAAGTGAGGTACCATTTTTATCAGGAGACTTGAGGGAACACAGAATAGCAAAACAAGTGTTATTGCCCCTTGTCTTTCTCTACATTTTTCCCTTCCAAATGTAAGACAGTGACGTCTATTCGAGAAATGGCCTGTAATTCTCATGCTAGTATGGGCACCCCGGAATTCAGAGATGTGCAAATAACCACTTCTTCTCAACACCTTATCTTATGCACATTTTGGAAATACAAAGTGTTAGAAAAGGGGTCTTTGGTTGGCAGTCAGATGACCCCTGTCCAAGGAAGGACCCTCACTCTAGTCAGGGTAAGTCACACACAATCCAAATTATCCTGTGCCCAGCCTCTGGTAGCTTGGCACTGAGCAGTCAGACTTAGCTTAGAAGGCAATGTGTAAATTATTTGTGCAATAAATCATACAATACCACCATATAGCACCACAAAAATACACCACACAGTGTTTAGAAAAATATATCATATTTATCTGGATAAATGCAGGTCAAAACGATCAAAGATGCAATAAGTAAATGTAGAGATATCACTGAAAAGTGATGTTAAGTGCCTTAAGTCTTTTAAAAGCAAAAACAAAGTCTCTTTCAAGCACAAAGTACCTGGTTCGCGTGAAAAATCTCTGCAAAGGGCCGCAGAGTAGGAGATGCGTGGAAACAAAAGGTTGTGTGTCGATTTCTAGGGCCGCACACGGCACTGCATCATTTAGTTTCTACACAGGGATGGCTGTGCCTCGATTTCTGGCGCTCGGTTGTGGATCCTCTTTGGGTTGCAAGGTTTTCAGATGCCCTGGGGACGATACGGCGGATTTCCACCGCTTTTAGGACGAAGTCACAGGAGTTGCGTCAATCCGGTAGGCGTTGCATCGAATTTTCTACCGCATGGCAGGCGCTGCGTCGATTCCTCTCTGGAAGTCGGGCTGTGTCATTCTGGCTCAGCTGTGCGTCCATCCTGGGAGGCCGTGTGTCGAATTTCCAGCCGTTATGCTGGCACTGTGTCAATCTTCTCATTGCGAAGTCAGTCGGGCTACGTCGTTCTGGATTGGCATTCACCGCGGTGCAGGCTGTGCGTTGTTTCTGGAAGGCTGTGCATCGATTTTCGCCACACAAGGAGTTCTTCTAGCAGAGATTACATCTTTTTGGTCCTGAGACTTCAGGGAACAGGAGGCAAGCTCTACCCAAGCCCTTGAAGAGCACTTTTTCACCACAGCCAAAGAGCACAAAGGCAGCAGGGCAACAGCAAGGCAACAGTCCTTCACAGAAAGCAGACAGGTGAGTCCTTTGAGCAGCCAGGCAGGCCTTCTTGGCAGGATGTAGGTTCTGGTTCACGTTCTCTTCTCCAGGAAGTGTCTGAGTTGGTAGGGGCAGAGGCCCTGTTTAAATACCCAAATGTGCCTTTGGAGTAGGGGAGACTTCAAAGAGTGGCTTAGAAGCGCATCAGGTCCTCTTTCAGTTCAATCCTGTCTGCCAGGGTCCCAGTAGGGGGTGTGGCAGTCCTTTGTGTGAGAGCAGGCCCTCCACCCTCCCAGCCCAGGAAGACCTTTTCAAAATGCAGATGTATGCAAGTGAGGCTGAGTATCCTGTGTTTGGGGTGTGTCTGAGTGAATGCACAGGGAGCTGTCAACTAAACCCAGCCAGACGTGGATTGTAAGGCACAGAAAGATTTAGTGCCGAGAAATGCTCACTTTCTAAAAGTGGCATTTCTAAAATAGTAATATTAAATCCAACTTCACCAGTCAGCACGATTTTGTGTTACCATTTGTCATACTAAATATGACCTTCCTACGTCTTTCAGATCAGCAGCTACCACTCTAACAATGTATGAGGGCAGTCACAATGTTAGCCTATGAAGGGAGCAGGCCTCACAGCAGTGTAAAAATGAATTTAGGAGTTTTACACTACCAGGACATGTAAACTACATAGGTACATATCCTGCCTTTTGCCTACACAGCACCCTGCCCTAGGGGTTACCCAAGGCACACCTTAGGGGTGACTTATATGTAGAAAAAGGGGAGTTTTAGGCTTGGCAAGCACTTTTAAAAGCCAAGTCGAATTGGCAGTGAAACTGAACACAGGCCTTACAATGGAAGGCCTGAGACAAGGTTAAGGGGCTACTGAAGTGGGTGGCACAATCAGTGCTGCAGGCCCACCAGTACATATAGTGCACTCTATTAGGGACTTATAAGTAAATCAAATAGCCCAATTTGGTATGATCCAATGTTACCATGTTTAAGGGGAGAGAGCATATGCACTTTAGCACTGGTTAGCAGTGGTAAAGTGTGCAGAGTCTAAAAACCAGCAAAAACAGTCTCTCAAAAGTGGAGGGAGGAAGGCAAAAAGTTAGCGGTGACCACCATAAGGCTGTCAGGTCTAACACAAAGGTTTTCTTGATATCTATTTTTCGCTCTTTATATTTCAGTAAATGAACTGCTGTATACCATGTATAGAATGAAAACCCATTGCAAGGTGAATCTCATTTATTGGCTCTGGGTGCCTAGGTTTCTTGATGAACCTACAAGCCCTATATATCTCGCAACCAGAAGAGTCCAGCAGACGTAATGTTATATTGCTTTAAAAAATCTGACATTGCAGAAACAAGTTACAGAATAAAACGTGGAGAAAAATTGCCTTTTTTTTCAGCTGAATTTCAATATTTTTTTATTTCAGCTGTTATTTTCTGTAGGAAAACCTTTTAGGATCTACACAAGTGACCCCTTGCTGAATTCAGAATGTTGTCTACTTTTCAGGAATGTTTAGCTTTCCGGGATCCAGCATTGGTTTCACATCGAGTCCTGTCACTAACTGGAAGCAGGCTGTAAGCACAAAAAATAGTGAAAATGGTGTGTGTCCCAGTAAAATGCCAAAATTGTGCTGAAAAATTTGGTTTTCTGATTCAAGTCTGCCTGTTCCTGAAAGCTGGGGAGATTGTGATTTTAGCACTGCAAACCCTTTGTTGATGCCATTTTCAGGGCAAAAACACAAGCCTTCTTCAGCAGCCCTTTTTTCCAATTTTTTAAAAAAAACTAAATTTTAGCTGTGTTTTGGCTAATTTCTTGGTCTCCTCCAGGTGAACCCACAAACTCTGGGTACCTTTAGAATCCCTAGGATGTTGGAAAAAAAGACGCAAACTTGGTGTGGATAGCTTATGAGGACAAAATGTTATGAAGGCCTATGCACGAACTACCCCAAATAGCCAAAAAAGGACTCAGCATGGGGGGGGAGAGGCCCAGCAGCTAAAAGGTTAATGTTTCATAAATTCCAAGAATCAATGCAAAGTCAACAAAAAAAAACTAAACTTTCTCATGATTCAAAGAGCAAGCGTAAAATAAAGGATGGAACAAGTCTTATAAAATGGTCTGTTTGCTGCTCTGAGGTGCAGCCTACCTGAAAAAGTGAATGGGAAAAGGAAAGTTCAAGGTTGTTCATTCTGTCTACGTGGTGCTGCTAGGACCACCCTAACTCCGCTGCACTAAAATTGACCTTCTTAGCTCCAAGTCTCAGAAAGAGAAAATTGGGACGAGGAGCCCCAGGGAAGAGATCTAGTTAAAGAAAACAACTATCCAGATTTCTGAGTCCTGACCTTAGCCCCCATGCACTCAGACAAAGAAAATGACACAGAGCCAAAGCTCCAAAAAGTGAAAAAGTCTAGTTCTTCGGTTTTGGCAGGCATTCCCAAGGTTTCTATACTTTTCTAACAAAACAACCATTTTTGAAATGTTCATCCTCGGATGGAATCTAGACCAATATGAGATTTTTGTTACACCGGATTAAGTTTGCATTTCATGGTAGGTAGAACATTATCACCATTTTACAAAATGCAAAATTTCACGCAATGTTTTTCTCTTGAGAAACCGATGTGAACAAAAATATCTTGCCAATAGAGATTTTCTTCACAAACAACATTTTTCTCTTTGGACCAGTGCCCAGCAGGTATATCACGCCGCTTTTTTTTAATCCGAATTTTACCTTTACTGAGTAAAGTTATTGGAGTTACTACCGACATGTATTTTTGCAATTCTGTGAACCTTATGCGTATTTCACAAAAATGCAAATTTCACAGAAGCTTAACTTTCACCTATCTAAGGCAGAGGAGGGAGGGTTGTGTCCTCTGAATGTATCGTGAGCCGAAAAGAGCGAGAGGACAACCAAAGAGAAAAGGAGAAAGCATCTTCATCACCTACTTGTCAGGGTGCCTGCTTTTAGAAACAACTGTAAATGTGTTAAATACAATTTTAGCACATGCTGATCTTTTGGGACAATGTGTCTAAAGGGGGAGTTCTGTGACTTCTAGTTGAAATCCTTTCAGCACAAAACATGTGGGGAACAGCAAGTTATGGAAATGTACAGCGTGAAGCAGTATCTATTCTTAACTCGGAGCTTGGCAGGTGAAAATTTGGAAAGTTTAAACACTGAAAGTCTCTGACTTCCACTAAAACGCAGTGTGTAAAATGGGATTCTAAAAAGAGACAACGCCAGAAAATACAAGATAATTGACTCTGTTTGCTCCCAGGTTGTCAAAGTTCTAAAGGATCATTGCCAAAATGTAGATGACAGAGCTGCCATACAGAGGATAGCTAGTTTATGCGGTGGTATTTCTGACCACATCATCTAAGTTTAATAGGCTTGTGATAAAGGATCCGAACAGGAGAGAACACTGCAAGCATCTCACTCTTAAATTAAAAGCAGATAATTTCCATGATGCAAAAGAAGGAGAAGAGGGGACATTAAAAAGACACATATTCGTTTCAAGTTAAAATTCTCTGGCCTTAAGCAGGTGCATATTTTTAATTACAGTGGTAATGAAAGAATGGAAATGGATAAGAAAGGTAACTCAAACGACCCATGATTTTCTCACATAGGGTATTCCAGGTGTACATGTTTTACTGTATAGAAACAAAATGAATAATATACCAAGAGGAACATATGCTTAAGTAAACATGCATTAACAAAAAATATAAATATATATTTGGGTTTTGTGTAGGGCATACTCAGAGAATCACACAACATGCTCCTATGCATGGACACCTACAAATGCAAACAGACCAATCAAAATGCTTCTCCCATTTTTACTAAGTCCAAAAACAATCAGACAATCACGTATACAGGTGAACAACCATACAGGCATCATTGCCTGAACCATGTGCAGTAGGGAGCACAGCTTAATTGCATCATGGGAGCTCTGAGAAAAGCCTCAGAAGAACACTGGGTGATGCACTGGGGTATGAACCTGAGGGCTGCACTGTGTGGTGTGCCTCAGGAGTGCACTGATTCGTGAGCCTCGGGTGCACTGGGTGATGTGTCTCAGGAGTGAATTGAGTAGTGATGTCAGTGGTGCAGGGAGCCAAGCAGCTCAACTAAACTGAGTCCTATGCCTAAGGTGTGCTTTGCATTATTAGAGAATTTTTGCTCACAGTGTGACGTTTTTCAAAGGTGTACTGAGAGACACACCTCACGGATGCACAGGTTTAAGCTTCTTAATGTATTAGGTCATATCTTCAATGGTGCATTTAAAAAAACAAATTAAATTTGTTTAACAATCAGATAGGTTAGTGGGTTGTTTGAATATGTTATATCCAGTTACATGTAGGTGAAAGGCCAGATAAATACAAGGTTAAACCCCCATGACCATGTTCCCACACCCACTAACTGAGCCCCCAATGACACCAGCACCACCGTTTGTGCTCAAGATCACAATTCCTGTCACTTTTTTTCCACTTCGATGAAATACATTACTGTACCCAAAACTGGTAGCTGTTGTCAGTTCATAGAACCATTAAACAAGGAAGGGACGTCCTCAATTCCTTTCAGAAAGTTAATTTACTGTTTCTATTTAAAACTCCTAAATCACTACATTTCGGGTGACTTCACACTTCGCACTCACCCTCATTTTGGTTGATTTAGATCATAGTGAGCTGCTCAACCTTCTATGTGTACATAACACTTCACACATTCCAGTAGCAGGCAAAAAGACACGCACTGCAGAGACTTGTATGTAACCAGCAATCTACAGTTTCCAATTCCACTAAGATAGCTCAGTGTGTTAATACACCACTTCACGATCATATGTAAACTAGTGATCACAACAGTTGAAGGTGGAAAACCATAGTAAAGTTGTTGAACTACAATTTGGTTCTCTGACCTGCACAGATCTGTGCTGCAGTGAGTTACCCTACTAAACTAATTAGAGGAAATATATATACTTTATGCCAGCAGCAAGTGTGGAGGTATTTTCACTCTACTCAAAGCCTATTGCTAGCATGGGGCCATATAATTAGAATTTTTGAGAAGCACATCTGCGAATTACACTGATTTTCACTTGATCAGCTCATGTCAGTATGTACAGAGGCACTTTTGCCTGTTGTTGCTAAAACATACAGACATACTGCAAACCTCTCCTGAATCTTGCACTGAATTCCTGAAAATGTATTAATTAGGTCTAGTTCAGAATTCTCACTCAACCACATGCCCGGGTCTAATCAAGATCAAAAATATTATGAACTGATCCCTGTAGAGCAGTATTATGATGGAAGTGAATAAACAGTGTATGGAAGTGCTATGCGAGTATCGCAGAGTTCTGGCAAAACTCCACCAAGTGCCGTGTGGCAGAGTTTTTCCCTGCATGCTTTGAAGCTGCCGCCAAGTCATAGCAAACACTCTGGTCCAATGAAGGAAGAGCTGTGAAACAGCTCTCCCATCCTCAGAGCGGTGTTTCCTTTGTCTGCCTGTCCCTGGAGATGCAGGCAGGCACACAGAGGAAATTGGGACCTGCAGGAGGTGGGGAGCCAGCTGGGACTGTTGGGGCCTTCAGGTTCCCCCCACCGTCCCCAACATTGATCCTGGGGGACTGCCAGGTCACATGGCTTGGCCCTGGGGAAGGGGGCCATACGGCCCCCCTCCCTCCTACAAAAAACAATTAAGCTGCACCCCAGGGAATGGGGTCCCTGGGGACCAGATTATCCCCACCCAAAAAAATGTTTAGGTCAGGCTCTGGGGGTTGGGGTCCCCCGAGTGAGTTTGACCTGGCAAGGGGGGAGTCCCGTGGCCCCCTAACCAAGAATAAATAAATGTATAGGACAGGCCCCGGGACTGGGATCCCAGGGGTCAAAATCAGCCTCGAGGTGGCATGCAGTCACTCTCCCCCCACCCCCCAAAAAAAGTAATATTTACGCTGGGTCTGATATCGGCCTGAGGCGAGGAGCCATGCAGGGTTGGGTTGTTAGAGGGATTTGCCACAGGGACTGGCCACAGGGCATGCCCTGCGGACAGCCCCTGCTGCGCATGACCAAAGGTCATGCACAGCATGGGGTTGGGTGGTTATAGGGGCTAGCCACAGGCACTGGCTCCTGGCCAGGTCATGTGGTCAGCCTCAGTTGTGTACAGCCAAAGGCTGTGCATGGTGGTGGTTGAATTAACATATAATAATTAAAATTAATACACATTTAAAAAAACATAGAAATTCACTGAAAAAAACAAAGGTTACAGGGACGTTATAGTCAGGAAACAGAATTTTTAAAAACATAGAAATTAATCTAAAAAACCAAAGGTTATAGGGGCGTTATAGTTAGGCTCCCATTTTAAATGTACAAAACCATAGAAATTTACCAGTTATAGTAAGAGTTGCCTCAAGTAACTATAAATCATGCCCTAAGGTAACTATAACTCACGCCCTTGCCATGCACTGCTAATTACCCCACAAATTACGGTACTCATGACATCTTTGGAAACATCATTGATAATATCAATGTAATATTTGCAGTATTTTTTTAATGAAAAAACTGTGCATGGTAGGGGCACACGTTATTGTCACCTTAGGGCACCCTTTATAATTACTTGAGATAACTCTAACAATAACTGGTGAATTTAAACGGTTTTGTATGTTTAAAATGGGAGACTAACTATATGGTCCCTGTAACCTTTGTTTTTTAAATGATAAAAGGATGATTTAACAAGTAGAGGTGTGCAAAGTTCAATTTTTTCACCCACCTTTCATGAAATTCTATGGAAACTTTATAACCACAAAGAGTTATAAAGTTTTCCACGTCCCCGAATATTTGCAGGAACAATATGACTCTTGTAACCCTTATATTGTGAAAGGCAACCACCTAGAAAGGTATTCTGCACTCATTTTCTAATTTTGCTGAGTTTGACTAACTTGTCATGCACAAAAGCCTTGCACGGGCAGAGGTGAAGCTGTAATAACACATATACGCACTTTGTGAATTTGGAAAACTTAGAACTTAAGAGATGCTCCTTGTGTAAAACAGCTGTGCAGACATCTAGAAATGACAGGCCACGGGTTTTGCTCATTGAGAGGAGGCAGACCAAATTTTCAAAGATAATGCTGCTGGAGTGCTGGGCTTGCTGTCTTGTTAATGTTAACTGAGGACGTAAAGAATACGTAAATGCAAATGACCCAGCGTGTCTTCTCCTCATTAAGGGATGGCACTCATTTTTACAACAGGAATGATGCCCAAAGGCTTACATGTGAACTTGTTAGCGTCTAGCATCAAAATATCTGAGTTAGCGCCATTTTTAGGGAGCGCCAATCCACCTTGCGCTCATTGAGACAATGAGATAAAAGATAGGTGTTCCCCTCCCTAAAAATGATGCTAGCCCATTAGCGCCATATTTAACTCACTCCGCTAAAACCACACACACCTAGAAAGGGGACCCAAAAAATGACGCTAAGCCCGATTAGAGTCAAAATTTAACGACTGGTCAAACCAGGCGTTAAAGTGCAGTAGGCACATTTCCTTAGGGAAACACCATGGATTCCACTATGGTGTCCCTATTTTGGACACACAGATGTCCACCCCAACCCCCACCCACACCACAGGGACACTACATGTGGAGTGAGCCCATCCCAGGTAAGTTAAGGTAAGTATATATGTTTTAATATTATGTGCCACTAGGGGCCCCTTACATGTGGGCCCCTGTCTGGAACTGGATCTGTTGGGTTTGTCCAGGGGACACTGATGCCCAGTGATGGGCATTGGGGTTGTGGTATTGACTCCTGTGTATACTTAGACAGAAATAATTTTTTGACTGCTTGTGTGTGAAAAAATGACACTAGGCTCACTAGCGGCTGATCATTTGCCACTAATCTGCCTAGAGCCATTTTTCTACCGCCGTCCAGCCCCGGCTAGTGTCATTTTTCATGACGCTAGCCATTACTTAGGGCCATGGTGTGTCATTTTATAAATATGGCACATTGATGACTCTAAGGAATGGCATTAGCGTGTGCTAAGTTATTGGATGTTGTGTGTCATTTTTTCATAAATATGGGCCATAGTGCATTTATGGAGTCTGTTCGTGGTCCATTAGTTCTACCTGACATGTGTAAGCAAAGCATGAGTAAAAAAAAAAATAGCACAACCTTAAAAATGACCCAGCCAGACATGCTTACTGGGAGAAAGAAGGTAATACGCACGATAGATAATGCTGTTGAAGGGGCTTGCATGGGGATGCGTTAGCGATGACTGAATGGTGTAAAGAATCCCGCGCTGCTGCAAAAAGCCTCACAGTTAGTTCACGAGGACAGTTTCCCGCTCCTCCGCCTGTGAGCACGCGGGGTGAGTGAGAGAGGAGGCGAAGATTTATGTACGGCAATCACATTGCTGAGGTTACCTTGAAAGGACGCGGCATATCAGGACGTTTGTATCGGAGATAAATCAGCCCGGCAACTGCCAGCCCGATGAAGAGCCACCTGGCGAAGCTGAGGAAATTCAGCAGGCTGTAGATATCCGCGCTGAAGAGCATCACCATTGTTAGAGGGTACTGCAAAAGAAACACATTTCATGATTGAGTGCAGTTTTAATGGAAAGCTGTCGGTCCAATACACACATTGCGGTGCTCCTTCAGCGCGCAGAGAGGCGGGATGCGCGGCACAAAGCTCAGACTGAATTCATCCTGATATTTCTATTAATGGCGCCTAAATGGGTTTTTCTGCTTCAGCGGGAAGGGGGCGTAGTTGGGGCTGGGGGAGATGAGGTCATCCGCAGAAAAGCATGGAAAGCAAAAAATGTCGGATACACAATATGAAATATTTTCTAAAGCCAATGTGAAGGGACTATGTGGCAAGGAATATCAGCATTTAGACAATTGTATCACGTACTGCTAAACCCGTGATTATTCACGCGGAGGGCCGCCACTTCTAGCCAGATCAACTAAAGTCACACACAATAATACAACCCTGCTTTGTGTATTTTTGTGCATTGTGTAGCGGCAAAAGGAAACATTAGCAAACAATGAATAATGCGAAATTGTGGGCTATTTTCACGTATTAAACATGCAATTTCAGAAGAAACTGACTCATATTATGGGACCGACCCTTGTGTGATCATTTGAAAGAGGTCATTTTTTCTTCCTTGAGGACGAAATTCATGCAAAACACTGGTTAGTAGCATTTCTGTTATGGCACGATACTGAAGGGTGATTAGAGTCATGCAAACATGGCATCTTTAATATGTGGTCAATGACAACATTGGTCCACAATGCATTGGACATATAGGGGCATATTTATACTCCGTTTGCGCCGAATTAGCGTCGTTTTTTTCGACGCAAATTCGGCGCAAAACTAACGCCATATTTATACTTTGGCGTTAGACGCGTCTAGTGCCAAAGTATGGGCAAATAGCGTAATTTTTTTGCGTGAACGCCTTCCTTGCGTTAATGAGATGCAAGGAAGGTGTTCCCGTCTAAAAAAATGACGGCGACGCAAATGTGTCGTATTTATACTCCCGGGCAAAAATCACGCCCGGGAGTGGTCGGGTCAAAAAACCCCGCATTTGCGCCACTTTTTAACGCCTGGGTCAGGGTAGGCGTTAAGGGGCCTGTGGGCTCAAAATGAGCCCACAGGTGCCCTCCCCTGCCCCCAGGACCCCCCCTGCCACCCTTGCCCACCCCAGGAGGACACCCAAGGATGGAGGGACCCATCCCAGGGACATTCAGGTAAGTTCAGGTAAGTATAAATTTCTTTTTTTTTATTTTTTTTTTTTGGCATAGGGGGGCCTGATTTGTGCCCCCCTACATGCCACAATGCCCAATGACCATGCCCAGGGGACAGAAGTCCCCTGGGCATGGCCATTGGGCAAGGGGGCATGACTCCTGTCTTTACTAAGACAGGAGTCATGTAAATGGCGTCTGGGCGTCGTTTAAAATGGCGCAAATCGGGTTAAGACGATTTTTTAGCGTCAACCTGACTTGCGCCATTTTTAAGACGCCCTAACGCCATTTTTCCCTACGCCGGCGCTGCCTGGTGTACGTGGTTTTTTTCCACGCACACCAGGCAGCGCCGGTCTGCTTGCGCCGGCTAACGCCATTCAATAAATACGGCGCCCACATGGCGCTTCAGAATGGCGTTAGCCGGCGCAAAATTTTTTGACGCTAAACTGCGTTAGCGCAGTTTAGCGTCAAAAAGTATAAATACGGGCCATAATGTTGCACTATTTTTTGCCATGTGCACAATACAATGCTACAGATTTTGACATATTGTCAGGTTGTGCGTCTAATCCATGTTGTCTGCTGTGAATATCCTACTACTGGTCAGAAATAAAAACATTTGTTGTGTACAATGTTTCTGTGTCATGCATTATGCTACAAAACACAAAGTGGCCCAAACTCAGGCAGAATTAAAGAGTGAGTGTTAAAATGTGGTGACCAACCTCAGCGATGACCCTGCAAGAAAGCCCTTCATAAGGCAACGATTGGGGGTTTCATTATTATGGGTCTCATTTAGAGTTTGGTGTGCTGGGTGCTCCAGTGCAACAGTGAC
Organism: Pleurodeles waltl; assembly: GCF_031143425.1. Classification (NCBI taxonomy): domain Eukaryota; kingdom Metazoa; phylum Chordata; class Amphibia; order Caudata; family Salamandridae; genus Pleurodeles; species Pleurodeles waltl. The sequence goes on along the minus strand of NC_090437.1, from coordinate 521,459,551 downwards.
AGAGTCTGCCACAACTCTCCATCCTCCCACTAGCTTGAGGTGGGCAGTCCACAATGTTTACGCTGATGAAGTAAAATTTACTCTGTCAGCATAAACCTTCCTCAGGTAGCACGGGGAGTACAGGCTGTAGATAGTAAGCCATCCACCTTACTTAGTGTGGGTGGTCAAATAGCATTCATTTTTACTGTCTTTCACCTCAGTGGCAGCAAAAATAAAAATATGCAACCCAGTCCATGGGAGAAAACATACATGGTTTTGAGGCCATTTGCTTTTTCTTTTCTAGCAACAAACTCCAACTCTGGGAGATTGTTTTAAAAAAATGAAAAACGTATATGTTTGGTGTAAACACTCGTCATCAATGACAGATGCACACCAAATTTTTTAATGGCTTTGTATGAATCACCATAGCGGTGGCTCATTGACATCTATAGCGTTCACTTCATGGCCAGAGGTGAATTCTAAATTTGCTCTTTAGAGCAGTGGCAGCTGGCAGAGGTAAAGTCCTATGCCCCTCTGACGGACTTTACTTCATCCACCAACCTCTAAATTAGGCCTCATATGAGTTGCCTTTATGATTACTAAGTTAGCCTTGTGTCAATCAATCTCGTTGTACCACTATGAAATGCTTATATACAGTCCTCTGAGGTCAGGTATGAGCCAATGCTTATTTCAATATGCCTAAATGCCTGTTTGTACAAGGAACCTTTATCTCAGTAAACATATTTCAGGTCCATGTCTATATGTGTCCACTATGTGTTGATCTTTCTACTGTACCTTTTGTAACAAGTATCTCATTTTGAGAACCTACTGAAGTCCAAATGGGTTGCTTTACAAACTAAGGAATCATAGGTAGTCACAAAATGGTCTGTCTAATGAATATTAACTGGGCAGTTTGAGAACCCTTATGATTAAATACAAGTACAGGAATGGTGGCCTGTGAGGCACAGCAGAACAACTGTCCTGTGGTTGTATTTCAAAACTGAAAACTTTTTTTAAGCATCCAAATGTCCTTGAAGGAAATGGGATGCTGTGAAAAAGGGTTGTGGTTATGAAAACTTCAGTGAGAGTTAGCAGTGACCCTCTTGCCCACTACCTACTCCCTCCTAAGCTACAACCCTGGTTCCTGACGGATAAGACATTCAAAGGTTGGGAGACATTCCCTTTTGCAAGTCGGTTCCCATCTTGGGATTCAGTAATTCTTTAATGGTTTGTGATCAAAATGATAGTTGCAAACGATTAATACATAGATACGAATTCACAGTTTGGAAGGAATGCCCAAAACATACCCCTTCAAGATTACAAATTGGTAACAATTTGTAAACCTATTTTATGAGTCAGTAAAACTTTATGAACTGTATAATGGGTTCACTAATCAATAACCCATTTGGATTTTGTGGTCGCAACCCCTGTGATTTTGTGAATTGCAGAGTGTGCAGCTAGAAAGTTCCTAAGTATATCTGGCCTATTATTTTTTAGAATATGGCCAAATATGATGACCACACACGTTTGTTATTTGATCATGAATGCACTTAGAGCAAATCGGTCTTTGTTTTCAAATGGGATCAATTTAAATAAGTCTTGAAAGGTAAACTAGTAAAGCTCTCTCCACAATAGTTCCCCCTCCACACTTTAATGAACTCTCTTGAAAAGAAAACTACCAAGCAACATACATACTGCAAGAAGAAGTATAGTGTGGCAAAATGCATGTTAGTTTCAATTCAGGCATGTTGCTGCTCTCTTTACTGACTGGCGTAAACCTCTTGGCTTTCAAGCGAACCACATGGAGGCCCTATTGATCCTTGGTGACGGTCTGACCAGTGGAAACAAAGTACGTGACAGGAGTAATGTCAGAATCAATGAGAGCAAATGGCTCCCCAGCTGCTCACTATTCTTCTGTGAACAGCTACTCACAGAGAGAGAGAGACTCAGAGGCCAAATGTTGTTTGTTTTGATAGCACAGATAAAAAAAAGACTATAGAAGGCACAGGGCTTCATTTATGTCTCTGTAAATTTTTCCCTATCAAAGGCAGACCACACTCCAGGAAAAGGTCCACTTTCACATATCCCCTTCCGTGAGGTTTTGTACCTCAGCTGTATTCCGGTTGTGCCGACTGAAACTGATTCCCATAGTGACTAATTGTTGTCAGCAATGATAACCTCTTCTCTTGCATGGCGTACTAACGTCAGCTTAGAGTGTATGCTATGATTCACAATCCTAATAGCTTCAGTACTTACATTTTACTGTGGTTAATGAGAAGATACGATTATTATAACGACCTCTCCACTAGTGTGCAAATGCCCCTCCTAATCTAATGTTGCCTCAAAGATTGTTAGATGTTTTCCTAAGCACAATACCACAGTTTGTGATATTTTTACATAATGCGTTGTCCGTGCTTCATATACACTAGGATCATATCTTTTTCATTGATCCTACTTTAGCAAACACTCATAACTTTAAAAGCACTGGAGGTTTTCACACATCATGATTTTTTAAAACAAAACACAGAGCAGATGAAGGCAATACTCCGTGCCGAACACCTATCACAAGTTAGCAATGTTTCACTGCTCCACTCCACCCTGAGGAAGTCCTGTTGCATTGCCTGTTCCCCACCTCAAACTCTATGTCCATTTCTCAATAAAAATAAACAAATAGTCAAGCCAAAGCGTTGACTGCATTCATATGGGATGGTTTATCAAACAATTTGTGCAAGATTATTCAGTTATGACATTTTACCCTAAATGAGATTTGGGTGTGTTTTAGTGTGCCATCACCACTATTTTTGTTTTCCTTCTATGTTCCACCGAAGTTTTGATTTTGGCAGAGTTTCTAGGTCCCCTATACTCTGTAGGAGCCCCTCAAACTGCAGATTTGGGGCTTCTCAGGAGGAACACATTTTGTGTGCTGGGGGATAGGGAGAATCATCTTTGGGCTTCCCTCCTTGTAGTCTCCATGGGCCAGCCGCCTTAACACTCTCGCCGTAAGCATTGGCTGATGCGTCTGATTATTGTTTTTGTGATGAATGGCTGCACGAAGATGATTTGTGTATTGGCCTTCCCCTCTTAAATTATACCAAGTAGTTTGGGAGAGACAGGAGCTGCTTCATGTCTATTGTTAAGAATGCAATTTGTGCAGCTTAATTACTGATACAACATTGTGCAATTTTTAGATTGTGTGAGTACAGTAGAGGCATCACAAATAATAAAGTTGCAGATGCTGTTAGAATTATCCATACATATTCACAATCATTTACTTTGTTGTTAGGGTGTCATTTACAAGATGGAGGTTGCAGACAGTAGATACCCTTTTAGCATGGAATGTAGATGTTTAAACTGTAAAGATGCAATGGCCACTAACTGGTAGTGGGCATTTCCCTAACTGTCCTGACCTTGGGAATGTAGGCTGAAATTTCTGAGGCTTACTAAATACTCTTTCACCTGGACTATGGGCGTTCATCTTTTTTGTCTACCAATTACCAATAATGTTTACAAAATTACTTATATTATGGAAGCTATATTTCACGGTAGCTCAAGTGTTTTTTTAGGGTATAACTCATACAAATAAGTTACTGTAGGCAATTCCGAGGTTAGTTTGAGGACAACATGCCTGTTTAAGGAGAAAATATTTCTTGGCACGACAATTTCTAATTTAACGAGCTATCCAGAGGCAAAATCATCAGCGGTGGCTCCTCTGCTATGGCGGAGGAGGGTTACCTCCCCACCAGCAGCAGAAGCAGCAGCTGCAAACCTTTTACAATAAACCAATAATAAACTATGTTTATTATTATTTTATTGTAAAAGGGGTGGAGCCATGGGACATGACAGGGACAGAGGGGGAGTGCACAGCACTCCCTTCAGTGTGCTTGGATGTTTGGCTCGCTGTCTTCGACCAGCCAAACACACTTGCGCACTGGGCTCTCTCCAACCCGCCGCTGAACACCTGCATTTTCAGATCCGCACCGACCCGAGGACCACCCTCAGAGGATCCCTCGTCTACCGTCCTTCCGTACCACGCGCCCCTTTCAGCGACGCCATCGCCGACTTCATCTCCCCGCACGCCCTCGCCTCACCGGACTACATCCTCCTAGGCGACCTCAACTTTCATCTGGAACAAAACAACGACCCCAACACCACCACCCTGCTCGACAACCTCGACAACCTCGGCCTCAAACAACTGGTGAACACCGCCACCCACATCGCCAGACACACGCTTGACCCTATCTTCTCCGCCAGCAAACACGTCTTCTTCAGCCACACCTCCGCTCTACACTGGACCGACCACAGCTGTGTCCACTTCACATTCCGACGCGAGTCCCGCCACCTCCGCACTCAACCCATTCCGCGTCGACAGTGGAACAAGATCCCTGAAGAACAACTCTTCTCAGCACTCGCCGCCAACCAACCTACCCTCACCACCGACCCCAACGACGCAGCCCTCAACCTCACAAACTGGATCTCCAACTGCGCAGACAACCTTGCTCCCATCAAACACACGCATCGACAGACCAACACCAAAAAACCTCTCTGGTTCTATGACACCCTCAAAGAATCAAAGAAAACTTGTCGCGCCCTGGAGAAGGCCTGTCGCAAGGACCACACCACGGACAACATGACCGCCCTCAAGAACGCTACCCGCAAACACCACCGCCTGATCCGGGCTGCTAAAAAGAACTTTTTCACCGACAGACTGGACAAAAACAGCCACAACAGCAGAGAACTCTTCAGCATCGTCAAGGAGTTCTCCAACCCCAACGCCAACGCCGTCACGCCCTCACAGGATCTGTGCGAATCCCTTGCCACTTTCTTCCATCGCAAGATCAGCGACCTCCACGACAGCTTCGGACAACAGACCCAACAGAACACCACCGAACCCGCACCCCCGGCCATTACTCTCAACAACTGGACCCACATCAACACTGAAGAAACCAAATCCATCATGAACTCTATCCACTCCGGTGCCCCTTCGGACCTCTGTCCTCACTTCATCTTTAACAAAGCCGACGACATCATCGCCCCGCACCTCCAGACCGTCATCAACTCTTCTTTTACTTCTGCTACCTTCCCCGAATGCTGGAAACACGCCGAAGTCAACGCCCTACTAAAGAAACCTACGGCTGACCCGAGCGACCTGAAAAACTTCCGCCCCATCTCTCTTCTGCCTTTCCCAGCCAAGGTAATAGAGAAGACTGTCAACAAACAGCTGACCACCTTCCTGGAAAACAACAACCTGCTCGACCCTTCACAAACCGGATTCCGAACCAACCACAGCACGGAAACCGCCCTCATCTCAGTCACTGACGACATCAGAACCCTGATGGACAACGGTGAAACAGTCGCCCTCATTCTCCTCGACCTCTCGGCTGCCTTCGACACCGTCTGTCACCGCACCCTAATCACCCGCCTCCGCTCCACCGGGATCAAAGTCCAAGCCCTGGACTGGATCGCCTCCTTCCTCTCAAACCGTTCCCAAAGAGTTTACCTCCCTCCGTTTCGCTCAGAACCCACTGAGATCATCTGCGGCGTCCCACAAGGCTCATCGCTGAGCCCGACACTCTTCAATGTCTACATGAGCCCCCTCGCCAACATCGTTCGCAAGCACGACATCATCATCACCTCCTATGCCGACGACACCCAACTTATACTCTCCCTCACCAAGGACCCCGCCAGCGCCAAGACCAACCTACAAGAGGGTATGAAGGACGTCGCAGATTGGATGAGGCTCAGCCACCTAAAACTGAACTCTGAAAAAACAGAAGTCCTCATCCTCGGCAACACCCTGTCCGCCTGGGATGACTCCTGGTGGCCCACGGCCCTCGGCACCGCACCGACCCCCACAGACCACGCCCGCAACCTCGGCTTCATCTTGGACCCTCTTCTCACCATGACCAAGCAAGTCAACGCCGTGTCCTCCGCCTGCTTCCTCACCCTCTGCATGCTCCGCAAGATCTTCCGCTGGATCCCCACCGACACTAGAAAAACCGTGACCCACGCCCTCGTCATGAGCCGCCTGGACTACGGCAACACCCTCTACGCCGGGACCACAGCCAAACTCCAAAATCGCCTGCAACGCATTCAAAACGCATCGGCACGCCTCATCCTCGACGTACCCCGCAACAGCCACATCTCCGCATACTTGAGACACCTGCATTGGCTCCCAGTCAGCAAAAGGATCACCTTTCGACTTCTCACCCACGCACACAAAGCCCTCCACAACAAGGGACCGGAATACCTCAACCGACGCCTCAGCTTCTACGGCCCCACCCGCCTCCTCCGTTCCTCTGGTCTCGCACTCGCTGCCGTCCCTCGCATCCGCCGCTCCACGGCGGGTGGGAGATCTTTTTCCTTCTTGGCGGCCAAGACCTGGAACTCCCTCCCCACCAGCCTCAGGACCACCCAGGACCACTCCACTTTCCGGAGACTCCTAAAAACCTGGCTATTCGAGCAGCAGTAACCCCCCCTTTCCCCTAGCGCCTTGAGACCCGCACGGGTGAGTAGCGCGCTTTATAAATGTTAATGATTTGACTGTGTTACCGCATTGGAGACATTAGGCAGAGGCTACGGGCAATCCTAAAGCCGCAGGGCAGGCTGGGAACCTGTGCCTGCTGTGAGGACTGAGGAGCGGCGTGGCGGAGGCGGCGAGGAAGGTAATTTTAAAAAAAAATCCTTATTTTTGTTCGCCCTTTTCCCCGCAGTGCCGCCCCACCCCTAACACCCCTCACCCCCTCAAGCCACAAATGAAAATCATGCAAAATATAGAGTCTGCAAAATGGTCAAATATTTAGCATTTTGTGTAACACAAAATTTGGGGATTATGTGAGGTTAGGCAAGCATAACAAAATATTTTCAGGGCCCTACCCTTGATCAGCGGGGACCCTGTGAATTTGACCTTTGCAGAGTATGGAGCTGTAGATTGGTCACTTCCTCCTGGTTAGGAGTAAAACATTATGGCCCTGCTATAGCTTTAATGGACTTCACTAAGCTCTTTACCTGCGTGAAAGCCATTACTAGCTCTAGAGAAATACAATTGTAAGTGAGGGTGCTTGGGGAAAGCGGAGGGATTTGTAGTTGATTCTCCATTTCTTTGAGTTCCTAGAAGGAACAAGGAAATTATGAGTCCCTGTAAATCATTTTTTAAATATTCTTTCTGTTATTCACTTCATTGCATTTTATCCTTTTCCTCTGATCTTTATAATTGAACAGCTATTAGTTTTAAGTTTCTGGGAAATGGTTCAGACTGTTGCTTTACATATCGCTTCTCATCCCTTCTGCACCAATTATAAAGGCCGTCACATTGCCTGTAATAATCGGATGACACTCCTTTAGTATATAGATGATAATTTCTTAATATTTAATGCTGGTTTCTGACAGTCTCTGTAGGGCTTGTACTTTGGAGTTATGAATATGCTACGAAGGCAGATTCATTGTAAAGAATACAAAGTCTGCAAAGTGATCTGTGAAAACTGTGATTTACATAAAAAGCAAAAATATAGTGTGCATCCTCAACAAACATGAAAAGAAGTGGCCAAGAAGACCAAGGTACAACTTCATAGGATGGTTCTGAAACCTACTCCCCTGTGATCAGAACTGTTGGAAGATTGGCCTACAATGACATGCACTTTGTAAGATTTTAATATTACTTTCTCATATTGCCATCTGTAATGTCTATCTTCACCACGTTTTCTATAGTATTTGGACTTGAGATGGCATTACTGAGAGCAAGTCAGATAAAATGCCACCCACCCCCTTGACAAACTACAAGATGCAAACAGAGAGGATGGCCAAGGAACCAAACTATACCAGAAGGCTCCAAGAAGCAGCTTGTTGCGTTATAAAGCATTAGGGATGAGAGGGACGAAGTGTATATACAAAGCAAAATACTAAGCATTAGGTCAACTCGTTTGAGGAGTCTATTAAAAAAAACACAGCCCTGCTTATACAATACAGCCATGCCTATATACCGTGCCATAATTAGAGACAGACCTCACATATGACACTCAATGGTTTGCATAGGTCACACAATAAACACATACTCTAACAACCATGCAAACAATCCCCTGTGTACTGCACAGTGGACATTGATTGACAAGTGTTTTGAGGCCCCAACCATAATGACATACTATACAAATCTAAATGCAATTAAAAAAAATTGAAAGATTAGACAATTGCTGTATTATCTCACAAGGGGTGCACCCTGAATACCTAGGGGAAACAATATTATGGACTAAATATCGAAAAAAATATTGTTAGGGGACTAAGTCTAGGCGGTGTGCTACTTGAATATCATACCCACAATATCGAGGAAACAGAATATTGAGGACAGAATATTGAAAAAATATTGACAGGTAGATTTTCTATAACTAACTCTGCATATATGTACAGATACGGTACATACATCTTCACGGTAGGTAGATGTGGCGTTAGGAATAATAAATCTATATTTCCTTTTATGCACTTTCCTTTTGATATAATGTCCCTCACTATTCTGCCTTTGATATTATTGGACCACGAAATTCTGGGGGTTGATATGCTGTACTCCAATCATCTTGCAACTGTCCAGGTATGTTCTGTACTAGCTATTGCGACTCTCTGTTTGCATTGACCTTTCCTCTATAAAAGAGTGGGCTCTTACTTGAAGTGAGATTCTCCATGAAAGGCTGTGTGTGCACTCCTTGCTTAAAGATGCACTTTCAATGGATATTATTAAGGGTGCTAATTGCTGGAGTTTTTCAATGCCTTTAATTTTTTCTTTTGGCTTGCCTGATCAGTGTTCATAATTATTCTGCCTGTTGTCCCTAATGTTGAGTACTGACAATTATTCTAGCTCTGCAGACATACTGTGTTCCGAAATTGTTCTCTAGGTTTCAGTGGCACCTGCTGTGAAGGAAAACTAGTGGGGCAGCATGGGGGGCATGGCTGGGGGCAACACAGGGGGCAGTGTGAGGGGTGGAGTAAACTAAAATAGTACTTACCTGCCGGCCGCCAGCTCAGGGATCTTCTGCTTCCTTTCGCCTGTCGACTCCCAGGAGCCAATTCACCAATGCACAGGCTCCAGACACCCCATTGCCAATTCAGCCACTGCTATCATGCCAGTAATACTATTACCCAGCATGGGAACAGCACCAGGATTGGTGTGAGTGGCCTGGTTTGGCGCTCACTAAGATACTGGGAGCCTATCCTTGATCTCCACCTGGCTATGCGGCACATCTCATGTTGGAGAGATGTAAGAGTGCATGTCGGTATGGCTGTCATAAAACAACCAGCAAATCCAGCATGTGCACTTACAGTGCCCACTACTCCTCCCTGTGGCAGCTTCTGTCTATCAGGATGCCCCATCATTCCCTAGACTCAACTCGGTTAGGAAAAATGAAATGATAATAACATTGATATTATCATTTTATTTTTCACTTTTTGCAGAGCGGGGAGAGCAGTGGGGTGGCGCTCCTCCACCTTAACGGAGGAGCCACCACTGCCAGGTTTCACTGCAAAGTTCTTTACTGGTGTTTTCAAAACATATTCCCATTTTGCCTGCCAGATTTAGGAGTAACATTAAGGCATGTAAGTAACCTCTCACCAAAGGTGCAGTATGGACACCAGCCCTCCAAACTGTATTACAGTGGCATTTCCAGAACTTGACACCAGACATATCTTTAAATTATTTGTATTCAAATATTGATTCATTTGCTTTAGTTAGGCAGAGCGCTTCATTGTGTGACAAGGTGCGGTGAAACATCTTTATTCTGAGTGGCAGCCTTTTCTGGGGCTACATTCTGTTAAACATGAGGGGATTTATGAGCTCATATGTTATGGTACGCTTCATAGAAATATATGCAAGTTTGCAATGTAATGGAAAAGTGTACACCTTTGCATTGTGAAATGTGTAAATGCTTGTAGTATAGTTTGCTATTTAGTACCATCGTATAGCATGTTTACTACTTTCATTCCAGACAGATGATTGTTTGTGTAACCAGATTTCAACTGAACATGACATTACACATTGTTACATGTATTTACTATATTTTTCCATCTTATTTTTGTTTTTGTTAGGCTTTAGAATAGTTTATAAATGCTTAAGAGTTTTGTAAGAACAAGGGGCCAGATGTAGCAAAGGGTTTTTCCCATTCTGTGTCAATGGGAAAATGTGTTCGTACATATGGCCCAAGATGTGGGGAAGAAACAGCTGACAAGTAGAAGCAGCAGCCAAAAGCTTACCAGAAGTAGTGGGTCTCCAGGTGTTTCTAGCATTTCCTAAGATCCACAAAAGGGAAAAGCATTGACTGCAGACCGCAGGGACAAAAAATTCTAATCATATGTGTATCTCCTCAATTCTGGCATATTTGTCTTTTGCAATGGAGTACTGTTACTCCATTCCCCTTTGTGACACAGTTTCTTTGACTCCTAATGACAATAAACATAAAAAACTGCTGAGTCAATGCTTCTCAGGGACACTTCTGGTATTCTCTAAGACTGAGATACTTCCAATTGATTCCATCCCGTAGTCTCGAGAAAGTAATCGCCTTGACCCCTTTGCCCAAGTTCTTGCTTCTGGTAGCACTTTATCAATTTTTGAGATTCCGGTACTGCACGAAGCTGCTGTCTCCAAATATAAAATTGAAACCAGTAATCTGTGGTGAATCTGGACAGTCTGTTTTTTTATGTGTGAACGTCTACACACCTACAGACTTCATGTGCACAGGCTTTGTGATAATGAGACGACATTTAGGAATGTGTGCAGTTTTTGTTAGCATTGCTTTTTCTGTGCACATTTCTAGGGAAGCTCAGAGAATGGAAATTGCACATGAAGAGCAACAAGGTCAGCCCTACCACCACAATCTCCTCTCCTGCTTTCTTTCTCTCTGGAATATATCGGGGGCGGGAGGGTATACAAATATTCCCTCCAGAGGCAACCCTAGGGATTGTGTGTGTGTGTAGTGGCATATAGACATGGCCATCAGAGTGAGTTCTGAAAGTAGGACTAGTTGCACCTTTATCAAAAACAACTTTGAGGGGAGAAAATCTTCTCTAACCTGCATGGATGGATTTATGAACTGGGATCCGTTAGATGATTGATAGTAGGCTTCAGTCATAGTGGCAAAGGTATACAAAGTAACCACATTTTCGCCTAAGTTTATAATACTTCATTTAAATGCATGATGATTGTAATCGCTCAGAAGGTGGATTTATATTTGTGTGAAGCCTCTTGTTGATTTATTTAATCTAGAAGCAGGAATGTGTCATTATAGAGACACACAATCAGTGAAATATGGGATCTTCTCAAACACACAACAAGAATACTGAACACTACTTCCTGACAGAGATGACCAAAAAGTGGCAAGGATATAAACAACACACTATAGGGCCGGACAGAGCCGGAACAGTATGACAGTGGGAAGAGGATCAAGCATGAAAAGCCAAGAAAGAGTTCTGTCATCCTTGTCCGTGTTGAGCAACAATAAAAGGTTAAAGTAGGCGTTTGTGTCATCTGTGAATGGATCTGAGCTATCCATTACTTAAGGGGTTCTTTGGTCTGTCGCCCAAGAGTGCTAACATTCCTGTACTCTGCTGGCATCACTTACTAAGAGCTGTACTAGCTGATATCATGGACTGACATCATTCTTTGAACAGAGCTTGGCAGGAGCAGTCTGGGGTGCTCCTTCGCCTACACCACAGTATGTCACCTGTTTTATATGTAGCGTAATAGAATTAATAAAATGATGGGAATGTGTCAGGCAGCGCTTGGAGGAAACAAGTGCCAGACAATCTTCAAGCTACCTCTCTGGTTTGGCAAGTATAGGTCAATTGATAATATGTGTGATTACCTTTCCTGGTAATCCTTAAATTATCAGAGAGGGAGAATAGACTGACACGTTAATGTATGGGCCCCCTTAGACGTTAAATATATGCAGATTGAATATGTTAGGGAAAAGATAGCAGTATAAAGGTATTAACGACTCAATGAGTTTATAAATCTTAGCAAAACTTCACACCTGGATGCTGTTTCCTAACAACAGGAAGGCACTGTAATTGAAAAAGTGCGAGCAGTCCTCTCTTTCAACAATAGTTAAAACCAGCTGCACAGCTGTTTTCAACTACATGTGGATTCGAGGGGAATTACAATGTTTAAACAGAACAAACAACTATAACTGTGTACGGAAAAGAGCATTTTTTTGCAGCTGTCATGGTTTCTCCTGCTTATAATTGTACGGTCAGTTGTTACATTTTTGGGAATCTCACATCAATGATACAAATATGGCTCCCAGCATCAAACTGATTGTCTCTTAGGTCAAAATGGCAATGTTCATGCAATTTACTAAACAATGTTCCTTCTTCTATCACTAGACAGTTTTTAACAGTGATGTAACAAAACGTGAAGGCCCCCCCTGCAATATATGCTGATGGGGCCCCCACACTCACCTCAGTAGGCACTGGGGGGTTCCCTCCAAATATGGGCAAACCTGTGGACCCCCTGCACCCTGGGGGTTGCGGTGGCCACTGTTACGCCCTCCTCTGTGTTGGACTTTTTGCCTTACGCAGGGTCATCCCCAGTCTTTTTGCCTCCTTCCTCCTGGTTTTTCTGACCTCTCGCTGTTGGCTCTAGGACTCTGAGCACTTTATCACTGCTGACCAGTGCTAAAGTGCAGGTGCTCTCCCATCTAAAGTTGGTATGATTGGCTTATACCTAATTGGCATATTTAATTTACCTATAAGTCCCTTGTACAGTGGTATCTCTATACCCAGGGCCTGTAAATTAAATACTACTAGTGGGCCTGCAGCGCTGCTTGCGCCACCCACTGAAGTAGACTTTCAAACCTGTCTCAGGCCTGCTAGCGCAGGGCCTGTGTGTGCAGTTTTCTGCCACAGGGACCTGGCATCTAAATTTACTTGCCAGGCCCAGAACTCCCCTTTTACTACATGTAAGTCACCCCTAAGGTACGCCATAGCTAGCCCTATGGGCAGGGTGCCATGTATGTAGAAAGGCAGGACATGTGCCATATTGCATGGCCTGTCCTAGTAGTGACAAACAGCCTAACTTGGTGTATCACTGCTGTGAGTGCTGCCTTCTCGTAGGATTGCATTAGAAATGCCCTGCCTTATGTGTAAGGGGTTGTTAGAAATGGGGTTTCTGGTTGGCTAGGGTATGCACCTCAGCCAGGCAGAACTTACCCACGCTAGTCAGGGCAAGGGAGTTACACGTCCAAGATAACCCCTGCTCACCCCCATGGTCATCCTCCAGTTCTCCGTTCCGCCCGCCGGGCTGGAGACCTGGGTTTCCAGCCCGGCGGCCGTCACTATACCGCTGGTGGTATATTGACCCAGCTTACCGCCGTGGATTTCCTGCGGTTTGAACCGTCATGAAATTGATGGTGGTAAGCACTACCAGTGCCAGGGAATTCCTTCCCTGGCACTGATAGGGGTCTCCCCCACCCCGACTCCCTCTCCTACCCCCCCACCACCCCTGCCACCCCCCAAAGGTGGCAGGGCCCCCCTCCCCACCCTGACCCCCAACATCACATCACCCATTCACACACGACACGCACGCAGGCACCACCTACACACTCACACGCACACACGCCAACATACATGCCTACATACACACACAGGCAGACACGCACACCCACATTCAAACATTCACGCACACATCCATACTGACATACCCACAGACATACACGCACTTATTCCCATACACACAACACCCCCGCAAGCATACACACACTCACACCCACCTTCATATACACACACGCACACCCCCATGCACGCACACAACACACAACACCCCCCACCCCCCTCCCCTCACGGACGATCGACTTACCTGGTCCGAGGATCCTCCGGGAGGGGACGGGAGCCATGGGGGTAGCTCTGCCGACACCACACCGCCAACAGAACACCGCCACGGCGAATCACAGGACTTGATTCGCTGGGCGGTGTTCTGTTGGCGTGGCGGTGGAGGTGGAGCAACCTCCACTTCCCCGCCTCCCGCCAGTATGGCTGTTGGCGGCTCTCCGTCCGAAAAAGGACGGAGAGCTGCCAATGGTCATAATAGGCCGAGCGGAAAACCGCCACTACTGGCGGTCTTCCGCATGGCGGTCCCTCGGCGGTCTTTCAAAAAGACCGCTGAGGTCAAAATTACCCCCTATATTTTAGCTGCCTTCAGCTGCTGAGGTCCCGAGGTGAAATTCACAGATTCAGTGGTGTTCCTTCAGACCCTGTAACTGTGATGGTGCTGGTAACTGCTCAAACACAAAATCAAAACTTCAAAGCTTTGTGTCAGCCTCCCTTGGACACTCTCTACTGCCTCATGTAAGTACTCACCCTGGTCCAAATTATTTCAGGTAATCATAAAAACTCAGTTGTTTGTTGTTACTGGAATAGGTTATGACGTACTCGTTTAATCTATCCTTCCCAGTAAGTTCTGATTTTACTGGTTACTTGAACCAAGATGCCATTATAATATGATTTATATTCTCTGTAAAGTGGACTAAACTTTTATGCCGCAGTAGCACTACATAAAACTGCAAAAAATAAATAGAACATGATACGTTGCGTAAGACATCTCAAGACTTACCTATGAATGCTTTTCCCCATAGACACAAAATGGGTAAAACCCCTTGATACATTAGGCCAATCATAAGTATTACATTGATGATTGGCACTAGTATTCATGCTATTTTTGCCGTTCCTTAATTATTTGGTGCGCATGCACAAGAGCTCTTGCAAGGCACAGCGCATAATGGTTCATCTTGCCCTTCTATCCAGACACACATCTGTGGCTGTGAATATGTAAAGCAGGAGTCAACGTGAAAAAATGTATTCCGTCTGAAAATAAACTGTAGCTGAAGTTGAAGAGGGAGCGCGCTCTGCATTGCTATAATCCCATCTACAGTAGATAGATGGCATTGAATGCAGAAGATCATTGCTACCAAATAGTGTGTGCATCTGCACATATAAAAAACCCACATAACAGGAAAGCTAGAAACAAAGGCTCTGGCTGCTCATTGTGAAGGATTCATCTTCCACAGGGGATCCAGCACTATGAGAGGAGCAGCAGCTTGCTAAGAAGCTGCCTGAGCGTTCAAATGAAGGCTGGAAAAAGAAAACTTTGCAGGCTAACAAACAAATGATTGCCGATCCTCTGCAAGAACTAGATATGAAAATGATGAATACATTTGGAGGGTAAACTGATTGCACATTTAAGCACATTTCCCTGGTGTATTTCCACTGTCGGTCTTCGCAAAAGCACATTATGCCATATCAATATTGTTCAGCGAGGAAGCAAAGTCTGTTTCTGTTTTCAGTGGTTTATGATAACCTTTTGCTGTGGTCTTCCACCAAGTCTTCTTTCGTTCTGTAAGCTTCTCTGTGTCTTTGATTTTTCTGAGCACACCATGCTCTGTATTTGTGTGCGTGTCATTATCAGTTGTGTTTGACTGCTCTTCTGGGTGTTTGTGGATATAGGTTTTAAACTCCATGCTCCATTATGTGTCTTTGAGGATTATGGGCTGGGATCCAGTAGTACAGGAGTCCATGATTCTGTAAGAGACGAAGTAATCCCTTCCCATCCATCCTACCTATCTTCAGAATTACATTCTGTGGGTGGTGACCATGATTCTTGACCGATAGCATTACCTGGCCCAGTACTACCAGCGGGATAGAATAGCTAACACAATCAGTGGCACCACCACAAAATGTGAAAATGTTGAAATACTGTCAACTGAAAAATGAATAGTCATAGACCTCTTTCAAATGCAAGATAAATATCCAATAGGCATATGGATTTGCATTAGGGGAGGGTGGAACTTGCGGAATTGGACATAAAAACTCCACAAGATTCCGCGAAGTTCCACCAATGGACAGAAAATATGCAGGTTGCACTGCTCATGCTGTAATTTAGTGCCAGTTGCACGAGCAGCACTGAAAAATCAACGCAAATGGTACAATGCACTACACAAATGCTCGAGGCCATTCGAGTTGATTTTGCTACTGCTTGAGTAGAAAATTACTCGAGCAGCAGCAAATTTACTCAAGAACAGTCCTCTGACTAGGACCACCTGTGACTGTCAGTGACTGTCCATGTTAGAAAATTGCACCTGGGCATGCCAAAATCTCACTTTCCCTTGCCAGATCACTGAGCCTTGCAGGAAATTAATTCCACTATGCAGCAATTGTCAGAATGTGGCTGGAACTCTGTGTTACAAGAGTAACGCAGAGTCAACAAATTCCGCCAATGCTGCAGGTGAAATGAAACATTCCACCCACCCCTAATTTGCATATTGAAGAATGTTCCAAATGGCCCTTCCTTCGGGGTCATCCCCAGAGTTTTTTGCCTTTTCCCTCCACTTTTTGCTGAATTTGTTTTTGTTGGTCTTAAGGCTCTGGGCATGTTACCACTGCCAAAAAGTGCTAAAGTGCATGTGCTCTCTCCCCATCACATGATATAATTGTGTTACACCTGTTTGGCATATTTAATTCAGTGTAAGTGCCTAGGGCCTACAAATTAAATCCTACTAGTGGGCCTGTAGCACTGATTGTGTCACCCTCGACAGTAGCCTTTCAAACATGTCTCAGGCCTGCCAATGCAGAGCCTGTGTGTGCAGTTTTAAACTGCCATTTCAACTAGGGCTGGGGAAAGCTCACACAGTTTCACTCTGCGGAATCCTGGGGAGTCATCGAAAAACTCTCTGGAATTCTGCAGAGTTCTGCGTGCAGGTGGAGTACTCAGCCACCGCTACTTTAATAGTGCTTCGTTTTGAATAGTGGTAGAGATCTTATTTAAATTAACGGAAGCTAGCCATTTTAGGAGGCCTGGGAGGCTGGCAGACTGCACATGATGGAATGTTTAAAGATTCAGTTAATAAGTTCTGTTAACCATATTATACCACTCCACATAGCGAAAAAAATGATGCCACTCACAAACACAATTTGGTCACTGATCCCCTGCCACCCTGTATCTTCAGTGTAGACTGTAATGACGTGGGCAATTAGAGTTGATGAACCTTGATTCAAACTCCACGCTTTTGCCTGTACTGCAGCCTATGTACAAGGGTTACTGTTATGGAAACAGAAGAAAGACAAGACAACCCATCAGTCACAGGCTACAGCTCACTAACACAACATGGTGGCCATCTTTTACAAGTGATCTCATTATTGAGGCATACTACTTAGATAAGAAAGCACTCTTCAAAGCATTGTATCTAGGGGTGAGCACAAGTACGCCAGTAAACTCCATTCCACTGATGGTAGGCGGAGATTTTTGCCAAACTCTGTGCTTCAAGAGGAGCACAGAGTAGCAAAAACTCCGAGAACACCAGCAGAACAGAGTTTGCCAACCACCTCAAATTTCAACATGGCAAGTGTACCCACTTGCCAGGCCCAAACCTTACTTTTTTATTACATGTAAGTCACCCCTAAGGTAGGCCCTATTTAGTCTCAAGGGCAGGGTTCAGTGCATTTAAAAGTTGCACATGTAGTTTTAAGTTTAACATATCTAGATCACGAAACACATTTAAATTTGTTTTTCACTATTGCAAGGCCTATCTCTTCCATAGGATAACATTGGGATTACCATAAACATCTCTTAAATGCAATTTCCAATTGGGAAGAGATAGAAAGCTAGTGTTTGGTGTTCCTGGACTCACAATTTAAAATCACAACTCATGGTGAAGTCAGCTTTTAAATTGTAAGTCTGAAAATGCCACTTTTAGAAAATTGCCATTTTCTTACTTTAACCTTTCTGTGCCTCTGCCTATCTCTGAATACACGTCTGGGGTAGACGACATCTGGGTTTTGTGCATTCACACTAGACACACTAGAAGGAGCTTGGGTGTGACATTTGCATACTGACGGCCCATCACCAGCTGATGGGTTTCCTGGGCTAGATGAGTGGACAGTGCTGACACTTTCTCCTAAGTAGGAATATCCTTCTGCTCACACAAAAGGCTGCAAAACCCCCTGTAGAGTGTCTGGAGCCAGGGAGGGCAGGACAGCAATCTTGTAGAATTCAAAGGATGCCCTAGAAGTTTCTCCTACCTTCCAGAACCAGGGCATCAAAGTATAAATACAGGACTCCAAATCCCACCAAATCAGATCTCTACTGGAAACAAGGACACTCTGCCAGGAAGAAAGACTGCTGTGCTTCCAGGAGGGATTGCCACTCTGCAACTGCATTGCTGTGTTGGCCTACTGATGCTGTGCACTGTGCTGTAGGAGGGACTGCCACTTTGCTGTTTGCTCTGCTGTGTTGGATCTCCAAAGGCTTTCTGTCTTGCCCCATTTTCGCTGCAGTCTTATGGACATCAAAGACTGCTTGCAACTCTCCCAGTGCTGCCGGACTCTGCCATGTGAGTTTTTAACCTTGCCTGAGGTGCCCCCTCCATTCCTGAGCCTCAAAAGTGGGTTCTGTAGCTGTAAATTGCAAAAAGCGATACATCGCCCCTAGCACAGCAGAAACAAAGATGCTTTGCCTCAAGGAAACAATGCTTTGCATCTACAGCTACAAACCTGAAGAAGTGACGCATCGCTCTGATTGCGGCAGGAAAATAAATGCATCACATCCCCGTCGATGATGCAGAGGCTACCAGATGACAGCAGTGTCACCACTGGGTGACCTGGCGATGCTGCTCTGCGCAGCCCAGCAACAACGCATCACATTGACTTCCACAAAGCGTGACAATGACGCATCACCCTGATTACAGCAGGAAAACTGATGCATAATAACATTGTTGACAACACTGTGCTCCTCCAAAGGTACTGATTCAGTGGTCTCTGCTTGGGTTGGCCTTGATTTTGAATTTGCGCCAGTCCCCCACAACCTCAAGGAACCTTTTGACCCCTAGTGACTTCTAAGCACTGTTTTCAAATGTAATCTTTAAAAATTCATACCTCAACTTCAATTTATTGGATTTTTGTGTTGTCTTTCACTGTGTTACTGTAATTAAGTTTTGCACAAATACTTTACACATTTCCTCTTAAGTTAAGCTTGACTGCTCTGTGCCAAACTACCAGAGGGTGAGCACGGGTTAATTTAGGGTGTGTCTCTGACTTAGCCAGACTACGACTGTGGTCCCTACTTGGACAAGGTGCATACCTCTGCCAACTAAAGACCCAATTTCTAACAAAGAAAATGAAGTAAAGTATTTGATGGATTAGCAAGTTAATTACCTATGAGTGAGAACATAAATAGAACTCCTAGGGCCAAATTTATAACTATGAGGCTAATTACATTTTGGGTGATAACTCAAGTTTACTGTCTGAAACCAACTAAACAAATTGCGCGCTGGTCGGTATTTGCACATGTTCTAATTGCACATGAGCTATTGGGTATGTAGACACTTGTGGACTACGAAGAGCATCTTCAACTGTGACCTTTCTTTGATCAAAAGCTAATGAGGGCTCTTTAGTGCAGGAGTATTGTGGCATTGTGGGCCGAGGCCAAATTTGACCCAGGGTTAATAGTTTTGGCTCTGTAAAGCATAAACATGAATGTAATAGGGCACTCACTGTAACTGCCATGAGGTTAGTTTAGGTGGGAAATTAATATTACACGGGTCAAATAAAT
Source organism: Pleurodeles waltl (assembly GCF_031143425.1). Lineage (NCBI taxonomy): Eukaryota > Metazoa > Chordata > Amphibia > Caudata > Salamandridae > Pleurodeles > Pleurodeles waltl. The sequence continues at coordinate 521,440,005 of NC_090437.1, read as the reverse complement.
ATCTCTAGAGGTTTGAAGATTAGGAAGACCTTCAAGTTGAATAGAGAGACAATCAAAGACATTGATATTTACTTTGTTTAACTGGTGAGTAAGTTTGTAACAGTTTGCCAATAGTATTCTCTGAAGGCTTCTTGTACATCAATGTACAGCAACTCTGTCTTTTATGTATGTGTGAAATTTATCTTGTGGGTCTGAACGTTGTGGAACAGAGGGTGCATGGAGTTCTTCATGTAGCTAAGAAGGTGATCTTTGAGACATGCCATCACTGATGCTGCAGGCTGTGCAAAGTAATAGTCTCATTTTGATTGGTGGGTAATATTTCCAAGAAATAACTTCAGTAGGGTGGGACTGTCGCTCAGACGTTTGAATCATTCTCAATGGTGTTTCTTAGAATCATCAGGTTCAATAGTGTTCACAAGTGCTCTAAAAGTTAACAGCTTAATTTCTAATAATCCATTCTTCTCCAGGTTTGCACATATTGCCGATAGTTTTGTGATTACCACGGTGACAATTAATTTAACTACGCAGGGAAAGTTCAATTTGGGCATGTAATAGATCAGGATCTGTTAAATTCTGATTAATGGGTCATTACATTGTTCAGCTTCTGCAAAACGAAACCAATGAGAAGCAATTATGAGCTGGGTGATCAGTGGGAACAAGCCTGCTAAGTCTACAAAATGTTCAAACTGATGTATGACTATCTAGCCAGGCCTGAGCCTAAAGTAAGGGTGTAACTTTTATTGCTCATTGTCAGAATCCAGTATAATAGTCGGGCAGGGTAAGTATGCTTTTGTTCAATTTGTGTTGGTTTTATGCTAGAAGACTGTTATCTGATTCTCAGTGTTGCGTGCAGGGATCTAATGAAGATTGGAAAAAGCGCCAACTATTTGGAAATGGGCGATTAGAGATTACACGCAGGGGAGACTGGCCTTTAGGGCAATATGATGTACCAGAAGGGCTGGTCTGACACGTTAGCGTTAGGCCAACCTTTTGACTGATCATGGCCAGTTTTATGTTCTATAGTCGTTTTACGTTTGATTTGCCTGATATTTCCAGTATTGCTTCTAAAATTGTTTAAGAATCTCATGTATTTAACCACGAAAGAATAGTCATAAGTGGGGAGATTTCAAACTTCAAAATTCAGAAACAAAACGCCTAAGCCACATTCCAATAGGAATGTACTTCCTGTGTGTTTTATGTCAGCGCTATTATAGAAATAATTCAGATAAACAAAACAAATCTGTAGCAATGTATATATTGATATACTGGAAAAAAAGTAAATGCCAGCGCCTCGGGGTCGTTATTTGAGATAAACAAGCCCATTATTTGTGCGCGAAAAGTTCGAACAAGAAGTTATGACCCTGAAGGGTTAGAATTGTTGGCAGTGGTTTAAAGCCTAACATACAAATACTGCCCAGGTTTGCACAAATATTGCCCTTGCATCGCTCGCCCCTGGCTGTGATGGGCTTGCTGACACACCATGCCACACAGTTTCTCCAACACTCATTTGTTTGCGTGATTTACCAAAACAATGACAGCTGGCAGCGGAGTGTGCTTGCGCACATGAATCATTGAAAGTATTTCTGGAAGGTGACCCTCGCGCGAGGCGACGTAGAACATCCTAGTGAGGGGAGATAGTAAACAGACTTTAGTCACGTAGCTAGCACAGAACAAAAAAAAAAGAAAACACAATTAGAGAATCTTTAAAGAACAATGAGAACTTCTCTAAAATCCGTGGGCCTCATTTACAGAGATTTGACATAGGGCAGCACAGCAAGGGCCAGATTTAAAAGGCCATGTCCCATCGGGAAGTCACTTTTAGTGACTCTCCGGTGGCACTATGCACTGTGCTGTATTTACAAGGTGGCGCTAAGCCACTTTTTGTGGCTTAATGCCACCTTGTAAATACGGCTCCTTCATATGCAGCACTTTGTGTCGAAGGGTCGTGCAATGGGTGTTGCTCTGGCCGTACCACGGCAACACCCATTGCATTTTGACGCTGCCCCAGATTTTTGAGTTTTCATAAACCTGAGGAAGCGCCAAAATCTAATGCCACCCGAGAGGTGGCATTAGCATGGCGCAACGAGGAGAAATGCATTCATTTTTCCTCGTTTTGTTTACTCTTTCTATGTGTGCTGCATAATGCAGCACACATAGAAAGAGCAAATCACCACTGAAGATTGTCTTTGTGCAGGAAGGTGTCCCTTACTGCACAAAAACAAGCTTGCAGCACCATGGCACAAAGGGTGGCTGCATTGGCAATTTGCAGCAAATTTAACACTGACACAGGGGGAAACACAAGGGTGTGCTGTATTTTGTTAAATATGCCACAACCCTGCATTTTGAAAATTACAGAGCGTGAGTCTGCCAAACGTGGCACAGCGTTGGACTCCATCATTTTCTTTTAAATCTGGCCCCAAGTCTTTTTGATGGTCTGCCCTACACCAGATCGATAGGTAGGAATGCACCACATTTATGAAATATGATGCATTCCTTTTATTTCCGTCAGCGCCTTCCTGCACAAAAACAATCCATGGAGGTGTTTTCCTCTTTCTATGTGTGCTGCAAAATGCAGAGCACATGGTAAGAGGAAGAACAAGGAAAAATGAAAACATTTCTCCTTGTTACGCCTGCTCTGGGGAGACATAAGGTTTTGGAGCTGCCCCAGGTTTACATGATTTTATAAATCTGGGGCAGCATCAAAATCCATGGGTATTGCATGGGAACACTCACTGCAATGCCCATGGAACCCCTCCGTGGCGCAGAGTAAGGCAAGGCATTTCTTTGCATTGCCTTGCCTTACTCCATATCTATGAGACAATGTTAAGCCACCCAGGGTGGTTTTGCATCGCCTCATAGATATGACTGAGAGGCCTGCAACAACAGAGCATCTAAAAAGTGACACTCCAGTGGTGCAGGCCTCTTGTAAATAAGCCCCCATTTTTCCACACACTGCTCTAAATCAATAGATTTGTACTTTTATTTCTGTTTTATTAATATTTGGCAATAGATCATAAAGTCAACAAGCAATCAAGTTCAAAGAAATGAAAGCAAATTAATATGTCCTGAAGTGTAGGTTTTTTACTCCATATATGGTTGTGTGAAAGCATATTTCCATCCATACAGTAAAGTAAAGGGATCAAACTTCCAACTTCACAAACTTCACCTGACGGCAACATTTCCTGTGAAAAAATATTTTGCAGAGGAATCTTACTGCAACAACATTTTCTACAGTGTTTTTCATAAATAAACTTTTATTCCAAGACTTTTCACTCCTATTTAATATTCACACAGCAGTTAAATCATTGCAGTAAATGTCCACCACTCTAACCAGAGGCAACAATGGTTCTATTCAATGTGTTGACTGGATAACACAACTAACAATAACAAAAAAAAATCAATAATCAGAAATAAGTGAGAAAAATGAAAACAACATTTATCAGAAGTAAAACTACTACCATCACTACAAGGGTATGGCAGTCTGTCTCTCTGCCTTCAATATCGCCCAGGTGTACTGCCACCACCAAAGGCATCCCCAACTCCATGCTCACCTCATGAACATCGGCTCGGTAAGTTAGGACACTGTGATAGAAAGCACTGTGGACAGCAACTTCCAAAAAGGACTGCAGTGAACCAACCTGCAGATTCTGTTTAGGATATCTTATAGTTGTGGGACTAGGACATCATCTTCATGCTGGAATTCACGCAGCAGAGTGTGATGCTCTTGCCACTCTATGGTGCTCCATTGTCCCAAAGCCACTCAAAGCATCTGTCCTTCATTACTTACATCAAAATCTGCTGGATGATCCAGGGAGCTGGGGTACAGAGTAGCATGCTGTACAATCTTCAGGGAGCATCACTTTGACTTAGACTAGCAGCCCCAACCCTAGATTTCTAGTAGGACTAGGGCTAAGACATAGGGTCTGATTTAGAGTCTAGTAAATGGATTCTCTATCACAAGGATATCCCGTCCACCTAATTACAAGTGCATTATATCCTCATTAATATGTGATTTGGCCGATGGAATATCTGTCACTTTTGTGGCAGTGTACTTGTCAGACAGACTATAATTCAGGCCCTTAAAATTCAGATCAAGCTATGTACAACATGGGCATGTTGTGAACCTGTTCTAGGCCAAAGACTGACCCATCAGTGGCCATCTGCTGGCAGAAGAGACAGCATTATAACAGCAAGCCTTTTCCCTAGCAAGCATCCCTCTCCTCTCTGAATGGTGCTGCCTTTACCTCCTGTTTTAGACATAAGATAGGATTATATTGCTTCTGCAAGGGGTTCCCCTGTTAAGGTCACAATAAATATTGAACATTTATATTCAGTGTTAAACACTTTAGCCAGCCTTTCCCTCATTCATTCTGTTGTGATAATAATGTACAGAAGTTAGGGGGCTGTTGACTATTTTTTAGTCTGGACATGCACGGAAGACCCATAAAGAACTGAATTTATTGTGCATGAGATAATTGCAAAGCTACAAATAGCAGAAAAGCTTAATCAATCAATCAATCAATGCAATTTTAGAGCGCACTACTCACCCACAAGGGTCTCAAGGCGCTAGGGGAGTGGGGAGGGTTACTGCTGCTCAAAAAGCCATGTCTTGAGGCGCTTCCTGAAGGCGAGATGGTCCTGGGTAGTTCTTAGGTGGTCGGGGAGGGAGTTCCATGTTTTGGCTGCCAGGTAAGAGAAGGATTCACCTCCAGCGGTGGTTCTGCGGATACGTGGGACGGTGGCGAGGGTGCGACTGGCAGAGCGAAGCTGACGGGTGGGCGTGTAGAATGAGAGGCGTCCGTTGAGGTATTCGGGGCCCATGTTATGGAGGGCTTTCTGTGCGTGGGTGAGGAGCCTGAAGGTGATCCTTTTGTTGACGGGGAGCCAGTGCAGGTGTTTCAGGTGGGCAGATATGTGGCTGTGGCGCGGTATGTCGAGGATGATGCGTGCGGAGGCGTTCTGTATGCGTTGAAGACGTTTCTGTAGCTTTGCGGTGGTTCCTGCGTATAGGGTGTTTCCCTAGTCCAGGCGGCTTGTGACGATGGCGTGGGTAACTGTTTTTCTGGTTTCGGCGGGGATCCATCGGAAAATGTTTCGGAGCATGCGAAGGGTGTGGAATCAAGAAGACGAGACGGCGTTGACTTGCTTGGTCATAGTGAGGAGGGGGTCCAGGATGAATCCGAGGATGCGTGCGTGGTCTGTTGGGGTTGGTGCAGTGCCCAGAGCCACGGGCCACCAGGAGTCGTCCCAGGCGGACGGGGAATGTCCGAGGATGAGGACCTCCGTCTTGTCTGAGTTCAGCTTCAGGCGGCTGAGCTTCACCCATTCCGCGACGTCTTTCATTCCTTCCTGAAGGTTAGTTTTGGTGGTGGTTGGGTCTTTGGTGAGGGAGAGTATCAGCTGGGTGTCGTCTCTGTAGGAGATGATGTGTTTGCGAGCGATGTTGGCGAGGGGGCTCATGTAGATATTGAAGAGAGTTGATGAGCCTTGCAGTACGCCGCAGATGATCTCGGTGGGTTCTGAGCGGAAGGGCGGGAGGTAGACTCTTTGGGTTCGGTCCGAGAGGAACGAGATGATCCAGCCCAGGGCCTGTCCTAGGATTCCAGTGGAGCGGAGGCGGGTTGTTAGGGTGCGATGGCACACGGTGTCGAAGGCAGCCGAGAGATCCAGGAGGATGAGGGCGGTTGTTTCTCCGTTGTCCATCAGAGTTCTGTTATCATCGATGACTGCGATGATGGCATGAAAACCTGATTGGGAAGGGTCGAGCAGGTTGTTAGCTTCAAGAAAGTTGGTCAGTTGCTTGTTGACGGACTTCTCGATGACCTTGGCCAGGAAGGGGAGAAGAGAGATGGGGCGGAAGTTCTTCAGGTCGTTGGGGTCAGCCATGGGTTTTTTCAGGAGAGCGCTGACTTCCGCGTATTTCCAGCTCTCGGAGAAGGTGGCAGAAGCGAACAAGCTGTTGATGATGCCCTGGAGATAGGGGGCGATGATGGAGTCAGCTTTGTTGAAGATGAGATGGGGGCACGGGTCCGAGGGGGAGGCGGAGTGGATGGTGTTCATGGTGATTCTGGTCTCTTCGGAGCTGATGGGGGTCCAGATGTTGAGGGTAGTTCCGGGGGCTGTTGGTTCAGTGGTGGACGGCAGGGTCTGGGGTCCGAAGCTGTTGTGTAGGTCAGCGATCTTTCGATGGAAGAAAGTAGTGAGGTAGTTGGAGCTGGCGCTGGGGTTGGAGAGCTCTTTGACGATGTTGAAGAGTTCTTTGCTGTTGTGGGTGTTGTTGTCAAGTCTCTCTTTGAAAGATGCCCTTTTGGTGGAGCGGATCAGCTGGTGGTGTTCACGGGTGGCAATCTTGAGGGCTGACATGTTTTCTGCGGTGTGTTCTCTGCGCCAGGTTTTTTCGTGGGTACGGCAGGATTTCTTGGATTCTTTGAGGGCGTCCGTGAACCACAAGGGTTTCCTGATGTTGATTCCTCTTGGGTGGCTTTTAAGTGGGGCGAGGTTTTCAGCACAGTTGGTGATCCATTTTGTGAGGCTGAGGGCTGCGTTGTTGGCGGCGGTGGTGATGGCTGGTGGGTTTTGGTTCAGAGTTGAGAGGAGCTGCTCTGTGGGGATTTTGCTCCAGGGTCTGCGGGGGATTTGTTGTGTGCGATGGTGGTGGGTCTCCCGTTTGAAGGTGAAGTGGATGCATTTGTGGTCGGTCCAGTGTAGTTCAGAGGAGTGGCTGAAGGATATGTGGTTGCTGGCAGAAAAGATGGGGTCGAGCCTGTGGCCAGCGGTGTGGGTGGGGGTGTTCACCAGTTGCTTGAGTCCGAGGTTGGCGAGGTTGTCGAGCAGGGTGGCGGTGTTGTTGTCACTGTTTTTCTCCAGGTGGAAGTTCAGGTCCCCGAGGAGGATGTAGTCTGGTGAGGCTAGGGCGTGCGGGCTGATGAAGTCAGTGATGGATTCACTGAATAGGGCGCGTGGGCCCGGGGGCCTGTAGACGAGAGTTTCTCTGAGGGTGGTTTGGGGTCGGTGTGGATCTGGATGTGTATGTGTTCGGCGGCGAGGGGGGTGTCTTCGGTGGTGGTCGTGATGTTGATGGAGTTCCTGTAGATGATGGTGATTCCTCCCCCGATTTGGTTGACGCGGTCCTTCCGGGCGTTCTTGTAGCCTTCGGGGATGGCTAAGGCGATGTCGGGAGCCGAGGACGCGTTCATCCAGGTTTCTGTGATGAAGGCGATGTCTGGTGCTGTTGTGTCCAGGAGGTCCCATAGTTCGATGGCGTGCTTGTGAACGGAGTGTGTGTTGAGAAGGATGCACTTGAGGTGGTTGTTGGTGCGAGTGCCGGTAGGAGGTCTGCAGGCTCGGTGGAATGTGTACTTGCAGGCTTGACAAGTGAAGGGTCCGTGAGTGCGTTTAGGGCTGGCTTGGTAGCAGGTGGCTGTACGTCCGGGGTTGAGGGCGTTGAGGGAGGCGGCGTCGTATCTTAGATGGGTGTTTTGAGTGCGGTGGGGGCCAGGGGTTCTGGCGCTAGGCGCGATCCAGGCGTGGACGGGCGCAGACGGGCTTGCCCTTGGTGTGCCTTCGGCACGCCAGTGGCGCGGCCGCCATAAGAGGGAAGGGGGAGGAGGGGTCAGCTGGGAGGCGGGAGGCGGGAGGGAGGACAACGAATGGGAGCAGGGGACGCGGGGACGCAATGGGGCAGCGGCGGGAAAGCGGGAGGCGGGAGCGCGGGAAAGCGGGAGGCGGGAGAGCGAGAAGGCGGGAGGCGGGAGAGCGCAGCGGGAGAGAAGAGGAAAATCAGAGGCAGATCACAACAGGATAGAAAGGCAAATCTGAAGCAAAGCACAACAGGAGAGAATAAGGCAACAGGAGAGAAAGGCAAATCCGAAGTAAGGCACAACAGGAGAGAAAAAGGCAACAGGAGAGAAAAAGGCAACAGGAGAGAAAGGCAAATCCGAAGCAAAGCACAACAGGAGAGAAAAAGGCAACAGGAGAGAAATGCAAATCCGAAGCAAAGCACAACAGGAGAGAAAAAGGCAACAGGAGAGAAAAAGGCAACAGGAGAGAAAGGCAAATCCGAAGTAAGGCACAACAGGAGAGAAAAAGGCAACAGGAGAGAAAAAGGCATCAGGAGAGAAAAGGCAACAGGAGAGAAAAAAGGCAAATCAGATGTAAAGTGCAATGGTAGAACCTAAGACCTACACACAAGTGGCAGGGGCCTGGGCAGGTGGAGCTGCAGCGGCGGGGAAGCAACCTACCCGAGGGTCAAGGGTCGCTTACACCCACTTGACACCCAATTTCTAGCCCGACCTCTAGCTCTACCCAGACCAACCCTGATAACATACAGTCCTTAATATTTTAATACCAATCTACATCTTGTGTCTCAACTAAATGTTAATACACATTATTTCATGCTTACCTGACATGGAGTCTCCTTGGATTTGGCAGGAGGAAGTATGCCAGTGTTTTACATTAGCTGATAATTCTGGGTGCGATAAATGTAGGGGGTTTCAAATCTTTTGAGGGGGTATCAATTCTGGAGAAACCACACCGCCCTCTAATGATCCGGCATAATGAAGACATTTCTTTGCTCATTTTTAAATTAAAGAAAAAACACTGACGTTTTTTTCACTGGTGGAGGGATCAGTAAACAGTGGTAGTCTGTAGTTCTTCAAGTACATACACCTAGTATAGTGTTCTGGACTCACTCTCCATTCCACCAGTAGGCTATATTGGCCGTTGCGAGGTTAAGTAAATCCATAAAAGGGACAGTGTGTTTGCACTGATTATAGCAAGATCCCTTCTAAAAGGTGTGAGAGTGACTAGCAAATTATTTTCCACCTAGTAGGTAGTCAACTGGTTTAGCTAATCTGTACATTTGCGGTACTGGTCCACAGCATTTTAGGCCAGATTTAAGAAAAGTGGAGCTACGATACATGTAGCTCCACTTTTCTTACAGCACCTTCGCCCCCATACGCCACCATGTGTGCACTGTATTTAAAATACAGTGCACCTTGGCGCAGTATAGGGGGCAATAGCATCAGAATTTCTGGCGCTATTGATGTATTGTTCAGGGTTAGCACCACAATTTTGGAGCTGACTCTGTACAGTACATACAGGCCAATTGAAAACAATGGTATATCCCCTTTTAATGCCTGCTCTGAGCAGGCGTTAAAAATGTTGATAAAAATGGTGCAAAAAAATCTTTTAGATTTTTTTGCGCCATTATTTTGGCCCCCTTACTGGGGAATGCCCCCTTGCATACACTATGCCTGGTGCAGGCATAATGTGGCACAAGGGTTTACAAAGTGGCACAATGCAAGCACTGTGCCACTTTGTAAATCTGGCGTGGCATTTTTTGCCATCTAATGCCATACTAGCATAAAAAAATGACGCTAATATGTTGTTAGATGGCGCTTGGCCCTCCTAAATCTGGGCCTTGCTTGTTTCACCAATTTTGAGCTCTAGAAAATACCTTTGAAATTGGATTTAGATATTTATGCCTGCAGGGGTAGCACAGAGACATTTTAGAGATGCGCGTCAATATGCTTTGCACATATTGATCAATTATTTTCCATAATTCATGGCATGAACTGTTTCCCATCAATGAATCACTAAGTTCAACAAATCGGCAGCGTGAAAAGTACAATTACACACATTTTTTAATCATTTGTTTTAAAAGACACGTTTTTCACCAATAAACAAAGGTCCCAAAAGACAGTCAGAAATACCTTGTAACTGCTTGGATTCTGGGGGCATTAACTGAAAGACCCTTTAATTTTCAAGGACATTTACCCATTGATATATTTCTATTTTTCCCACAGGGAAAATCCTAGAAGTCCCTGCGCATACAATCCTGCAAAATTTATTTCGAGATGACTTTCACATCCGGTTTAAACTCTGAAGACAGCAAATACTTGCACTTAAGCGGCATAAATGCATATGCATGTGAAAACCATTACGTGGTCCAGTTAATGACCCTCAAGGCTGTGATTTCATCGAAGTTCACTCTTCTACCAATAGTTACCTTATGCCCCATCCTCACTTCTAAACATATTTCTGCAGAACATCCAAAATCCAAAATCGGGCGCCAACGCCCTTTGTGTCCCTGGGGCGCTTTGTGTAACACGGCCCCAGGTCTGCCAAACCAGAGTGACCCAGCCACATGTGTACTTAACTGCATTGTTTAAATAGGTTTAGATCTATTTAAACATTGCCATCTTTCTCAAATAATTGTGAAAAATTCTGAGGGGGGCCTAATGATTTTTATTTTTCAACTGGGGGGGCGCAGCATTAAAAAGTTTGAAGACCACTGTCCTAGAAGATGGTGACTCCCCAGAGAACTCACTATTGGGGGTCGTATAGTGAACGTGCGCAGTCGTGCAAGTCACTGCCTTGCTACTGTTTTTGTGTGACTGTGTTTTCTGAAGTGGATACCTTTAACTCGGAATTTCTCCGAGCCAGTGCTAGTTCAGCTAGTTCAGAAATACAAAAGCACCTACTGCTCATTTTTTCCCCAAAATATGTTGTCTGCAGCTCCTTCACTAACTTGGAGAAATTCCGAGTTAATTGTATGTGCCTTAGAAAATGTACTCGCACAACTGTACACAGTTTCATATGATTCCTGATGATTCGCACATTTCACCACTCCTGCGATTGCTAAATCCGTGTCACATTGGAAAGGCTAAACCGCGGACAGGAAGTCCTACTTGCCTGGAGACTGCAAAGACACCTCCATTCATAGATCCGAAGCAGGAGAGGGCAACGAATATTGGTACAGCGAGAGAGAACTTTCCCAACAATCGCTCTGCAAAGGTCTATTAAAACAAGAGAAAATGAACATTGCATATTATCAGGAAATTATAATAAAGCCGGAGAGTAGCACAAAAGAAGCAATTTTAGATCTTATCCTCCTCAAACTCCCAAAGCACTGAGGCAATATTGGCTTAGATAAAGATGCACTAAATTACCTATGAGTGGTTTTCGAAATAGGTGAGAGGGAATTACCATAAGCGCTGTTACAGCACTTTATTTTAATTCAAAACCTTTTTTATTGCCTTCTTTTTGAATACACTCGGAAATCAGTCGCTGCTTTTGCAGCTGGTAGAGTGAGCATCTCCTGAGATGCTGCGCCCATTGACCCTGAAGTAATATTCTGTGTTTTGCACTTTTAAAGAGAAATGCTGCTGCAAATCGAAACGTGCCGAGAGTGGCTGGGCTACAACATAGTCTGTTACTGTCTGCTTATTGTACCGTCTGAGTGTAAGCCATGCTGCTTCATGGCTGAAGCTGAAATCTTCCTGTAATCTGTGTAAGCAGAGATTTGTACATTGTTTCTGCCTGAATGCATCAAAAGACATTGTACATGTATCAGATGATTTCCAGTCACACGAGGAATGGTATAAGAGGCTTTTTCATGTTAATACAATTTTAAAATGCAATCATGTCAAATTTGAGATTAATAAGATTACTGTACTAAGGACATCATTGGCATAATTCATGTAAGCAACATGTGAAAAAAGAGCCAAGGCTTGATTTTAGGGTTTAATGGTCACGCACATTCTCTAATTGTTGGCACAAGCTCCAAATCATTAGTTGGAGGAGTCTTCTCTAGTGGATAATCTGCTGGTTAAATTGTCACCACCACACAATCCATATGGCAGAGTGAATTCTGCGCATGGATTGTACAATTTGTAGGAGTAATCCAATGGAGACTGGCACTTTCCTAACAAACAGAAGAGTATCCATTAAAAAACAGCTCTTAGATATGTCTGTTGCGTCAGTGAACAACCCTAGCACATTTTGGGCCCTATAAATGATTTAGAGATTGACACATTTTTTGAATGCTTGATTGGATCATACATTGTTTCATTGTATCAATGGTTGATTGATTGGCTGACAGTAGGACACATGCATATCAATCTACAATCTGATGAACCTCTAGGAGTCCCACAACCAGAAAGTAAAAAGGGATGCATTTCAACAGAACACTATTCGGAGAGTATCTTGAAAAAAGTGGTAGCATTCCAAGGACAGACTGTCTGAAATATTATTAATTTTAAAACATTGGTAAATGCATCAGGTTTCGCCTATGGAATTTATATTATTTTTTTGTGTGTTTTAAGATTAAGCTTGGTGAGCAGTTGTGCAATATTACTTCTTGAAAATCCACATAAAGTGTTATGACTTGTTTATTGAGAAATCCACTATATTGTGCAGTAACAGTGGTAATATAATGTGGGGAGATTAGGTAAATGGAGAAGGACAAAGAAAAAAAAGCATGCTGCGGGAAGCAAGTTTGATATGCGTGCCATAATTGAGCAAGCTCATGAACTAAACTTGCAAAGAGCTGTGAGGTGCTCCCATCCCGCCTCAAGAAGATAACTTAAAAAACGGGTAAGGAATATGAGACATACAATATTCCATTCAAGGAACTGGGTCAGCTGTGTCTGTGCTAGTTCATGCTGTGGGTGACTGTTTATAACGCAGCAGGTTTGAAAGCTCTGGAACAGGGGATAAAAGGAAGTGCGAATATCTCAAGGTGCTTGTCGTTGGGCCAGGGCACAAAAGTATTCAGAATACATGTCATCCAGTCCTTGGTGAGAGAGGTAGTTTTCTGCAGAGTACAAGAAGAGGCGAGCCCGATGTGCTCCAAAATGCCAGTCTTCACTGGGAGAAAGAGTAACTTCCGTAAATGCTTGGTAGAGTCGTTTTCATACCTTAGATGGAATAAGGTGTAAGGCAATGCAGAGAGGCTGACTTCGTAGCTCTGTGCTCCTCTGAGAAATGTTTACTGTCAGCCACCCCTATCTCACACAGAAAAACATGCCTGCACCAGCCACCCAACAGATACGAACATGGAGAAAGGAGTGTGGAAGATATTTTCTCAGAGCGACGCAATTAAGGCCACGGTTGTAAAATGTTATTCCTAGTTTTATAATCTTCAGCAGTGCCCTGAGAGCAGACTTGGCTGGTGCCCACTATCTCTTAAGCATTTACAATTAAACAAGTTCCAAAATATTATATTTTATTTTAAATAGATGCCTGCATCCTATTTTCAATAGTTTAAATGTTAGTTTAAATCATTAGAGACTTTTAAAGAAAGACTTGAGCTAGAACAGTCTGCTCATGCCTCATTGTTCTGCTGTGGAGGCTGTGTGAGCATGACAAAAAGAAGAGCCGGCATGAAACTGATGCATCAGAATACACACACCTCATAGAGACATACTTTCAGGCCAGGCAACGTCCTGAGAGGTTGCCATATTAATCAGGCAATATGAGTGTATCAAAGATAATATTAATAAAATTAAGAGAAGAGCTGGCATGAAACTGATGAGACGCATGCAGTTCCATACAAGAGGGGGGTCGCTTTGAGAGCTGTCGGCTATGCAGACAAGGGCTAGGCAGGAAAAACATCAAGGAAAAAAGTTCTGCTTCAAAAGTGGATGAAAACAGTACTTGGGTCTCAGACACTGATGCAAGCAAATACATGAGGAAGAACAGGAAATAGCATGCTACAGCCAATAGAAACAGAGTAAAAGTAAGTGGTAAGCACAGGAAACAAAAGCAAGAGGGTGGTATATAAAGCCCTTGCAAGATATATATGAACAATAGATTTCACAAGCATAGTGTAATTGCTGTGCAGGCAAAACCTAAAAATGGAATACAGGTTTGCGGGAGGGCCGATTTCCCAGGCAGAGCCTCTCCGGTGTGGATCGGTGACATTGGAAGTTCATTACAGGAAGTGTTCACAGATCTGAGAAAAAACAGATGACAAGCCACTGCCTGGAATGATAGCTGAGACCGGCGTAATAACCTTTCGACTGGGGAAGTGGGTAGCACTGCACCGTGTAGAACTATGGGTGTGATAGTGCTCCTGCCCAAGCAAGATGACCTAGGCCAGAATCCAAAGGAGTAGCAAAACTACTTCTCCCAGAGATATTAACAACGGTACACCACAGGGTCAAAAGGCAGGCCTAGTGTCAGGTGGTAACCAATCAGAACACCTGTCTGTCTGTCACCATGATTAGAGCGGTGGAGTAGAAGTGATGAACATAGAAAACAGACCATTGAGAGGTCTTCCTGGTAGCTATCTTGCTGTGGGGTAAAAAATTGATAATTATCTTGATAAGTGTCGTTAGATTTCATTGCCTTATTGAGATATCTTTGAATCTGACAGGAAAGTCAGTATTCTGTATTAGTAAATACACAATCCTTGTCCCAATATCTTGATGTTTTCAATTTCGCTTTATATATGCTGCTGTGGTGTGCTGCACTATATATTTAATGGCTCTGTCTCCTAAAAACAAGTGCCAGCCTCTTATGCACTCAAGTGGATCCCTGACACGCCAGGGAGGACCGGTGAGTGCACGTTGCAATTTAAACAAGAGCTGTCACTCTAATGAAATTAAGTTGGTCCCTGCTGAATGTGCCCATGTGTATCATAACTGGTGCTCCAGCAAGAGATTTTGGGATCACAAGGTTCACGGTGAGACCAGCACAGTGTGCTATGCCAACAGCACTCGGGCAGCACTGGGGTGCTGAGACACATGAAAGAAGTTCCCGCAAAGTTCAGGGAAACAGTACTTGGCTCTCAGGACACTGATAAGAGCAAATACATGAAGAAGAACAGGAAATAGCATGCTACAGTCAATAAAAACGGAGGACAAGTAAGTGGCAAGCACAGGAGCCAATGAAAAAGCAAGGGGTTGGGATGTAAGCCCCTTTTAAGATATATACTAACAATAGATTTCACAAGGCAAAACCTAAAAAGAAGACACAAAGTAAAACAAAGACCATCTCAGAGAATATGTGCTTGCCTCTAGTTTGCATATAGGCTCAAATCAATCAATGCTGACTCACTCAGAGTCCGGTTTCCATGTTAAGATTAATTTTATTCATACAACTATATGTAAAATGTTTGGTAAAAGGAAAACCTGTGAGGAATGTAGCACTGAAATTAACTTGAGTATATTGAAGCAACAAGACTAAAGACCTCAGGGCCAGATTGGACATTTATGTTGTTGGGCTTTTTCCTGTGAGGCAGAGCCACTGGAGGCCATTTTTGAAAGTTCAACGCCACTGCCTCTGGCTCACAGGAGTTCATGGCAGCAGGTACATCAGAGCACAAGAGAGAGAAATTTAGGGAGTGGGAGAGTGAACAGGAGAAGATGAGGGAAAGTGAGAGGGGTGTAAGCAAAGAAAAGAAAGGGAGATACAGAGGGAGAAGGTGAGAGAGGAGAAGAAGGAAAGGGAGAGGCTTACTAACTTGAAATATTAATTCTTATTGATTATTCAAGTTAAGAATATGTCTTTGTCACCTTACCGGAACACCTGGATATCATCAATGTACTTTCACCACAACATACCTTATGAAAGAATGGGTTTGTATAATTAAGGACCATTGTTTATTCAAAGCACTGCACATATAGGATTGCTATACTTGGATCTCATGGAAAACCCATTCATATACCCTTGATCTGAAGGGATAATGCACCTTTTAACTGAAAAAGTTCTTTAAAGTACCAGATAGCAAATTTAATGACACAAGTTGCATTCAGTGTTCTGTAATAACTATTCAATCACCATTAGCATTTCTCCCTTGGTGATCTTTGTTTACAGTTCCTCAACACCTAGGGTCAAATTAATCTGGGTTGATTGATCAGACGTCAAGTGGTTTGGCACATTATGCACATGCTTGTTGTCACTTAGATATGATGGCATCTTGAGGACATCTGGACTTAAAAAAATAACCATTCACATATATTATTATGACCAGACATAGGTAGCCAGTCTGAAGGAGAAGAATGTTATTGTGAATTTTTCAAACTGTATAGATACTAACACCACCACCTTATTTTTTGAGATCCAACTTGCAGTTACTTCTTCTTGAACCCGAATGTTAGTTCCTCTCGTAGTATGATATGCCAATAATTTGGTATGGTTTGAGTCACCATGCAAAAATGCCAGATGACATTTGCTACCCCTTTATCAGTCTCTTTGTTTACTTTGTCATTTCTTTGTGCGAGTCCTTTTTGGCTTGACATCAATTTTTAACACAATCTAAAAGGTTTTTAGCAATCTACTGCAATTTCTCTAGGTCCTTCAATACCACATTTGCACAGATAAAATCATCTTGTGGAATTACATGTTCAATGAACATATAGCTACATTTCTTATGTAATCCTCTGTCTGTCAGTTTTTATCCTTCTTCTAGCTTAGGAGACTCAAAAAAGAACTGTAATTTTATCTTTTTAAAAATTCCAATCTAGTGATAAAATGTTCATATGGTGTGATAGAAACATAAACCAGGTCTTTATGAAGAACCAGTGTTGGAGGATGGTTATAAAAATAGGTAAGTATGCACCTACCACTAGCAATAATGCCCCAAAGACAATGAGAGGTCCAATCAAGGTCTCAAAACATCAGCCCCTGGTAGCTTGGCAATGGGCATGCAGGCTTCACTTAGGAGACAGGTATGTAAAGCATTTAAATACACCAAATACACCAATACAGTAAAAAAGTAAGACACAACACACAAAAAACCCACACACATTTATCAAAATAGTAAATATTTTTATCTTTAAAATAATACCAATATGACAAAAATCCAGAGAACAAAAAGCTAGGAATTGTTAAAGATTAAATAAAAAATGGGCTTTCTAGTGCTTAGAAATCAATAGCACCAACAGGGGACATCTGGTCACGGTTGACCAGAGCAAAATTGAGCCTTTTCACTTAAAAACGTTTCTGAAGCATTTCTCTCTCAATGTCATGCGGTCCTCCTCAGCAGGCTAATTTCGATGAGATGGTGTCGGACTGCCTTTCCATGAGGCCCCAGTCAAATCCTGGAAGCCTGAAGCTTCAGTGGGGTAAACCTGAAATTCCGGCAGGGTCGTGGTTGAATTTAGTCAGATTGACTCGTGATGTCGGTCAGTCCACTTAAGTTGCTTGAAACTTCTCCAAACCTCTAGAACTTATTTTTGAAGTTCCTCTTGAGGGTTCAAAGTGTCAAAACAGAAGCTCAAGGGTCTACAGGCTCTGAGATGGTCTTTGGAACTTTAGAACTACAGTTTCCGCAATGCACCTGGCCAAATCCTTATAAGTCTGCTGGACGCACTCAAGGCTGGGGACATTTGTGACAGTTGGTGCAGGCAAGATCTGTTAACCTGTTTCTTTCAGTGAGTCCACTCCTGAGTCATGTTTTAAGCAAGGAGAAGTCCTCAGAGCTGTTGCTCCACTGTGCAACAGCAGCAGTACTTCAGAGTGCAGTCCTTTGGGTTGCAGACCAGGGTTCCAGCAGGACAGTCCTTCTTCTTCTTGTGATGCAGCCGATCTGAGTTGCAAGGCAGCTCAGCCAAAGTTATTCAAACATCTTGGGGGACAAGCATGAGGGCACCCCATCTAATGAAATGCATGGTGCCACCCAAAAGTATGACAGCTTTTTCCAAAGTGTGGCATTTTCTCGTCCTTTAAAGCACTGCACTACAAAATCCAAGATGGATGATTTTAATACAGAGGAGCAAGACCTGGATAAATCAACCTACTGATGTGGCTTATTTCCAAAAGCACCCCACCCCTCCAGAGAGCTGCAGATTTATTTCCTGGGCCTGCTCTCTATATGTGGGGTACAGGGTGAGAGGGCACGCCTGACTACCATTCCTTTCGGTCCTGCTTCCTTTGAAGCCCAGTTTGATTTACCCAACCCCCTTCCTGGCCTTGCCTCTGTAGCTGCAGGCCTGCCCATCAGACAACCTCTACAACAGTGCAGGCCACTTATCACCTCATCAAGGCAGCCTGCCTAATCCTGTTAAGGTTGACCAATCAGGAGAGGCCACTAGCTGACTGGAATTTGGCTTACAGAAAAGAAAGTCCTATAACTTATTTTCTGTATTAGTTATTGCAAATAAATTAAACAGTGGCAAGTTGTTGGATTTACCATTACCAATCTCTTGAGTCCTTTCGTGATACATATAGCTTCTTCTTAGCAATACTTAAGCCTATGGTAAATATTCTCATGCTATCATATCGAGCTAAGTATCTACAAAAAGGAAAAATGAAATGTACAGTTTTTCCCTCACCAGGGCATATAAAACATCTTTTATAAGGGCCTGCTTATAGTTACATGGGATCCCACCCCTGGGGAACCTGTGGGAGACCTTAGGGAATGACATATATGTAAAATTAATGTAGATTAGCACTTTGCAAGTACTTTTAATTCCAAAGTCAAATTTGCATACATTTTACTTTTTAAAGACAGTCGGCAAGTCTGTCTAGGGTCCAATGGCCTGATTTTTGTCTAGCTTGCCACAATTTTTTAATCCTCTCCTTAAGCTCTGTCTAATAAAATCACTCTCAAATTCAGGTTAATTAACCCCTTTGTGTGCTAACTCCTGTCCAAATTTGGCTCGGAGATTGATCCTAGAGGTACTTGGTTCCTCATCTTGGGCATGTAAGGTTCAAATGATCTAGGGTAGATCAGTTCTTGCTGAATGTTTAGTTGAGATAGGGTATGGTACTTATCTTTCACATAAGGGTATGATGATTTATGAGACAAGAGTAGCTATTTTTAAACATCAAAACATTTGAGTTGGTAATAAAGCATTTATATTGAGTCTGTTCTGTGCTGATTTCCTCTAACAATTTTTATATATGGTTATGAAGCACCCATATTTAACGGCGGATACTTTTTGCCAAAATTTCAATCAATATAGCATCGGGCTCTTTTTAAAACAATCTTAATAATCAAAATTAGCTAGTCTTGTGTGCATTTCAACACTAAATAAATGTGAAATTTAGTTTATTAGTTAAAGAAAATATACATATAAAAACATACAAGCAACAAAATTGTCAGAACCATACCTATAAGGGTATAAGAACATGATACAAAAGCAGACTTAAAAACAGATATAAACTCTGACCATCGCAAAGAATTATAAACAGAGTTCTTGGCCTCACCAAGCTCATGGCATTGCACAGTGACATAAACACAGCATTAGGGTTTGATGGATTCACAGCATCAAATTGATACCTGCCCCTCAGTGGCAGAATATTTAGAAACCTGGAGTAGAGACACATAGGTATCATACTATAAAGTGTGTAGTGCATGGCAAAGTGCAAAGAGCAACCTGTTCCCCTTCTGGGCCTGAACACCTTGTATCTGTCTGGGGGATTCAAAACAGTGTTCCATTTAAATGGATTCTGAGTTACAAAGGCATAGACATGGTAAAAATAAAAGAATGTGGGCTAGGGCGTATCCGATCAATCATAGCAGCAGATAATGTGCAAAGCATATTATATTGCCAAAGGAATCCTTCACCCTCTTTCCCCCGTCATAATAGGGCCACATGATAATTCAATTGTAAAGTGACAAGTGAGTAAGTATAAAGCATGACCAGCAATGAAGGGCAAACTGGTGGTCCTTTGGATATTTGGGACATCTCAAATTGGATAGAGGGCAGAATTCCCCATGCTTGCCAGCCTTGTGTGCCCCTTAGCAACCTGTCTTTTGGGAGCCCAGTATGCCCAACTGTGCCAAGCTATTGGCACCATTCCTGGGTTGAGGCGGACTGGGGCCTGCTTGGGAAGGTCCTCTACCCTATTCAGGGCTGTACAAATGTCAAGGAACTGCACCAGAAAGAACAGAGGATGGGTGGAATACTGAACAATGCAAATATTCATCCCCAGTCACAGATCTGGGTTTAATCCATTGTTTTGTTGCCCACCATGCCACCCCAGTTTGGACCCAGCCTTATGCAAATCAGTCTTGACCCTGCTCCCCATGGGAACAGTCAAAGCCCAAACTGCCAGGCAAAATCCTCCGTGGACCAAAAACAAGCATCCTGGGACTGGGTGTGGGGTATCACTACTTATCAGCCAGGCTAGCTTTAATCTAGTGATACAGTGAGCACAGGATCCACGTCTGGGCATACCCTTACCATTTACAGCAATAAAAGCAAGAACAGATGATGGATGGAACACTGAACAATGCAAACATTCACTCCCCAGTCACAGATCTGGGTTAAATCCATTGTGTTTTTGCCCACCATGCTACTTCAGTTTAGACCGAGCCATATACAAAATCAGTATTAACCCTGCTCCCCATGGGCACAGTCCAGCATGAGCTGCCAGGAAAAGGTCCTCCCTGGACCATAAACAAGCATCCTGGGACCGGATTTAGGGTATCATTCCTCATCCACCAGGTTAGCTTGAATCTAGCGGCAAAGTGAGCACTGGACCCACGTCTGGCCATACCCTTCTCACTTACAGCAATAAAAGCAAAAAGAACAGATGATGGATGGAATTCTGAACAATGCAAACATTCACCCCAGTCACAGATCTAGGTTTAATCCATTGTTTCTTTTGCCCACCATGCCACCCCAGTTTGGACCCAGCCATATGCAAATCAGTCTTGACCCTACTCCTCATGGGGACAGTCCAGCCTGAACTGCCAATTAATTAATTAGCTTCCAGAATTTCTTTGGATCGTTTGCTTTGAAGAATGTAGAAGCTTGGCCCATAATGCTTCATGCCTGCTTTTCTTAAGAAACCAGACCTCAAATTTCAGCCTCCTGTGGTCAAGGATAATACTTTTAACAGGGCAGGGTTTTGAGGAAAAAGTAGCAATTGGTCAGAGAGATCTACTGTTCCAGGCTGTTAATAGGCAGATCAGCCTTGGTACACTGAAGGCCCTTTAATAATTGGTGCTTGCACTTTTTTTTTCCTGGTGGGCAGGTATTTTGCCACCAAATGCTCAGAGATGTATTCCAAAGTCTTCACTGGGTTTGATTCACTGGTTATGGCTTCTTCCAGGATCTCTATGCATCAGCCACCAAAGCATGACCATTATCTGCATTATTTGTGATCCTCCTGGAACCTTACTATCTGTATGCCCCAATGCAGAGAAATAAATGTAACCAGGGTGGGTTCAGATGCCTGCTTAACTCAAATGAGTAAGAATGTGATCGAAATAATGTCCTGAGACTCCACGTTCGACAAACTTGGTAGGCCCTTGATTAGTTTTAGGATGTTTGCTCAGTTTAGAATATTATATTATTAACTGGATTTAAATTCTGGAATACACAATAGGCTTGTCTTATGGCCATAATGTTCCATGGGATTGAGGAGCTTGCCTTTAGTGGTTCCTTGTGTTTCTGCACTAACTTCCCCTTCAGTGTAATTTAGCAGTGACGTTTGAGCCATCTTTTTCTCAGCACTGGTTCTGCACTGACAACAGCATGGCTTAACACTAGGTACTGAACTTCGGGAGCTGGGCACAGGCCTTCCTCCCTCTTGAATGGCTTCTGGTTCATGACACACCAATTCAGCACCCAGTGGGCTACAGTTGCCTCCCTCTGGCTGTGGTACTGTTTCTGGCCTTCAAGAAAATTTGAAGAGCCATTGTTAGTGGGTAGGCCGCTATGAACAGATACACAGCAAGGCTCCCCCCCCCTACATCATCATCAATTGTAGAAAGCCCTGCTACTTAATCCGAGGCCTTTGACTATCCACTTTCCTCTGTATCTGACTTAAACTCCGTGCTGCAATTGTACTGGTCTGAGTTAGCTGTCTCACTGACTGAAGGCAAGGTTCCTGTGCTCTCATTTGGTTGTCATCAAAAACATACAGGAAAATGGATCTTGCAGGCTGGGCCCAGTTTCAATCCTTTTCTGGCACGCTTGCTTTCCTGATTCATCAGGCGGGAGGTACCGGCAGATTGACTGAGTTTGACGCTTCAGCACTGAGATAGGTGTTGGACTCCTGGTCCTGACGCAGCCTGCTTGGCCATCTCCTTGTGTGTGGTCCCCCCTCATCTCATCTGACATACTAAAGTAGCTCTTTTGCACTGTCAGGTGCAGCAGTGTTAGCCGGGGCATTATTTTGCATTATCCAACTGTGCTGCCCAATGTTTGAGTCCAGAGCTCTGTCATTCATTGCACTCTCCTGGGTCTGAGTGGAGTCTTGCAGTTTTCCTGCTAACAATGTTACTGATCCATTGGCACATACTGTGGGAAAATATAGATATAAGTAAATTAGCAAATTACTGGGTCTAAGATAGAAGAGGGGATGGCATCTGTTCTTGTTTCTGTGGAGCAGGGGACCTGGGGGATCTAAGAGTGTCCTGGTTTGGTAGAGTGAGAGTCTTCCTTTTCATAGGCAGAACCACAGACTATGGGGGGGAGTCAGATGTGGACCCAGGTCCATTTCTATTGTACTGTCCACTGTCCTGTTATGTTGACTTGACTGCTGCATTACCAACATCAGGCTGTCCTCAATCATAAAACTACTGTTATGGTGGGGCACTTTACGTCATTGCCATTTAAAGAAAATAAAAGGCTGAGATCTTTGATGCTTTATGGGATTTACCCTGACCTGGGGACCACTGGGAGTCCTCCCCATATTACTCATTTCACTCTGGAAGTTTTCTTTCATCGATTGGATCTTACAATAGATTGCAGGGTGTTTTGCCATTTGGCTCTTTATGTCTCTTTTTGAATAAGAGGGCTCATTACAGGAGGCCTCAAGCTTTCTATTTTTGGAGCCAACTTGTGTACAGGTCCTTGTGTTTCTAGACTTCATCATATGGTCGGCCTATGAAGTAATAGTACAAATGAGGGAAAGCAGGCACAGCTATTGGTACTTTGTTGCCCCTTAGATTTCCCTTGGCTGTCACTTTGCTGTCACTGTGTTTTTTGTTTTGTTTGTTTTTTACAAATCTGGGTACTTGGTTTTATCAGATAGAGTCTATTGCCTCCCCAGTCCTTCTAGTTCACAATGTGCTTTAGTTCCTTCCCTGGGGTACTTTGCTCCAGCTGCACCCTAATTAAGACAAATTAAGAGCCGACATGCTGAACTGCAGCAAGAGAATATAGTGAATATTAAATAGCCAAATAATTACTGCTACACTGTAGCAAAAACATGTCTGGTATAACTGGTGTAGCTTGACGTAGTTTGGCACCTGGAATCAACCTGAAATCAGTCAGCCAGTGAAAGTGAGAAAAGGGAGGGGAAAGAGAGAGGGTGGGAGAGGGAGTGTGGGCATGTCTGACACCTCAGGCCACACTCAAACCAAGTTTGCCCACTTCCTTGATGCATGGAGCTCCGGCTCTCTCCTCAACCCACATGCTGCGCACTATCACCAGGGCTTATGGAAAAATCCAGATGCCAAATGTCCAGGACCACCCTCCTGCCTGCTACGCTGTTCACACTGTTCTCTCTGGCTCGCTTCATTGCTTGTTGGTTTTTTACTCGGACCAGTTTTACTGCACGTTGTCTGGGGGACATGGAGCCTCAAGGACTGGTGGCCGAGGCTGGGGTGACTGCCTTGCATTGAGGGCATTAAAGGCTGACTTGCGGAGCTCGGTCCCCTTCGTTCTGCTTGTCCTACTTGGGCCTTGCTCGCATCTCAAGTCTCATGTATGAGTGCATGACTCATGTCATCCACACTATGTAACTCCACACTTTTCAGAAGCTGATCTGTTTAAAAAAATATGCTGCTCATGCATTGTGTTGGAAATGGCCCTTTTGCAGGGTTATTCCCAAACCAGAGTTAAAGTGCATATGCTCTCTGTCTAAAATCTATTGGTGATTGGTTTATCCATGATTGGCATATTTGATTTACTAGTAAGTAGTTAGTATAGTGCACCAGGTGTGCCGAGGCCCTGCAAAACAAATGCTACTAGTGGGCCTGAAGCACTGATTGTGCCACTCGCATGAGTAGCCGTCCAAACAAGTTACAGGCCTGCCATTGCAGTGCCTGTGTGTGCAGCTTTACACTGCCATGTCGACCTGGCAAGTGAACCCAGTTTCCAGGCCCAAACCTTCCCCTTTACTTCATGTAAGTCACCCCTAAGGTATGCCCAAGGCAGTCCCATGTGTAAAGTGCAGTGTATTTAAAGGTTAGGACAGATACTGGTGTGTTTTACATGTCCTGGTAGTGACATGCTGCTAAATTCAGTTTTCATTATTGCAAGACCTGTCTCTCATGTAGGGTAACATGGGGATTGCCTTGAAATACCTTTTGAAAGCAAAAGTCCCATTGGGAACAGCTAGATATAAAATACATCTTTTGGTGAAGTTGTTTTTTGAATTGTTAGTTTGAAAATGCCACTTTTAGAAAGTGAGCATTTTCTTCCTTAACAATTCTATGTCTCTGCCTGTCTGCTGAATATACGTCTGGGTCAGTATGATAATTGGGCTGTTTGTGCATTCACTCTAGGCAGTCACACAAAGGGAGCAGAGGTGTGCCCTGCATAGCCGATGGTTATTTTTTCTAAACTGGTTTGGAGTACGTTTTTTTTTTTTCACTGTGTTACTGTGTGTGAGCAAATACTTTACACATTGCTTCTGAGATAAGCCGGATTGCTCCTGCTAAGCTAACAAGGGGGTTTGTAAGGTTTAATTTGGCTGCCTGACTCCCTTACCCTGACTAGAGTGAGGGCCCCTTCTTGTGCAGGCTGCAAACCACTGCCAACTAAAGGCCCCATTTCTAACACATTACATTTAAGCTGACTGCAGATGCTTTTTCCATCATGTGATATGGTGCATTTTAGTTTCTTTTGAACAAAGAAAGTGCTTACTAATCACCTACGTGTCCAAATAGTGGCACTAATTCAAAACGTTCCTCTATATTATCCTCACCATAGTCTGGCAAGTCTCCGCAATAGTGTGCAGCATTGTATTTCCACAGTGTTGGGACAGCAATGTCCCCTCTATGATATACAGTCATGTTCCCGTGACTTGCGTGCCCAAGTGTGTGTATCTGGTATCCTGTTTTTCAATTTTAGCCCTGTTGTCACACTAATTTAGCATGTGCATAGAAGCCTAGGCTGTCCCTAGACAATACAAAGCTTCTCAGTCTGCTTGCTTACTCTGTCACCTGCAGGTCCTGGCACTGTGAACTATTGTTGTGTTGGGCAGTGGGACAATGCTCTCACTGTATGAGAGTACACCCAATGTTACCATCAATTATTTCAAAAGAAAAATTTCATAGTGTTTGCTGACTATGATTCACAATTATTGTGCTCTATCAGTCATGTACATGGCACCAGAGGTGTGCCCTCAAGTGACAGTGACTTCCTACTAACAGGTGACATAAAGATTTCGTTTTTTAGATCTGACTTAACAGCACTGCTGTCTACAAGGCATGTTTTTATCAATGCTTTAAAATACACAAACACTGGTTGCTTGCTTCACCTGCCGGTGATTTACACTCTCACTTCTTGCTGTTGACTGTTTTTGCCTGACATCAAATATTTCCGTTGGAATTCCTGAGGGACTATCTTACATCTGAAAATCCAACTCAGTCATCATGTTGTCTGTCACATTCACTTCTTTATCTCCTGTGTGCATTCTGTACAGAAAGGAGTCATTTTTTCTACTTTTTCCCCAGCACTGGCAAATTCAATACGGCAGGCGAAAAGTCCATAGTGTCCACGTGTGAACCCATACCCATTTAGAGAACATGCCCATTAATAAATCACACTGCCGGGCATGAACCCCAGGAAAAGAAAAAAAACTGTGAGCACTGAAGAGCAGAGGTGAGATTCAAAAAAATGAAACAAATACAAGGAAAGCACAGTATTCAAACATGCTATCATACTTACTACGGCCACTGCTTTCGAGAGCAGCAATTCCTCTGCGCTAATTGTTGTGAAGTATGCCACATTTGTGAGCACATAACCAATAGTGACAATTACCATGGAGATGCATATTGCAAGCGGTATAGTTCTAAAATGAAAGAAAAAAATAATGAGTACATAGTTGCATAATCACTAAAGTCTACAGTAGCTCACACTAGATGAGAGGATCAGATTCAAAATCCCGGTCTACAAGGCTACTCTGGCCACATTCTGCCCCAACAGAAATCTGTGCTCATCAACAGGACACATCATCAGCCAATGATCCTACAAAAAGTTGGAACATGAAAGAATATAGCTGGGAGTCCAGTGTCACAGGCTGTGGGCGATACTGAGTCCAAGTTTGAGGGTAGATCCAAGCTACACAAGATTCAGAAAAGGACTGGAAGCTGAAGTATTCCAAACTGCTTTTCCTGAACTTGATGGGAAACGTGAATTATGAATATCAGACTGGGGTCCCCTTGAGCCGACCGGACTCCACTATCTCCTATCCGTTTTCACAGGTACCTTTTTTACTTACAGTTATCAAAACATTAATTCAATCACTGTTCTTTCTGCATCACATCTGCTGCTGCAGAGCGCTCACTTCAGAAATACAAATAGTGCCTCTATCGCAAAGCCTTTTGTAGATGTAATTTGAATTTACACAAGTAAATTCCAATGCAAGTACTCTTGTGAAATTCCTTCATTATGAAGTTGTAGTCACAAAGGCTTAATAAATATATATTTATCAACCCAATCTAGTTTAATATTACATGGAAGTAAATGCTTTCCCAGTGAGTAGGTGTTCCAGGGCAGAACTTTAATTAAACGTTTGCGTAAAATCACGAGCCTTTACTTACTCACAAAACTCTACAGTACGCATTTCTACTCTAGACAAAGTCAAAATATACTGATGTCAAAGATCACATCAGTTTCTAGAGCGTTTATTTGAAGGAAAGATTTTGACCCCACCCACCAAAATCTGTATTGTTTCGAGGTTTTAGTAGTGTGGAGAGAGTGGAATCTTGGAGCACTGCTACTTCCAAACAAAGGCACCTAAGTTGTTGTGGCTTTATTGAAATATGTTTCATTTATTGTAGAGGACCAGGAATTATGTGTTTCTTCACTTACAGACCACAGTTAGCTGACCCCCTAGACGATTTGTATTTAAGTGAGATATTAGGAATGTTGCCTGCAATTATTATAGCCATTCAGTTATGTTTTATTTGCAGAATAGAACACGTATGTCCAGATATACTATGGCATGGGACAGTTGCATATTACTTTCCAGTTTTCTTAAGCTGTCAAGAGGCGCTTTCATGGGAACAAAAAGCATTTTGCTCTGGTATGTGCTTCATTATATCAAGGAGGAGTCACC
Organism: Pleurodeles waltl; assembly: GCF_031143425.1. Taxonomy (NCBI): domain Eukaryota; kingdom Metazoa; phylum Chordata; class Amphibia; order Caudata; family Salamandridae; genus Pleurodeles; species Pleurodeles waltl. Next base: position 521,413,026 of record NC_090437.1, on the reverse strand, counting down.
TGAGCTGATCATCGGAAACACCGATATGTTCTGATGGTAAAATATTCTGTCTGGGATTTGTGTTAAAAAAGCATCTCCTTGAAGCAGGTCTTATTAAGGGGATATGTGTTCATTAAAAAAAAAAAAACAAGCATAGGATAGAAAGTATAAAAAAGTGGTGGACGTTGGTAATAGTTTTTATGGAAATAATATATGACAGTATATGATGGTTTTAATATTTGTTTTTGCCTATGTCGGCATAAGATCGAACATAAAAAAAATGAAAACCGTGTTGTTTTCTTCACCTAATACTCATAAATTCCCCGACATTGTCTCTTCTGCCGCCCCTTTGGTTCCTTTCCTCCCTCATATTCCTCTAGTTCCTACATCTAAGTCAGGGATGGGTCGTTCTTTATTCGGAACCAGAAGAAAACCATGATAATATCCCCTTCTCCTCAGAAAATCTGTCTAAACCTCATATTGACATTTCCAAGATTTGGTAAGAAAATCATAACTTAAGTAAGGAACGATTCGCCTTTAAATGTACATACAGCAAAAGGCCTTTCAGCAGTCACACGAATCACCAAAATGTTAATATTCGTTAAAAGTCTGAAATATTTCTCACGTTACAATAAATTCTATCAAAAATATCTTCAACATGTGTAAAGCTGTATGTATGTGAAGTGCAGCGCTGACTTCAAAGTCTCACTCCCACAGCTAACTTGCTTATAAAGTGTATGGCAATAGTTCGATTTTACCCCTTACTTTGCACGCAGCAAGAAATAAGAGGAAGAAGTTATCATCTTTTTAAAATCCAAAATGGCGAGCAATGGTAAGAGAGAGCTTTGTTACTGTACCAGTAGAGAAACACCTTTCATATGGCGATATGAAAGAAGCAGCGGTATGCCTTCTCTACTAGGTGACACGAATTTTCAACACAAGGCCCACATTAGGTACCACAGCTGATAAAAACGCTATTTTACATAAACACTGAAATTCTATTGCTCGAGTGCTACAATCATAACTAAAGTGTGTTTAGGCACTGTTCACAGGCTGTCTGCGCCTGCCTGTATTGTGGATGTCCAGGTGCATTCAGTATATTTTACAGATGTGCAGGCCAAGACATACATAAATGGAGCAGCTCTTGTTGAAAAACAATACGGGGCCAGACGAACATGCTGTGGCATTTTTGCCCTCAGAGATACAGTACAGTAATGTTTGAACGAGAACCTTCAAACGCCAAGAGTAGGTACGGCCTGCGACCACTCATCAAAGATGCTCTGATGCAAAATCCCCCGGCCCAACCTGCTGTTGGTCGTTGTCTACACTTGAAGAGCCATCCTGCTGTAGAGGGAGCTGTGAAGAAAGTATAGAAAAGCTATTGAGCTCCTGACCCTGTTTATTTAAAGCAAGTTGCTCTTGCACCTGTGCTTGTTTTACATAATTGCCTGTCCTGCATTTCTCCATTGTCAGTTATGAACTGTCGGCCCCAGAGGAAGCATAACTTTTTCTGTAACTAGTTACATAGAAATGATCACATTTCAAAGCAAACTGTATTTTAAGGAAAGAAATAAAAGAAACACTTCGACTTCAATTTATTGAGCCAACTGTGCCTTTCACAATTGTGCTGAGCAACAGGAACCCCTGTTGATAGTTGAACGTTTTAACCAGTTAACAGCAGAGATTTGAATGCGAGTGGTGTTCGGAGAAAAGGAAGCCTTTGATACGGTCTTCTTTTTTTGACACTAGGACCTCGATGGTATAAAAATTGCGCAGCTCCAGATTTGCAGATGGTCACACTAGGGCCCAGATTCTGGTAGGTGACATGCAATGCAGCGCAGCACCCACAGTTGCTGCGCTGCACTGCTTGACAAGGAGAGAGCAGGGGAGCGCCATCGATGCATAGAAATGACACTCTCCTCCCCCTTCTCTAGCCCCAGCACTGTTTTCAGCTGCCGTGCGCCACTCACACACCTTAGGACCATAGTGCTAGGGTGTGTGTGTGAGTCTAGCATAGGTTTTTGCACAGTAAGGGTGTCCTTCCTGTACAAAATACTATGCCTAGACAAGTACAAATGCTTTTCCAACGTTGTATGTGTGCTGTGCAGTGCAGCACACATGCAAAGTCAGAAAAGCAGGTGGAAATTAAAACATTTCTGTGTTTTGCGTACTCTTTTCAAAGATGTAAAATTTTGGCGTGAAACTCTTTCTTCTGATGTTTCAGAATCAGGTTTAGTGTCAAGGTACAAAGTAACGCAAAGCAGTGTTTTGCGCTGCTTTGCCTTACTTTGCCACACAAACCAAGGCAAATACTAATTTGCGGTGCTTTGTGAATGCCCAAAAAACCTTAGCGTCGGTTTAGAATTAAAAAAGTAATGCTAAACCAGTGCTAAAACTTTGATAATCTGGGCTTTAGAAGTCATTCACAGCACAGAGGCACAAAAAAAGCCTGCTTTCAGCGAAGCTTTGCCGCGCACTGAGTTACAAAGGAGAGTCCAGCGAGGGATTTGTACTCAACTTTCAATACAAATTCCAACATATAGGCCCTCATTATGACATTGGCGGTAAATCCCACTTATCGCCATGCTGACTGCCTCCAACATGCTGCGGCAGATAACCGCTTACCATATTATGACATACACATACCAATCAGTCAATATTCAACCACAGATATAACTGCGCCACACCAAAGGTCAGTGAAAAAGTGGCGGTATCAAAACCCACACGGTTGCGCCAACAGAGCAACGCCCATCACATTATGAGTCATGAATCACCACGGCAGACATTCAACAATGGTAAACCATTGGCTGTACATACTGCTGCACTCAAAATACACACACTCAAACAAAACACCACCATATTGGACAATTCAAACTACACACACCTGACACCCATACACACACCACACCCACTCACCCACACCACTATAAAACACATACCCACATTACCCACAACCCTTTGCGACTGCAAACAATTGTTACCAGCGAGAGACAGCAAGAGCACCCACACACCCATAGCCACATACCACCATCACCTATACAACACCCACACACCTCCCAACACCCCCCCAACACATCACCCTACAAACCCTCACCCACACTACTCACACAACACCCATGGCACCACAAAAACACCCCAGATTCTCTGAGGAGGAGCTGAGGGTCATGTTGGAGGAAATCATCCGGGTAGAGCCACAGCTATTTGGATAACAGGTGCAGCAGATATTCAGTGCTAGGAAGATGGAGCTATGGCAGAGAATTGTAGACAGGGTCAACGCCGTGGGACAGTACCCTAGAACAAGGGATGACATCTAGAAGAAGTGGAACGACCTACAGAGGAAGGTGTGTTCTGTGGCAGCAAGACACCAACTAGTTGTACAGAGGACTGACAGTGGACCCCCACCTCCTACCCCACAACTAACAACATGGGAGGATCAAGTCTTGGCAATCATGCATCCTGAGGGCTTGGCAGAAGTAGGAGGAGGACTGGACTCTGGTATGTCAACTCTCAACTATTTCTAGAACCCCCCTACCTGCATGCCATCACATACCCCACCCTCACTCCCATCACTCCACCACCTCCAACACACCCCACCATCACATCTCACCCATACCAATCCCAAGCCCTGCATGCACCACCAATGCATGGACACCACTCACAAACCTGCATGGACACCTATCACTAAAGCATGCACACCAGAGGGAAACAGCTAGCCCACCGTATAACAACTCACATAAGGCAAAGCTGCCAGGGCAATAACAACCATAGAGGGCAACCCACCCATGCACAATATGTCGCACACAGAAACAATAACACTGCATTTACATCCCCACAGGTATCCCAGCCAATGTCACAAGAGAAGAGGTGGCAACAACATCCAGTCCCCCCACAGAAGAAGCCCACAGTGATGACAGCAGCTCTGCTCGCCTGGATCTGGATGACCAACCTGGCCGATCAGGGACCTCCGGACAGTCGGTTACCCAAGCCCAGTCACACCCCTCAGGAAACACCACCACAGCACCCACCCAGCCGGCCCATACCTCTGTCCCCAGGACACGTCAATCAGCAGTGTGTCCACCTCTACAGGTACCCCAGGGCACTCCACAAACCCAGGACAATCAGGGACCTGGGAACAGTGGCAGTGGCTACACGGTTCAGGGAACAGAGGCACAGGACAACAGAGAAGCTGGGAGGACTGCTGTGCGGCAGGAGAAGGACATGCCCAGGGAACCGACTCTCCAGGAGGCACTCACGCGATCCTGGGAGCATACCAACATTCCCAGGATACGCTAGGCCAGATCATGGACAAGTTGCAGGGGAACCTCCAGCTGCAGGAGGGACAGCACCTGTGGATCAGGGAGGACTTGAAGTCCATTAACACCACCCTGGTCTCCATTGCAGGAGTGCTGGCAGACATGGCCAACATTCTGAGAGAGGCAGTGTCACACCAGACCACGAGACTACTGAAGAGCCCTCCACCTCCCCTGCTGCTAGTGGACAGGAGGCTCTGCCACAGGATCAACAGGCCACCAGCACCCCTCCCCCTGCAGAAGGAGAACCACCCCGCAAACATTCCCTGCGATCCAGGCAGAAGCCAGAGACTATTGCCTAGACCCCTGACAGGTAATAAGACTCTCCTGATTGTCACCCTTGTGTCCCACTGTCACCCTGTCCACCTTGAACTGCCATTGCTCCCCTTTCTATGCCCCCTTGGACAATGCACCTGCTCTACAAATAGATTGGACTCTACCCTGGACTTTTCCTCCATCATCAACCCAGCCCATTGCATTTCCCACTTTTCTTCATAGCACTTCAATAAACACACTTTGAAAAAATACAAGTATGGAGTATGTCAAATGATTTAAGCATATTTAACAAGGTTTAAATATTGCAATTCAACTGTACAGTAATGTATACATAGTAAAGGCCTGTACTTGGCTGCAGTGAACACACCAGAAGTGATAGTGGGGCACCAACATCTACAAATGGAGATGGCAAAGGATACAGTGAGTGGCAATAGAAGTAAGAAGTCAGAGCCTGCCAGTGACAATGTCAAATATTAAACAGTCAATGAAATGTGAAGTTACACTGTTTTACCTGTGTGTCATTGGAAGTATTGATGTATCATTGCATTTCTGTTGTCCTCATTCTCATCCTCTGCCTCCTCATCTTCACTGTCCACAGGGTCCACTGCTGAAACACGGCCATCTCCAGCCTCCTCCTCCTGCAGAAAAGGCACATGGTGTCTTAAGGCAAGGTTGTGCAACATACAGCAAGCCACAATGATCTGGCAGACCTTCTTGGGTGAGTAGCACAGGGATCCACCTGTTAGGTGGAGGCACCGAAACCTCACCTTCAGGAGGCCAAACGTATGTTCAATTATCCTTCTTGTTCGCCCATGTGCCTCATTGTAACGTTCCTCTGCCCTTGTCCTAGCATTCCTCACAGGGGTCAGTAGCCATGAAAGGTTGGGGTAACCAGAGTCACCTGCAAATATCGAGAGACAACTCTTAGCCACCCACTAACCCTTATGGCCCACACCGTATCCATACACCAACATCCACTAGATGGGAACCAGGACTCACCTATTAGCCACACCCTGTGCCTCTGAAGTTGGGCCATTACATTTGGGATGCTGCTTTTCCTAAGGATAAAGGCATCATGCACCGACCAAGGATACTTAGCATTGACATGGGAGATGTACTGGTCTGCCAAGCACACCATCTGAACATTCATCGAGTGAAAAACTTTTCGATTTCTGAAGACCTGTTCATTTCACCGGGGGACAGGGGACAAATGCTATATGTGTTCCATCAATCGCCCCAATTATGTTGGGGATATGTCCCATTGCATAGAAGTCAGCCTTCACTGTGGCCAAATCCTCCACCTGGGGGAAAATGATGTGGCTGCACATGTGTTTATGAAAGACAACACTCTTGTCAGAACGATTGAAAACATTGGCTGTGACATTCCTGCTGCCAAGCCCACTATCACTTGGAAAGAACCAGTTAGAACTTGCACAAGAAGGGGGATCCCAGTTTGGTGACGGATAGCAGATATCAGGTCAGGCTCAAATTGGGCACACAGCTCTGTGATTGTGGCCTTGTCAAGTCTGTAGGTGAGGATAATGTGCCTGTCCTCCATTGTTGCCAAGTCCACCAGGGGTCTGTACACGGGGGTGTCTCCATCTCCTATTCATCCGTAGCGGGTGCAATCTAGGGGGCAAAAGAGTGAGGAGCCGGTCATTATCTGTACATTGTAACCACTACAGTTCAATGCATGATGTGATTTTTATAATTTATTAGTGGCAGATGTTCTGAATGTACCATTGTGAACTGTGATGCATTTAGGACCCATGGCCTGTCCCCCCCGCTGAAATGGCATCCGCCTGTCCTGTATGGAGGGACAGGTGGATGTGAGGTAATTCCACTGACATTGTGCGCCTTTGCAGGCGGTGGTCGGGAACCGCTGTGCAACTCCTCATTGGTTATCATTAGGCCCTATGGGTTACAGTGGCCAACGGTGATGTATGCCAGCGGTGACGGTATGCACCTCCACGGACGTAACTGCCATTTTCTATCTGTACATTCACTTGCTACCTGACCTTCAACAGGAGAGGACCTACAATGCATGTGCTGGTGTGACCTGTGTCTGGAACCTACCATGGCTCGTGTAACTGGGGAAAGGTCCCCTGCCTTCACCTCGGCGGAGTTGGAGTGAGTGGTGGATGGGGTCCTACCCCAGTGCCGACTGCTGTTTGGGCCTCCAGACAAACAGGTGAGTACACTGTGAGCATGATGCATGGGGTAGGAATGCATGGAGTGCTGTGTGTGAAGGCCTCGTGTTGGGGGGGTTGGTGGATAGGTCCTGGACAGCATGGAGCATTTATGCTGGGCTATGTCTGTGCGTAAGAGGAATGGGAATGGGTATGGTGGGCCATGAGTGTAACAGGCAGGACGGTCTAATACCTTTCCCTGTGTATATTTCCTCCGCAAGTCAGCGCCCATCAAAAGAAGGGTATATAGCGTGCCTTCGCCAAGGACATGCGGACCCTGGGGCTCTACTGCAGGCAGAGCACCCACTGTCAGAAATGGTTGGAGGACCTGAGACGCTGGGCACGGAAGACGGCAGAGGCCTAGCTGGGGATGGCCTCCCAACGAGGAAGGGGGGCCTGTCAAACCCTGACCCCCTTGATGGCCCACATACTGGCGGTGGCCTATCCGGAGTTGGATGGGTGCTTGGAGGCATCACAGCAGCCACAAGGGGGTGAGTACAATGCCCATCATCACTACTTATGCCTGGTGGGGTGGTATCCAGGTGGGGGATGTGTACCTGTAGGTGCCCGTAGGCCAGGCCTGACATTGCAGAGTAGGTTCCATGTTGGGCAGGGTTCTGATGTGATTTTCCTTCAATCTAGCTAGTAGGCATCCACTACTGGGTAGGGCTCTGTGGGCCCAGGTATGGTGCAGTTGGTGGTATGTATCCCTCCCCATGCCCTGGTGACTAGCATTGCTACTGGTAGTGCATTGCCTAGTGCATAGGGCTGTTCCCTGTGTGTGACTGTGTTGTGTACGCCAACAGTGGTGTTGGTGTAGCAAATGAACAAGTGTATCCTTTGTCTATCCCCCCTTTTTGTTTTGTCACCCTGTCCTTATGTGCATTAGCATCATCTAGAAGAGTAGCAGAGGCACCTGCGACGGAGGGAGCTGCATATCACAGGACCCAAGAATCAGAGTCCACCGACAATGAGGGCACCAGTGGGATAAAGTGTGAGGGGAGTACCACGGTGGAGACAGGAGGGGACAGTTCGGACACGGATACCTCCTCCGATGGAAGCTCCCTGATGGTGGCGGACACCTCTGTGCCCACTTCAGCTACAGGTACAGCTGCCACCCGTGTACCACCACTGCCCTCCCAGCAGCCCCTCAGCAAGATGCCCGTGCCCGCTCACCCAGGAGGGTGGGCATCTCCTTCGCCTCAGGCACCTCAGGCCCTGCCCCAGTGAGCCTCCATCCCTGAGTGAGGAGGCTATTGACCTCCTGTGATCCATCTCTGTTGGGCAGTCAACCATTGTGAATGCCATCCAGGAGCTGGCAGCCCAAATGCAACAGACCACTGCACTTCTGGAGGGCATTCACATTGGATTGGCAGCCCAACAGAGATCAATCCAGGCTCTGTCTTCCTCTCTGATGGCAGCCATTGTCCCTGTTTCCACACTCCCCCTCCAACGTTCTATAACCAGACCCATTCCCCTCAACCCCAACCTATCCCAAGCACACAGACAGACATGCATGCACACAAGACAACACACAAGAGTGGCACAGGCAAACACAAGCACCACACATCATCCCACAGGCACTCACACAAACACCACCGAGATACAGACATACCAACATCCACTGCCTCCACTGTGTATCCCTCCTCCTCCTCCTCCACCTCCCTTCCAGTTGCGTACATCATCCACTACCACCATCACCACCATACCTAGCAGAACACACAACTCACCTGCAGACACCACCCCAACAGCCATGCACATTTCCCATGTGTCTTCTCTCACTGTGTCTGTGCCCCCCTCAAGGTACACAAACGCCAGCACTCAGACACCCAACAGTCATCCACCTCACAACAGCATCCAGCCCATGCACCTGCACCCAAACACAGAAAACACCTCCCACAACCACCCTCTTCCTCCACTCCCAAACCTCCTCCCTCTTTCCGCCCCAATGTCCCTAAGAAGCTTTTCCTCTCCACTGTTGACCTCTTACCTATCCCTCCTCCCCCCCGTCCTTCACGTCTGGCCATGGTGTGTAAAACCCAGGCAAGTACCTCAGCCAGTCAGACCACTGGCCCAATAGTGTACACAGCAACTCCAGTTGGGAAAGGATCCCGGGCACCAGGCAGCCACACAGAAAGGGTGCCTGCCCCAAGTGCTGCCAGGAAGGGCAAGGATCCACCCCCCAGCTGCTGAAAGGAAGGGAAAGGTGCCACTCATAGCTGCTGTAAGGAAGGGAAAGATGCCACCCCCAGCTGCTTAAAGGAGGGGGAAGGAGAAACCCCCAGCTGCTGCCAGGAAGGGGAAGGAGGAACCCCAATTTGCTGCCAGGAAGGGCAAGGGGCCAGCACCAGCAGTCAGAAAGGACAAGGGACCTGGTGCTGGGACTCAGTCGGAGCCCACACCACCAACCATGGTGGTGCAGCCGTCCGAGGCAGCAGGGGATTGGCTGGAGCCTCCCCCCACCACCAGCTCAACCATAAGCACTGCCACCAGCCCCACCACCAGCAGCAGCAGCACCAGTGGGCAGCCATCCGAGGCTGCAGGGGAAGGGCTGGAGCCTCTCCCCACCACTACCAGCAGCAGCAGCACCACCACTGCCACCACTGAGCAGCCGTCACCGCCGGTGGACAATGTGTAGTCCTGTATCCATGGGCTGTTGTGCAGGCTGCCCCTGCAAATCCTGTGGGTATGACACCCAGCTGAGAGTCTGTGACCTTGCACTCCCCAGACCTGCATCACAGGGCACGATGCCCCCTGCAGAACCAGTGGAGATGCCATCCACTCACCACATCCTCCCCAGGATGAAGATCACAGGGCACAATGCCCACTCCAGAACCAGTGGAGAAGCCATCCACTCACCCTATCCTCCCCAGGATGAAGATCACAGGGCACAATGCCCCCTCTGGAACCAGTGGAGATGCCATCCACTCACCCCATCATGCCCAGAATGAAGATCACAGGGCACGATGCCCCCTCCAGAGCATATGGGCAATTCACCCACTTGAGAGACTGTGGCCTTGCACTCCCCAGGACCAAACACAGGGCACGTTGCCCACTCCAGAACCAGTGGATTTGTTCCATCTTCCAGCTGAGGTGCTCTCCGTTCCCCGTCCCACTGAGGTGCCTGCCTATTTTTGAACTGATGCCCCTGCAGTGTTCTCTCCGGGTTGTTGCAGGAGACAAGTGGGGCCTTGGACTTTGTAATGTGGCCCTGTGGCCCACGAACACTGAGGACTGGGCAATGTCCCTTCATTTGTAAATATGTACTTAGGTTTGGATTTGGATGCACGTATTTCTACTATATTTATCTTATTACACGCACTTTGATCTATTGCTGTTGTCATTGAATTATTCCTGAGGGGTAAGGGGTAAATATGTTATGTTACTGCATCTGCTTGTCTGTATGGTGTTGGGTGTGTGTGTGTTGCGTGTGTGTGTCACTCTCTTTTTCCTCCCTCCCCTGTGTGCTAGGCGGCAGTACTCACCGTGATCGTCTTCGCCGGCGTTGATGTTCGTGGTGGAGCAAGATGTAGAAGAGCATTGGAAAGATATGCAGTTCGGGCTCCATGACGTTGTGGCTCTTCCCAGAGTCTCCACAGGTGAGTCGTTTCCCCTCTGTGCAGTGTTTCTGCCAGGCTTTTGATTTCGTTGGTACCGCCCCAGAAAATGTGGTGGATTGATGTGTCATAATACAGTGGGTGGAACATTGACTCCCTCTCTGTAGGCGGCTACCCCCGTGGTGCCTGTCGATTCCGCCCTGGTGGTCGGTGTGTTAAAGTGGCTGTCTGTCTTTCTGAGCTGTTTCCACCATCGTCATATTTTGGTGGTGGTTACCGCCAGCCTGTTGGCAGTATTACCACCGCTTTATCACCGTCAGCTAGGGTTGTAATGAGGGCCATAGACACCATCACAAGTGTAAACCGTGCAAGATGTGTGAATTTATGTGACTTATAATTTTCGTGTAGATATATCTTGCAACATAGTGCTTACCACCTTTTTGAGTCTAGTTTGAATTGGTATAGGAATATGGCACAAAGCAAAGTTAAGCTATTGAAGTTGGTCTTGCTTTGCATAAAATCCAAGGGGTGTTTTCACTGGCCTTCTCCAGACATTCACCTTTTACATAAATTAATGTGAAGTTTGCACTTTGTGGCAGAAATAGGGTTTGATGCTACGCAAGAGCCAACTAAAACCTTTAGCATAGGAAAGTTGACCAATGATGTTGGTTGTGTGGTTCCGCTTTTTAGCATGCAAGTGCAAGCATAAACCTTTAGTAAATCTAAGCCTAGATCTCATGTATTTTGTACCCTGCATGGCTTCTCTTTGCTAAGCAGTGGTCTGTAGATTAAAAAAATATAGACAAGGAAACAAAAAAATTAAAGAACACTGTAGGAAAGTGGATTATTTTTTTCAGGTGGGCAGTCACCCACCTGAAGGAATGATAACACTAATTTATCAAAGTGAACCCCAAAAACTCTAACATCACTAAATTAACCTGAGCTCAGCCCAGTAAAGAAAATCAAAAAAGCAAAAGATAAAAATCACACTCCGAATAAAAAAAAAAGATATTGCATTTTAATAAAAAGAATGAACCCAAAACTATCACACTCCTATAAGGGAAACCAGAATAAAAAGAATGACACCATAAAAAAAAATTGAAATAAACGGAGACCATAAATATCAATTTTTAAGTTTAATTGAAAAAAGCACCAAAAGGCAGTGATTACTAATGATAGTCTATTGATGTAGTAAACCGGGACCTACATGCATTTTCATGCTGACTGCAATGGTGCGCAGGTCGGTTGCACTAAGCAGGCTCAAAGATTTTCCCTTCTGACTTGGTCTTTTTTATGGAGCTCAAAATTCTCCATCAGGGCCACTTTTAAGGTTCCAGGACCTCAAGGACAGCTCTCAGGGGACAGGACACACTCCAGTTTAGGCCACCAGCAGTGTCCCGTTCGGATCCAGTTGTTACTGGTCAACTGTTCACTTCAGGAAAAACAACTCTTGCAGCTTGTTGTCTCCTTGTAGCCAAACAAGAAGTCAGCTAATTAACTACTGCAAACCTTCCTGATTACTATGAACTCCCAAACATCCTTTTAAGAACTTCTCCCGCTTTTTTAGCCAATTTACCTAACAGGCGCACATGTTCACTATTCCCAATAACAATTTATAACTTCCCTTTTCTAATCCACTCCCATTATTCTATTCCTTCTCAAAACACCACTAAACACACAAGAACTCAAGAGCACAAACATAACAAACTTAGCACAACTTTCCCAAAAGGAAAAAAAGGAACCTCACATTGCTAAGGACCTGATATGCTAAATATCCCGTCCGCTGCATTACAAGTTCCGTTATATTTTATGGAACTTGTAGCACAGTGAACAGGCTATCCGTCACGTTTGTGACAGAGTATTCCATCCACCAAGATCTTCATCAAGCCATATGTTTCTAACTATTTAATTCTAATGGTACGCACAGTACAACCTCATACCTCCAAGGTACCCGCGGCTTCAGCCACCTCCGCAGTCAGCATCATACAGGCTGCTGGAGGGAGCCCGCACTTTGTCTTTGCTCCTAACAAAGCAAAGTGGAGTTCTCTGCCTGTAAAAGTGTGAGGAGGGTATGTCTGCACTCTCCTGTGCAGGGATCACAGTGTTTTAGGGGTGGGCTCTTCAGGACATTGTATATTATATCGCCCCAGGGGATGGAGTCCCCGGAGATGATATTGGCACAGGGAGTGGGGGTGCACAACCCCTCTGCCCTTCTATCAGTTCTTTTTTGCCTCATGTATTTTGGTTCCCAGGGCTCTTGGTGAATTCGGGGGCCCACTCATGCTACCCCCCCCAAAATATAAAAATGAAAAGAAAGATCCTCAGGTCCTGGCCTACCCCAGGGGTCTCTTTTAATTATAATGAAAATGCTGACACGCTATTCGTTTTTAAAGTTTTTTTTTTTTGGTCCCTCTGCTAACCCCTTATAAAGCCTACCCACTAATATTTTGTTTCAGAATAAACACACACTTTGTAAAAGATGAGACCTGCACTCTGGAGCTGCGTGACACATTTATTAGCTAAAAATTCTCTTTCATTCTGCACATCCAGCAATTGGGAATCATTCCGGAAACAGCAGCCTAACTTAGGCTAATAAATGTGGAATGCAGCCCCGGAGTGGCTATCTCATTCTCATGAAGTGTGAGTATTGTTTATTCAACAGCACGTCAGCAAGTGCATATCCCTGTGCACCTAATGTGATTGGGAAGCACACCAGCAACCACAGCTTGAAATTCTATCTATCTATCTATCTATCTATCTATCTATCTATCTATCTATCTATCTATCTATCTATCTATCTATCTATCTATCTATCTATCTATCTATCTATCTATCTATCTATCTATCTATCTATCCACACACACACACATATATATATATATATATATATATATATATATATACTTATATATATATATATATATATATATATACATATATATATATATATATATATATATATATATATATATATATATATATATATATATATATATATACATATATATATATATATATATATATATATATATATATATATATATATATATTACCTTGTGGCAGTCGCCACTTGGTAGTTATAGTTAGGACCATGTTTCCATAGAAAAAGTGTTTTTGAAGTTGCCTATATCTTTGGCACCATTTGACGAACCTTCACACAATTTTCCCCAAAAAGTGTTGTGGTGATTCTTATTGTGCAAGGAAAGTTTTGGGGACCTTTAGACATGTCTACAGCCCTTCGGCAGTGCGCGATAGTGGTGGAATTCAAGTATAGCAATGAAATATACGTTAACAAAAAACAGAGAAATTCACTGAAAAAAATAAAGGTTACAGGGACGTTTTAGTTAGGTTCTGAATTCATTCATACAAAACCATAGAAATGCAGCAGTTATAGTTAAAGTTCTTTCAAATAATTCAAACTCGCACCATATGTTTACTAGAACTCGCCCCTTTGCCATGCACAGCTAATTACTTCACATATTATATCATTGATGACTTATTCTATGCCATATTTCATATTCTCACTGCAACATTTGCAATAAAATTATTATTGAGACAACTGTGCATGGCAAAGGCGTGAGTTTCTCTAACTATAACTGCTGAATTGCTATGGTTTTGTATGAGTAACTTCAGAACCTAACTATAGCGTCCCTGTAACCTTTGTTTTTTTCAGTGACTATATATATATATATATATATATATATATATGAATAGATATATGTAAAGCCAAATACATGCATTTATTGTTAGCAATTGATTCATTTTAATGTTTTTCTATTTTTGCTGTTTAATAATAAAATATGTTGTATATATATATATATATATATATATATATATATATATATATATATATATATATATATATTATTTCTTCAACAGATGGACTGATAGCCATCTGACGGCTGCACCGATCCCATCATGTATCTCCCAAATCTCGAAATCAATTAATTCCAGAGCGCTCGTATTTAGTTCATGAATTTATTTTCTTATACAGGTAATCCAGAGTCCCGAGTAAGATGTCTGTCAACGCGTTTCGGCAAAACGCCTTCTACTGGACAGTTTGGCTACTCAGCCGACATCATTTTCATACAACTTTTAAGTCCTTCATTTGTTTCCATAACACTATAGTGTACTAAAAAAGCGGCGGCCATTTTGAAGTATGTAATAATGATTATTTAGATACAACGCTTAATAAAAGGAGGAACCTACATTAATGCCAATATTCACAGATAAGATCAGAATTAAGATTAGAAAGTACTAAGTAATAAATATTGAATAATAAATATAATAGGCAAAAAGACAATAGCTTCCAATAGTTCATAATGTTTGATCATATAAAAACATTAATCAAATAACAGGGAAAATAACAGTATAAATATAAACGAAGGAACTATAATATCATATTTTTCAATTTTTAAATATTTAAATTATCATCCGTTATATGTACATATAGTTATTAATAACTAATTAATATCCTGTATTAAAATTATGTTTAACAATGACAATGATTGTATTGTAGTGCTATAGTATACATCTAATGCCTATATAATCAAATCTGACTCCTCACTATCCTATATATATATATATAGACTATATGTGATTTTTTAAATTATAAATCTATTTTTTATTAAATATATTGTTATACACTTCTATTATAGTTACTTTTTCCTCTAATCATATTTACATTCACTACTCTGATGTATATTATTTTAGAAAGGAACAGACATTAATATACAGAGATTTACCAACTTTACAATACTATATTTTCTACATACAATGAGCTACTGAAGGACATAATGTATAAACATAAAAGTCATGTCATATGTAGAGTAGTTGACTTTTTTGTAAAATGTTTTATAAATATATGGAGACATAGCAAACATATATATGCATGTGATCTCTTATGCATACAGATAACAGTGCTATCTCTATTCAAAGTATACACTCACATATTTTCATATATGTACCTACTGATGCATGTATGCATATTCTGCACACACACAGACAGGCATTTATACACACCCCCACACACACACATATAACAGAAATTTCATGTCTTGTACATACGTTTGTGGTATACAGTGTTTACTTTGAGCTGGTGGTTGCTGGTGAGGACCACCAGCACTAATTGTGGATGATCTGCACTTTTTTTTACTGAGAGGCAGAGAAGGAAAAACACACAAAGTGGAACGATGGAGGAAGAGAAGGTCGGAAAACCATCATAAAGGAAAAAATTGAAACCTGCACAAGTGAGATAAATGGACAGGGAGTGTCTGGTAGTGTATTAAAGAGGCATGAGGTGAATTCAAGACTACGAATCCCTTAGTATTCAGTACGCCGACATTTAATTGCACCAGTCACATGCTTCTGAGCAGCTTGTTGGTCACTGGCACTCCTTCTTTCACAAATTAGGCACTAGT
The DNA here is from genome assembly GCF_031143425.1 of Pleurodeles waltl. Classification (NCBI taxonomy): domain Eukaryota; kingdom Metazoa; phylum Chordata; class Amphibia; order Caudata; family Salamandridae; genus Pleurodeles; species Pleurodeles waltl. Next base: position 521,397,295 of record NC_090437.1, on the reverse strand, counting down.
GGTACACTGTTTAGTGGTTATAGTGGTCATATAGGGAAGAATTGAGAATTGACTTCCAGTCGCGGCTCGCTGCCCTCTGAAGAGGCGAGGGGGACATTAAATAAATAAATAAATAAATAAAAACTTACCTCCTCAGTTGCCGCCGCACCACTTCTCTGTGCCTTGTCACTCCAGGCTGCAGGCACAGGCTTCCAGACTGCCCTGGGCCAATCGTTCCACTGCTCAAAGCAGGGCTAGGACTGGCTGGGAGCACCCAGCCAAGGAGCTCCCCCTCAGAGTGGGAGCACCCAGCCACGGAGCACCCCCTCAGACTGGGAGCCGGTGCAGGCTCTCTCCATCCCAGCAACTGTGTTGCTGGGCTGGCGAGAGCCTACTGCGCATGTGTGTTTGACTGGCCCGAGACGGCCGGCCAAACATACATGCACAATGAGGGGAGTGCTCTGTGCACTCCCCTCAGTGCTCCTCATCCTCAATGCCCTGTCCCTTTACAAGAAAACAAAATTAAACACAGTTTATTGTTATTTTCTTGTAAAGGTTTTTCAGCTGCTACTGCTGGCGGGGGGTGACACTCATCTGCCATAACAGAGGACCCGCCCCTGTTGACTTCCCTTCTGAAGCTGAGATGGTTGTAAGTGGATCTTAGGTTTGAGGTTAGTGAATTTCATAGTTTGATAGCTTTAGCATAGAAAGATGTTCCACTTGTGTTCTTTTTTCTGAAATGGTGGAATTTTGAAGGGGGTTCCTTTTTTGTATGTACTTGGAGATTTGCTTCCATGTAAAAAGTAGTAGTTTGTCATGTACTACTTTTGGGGTGAGACAAAACAGGTTGAATGTGGATGTTCTAGCAACTGTTAACCAATGTAGAGTTCTTTAGGCAAGGGAGATGTATGCTTGTGGCTTTACATGTGGGAGTAGTATAGCAGCTGTGTTCTCAATTCTATGTAATCCTGTCATGCTTGACAAAGGGAAAACATGAAATAGACTATTTGTGTAACCTCATTTTGACAGGAGAAGAGAGAGAGAGAAATTGTCACTTGGAACTTATAAAGAATCCTAAGTGTGCATAAATGTGTTGCTGCGTTTTAAGGTAAGAAAGCTTGATTTTGGGTATATCATCCATTTAGGCACTCATTGACAGCTTTATGTCCATGGTAATTACAAAGTTTCTTACCTTATTAGATATTTTTGGTGGTGGCCCTAGATCATCATACCAGACCCAGAGCTAGTTTCCAGTCGCCCTAGGTGAGAATTTCAGTTTTTGATGCATTCATCACCTCACCTTTTCACACATTTGTATTTGAGAAAAAGTCCCAGATATTTTCATGAATGTGTATTGGTAATCTGGCTTGCCACCGCAGCTGTCTTCAAAAACTATTATTACCAATTATTTAAAATTCACAACGTGACTTTGGTTATGCCCAAGGAGTACTACTTTTCTACTTTATGCTATTGACTGTTTAGTATATTGTTGGAAATTACTAACTCTGTGCCTGGTATTCCACCAGATCTTTACCTTCACTGCCCTATTTCTTCTGAACCCATTTTTGCTGGCCTTAGGACTCTGCCTATGTCTACTAACCAGTGGCAAAATGTTTGTCCTTTTCTTTCCAAATTAGTTTGCACATATTTGATACATTTAATATACATATAAGCACATAATATATAGTACTGCATGTACCCAGAGCCAGTAAATGCAATTCTACTAGTGGGTTGCAGCACTCATTGTGTCACCCACTATAGTAGCACTGTAAAACATGTCTCAGGCCTACCATTGCAGCCTGTGAGCAGGGTTTGAAAAACTATCATTAGGGCCTTTCAAAATTAACATTTTGCATTCATCATGCCTAATGTAGGCCCTAAAGACTCATTGGGAATGTTTCTTGGTATCTAAAAGGTAGGATGTCTGAACTTAAGATTCAAATGTCCTGGCAGTCAAAAACCCCACAAATGTATTGTTCATTGTTGGCAAGGCTAGTCTCCCATAGACTGACACTTGCTTTCCTCATTACATTTAATAAATGATAAATTCAGTATGAAAAAGAATTAGAAAAATATTTTTCCATTCATTTCCTGGTAATTTAAAACCATCTTTGATAGTAAAGTCAGATTTTAAGTTACTTTTTGAAAGTGTCATTTTTTTATTAAGTTGATATGTTTGTGCCTAAACCAAATGTGCCTTTCTGCTAGTGTCTGGGGTCACGTGACTGTTAACAGCTCTCCTGTGGTGTGATGTGCATTTCAGACTGTGACCAACACTGCTTTGGGTGTGGGGAAGAGTGTTCCACTCCTAAAGGAGGTGACCAGGTGCTTGCAGCCACCCCTTTCCGTGCTTCATACGATAGCCTGAAGATTCTACCAAGCCCTTCCTGACTTTAGAAGATGCCTACCCTGTCACTAGCAAATGCAGCTCACACCCAAGCCTTTCTGTCCCTTGTTTTATTAGACATACTGGAGCCAAGCACAGAAGAAAGGGGAGGATTGATGTGAGAAATTGGGCTTTGGTTAAAGGGGGGGTGAGCCCTTCTCAATCAACAGCCACAATCATCGTCATGGTGGAGCACACTCACTAAATTAACCTGTGCTTAATGCTCTGCTAGCTTGGCACAAAAACAGTCAGGCTTAATTTATAAATTAGTTAAGCAGCAGACAAACAGCAAGAAAGTGAAAATGCAACATATGAAACATCCCACAATAATTTAGAAAAATAGAATAAATGTGAATCAATTATTTGACAGCAAAATAACAGATATCCAATCAGTAGAACCATGGATATACAATTTTGAAAGTTTAAAGTCAAAATGGCACCAAAAAGCACCAAGCGCTAACTGGGTTTCTCTAGTAGTGTTGGACCGGGATAAGGTAACAAGTTCAGGCCGACCTGCGATGGAGTGCGGGCAGGCAGTGGCATAACGAAATTTGAGTGCCCCCCCTTGCACAACATATGAAGGGACCCCTCTCTGGACTCACTCAGGAGGTCTCAGACCAGTTGTCTTGCTCTTGCTCAAACTAAGAGGAAACAATGTCAAAGAATGCAGCATTCCTAGTCTGAGTAATGAATTTATTAAGGTGCTTGCCAAGTATAAAATAAAAGTACACATATATATGAAAATAAGCATTTAACTCAAATGAAGTAAAACATGTGTATTTACAAGAAGAATCCTAACACTTTAACAATTACATATAAAGATATGCAATGCATCAACAGTGAATATGTATTATTATATATATATATATGCATGTGTATATATATATATATATATATATATATATGTTCCAACAAAGCGGTCCTCACAGTTGCTGTGAGCAAGACCGTGTTGTCGAAACGCATAGGTGGTGGTGTTTGGTGGAGTACACGATTGGATTAAAATATATATATAAATTGTATATATATATTTATATATATATATATATATATATATGAACACTTCGTTAGGCGTTTCTCTCTCTGCACCTAAACGCCAATGGTGCTAGAATTGGACGCGCGCCACAGCGTCTAAACATCGAACACAACACCTTAAAAAATCATTAAGGCTTCCAGCACTCCACGATGGTTAACCAAAGGTTTATTTAGACAAAACAGGAACGCGTTTCGGCGTGGCCGCCTTTATCAACCTGCGGGCCGCCATTTTGGCCCCCTTTTATATATCCCATGTGCTGTAGTTTACTTAAAGCAACACCCTACAACATACAAATTATAACGTGTGGTTCAGAATACAAATAAAACACAAATAAATAAATACAAAGCTCAATATATCATGGAGAAACTGATGACTATATGTTGTTAGAGAATTAAACAGTGTCTAATGTTCATTGCCTAGTTCATATTATTGGACATTTGTTTAAAGGAGAGACCTCATATGGTATTGTAACAAATCATATGATCAATGAGATAACATTGCGTTTCTTAGATAATTATAAACTTTTCTTGTCACTGAATGTGAACTATTAGTAATGGTTGAAATAACCATATTAGCATGTATGTATAACTCTTCACTTGAGTTTAACCCAACCCAAAATGCAAAATCAGTCATCCTAGCCAGCACACTATGACCAGGGAACCCTCTGACGGCCAAGACAGGAGACCACACATAGGATAAAAAAAAATCCCAGGTAGCGCTTCCGCTCCACAGGCGAGTTCCTGTCTTAGCGCCAAGTCCCCCTGTCTTTTATACCTTAAACAAGCTAGGAGAGCATTCTAAAACACCCTCCCTTCTGTTACAAATTCAAATGCTGGCTGTACTTGGTCTATGTCGAAAACACACAAAAGAACTGGCCAGCCCCCAATGTGCATTCCAGAGACACAGCTCTAACTTTCTCTGCTGAAAACATTCCCAGCCTGATACCCTCTTATGTTTTCTGCATCCCCATAATATGTTCAAGCATGGTTTGACCCTGTTCTGGTGAGAAAAGCAAAATCACCTACTGGAAAACAATTTCTGTGTGGAAAAACGCTGCGCTGCCGCATTGGCTTCTGAAGCATTGCAGTAAACGGAGTCAATGGTCAAGATGGAATCAGTGCATAGATACACATAGCAGTACACCAGTGTACTGTGCTGAGGGGGCCCTCTAGAGCTCAGGGCTGCTGGATCCTTCATTACCCCTCTGCGAGTTGGGTACAGGGACCAGGTTAGTCCCACTGAGAGATGTTCTCTAGGTCCTTGAGGCGAAGCACTGTATTGCACTGTCGGTTCAGATGAGGAGCTGCAAGGGATGCAAAGGAAGATCCTGCATTTATTTGCATCATGCTGTATCCAGCCAATCAATGGCTGCGGGGTGCAGCAATGAAAATTCCTGCATCGCACTGATTCAAGTTGCATCACACTGTGTCAGTTCTGAGGAAACCCACAGTTGCGCCAAGAGGATTACATTCTCATGCCAGCCAGGGGTCTAGAACCTGAGGGGCACCTCTTGGGTATCAGAACTCACTCCAGTAGAGGCCATCAACAGGGTACAGGCAGCTCCAGTTGAGCCTGGGCAACTTGGTAGATGCAGGGCAGGTCCTGGGAGCTCCCTGTAGCTCTGAACAAGAGGCCCGTCCACTAGACCTTGGAATCGCTCTGGTGGTTCTGGGTTCAAGGAGCAGGTCCAGACTTCCTTCCTCATCCAGAAGAGCAGTCGTTGTTGCAGCTGGGAGTCAGAGCAATCTGGCTCAGAGCAGGGTAGCAGGACAGTCATTCTTCTGAGTATTCCACAGGTCCAGAGGTGATCTGAAGCATGGATCTGAGGGTCCCTTTTTTATACTTGGTGCTGTCTTTGAAATGGCTTCTGGAGTATTCCCCCCAGAGAGGTACTTGGAATTTCCTGCCTCCTTGTCCTGTTCCCTGTCTGCCTGTAGTTACAGTAGGCTAGTTTGAAGTTATTTGTGAAGGAGCTGAGGCAGTGTCTTTGAAATGCACGTAAAGCTGTGCACAGTTCCACCCATATGCTGCCTTGCATGAACCATCGTGTGGCTGTCTGGAAGGAATATACAAATGCCAATGGCCAATTGCCAGCTACACTTATTCACGTGTTCCGGGAGACAGGCTGAAGAGACCGAATGGTTAGGACTAGAAAATGCCAACTTTCTAAAAGTGGCATTTTCAGACCTGTGGCTCAAAATTCAACTTTACCATTAAAGAGAGTTTTAAATTACCATTTCTCAGAAACCAAAGATGATATTCCTACATGTTCCCAATCAAAGGTTATCACTTCATCAATGCAAAAAGATAACCACATTTTATCCTATGGTAGAGTAGGCCTAGCAACAGTGCAAAACAGATTTGTGAGGTTTTCACTATCAGAACATGTAAAAAAAAAAGCATGTGTCCAACTTTTAAAATACAGTCTGCCCTGCCCTATGGGCTGTTTATGGCCTACCCTAGGGGTGAAATATGTGTATAAAAAAGGGAGGTTTAGCCTTGGCAAAGGTTTACTTAGCCAGGCTGATATGGCACTTTAAAACTGCAGACACAGACTGCAATGGCAGACTGGCAGATCTGGGACATGTTTTAAAGGGTACTTGAGAAATGCTGCAGGCCCAGTAGTAGCATTTAATTATTTACAGGACTGGTTACATGTAGTACCACTTTACTAGGGGCTTACAAGTAATTGAAATGTGCCGATTAGGGTATAAGACAATTTTACCACGTTTAAATGAGAGAGAACCAGGACTTCAGCACCAGTGATCAGTGGTAAAGTGCACAGAGTCCTAAATTCATCAACAAAAAATTCAGCAAAACAGGAGGATAAAGGCAAAAGGTTTGGGGTGTACGTGCAGAGATGGAAAGATCCAACACTTGACCACAGCCACTTTCAAGGTTAGACAAAGTAGTGTTGTCCACCCGTAGGCTGGCAATGGGTACTCCAGGGGTCAGTTGGCTGACCTCCTGTCAGAGCTAGAGGGACACAACAAGCTTCCAGATGCCTCTCCTGCTTTGCAGTTGACCCAACCAAACTGGTCCTGATCTTCTCCTCTCTGCTGGCCTCTGTGAATGTGAGTCTTGATCCCGAGATGCTGTCCTTAAGGTCCTGCACACTTGCCTATAGTTAGAGTGTAGTTCTCCCTGTGCAACAGAAGTTATTTCTATATCTGACGCAGAGCAAACGGAAGGATGCAGTGAAGAGCCTCTTATCGTAGCACATTGCAGCTCCTTATCAGCTGCTTCATTGGATCCTACACAGAAAGGCACAGAACATCACAACTCTTGATGGGAAGCTATACCCCGCTCCAATGCAGAATGGTGCAGGGTGACGCAGAGACCCGCATTGCAGCACTTCTGTGCACCTGATCGATGAGTCGATAGACCTAACAAACACAATGTAGAGCTTTGCTTCATGCCACCCTGCAGCACCACCACAGACAAAAGGTACAATTTCCACTGGGCTGCATCCAGTCCTTCACTTGACCAGCAACCCATTCGGTTGGCCTGAACTTTTGACTTTATCCCACTCCTGAGCAACCAGATACCCGCAGTTAGCCCTTTTTTCACCTTAGGTTTAAACTCTCATAACTTCTGTTCTAATGATTGCAATTTCTTAAATATTGTGTCACTGTATTTATTAAATTATTCTCTGTTTTACTAAATTGGTTTGGGATCATTCTTGCGTTGTGTTTTCACTTTGTTACTGTTTGAGTACTGCATAAATACTAAACAAATTGCGGCTAAATTACACCTGGCTGCTTTGTGCTAAGCAACAGAAGATTAAGCACAGTTTTTTTTTTTAACAACTTTTGTGGTTCATCCTGATAAGGACTGAGATGATTATTTGAGGTGGATTCTCACCCTTTTCAACAAATTACCCAATCTCTTACTTATATCATTCTACATTCCTTGAAGTGATTAAACTGGAAAGCAAGAGGAACTACTTTACATTTAAAAAGTATACTGAAGGAACCATTTTTTATTTTTTATTTTCACTCCATCAAGGTCTGGTCTCAAATGAAAGGCAGACCTTTTGGCTTTGCCAGTGCTATTTTTGTGCAACAGTAAAGATCATAGAACCCCAATCATAATGTCACGATGTATTTACTCCAAAGCGCTGAATTCTAATAGAAGATCATCACGTTTATGTTTCTATTATATGGAGTGAATTAAACCCCCGGTAAAGTTAGTTTGAACAGCATTCTTACAAAATTATTTTCTGCATTGTATTTTTTTCATGAGTTTGGTGCTACAGGTTCTACAAAGATCCCATCTGTAAAGCTGATTCGTCAGTCTACGCGAGGCAATAATTACCAATGTATGCAAAATAGAGAAATGTAAGAGGAAAAACTCAGATCAGCTTGAGAGTGCCCCAATCAATCTTATGATGAAAAATGTAGAATTAAGTCACAGTTATTGGAAAGGTTACCTTTTAATTACGATTTGCTGACTTGAAAGTTATTTTAAGCTTTAAGAACCTTGCAAGGCAAAATAAAGTGCGATGATTTGCCCATTAAAACGTTCTTCTGCAATAAATTAACACAAATCAACCGAAAAGTTGATATGAAACTTTGCCCTACTATAGCTATGACGTACAAGAATATATATAGTAAACATTAAAATGATGACTGCTGTGAAATTCTATTGACTATAAGCAATTATTTTGAATGGTGTCCCAATTTATTTCCATGCTTAAGCCTCGAGCTTTATCTCTTCATCACAAGATGTCACTTTCTTCTACTTGGGTCCAATGGCTCTATCGTTTCAGTGGCATACGTTTTTATAGCGAACACCACATATTAAATTTAAATGTATTTTTTTGTCTTGAACATTTACACTGGAAATGTTCCACAAAGATTTAATTCCGAGCTATATTGACAGAAGAGTGAAAAAGAAAAAGAAAACCAGCAGGCACAGCAAATTGACTGTGACTGGGAAGCTGGAAAAAAGTACAGCAGAACATATAAAGTCCAGGAATTGCGAGTGTGCCCCAGTTGTCCTAGATATGGAGTTTGGAATGGCAGTTGTACTTGGCATCTTCCTGATCCAGGAGGTACATTTTGAAGGTGTTAATAGGGTATGTATTGGTCTACAGGGGCTGGATAATCAACTTTATTGATATAAAGAGGGAAGATTGTCGAAAGCTGGTGGAGGTGTATGGAGGCTTGGGGTAGGGAGGTGGTGAGAGGGGAGAGCAATGGTTGGAGATGGGCATGTTGTGTTAAGACTTTTTAAGTGCGCAAATATTGCAAAGGTGTCCTGGCACTGAGATAGAAAACAGCCACTATATCAGCCTAAATCTAAAAAAGCTCAGAACTAACAAAAGCATAAGTCAGCTCAATCTTAACATTCCCATTTGGAAGAAGGATTATAAACAGTACAACCAAGTTTCAAAGCCTTTCCAAAATGCAATTGAATAGTAGTTTTCTGCAGGGTAATGGGCAGAGTGTTCCACACCCACAGCCACCACTGAAAAAGCCCTACCTCATAAAGGAGCATGCACAAATTTGGGGACTGTGAGGAGGAAGGCGTGCACAGAGAAAAGGGACCTATTTGGAGTGTACATCTTAAAGCATAAATAGAACCAGAGTTATAAATAGCGTGGTGTACCATACAAAGAGATTAAAATACAATTCTTTTAGACAAAGAAAGCCAACGTAGCATACATGCAGCAGAAGAACATGAGGCATGGCAGCAGCCTTGCAGAGGCATAGCTCTGGAGTCCCCGGAACCTTTGTGCCTGATACTTATGTGGTACGCTTTGGAATATCATTTATGAAGTAGATAGGAAGCAGCACACCTAGCTAGAGACTACAGGTGCAAGGATGTTGCTTCTCCCATGCAAATAATTATCTTCACACTTTACCCTAATTCCATTTATTCATTTCTACTGTTCTTGTCATGTATTATATGTTTACTAGCACTGAATAGAAAGTGGGTACATTCACATTTTACAAACACTACCTACACACCTACATAGGAGTTAACAGTACTAATTAGTGAACATTCACCAAATGGTTTATGTATGAGTATCGATAAACTGATGCCTAGTGCAAGAAAGTGAAGGCAGTGCTATGGGCCTCATTATGACTCTGGCGGTCTAATGACCACCTGGGTCGTGGTGGCGGTCCAAGCGTTATATTACGTCCACAGCGGTAGCACCACGGTCGGATTGCACCACCCCCAAATTTTGACTACACAATGGTCCGGCAGTGCTGGCGGTCCTAATCAGCCAAGCCGCGCTGCAAGCGGTGCTGCTCTGGGGATTATGACCCCCTTCTCTGCCAGTGGTTTCAGGGCTGTAGCACTTGGCATGGGCAGTGCAGGGGACCCCCTGGCCATCCCCGTTGCAATGTTCACTGTCTGCAACATGACGGATGCTGGTGCACCCTATGCACTACAGCATTGCCGCCGGCCCTATTACAAGCTGGAGACAATGCTGTAGTCCGTTTCCTGCTGGGCCAGCTGCAGAAAGTGAGTTTCCACCCGCTGACCCAGCGGGAAACTCATAATGGCCCCAGCGGGGAGGCTGCCACACTGCAGCAAACAACCCGTTGGAACATCGGGGGACGGGCTTTTCTGTCTGCTGAAGTCATAATTAGGGCCCATGTGTGTGGAAAAGTGACACAAGGATCCCCATTTAAATTAGATATATGTCAGGTATTTCTTCACAGAGAAAGCTATAGAAATATGCTTCTATGTAAAACAAATGTATTTATTTGTTAAGCAGCCCTTCTGCATATATCAGTTTGGTGACTTCAGAGTGCTCAACAAAGGTACACAATTGCAAATGTACTCTAACCTTACTTCTATGAATTTTCCTCTCTTTGGATAATCAGGGTTATAGCTGAGAAGCTGCTATCAAACAAAATATGATATTTTTCATGGCAGTTCCTGTTAATGTAGTAAAAGTTTGCTGAATGCTACCGTCAGCAATGATGGCCAACCTTCAAACTTTTTAACAGGTTTTTTTTAAAGAAAAACAACAAACACCCAATGGAGGAGTTTGTTATTGAAAAACAAAACTGCCCTCACAGCGTGGGAGGTTTCTCCGAGGGTGCGAGAGTCATTGTTTTCTTCCCTGTTCCATACTTCCCGGTTATTCCTGATGGTGACAAAGAGTTAAAAATGACTTTAACATGTTCACCCTAAATAGGGTGAATGCTGTAACCTCCTCCCTCCAAACTCCCCTACTCTGTCAGGCTATCTGAGGAAGTTTTCTGAGAATGCAGACAAGAGGAGCTCTATTGACATAATGCTTATGGTCCACCGGACCCTAAATGAGGTGGGTGTCTTGAGAGTTTGGGGTTTGGGTATGGGTGCCAAACTCTGAACCAAGTTTGTAGGAAAAGTGTACATAATAACAAAATATGTTCTGGCTATTCTGGCTTTTAATAATTCTTAAAGCTGTATAATTGACATTAATGGTGAGCATTTTTATTTTGAACCTCTGGCAATATTACGAAACAGGTACACTGTCTGAGTCTGTGTTGGGGCGAACACTTTGCTAGGTGTGCCCAGCAGAGACGGTGCCCTTGATTACAGAAAAAGTGCTGTTCTCAGTGGAGGTGTGCAGCCACACCTGCCCTGGGAACCGCACATTAGTTAAAGGCAAACCTGCGGAGGCATGTTTCTGGGATCCTTGGCACACTTGTGCCTGCCATTTATGGGGCACACTCTGGTGAGAACAATGGCAATAAATCAACTCATGTGTGACGCACAGTCAGTGTGACTTTTAATAGCTTCTTTATTTCTGTACCTGCATTTCCAATATAACACAGGAAGACAGGATTTGCCATGTGTGGTAAAGTTATATGTGCATATACATGGATGACAGGTTCAGTTGCATGCTAACACATTTAACATTCTAGTGTGCAGTGCGTAGAACAGGGTGTAGAAAGCAGGCTCCCTTGTTTGGTTGGTGCAGTTACGGCTTGTGTGCTCAATTGTGATGGTTTTTCTCAAACATCATGTGTTTCTTAAAATTCATGCCAATAAATCAGAGAACAGAAATGTACATTCTCCGATGAAGGCACTGTTTAAGAGCGTGGGAGCTGAAATATGGCAATCAGGAGAGGCTGTGTGTTGTTTCTTACAGGAAGAAGGAGGGAAATGACAGTAAGCTTCAATGTATAACTATGTTTTGAACAAGAGGTGTTGTTAAATATCCTGTGCAGCAAACAGGAGCTGAACATGAACTGATCAGTCTGCGCCCCATAGAACACCCTGCATGTGAAAGCTACTATGTGATGAAAACGATATAAAATAGCGATGGAGGGGTAGGCTAAAGCACATCAACCAGATCCCAAAGGAGATAATGAAAAACAAAGCTCCAACTTCAAGAGGGACGGCCCAATAATAAATTGGCTTCACATGACTTGACATGTATTGATAGCTAATAAGAATCATGCTGTCAGACAGCAGGTTATAATCTAGGCGGATTTTAGACTAATAGGATTGACAATGCGATGAAATATAACCTAGACCTATCGAACCGCTACCCTAAAAAGCAAAACGATTGCCGAATTGTTTATAATGTTCACAGTCATTTTAATGCACATATTTGTAGGCCATTTGAGTATAATCAATAATCATGTTGCGAAATACCAATCATTGTGTATGCATCCTGCTTTAGTGGTATGGGAAGAGGCTCTGTGTAAAGCATCTGCAGGTGAGATATTCTCTGACACGTTTGTCTGACTCTAAGGACTAGCATCTACTCGACCATAAATCTTTAGGAAAAAGTGAGTGACTTCTATTTTTGTTCTGAAAAGTTATACATTCCTCTTAGAGCTCAGTAAAATGTTCAGGTGCGAACCCCAATAATTTTGGTAGAACACATAAGCATATCCTCATTTGTATGGTGCCACACCTCCTTCCAAATGCGGGAAGGACCTCAGTGAGCTGTGCCACACACCTTTTGCCCTAGCACAATCTAAATGACAGAAGTGGCTGCACAGGTGTCTGACGCCACTTTGGTGATATCAATGTGGTCCCCGAGGATGCAAAATACTGACTACACCCCACATAAACTGAGTAATAAGGCCCTGGAACGTAACTGTCCCCTAATCATTTTCTAATTGATCAGTGAATGATTTTGTGAAATATGTTTCTCTAACTTGCTTTAGTACACTTCGTTGACTGTAACACCTGATTGTTCAGAATCAAAAAGAGCTCTACAGAAACAGTTTCGTGATACTGGCTGTTCATTCACCATGAAATAATGTTGTCTGCATACTTCACGTGTAAGATATCACAGTTTAAGAAAACAGGTATGTGTACGCAAAAAATGCAATGGAAAACAACATAGAACCTGAAAATCCTTTGTAAATGAAATCATTCGATTTTGTGTTTGCCATCTTATTTGTTTTACCTCAGTACATATTTCATGAGTGTGACCTGCTATATTTCTCACAGCTCCATGCTGAGTTTCAGTATTGCCTACTTAATCTGTGTACAATTCCATGAATATTTTTTGCCTGCAGCCGAGCCTCTTTAGGCCTCACCAGATGTAAATTGACAAACAGGGGTGTTGGAACTAGGGGTGTGCCACATGCTGCAGCACCCCGAGTCGTGAAGGCAGATGAAAAAGATAAAGGAAGCAATGAGGTCTTACAATCAGTTTTAATTTCGCGCATCATTGGCTGTTTGTTTCAATGCAGATGAAAAGTCGATTAGAATTAAGGAGAGACTAGTGAACAATCTTTGCACATTTGCTTGTCATATAGATCTAAGTTTACCTTATGTGGCTTCAAAAAGATAACAAATCTGTGTAATTCTTGTGATTTGATCCTATGGAGAATGAATGAGGCACATAAAAGGCACTAATGTGAAAACCAAAAGTGCTTGCTTTCCAGTGGCGGTTGCCGCTGATCCAAAGTGATAGGGTGGGTGTGAGTGTCAGGGGGGCGATGATTAAAAAAAAACACTTACCTGCCACTCCAGTCCCGGCACCAGCTGCCTTGGTGCTCCTCATCCTCCCGGCAGTCACTGGGACCATTGGCATAACGAAATATGAGGGAGCTCCCCTGCAAAGTACATGGAGGGCACCACATCCGGAGTTACTCAAGAGTTTTCAGGCTTAGGTACTGCGCTAAGGGGGCCCCTTGAAGCTTGCCCCCACCCACATGGGCTGTGGGGGCCTTTGTTATGCCAATGACTGGGGCACAAGCACAGGTTCTCAATCCTGACGCTGCTCTCATGCTATACAAAGCATGAGAGCAGCTCTGGAATTGGCCTGAGTGGGCTAGTCTGATGCTCGATCCACACAGGGAGCCTGTGTCATTTCTCCACCCGGCTATGCAACAGAGCTGGGTTGGAGAAATGTAAGTGCGCATGTTTGTTTGGCCGTCCTAAGTCGGGCAGCCAAACCGACATGCACACTTTACAGTGCACACCACTCCTCCTCCCTGTTCATTTGCTGCAAGCACTCGTTTAGTGACAGTAGGATTTTCATGAAACCCCTATAATAATAGTGAAATGATGCCGCTAGCCTGCACCTTTACTCAGAAAATTGCTCTAGTGCCACCCGTTACAAATAAATAATTAATTAAGAAAGGAAGTAAACATATGAGCTGCTTAAGTGTACGTTTTAGAAACCAGACGGTCACTGCCATTGTTTCTTATAACATTTAGCTGAACAGTGTATGAGAACGTGGCAATGATCAATCAATGTTGGACTTCTTTTTAGTTCTCTTTCAGTATTCTGCAAAAAGTTTTTTTCCAGCCACTTTTTCTCCTACCACACCAGCTCTGACACAATATACCTAAAGCTGCTTTCCAAAGAGATACAGTAATAAAATGTTGTAGAATTGGGACAGTCTGATAACACTGGCTCCGATAAAGGCAGATTTAGAAGAAACATCTTGAATTCGTCAAACATAAAGAAACTCATCATGTTTTGATCATTTCATCCAAAGCAGATAATAAAATATAAAAGATTTGGGAGTTGGCCAAGCCATGGTTGCACCAGGGTAATATCTGCAAATATCCAGAGGGATGGAATTCAAATAAGTAAAAGTAAAGCGAGTTTGAAGGGGATGAATTAGAAGCTAAAAAGATAGAAAATATGTATTTTATTCTGCAAGGATCTTATATGAATTATGAATTATTAAATGTCTGAGCATCTGCGTTATGAACAGCATGACACCGCCTGGAGCAAAATCACTTTTAATAACAATAAAAAAATCCTGCTAAAGTTCATTCTAGATCTAATAATATGAAAGAGACACACGGAGAATACAAATAGTGTTCATTTAGACATTCTGTCATTAACACATGCAGAGTGGCTTGTTAACACTGCGAGCTGTGGCTATACCTACAAATTGCAGTTCACTGTGAGATACTTATATTAACTTCTAATGGGTTCTGTTTTTTCACTGTCAATATTTATGTAAGAGTTGATAATTTCTTGAGTGTATAATAGGACATTCTGCAGTAAGTTGTAAAGTGTTGTGTTGTGGTTTAAAACAAATATTAGAAATATTGCTTGTTAAGGGCTGTTGGACAAACCCTGCCATTGCTACCCAGGTGAACAAAAGGGATATTCATACTAGCTTGCCAAGGACATCCTTGAGTGTGTGTCTGAATGCAGTGCTGGAAGGCGTGCTAAAAGCTGCACTGGAATATGTGTTTGCATCACTCCTATTGCTTACTGAGTAGAACAAGCAAGTCTGATAATCTCTGCCCATTTCTAGGAGAATTTGATAGAAGATCATAAATTGTATAACTGTTTACTAGAAAATTGTGTGTTTTCCCGCAGGACAGTTTTCCCAACAGGCTAGATTATGACCAATCTAACCATCCATTCATCCATCTATCCAACGATCCACCTGTTCCTCAGCCTGCTGCTAGTTTTCCTTGTTTGTAAATGGTCAGTCCAGCCGTGTCTGTATGTGGCATTGCATTAGAAGATATAAGGCAGGAACGTAACCATATAACATACAAGCCTGTTTTTCAAACATTGTTAACATAATGCATTAAAAATAAAATCTTTTCAGGAGGACCACTAAGCAGTTTCGGGTAAAATCATGTCCGAATAGTTCTGAATGTGTCCTCTTTTCCCAAGGGCAATCCTGTGTTCATGATCACCAGGTGATGCATTTGAAAATAATGTTAATTATATTACATTTTGGTCTACTCCAGGTGAGGGAATACCAGGCACCTTATAGTTCTGGTGCCACCAAGAGGAGTTCTCAGCTGACCAGGACACTGACCGCCACCACCCCATCATGAACCATGTTCCTGGTGGTTGTGGTGGTGGTCCAACCACCAGGGTTGTAATTTGGCAGTTGGACCGCAAGGAGTGCTGTGGTCCAACTGCCACTGCATGTCTGGTGGACTTAAAACCTTCAGACTCATAATGAGGCCCTAAATCATTGGTACAGGGTAGGCTCCCTTTTGAGCACATGTTGTAAAGTTTGTTTTGGTGTGTGCTAAGAACCTAGCTATGGAGAGAGACTATGCTCAACAGCTGTGAGAAGAGGGATTATATGGCTCTCTATAGGAAGGGAGATAAAGTTAAGAAAGGCAGAGGTGATTATTAATAGCTTGAATATTTCATTTTGAATGTCCCTGTTGCATTATTTGAAAGTTAAAAAGGAATCAAGATAGAATGTTGTGATGTAAACTCCCTACTAGATGTCTATATATGTCAGCCGCCAGTGAAGCCGGAAAGATTCAGGGACAATAATCAGGATATTTCTCTATTGTCAACCCTACACTTCAGTCACTTAGTTGGTGAATGAAGAGGTGTTAGAAATGGGGTTTTTGGTTGGCAGTCAGGTTACCCCCTCTCCAAGCAAGAACCCTCACTCTAGTCAGGGTAAGTCACACACAATCCAAAATTATCCTGTGCCCACCCTCTGGTAGCTTGGCACAAGCAATCGGGCTTAACTTAGAAGGCAATGTGTAAAGTATTTGTGCAATAAATCATACAATAACACAATATAGCACCACAAAAATACACCACACAGTGTTTAGAAAAATATATAATATTTATCTGGATAATTGCAGGTCAAAACGAATAAAGATGCAATGTGAAATTGTAGAGGTATCACTGAAAAGTGATATAAAGTGTCTTAAGTGATATAAAGGGGGTCATTCTGACCCCGGCGGGCGGCAGGAGCCGCCCGCCTGGAGGGAACCGCCGAATGACCGCACCGCGGTCAAAAGACCGCGACGGCCATTCTGGCTTTCCCGCTGGGCCGGCGGGCGACCGCCAGAAAGCCGCCCGCCGGCCCAGCGGGAAACCCCCCTCAACAATTAAGCCGGCTCCGAATGGAGCCGGCGGAGTTGTAGGGGTGCGACGGGTGCAGTGGCACCCGTTGCGATTTTCAGTGTCTGCAAAGCAGACACTGAAAATCATTATGGGGCCCTGTTAGGTGGCCCCTGCACTGCCCATGCCAGTGGCATGGGCAGTGCAGGGGCCCCCAGGGGCCCCACGACACCCGTTCCCGCCATCCTGTTCCTGGCGGTAAAAACCGCCAGGAACAGGATGGCGGGAAGGGGGTCGGAATCCCCATGGCGGCGCTGCTTGAGGATTCCCTGGGCCAGGGGTAAACCGGCGGGAAACCGCCGGTTCCCCTTTTCTGACCGCGGCTTTACCGCCGCGGTCAGAATGGCCCAAGAAGCACCGCCAGCCTGTTGGCGGTGCTTCCTCTGCCCCGGCGGTTTCAAACCGCCAGGGTCAGAATGAGGGCCAAAGTGTCTTAAGTCTTTAAAAAGCAAACAAAGGGGGTGATTCTGACCCCGGCGGTCTTAGACCGCCGGGGCCAGGGTCGGCGGGAGCACCGCCGACAGGCCGGCGGTGCCCCGCAGGACATTCTGACCGCGGCGCTTTGGCCGCGGTCAGTGCAGGAAAACCGGCGGTCTCCCGCCGGTTTTCCGCTGCCCCTAAGAATCCTCCAAGGCGGCGCAGCTCGCTGCGCCGCCGAGGGGATTCTGACCCCCCCTACCGCCATCCTGTTCATGGCGGGAAAGCCGCCATGAACAGGATGGCGGTAGGGGGGGTCGCGGGGCCCCTGGGGGCCCCTGCCGTGCCCATGCCAATGGCATGGGCACAGCAGGGGCCCCCGTAAGAGGGCCCCGCAAAGTATTTCAGTGTCTGCCTTGCAGACACTGAAATACGCGACGGGTGCCACTGCACCCGTCGCACCTTCCCACTCCGCCGGCTCGATTACGAGCCGGCATCCTCGTGGGAAGGGAGTTTTTCCCTGGGCTGGCGGGCGGTCTTTTGGAGACCGCCCGCCAGCCCAGGGAAAAACTCATAATACCCTCCGCGGTCTTCTGACCGTGGAGCGGTATAATGGAGGGCGGAATTCTGGCGGGCGGCCTCCGCCGCCCGCCAGAATCAGAATCACCCCCAAAGTCTCTTTGAAGCACAAAGCACCTGGTTTAAAGGGGAAAATCTCCGCAAAGGGCCGCAGAAGAAGAGATACGTGGAAAAATGGTGTGTGCGTCGATTTCTCCCCTGCACACATGGACTTGCGTTGTTATTTTTCACGTGGGGAAGTCGGGCGTCGTTTTCCAGTGCGCGGACAGTCTCTCTCCGTGGTTCGCAGGATTACCAGATGTCCCGGGGTCTGTGCATGGAATCCTAGGCTTGATTTCCGGCTGTGCGTCATTCCGGTGGGCTGTGCGTGGAATCTTCTCCCTCACGGCAGGCGTCACGTCGATTTCCTTTCTGGAGTCGGGCGGCGTTGTCAAGGTGAGGCCGTGCGTCGAAGTTCTGGTCGCACCACAGGCGTCGCGTCGAGTGGGGTCTTTCCGGATCGGCGTGCAGTGAATTTTTCACTGCGGAGCAAGCTGTGCGTAGAATTTTTCGGTGCACAAGGCGTCCAAATGAAAAAGAGAAGTCGTTTTGGTCCTGAGACTTCAGGGAACAGGAGGCAAGCTCTATCCAAGCCCTTGGAGAGCACTTCAGCAGCAAGGCAAGAGTTCAGCAAGGCAGCAGGGCAACAGCAAGGCAGCAGACCTTTGTAGAAAGCAGTCAGGTGAGTCCTTCAGGCAGCCAGGCAGTTCTTCTTGGCAGGATGCAGGTTCTGGTTCAGGTTTCTTCTCCAGCAAGTGTCTGAGGTGGTAGGGCGGAGGCCCTGTTTTATACCCAAATGTGCGTTTGAAGTGGGGGAGACTTCAAAGAGTTGCTTAGAAGTGCACCAGGTCCCCTTTCAGTTCAATCCTGTCTGCCAGGGTCCCAGTAGGGGGCTTGGCAGTCCTTTGTGGGAGAGCAGGCCTTCCACCCTCCCAGCCCAGGAAGACCCATTCAAAATGCAGATGTATGCAAGTGAGGCTGAGTACCCTGTGTTTGGGGTGTGCCTGAGTGAATGCACAAGGAGCTGTCAACTAAGCCGAGCCAGGCGTGGATTGTAAGGCACAGAAAGATTTAAGTGCAAAGAAATGCTCACTTTCTAAAAGTGGCATTTCTAGAATAGTAATATTAAATCCAACCTCACCAGTCCGCAGGATTTGGTATTACCATTCTGGCCATGCTAAACATGACCTTCCTACTCCTTTCAGATCAGCTGCTACCACTCCAATACTGTATGAGGGCAGCCCCAATGTTAGCCTATGAAGGGAGCAGGCCTCACAGTAGTGCAAAAACGAATTTAGGACTTTTACACTACCAGGACAAGTAAACTACACAAGTACATGTCCTGCCTTTCACCCACACAGCACCCTGCTCTAGGGGTTACCTAGGGCACACATTAGAGGTGACTTATATGTGGAGAAAGGGGAGGTTTAGGCTTGGCAAGTACTTTTAAATGCCAAGTCGAGGTGACAGTGAAACTGCACACACAGGCCTTGCAATGGCAGGCCTGAGACAAGGTAAAGGGGCTACTTAAGTGGGTGGCACAACCAGTGCTGCAGGCCCACTAGTAGCATTTAATCTACAGGCCCTAGGCACACATAGTGCACATTACTAGGGACTTATAAGTAAATTACATAGTCCAATCAGGTATGATCCAAGGTTACCATGTTTAAAGGGAGAGAGCATAGCACTGGTTAGCAGTGATAAAGTGCGCAGAGTCTAAAAGCCTGCAAAAACAGCATCCAAAAAGTGGAGGGAGGCAGGCAAAAAGTTAGGGGTGACCACCCAAAGGCTGTCAGGTCTAACAAGAGTTAATACCTTTTATGGCACATGGATCATACGCATGACAAAAGGTTGGCCTATTTGAACTGTGGAATTAAGGACACAATGCACACATATTTGTAATCATATCTAGTCATACATAAGTTGAGAGTAATCACGCGTTAATCCTCTCAAGTCATTTAAGTAATACAGTAAACATATTCACTGTAGTGGTTATTGACTCTTTGTATTGTTATACAGTTCAAAACCAGTCTTGTATGTAGTGCTTGCCACACTGACCTATTACACATGCGCCACAGTATGTCCTTCTAAAAAGAATGAGCAATTGAGGCTGTGGTTATTTTAAGGGGTGTATTATATTTGTTGTAAATGCTTGCCTCAAGACCCAGTGCTTAAAAAGATGGACGTTGGTCCTTCCTAAGAGATGATAAAGAAGTGTCCTAGACAAAGGGGAGGGATGTAATTCCTGGACATACTCTTTGCACTCTGGATGGACAGCTGTTGACAAAGGGGACACAATTCATGCATAATTTGTAAGCTGCTCGAGGCTGAACGAGGGAAGAATCACATCATTGCATGCTAGATGAGAATAGAGTTAGAAAACAGACATGTTTCTCTGTACTGCAACTTGACTGCATCCTATTATCTTACACACACGGCCCACATGGAAAATACAATACAGATGCTACTGTGTGATGGCAAAAGGGCTTGGGTCAAAAATATGATGTAAATCCTTAACTATTTCCCAAAGAAACTAATTTACAGACATGCCAGCCCCCTCCCCTGATTTTGTTTCACAAAGACTACAGCCATCAAAGGATAAGAGAAATGAATTCCATCTTGTAATGGCAACTCCATTTGTCGAAACAGTCAAGGTCCGTGTAGGTTACGCATTTGTTGCCTCTAGAAACTGTATAGAGAGTGCATTCTAATCTGGTTACTGTCAGTTTTCACAGGCTATTGTGTTTGACAGTAACAATATAATTAATGGTATAAAGTGCCTTACAGTGCTTGAATGACATATTGTACAGTTGCCCAATCTATGGGGTGGAAACCCAACAACCTCCATATTTTATAATAACTTTGACATTAATATGAATCAAATTTAGATTGCTGAGTTAAATCATAATCATAATCCCTCGGTCGTTAACTCTTGTCTCAGTCATAATTTGTCCATTCAATATCATCATTCATGCCCTGCCTATCCGTGGCAATTTATATAAACCTATTATTTCTCATTTAAGAGTAGCCTCCAATATTTCAACATTTGTAAAACAGAAATAGTTTTCTAAGTCATCACATAATTTGAAATGGATTACACGCTTGGTTGTGTAGTTGCAACATTTAATACTAGTGCAAACATTCAAAGTTTTGATTTTTCGTGAGGTTATTCATATTAATCTAAGCCCACAAAAAAGGGTAATCATTCACCACAGAGTCACAGTTGCAGTTTATGAAGGAGGTTTATCTCCATGGAGTGTTAAAACTCAAATTAATCTCCTTAGGTTTTTTTGTGACTGCAGATCTGAGAGTTTCCACATTGATAGTAGCCTGTTGCTAGAAGACGGATGTACTCCTGTCTATAGGGTCCTTTCCTGGAAGCTTGCGATAGACTGTGCCTTTTGGAGCAAGCCTGAGACTGATATCTATATGGCTGGTCCCTGTCTAGAGTGGGATAGTGGTTAAAATACGATGAACTAGAAGACGGCCCAAGGTCATCACAATGGTTAATTCTGTTTGTTGCAGTAACTGATTCGTTGGAAACCTTTGTACATGGCCTATTCTGCTGTCCCACTTTGAACATGACGCTGCTGAAAACACTGTTCAATATCTTTGTTTGCACCTATGCTAAACTGACATGACTAGCAGATTAATACATTTTATGTACAAAGCAGCTTGATAGTTTATACAATGAACTGCAAAGGTGTGTCTTACTAATATTTTGCACAAGCAAAAACTAAAATGAACAGGCGTTCTCTTTTTTGCCTATACAGTGAAAGTTGTCCGACTTGCTGTGCGTCAAGGACCTGCGCCCTGCTCCTCATGAAGTGGTCCTGTCTTTGGAATTGATTAATATTCTGAGAATTTTTCCCTGGAGTTGCGTGGTTTTTAATTCACACAAATTGGTTGTATTTTTAGGTAGAGGTGCAGGTGTTGAAGTGAGGGCCTATTTCAGTGAAAACTTTTAACATTCTATTTATTGAAAGTGGGAGGGGTCTTTTCTTGTGTCTTTGCTGTTCATTTGTACCTTGAATATAACATTTGCTTTAGTTTAAATTAGGTGGGCAAACAAACAAGCCAATATAACTGAAAAACTGGATATTGATCTCTTTTGAGAAAGGATAGTAGGTTCTGGATGTGTTTTGGCTACATTTGCACCATTCAGCACTAGACAAATGCTACATACGTATATCCCAAGCTGACACCGATGAATAAATGCCATGGCAAGGATGCCCAGGTATTGCAGTTGTTCAGGATATCTCCATAATATGCATTTACACAGAGTGATTCTTTATAGAAAACAATAATATGATGAAAGACTATCTGGAAAGTATGGCTTGGATCAGCCATTTTGGACATCCATGTGTGCTGTTACTACAGCTTCTGGGAGATAGACATTAGGCCCACAATCCCCCTGGGCTTGGAGAGCCCACAAGCTCCAGGGGGCCCCCGAAGCCTAGTACATAGGCGGCGGAACCCTGAGAGTTCCTGACTGGGTGGTTAGGGAGGCTCCATGTACTTTGTAGAGATGCTCCCCCTCCCAACAAGTGTCGTCATGCCACGGCCAACCATAGAATGCATCCACCTGTGCATCCAGCTGTGCAATAAGTCATGGATTTAAATTAAAAAATATAAGTGCAGATGAGGAATTTTTTTTAACCCTCTCCCACAATGACTTCTGTTACATACCTTCTGAAACATACTATTCATGTATATAGATAAAAGCTAGAAGTTCCATGAAAATTAATGCTCCTTACCCTTTTTCACAGGCCCCAGAATTACAGAGGTTAGGCATTCGGGAGCGGGCCCAGTAGATCAAATCGTATTCTAATGGCGTTTAAAAGTGTGTATTTTATTCATGAAACATTGTGAAATTTGTTGAACATTTCACTAAATTCCACTTTTATAGCAAAATGTGATTTGCCAGCATCTTGTGCTACATTTTCACACAACATCGCACCTTGCAATAGGAAAATATGTCGTAATAAAAACTGACAGGAGGGTGGCTCGAGCCAAAAAAGTAAGTCAGACAGTTTATTTTTTTCGACATGAACTAGTTTCCTTCTGGTGAAACTTAGGTAAAATAGTGTGCTTTTAAATTTCAAGTAATATCACACGTTTTGCATAGTTTGTAATTCACAGATTTCATGAATTCTACCATTGTAATTTAACTTTCGCCGAGGCCCACTTGTAATTCATGCAGAAGGCCTTCATTAAACGTACAAGATTTTGATATGCAGCTTTAGATTTTAAGCTTCCCTATTTAAATTTGCAAAGAACGCAAGTGTCATTGATGAAACGCAGAGCACAGGCACTGGTAAATTAACAGAAGTAATTTTTATTGTTCTGTTAAATTTAGGTAAGTCTTTTTTTTAAGCTTAGTCATTGTGGGGTCAGAAACGTCAGTAAATTTTAGTGAACATGTCCAAATACCTTTAGAGGGTTCATGATCGAAATAATGTTACTAATAATTTGATTGCCACAGAAAATTAAGGCGAACATTCAAAACAGTGCACACAGTATTAACTTAGCGATTTAGTATGAAAGGTTTAAGATACAAACTGCTTGCTAAATCTAAAACTACGTGGTTTACGCCCACTTTCCCAATTTGTTATTTTCATATGTAGAATGCAGTCTTAATTTGCATTGACACTTCCCTTCTCCTGACTCTGAGGGGCTAGAAGGGCCCCTCTGCGATTTGCTTTAGAAGAAGGCTGACTCAAAATCCAGAGCAATGAAAATTCATTTGAGAGTTTTAAAATGCTGTCATCAGAGCAAACGCAAGGGCCTGATTTCGAGTCTGGAGGTCAGGACCAATGCTGTTGTAGGGGGCCTGGCCACCACATTACAGCCCTGGTGGTCAGACCACCAGGGTACCGCCGTCTATGCCAAGATTGGTGATCCCGACTGGTTAACGGCAGGTGCAGGTCACAATCAGCCAGAACAACACTGCATGCAGCGGAACCCTGCTGATTACGACTTGGTTCTCCTCCAGCCTTTTCATGGTGGTTTTACCGTCAGCCCAGGCAACATGCTTCTTTCACCAGCCCAAAAATAAATTTGGATAGCTGGGGACAAAGTACGTTCCCAAGGACGTCCCTTGTTGATACAATTGTCCTGCAAAAAGACAATTGCCGATAGGTTTCTATAGTTAGGACCTAGATACTATTAGTAGGGTTAGGCCTGTTAGAAATGGGGTTTCTGGTTTGCTAGGCTAGGGTATGCACCTAATCCAGGCAGAACCCACCCACTCTAGTCAGGGCAAGGGAGTTACACGTCCAAGATAACCTCTGCTCACCCCCTTGGTAGCTTGGCACGAGTAGTCAGGCCTAACCCGGAGGTAATGTGTGAAGCATTTGCACAACACACGTGATGCAATATGCACACCACAAAGTAACCACAACACTGAGCTATGTAAAAATAAACTGTATTGCACAAAACATAATTAGACTAAACATTACACGTCAGTAATACCTTCTACCTTAGCAGTGGTCAGAATGTTACACAGGTTACTAATACTCTGCAAGAATAAGCAGTAGTGACATTAGAGCCCGTAAGTACTCAGGATTCTGCAACATTAGCAGTAGTCAGGAATCACAGTAAAGAAATAAATACACTTGTCATGGAAATATAATAAATGTCTATAGTAAGAGCATCATAAAGACCTATGGCAAGTCATAAAACACATATAAGCGTGTCATGCCCATAAAAGGAACACTAGCACATATATGTAACATCAAAAATAGCAGGTTAACACATCAGTCTGTCATGACCCTATGAGGAGCATTTTCAGAACAGCGTGTGTTTTATTTAAGAGTACCTTTATTATGATGAGGAAGGCACTCCTTGTGCCAGGAAGAATGATATGAGGGGTCCGGCGCTCCTATGTGCAAAACAGGGGCCATGTGTTGATCCTTGGGGAGAGGGGTGGCACTCACCCCCTCCAGTATTTTAAACAGGCCCCTCCTGGGGCAAGGCAAGCCCAAACAAAACAACAAGGGCCACAGTGGGGGCCGCAAAAGGGGACCTGCTATCTCCACAAATGAGATCAGGCTTTGTTGGGACAGGGGAGCCTCTGATGAGGCTTCCTTTCTTCCCCTGCCCATCCACAACACAACAGGGGCTCCTGTGGGGTGGGGAGCCTTGGAGGAGGCTTCCTTCTCCGCCCAACGTCTACTTTCAGATCCCGGCCCACCCAGGTTGCAGCGGTGTGCAGGCACCAAAGCAGGTGCCTGATTGTGCCCTGGGGGCGCTCTGCAGAGCGCACTTCACCCCAGGGGCACGGTAGGAGCGTGCTCGCTCCTCTCCTTCAATCTGGTGGTTCCTCTGGGGCACCAGGGACAGCGCAACTCTGGCACACTCTTCAGAGAGCAAGGGGCATTCCGTCAGTCCAGGTCGCGATGATTATTTCTTGTTTTTAGAATGCACTTGCCAAGGTGCTGCGGCCATTAAAAACCCCGGGTCGCAGCAGTGATTTCCGGCATCATCAATGCGCTATTTTAAGAGCAGGGGGTACTTTCATGAGCCCTAGGTTGTAGAGGTGAATCTCCTGCACAGTACAGCGCTCTTCAGGTGCTATACACCAAAAGAAAGAGCACTTCATGAATTCCTGGATGGTTGCAGGGGTCAGGGGCCACAACACCCAGCCCCTGGAGACAGAAGAGGGGGGGAGCACCCGGATAGTAGGCCCGCACAGGGTATGCAGATGGTGGCAGTTCCTCCTAGTGACCTAGCAGGTCACAGGTCAGCACAGCAGCAGCAGTCGGTGGGTACTGGTGAGTCCTATTCAGCAGCGTCCTGTGTCCAAGTCAAAGTAAGTCTCTTCAAGTCTAAATTGTTTGGAAAATTCCCTTGTACTTATACTCAGTTTTACAGTGTTCACAAGGGAAGGGGAGAGGAGATTCCAACCAGTGACAACTGGTTCTGGGAGTATCTACTCTCTCCTCCAGCACAGGCTCCAAACATCAGTGGCGGGTAAACAACCCTATTTTGTGAGGCCAGGGCACAGCCTTTACAAATGCATGTGTTCCCGGCCTCTCCCTTCTCTCAGCCCCGGATGACTATTCAGTATGTAGATGCACCTGTGTGACACCTCCACCCTCCCTGTGTACAGGCTGTCTGAAAAGTATGTACAAAGCCCAAATGTCACTCTGCCCAGACGGGGATTGGAGTCAAGCTGCAAAACACCAGAGTCATAAGCACAGAGAAATGCTCACTTTCTAGAAGTGGCATTTCTCTAATGATGATAAAACGTTCACCTACACCAGTAAGCAGCATTTCTCACTACCATTACAACCATACCAAACATGCCTACGCTATCCCACATAAATCAGACAATACCCCTTACACATAAGGCACGGTATTTACAATGCGATCCTATGAGAAGGCAGCACTCACAGCAGTGAGAAACCAAATAGGCTGTTTGTCACTACCAGGATAGGCCACATTTCTAGGCACATGTCCTGCCTTCTACATACATGGCACCCTGCCCATAGAGCTAGCTAGGGCTGACCTTAGGGGTGACTTACATGTATTAAAAGGGGAGTTATTGGCCTGGCAAGTGAATTTAGATGCCAGGCCCCTGTGGCAGAAAACTGTACACACAGGCCCTGCGCTAGCAGGCCTCAGACAAGTTTGAAAGGCTACTTCAGTGGGTGGGGCAAGCAGCGCTGCAGGCCCACTAGATGAATTTAATTTACAGGTCCTGGTTATAGGGATATCACTTTACAAGGTACTTATAGGTAAATTAAATATACCAATTAGGCATAAGTCAATCATACCAAGTTAACAAAGGAGAGCACATGCACCTTAGCACTGATTAGCAGTGAAAAAGTGCTCAGAGTCATAAAGTCAGCCAAAAAGGGTCAGAAAAATAAGATGGAAAAAGGCAAAAAGTTTGGGGAATGACCCTGTAAAAGGGCTAGGCCCAACACGGCCTCCTTACGACTTTAATAGTCGAACCATCGGACTGCCATGGTGGTGGTTCTTTTAAAAGGTTCCAGGCTGAAGGTTCCAAGACCGCTGGATTACGAGTTCCCCACAGGGGTGTTGTGAGTAGTGGAGGCAGACAGGGGGAAGTATAATGAAGCTACTGCTGGCCATTCAGCGGACTGAGCCCATGAACCATGTCATGCATGGGACACAGCATGCCGCAAACCCCAAATTTTCTGGGAGGCCCTTATTGACCCCCATCTCAATCTCCATGTGGCCTACCTCCTTGGACCCCACGTTTTGGGCCCCTTACCTGCCTGATCACCAAGCTTTCTATGGGGATGGATCATTTGAAAGCTTGGCAGTCCTGCAGGTCGTAATGGCCATGGTGTCCCAATGCCATAATTGTGACCATTGGCTACTGCGGTCAGGAACACTATGGTCCCTGCCACACTGACTATGGTGGTGCCGACAGTCCACCGACCGTCTTCTGGCTTTCTAATCACCAAACTTGCAATCTGGTGGTCCAACTGTCAACGTTGTGGTGATCAGACTGCCACTGTAATCATGGCGGTATGAGACCACCAAACTCGTAATGAGGCCCTTAGTTTCCATAGGAAAAAACGTTTTTTTGTTTTTCCAATAATTTGGCACCAATTGACAAATCTTCATGAAATGTTTTACAACTAATACATCAGTCAGTTTAACTGCTGTTTTCAACGTTTTGGGGTGATCCATCAAGCAAGGGCCAAGAATAAGGCGGGTCTCAAAACATGTTTTCCACACTTTTATTTTTTAACAGGACTACAGCCAGTACCAATGGATGGAATGACACCAAATTTGGTAGAAAGGTAGCTCTTTGTCCAGAAAGTGCCCTTTTTGTTATTTGGTGTAAATCACTGCAGTAGTTTTTGCGATAGTAAAGAAAATTCAAATTTGTATACATAGGGATGCGAAGGCTCTGCAAACCCTCCCAGTCTCGTGCTGAAAACTGATTGGCTGTAAACACTTCAACAAGTAAGTGCTGGCAGCAATCTTGGGACTTTTTTTTTGATTTTCACTAAGAGTTGTGGTGGATCCGCAGATTCTGTGAAAATTAAAAAACAAAAACAGGATCCCTTGCTTGTTTTGGGAATGGCCCACATGTGGGCCAGATCCTGGGGACATTATTTAAAATGGGACAGGGGCGCATGGGGCCCCCTCCTGAGGCTAATTGAGCCACAGGAACCACCACATCCCTGGGGCTAAAGGTTTGTAATGGTGGGGCCATGTGGACTGCAGAGCCCTGGTGACCACCATCTCCCCATGTGGGGGCACCCGGATCCCCCCAAACCTTGGGGACCACCACCTCTCTGGACCACCACCTCTCTGGGGCTAAATCAGACTAATGGCGGGCCGGGACTTGGGGACCACCACCTCCATGGAGCCAAATGAGCAGTAATATGGGGTCCTCATGGACCCCCCTTGCCACTGGGACCACCACCTTTCCAGGAGCTACCTTAAAAGTACTAGGGAGCTTCACCGACCCCCCCAGGGACCACCATGCCAAAGAGCCAAATGAGCACTAATGGGAGGGCCTTGTGGACCCCCCTCCCTGGGGACAAAATATGTTTTTGAAAATTGGAGGGGGCTATGCGAACCCCCCAGTGGCTATTTACGGACACAGGGAACACCACCTTCTTTGAGATGGCCCTTGAAAACCAAAGGAGGGGGCTGCGTGGATCCCCTCCCCCTCCTGGAGCCAAAAATAGTCCTGAGGACTGCCACTCCCTAGGGCTGGCTCCTGCTACGTCTAGGGTGGGCTGTTTGCTCTGACTTGGTGGGAGCTTTGACACTCTTGCCAAGTCAGAGCAAACACAACTCCACTCCTCGGAAGCAAGACCTGTCAAACAGCTCTTGCTTGCTGAGAGCTGAGTTTTCATCTGTTTTCCTGCCCACAGACATGAGGGCAGGAAACAGAATAAAGGATTTCACTCAAAGACAGTCTGTGACAGCAATGCCAGCTCCTGTAAGAGACAGGGAGCCAGCTGGAACCACTGGGGCATTCAGGCTCACCCCGTGGTCCCCAACAGTAGTGACATTGCCGGGTCCCAGGGGATGTGGTCCCCAGTGTGGAGATCAGCCAGGGGCCACTTGCCCCTCTCCCTATAAAAAGAAATAGATTTTTAGGCCGGGACCCGAAAGATGGGGTCCCTGGGGCTGAAATTGGCTGGCAGAGGGGGCCACACAGTCCTCCGGCAATAATACATGATATGTATTAAGGCCTGGCCCCAGGGGATGGGTTCCCCCAGGCCAAAATCAGCTGGGAGGGGTGAGTCACATGGCTCCCCTCCCCAATATGTAATAATGTGAGGACACCTCGTCAAAACAAAGTAGCAATTACATCATACAGCAAAGAGGAAGCTCCCTGGGTTAGCTGAGATTTACGCCTTTGTAGAGTCGTTGGACACTCAGTAGAAAGATTCATGTTCTCACAGAATTTTGGAGAAAGACACCCAAGTCACAATCACATTGCCAAATGCACACAAGGCCACTGGAGAAATTTCCTCGTGGTCCACAATGCACCTGTACTGTAGAATACACACTGGGCATTTTCCCTAGGAGTCTGAAAGAACTCTGATTGGGTAGCTATTTTGTGCAAAACTGAGGACTCTTAACAGATACAATTGCAGGTGAGGCTCCTTTGCGGCAGAGTGCCTCATACAGCTTCCAACACAGGCACATAGATACAAACAAACTCACAGATGCACTCAGACACTCATGCACCCACTTGCAGACCCACTCAGACACTCCAGCACCCAAAAACAGACTAACTCTGACCATGGTGCATACACTTACAGATCTACTCAGACACTCATGCACCCACTCACAGACCCACTTAGACACTTATGAATTCACTCAGAGACCCACTCAGACATTCCCATAATCACTCATACACCCACTCAGGCTGTCACACACCCACTCACAGACCCATACAGACACTCACAAACCTACTCACAGAGACATTGTCACACCCATTCTCATACCAAAAGACTCCCTCTCATACCTACTCTTACACCCAGACACATTCACACCCACATAGACCCTCTCATACCCACTCTCACACCCAGTCAATGTCACACCCACTCTCACAACCAGAGACACCTTTTCACACCTATTCTCACACTCAGAGAGACAGGCCCTGTGGCTCACCCCTGCCAAATATGGCAGAAGACTGTGCACAGTTCAGGGTTGAGTGGTTATAGTGGGTTGGCCACGAGACCTGGCCAACCCCCGCCCCAGGTGGCTAAAGGACATGGTTGGCAGTGATTGGATCAATGTACAGTGATTAAAATTACTTTAGGTTAAACAGCCATGGAATTTCACTAAAAAAAAACAAAGGTTAAAGGGATGTTATAGTTAAGAAATAAAATAAAAAAATCATAGAAGTTATAGTTAGGTTCTGTATTTACTCGCCCAAACCATAGAAACTCAGAAGTTATAGTTAGAGTTATTTCAAATAACTGTAACTTGTGCCATTGTGATGCACTGCTAATTACTGCAAATATTACAGCACCCATGACAACTTCTATAACATAATTAACAATATAAATGAAGCATTAGCAGTCACACTATTGAAGAAAAAACTGTGCATGGCAGAGTCGCAAATAAAAGTTACCTCAGGGCGCAGTCTTATAGTTATTTGAAATAATGGTGGGAGTAAATTCAGAACCTAACTATAGCGTTCCTGTAACCTTCGCTTTTTTAATTGAATATATATATATATATATATATATATATATATATAAATATATATATACACACACACACACAAAATAAAACCTACTTATTATTATAATAATATATATTTTACATCATGTACATATGTATATATTAACATGCTACTATAATAGGAAAATGTATTTATACTTAAATATTAACATTCAAATTAATGTAAACTACTAAACAAATAAAATAACAAATTTAAAAAGCAATAAAAATGTTTTAAAAATATAAACATTTTGAAACAAATACAAACATAATATAAACTTAAAATTATAAACTACTATTAATAATAACTATATTTGAACAATGTAAGGAAATGTTTTTAAGTATGGGAATAACACATACACTAATTGCACTCAATTTTATGCAACAATAGGGAAAGCGTTTGACTTTGAAGAGGTTGAATATACTATTCCATCTTCAGTTTATGCAATAGTAGGGAAAGTGCTGAACTTCAGAGGGGGTTAAATGTACTATTCCCAATCCAATCTGCCCAATAGTAGGAAAAGTGTTGGAGTTCAGAGGGGTTACATTTACTAGTCCCACTTCAATGTATACAACAATATGGAAAGTGTAAGACTACAGAAGGGTAAAACTTAGTATTCCCAATCCTGTCTGTGCAACAGTAGGGGAAAGCATTGGACTTCTGAGGGGTCTTGTTTACTATTCCCACTTCAATCTGTGCAACAGTAGGGAAAGCCTTGGAGTTCAGAGGGATAAGATTTAGGGCCATATTTAAGAAAAGTGGCGCAGCACTAGGTACAGCACCACTTTTCTTGAATCCCTTAGCCCCCCCCCCGAACACCACCATGTGTCCGCCGTATCTAAGATATGGCACACCATGGTGGTAGTTAGGGAATTAGAGTCAAAAAGGTTGACACTAGTTCAGAGCTATGCGAGATTAGAGTACAAAATATTGACACTAATCCTGCAAATCCCATTAAGGCCCATTGTAAAGAATGGCATGCCTCCATTTAACGTCTGCTCTCAGCAAACGTTAAAAGTGCTGAAAGAAATTACACAAATAAATCTTTTAGATTTCTTTGCGCCATTTTTTTACCCCCTAACTGTGGAAGGCCCCCTTTGCATACATTATGCCTGACGTAGGTATAATGTAGCACAAAGGGTTACAAAGTGGTGCAATGCATGCATTGTGCCACCTTGTAAATTTGGCGCAGCTTTTTTGGCCTCATTGGGCTACATTAGCATGAAACAAATGACTCTAATGTGGCACACAGAGGCGCTAGGGGCTCTTAAATCTCCCCCTTACTATTCTCACTCCAATCTAAGCAGCAGTAAGTAAACTACCTCACTTCAAACACATTACATAGTTGCATAACTGTGTCTAGAAAAAATATATAAAACTCTTAATATAAACATTATTGCTTAACACAAAATATATATATATATTAAAAAATTATGAATAAAAAAACAATTTACCAATTCACAACATTAATAAGCAATGTAATAATTAATTTTCAATTGAAAAATAATGGTTATTTAATTATTACTTAATTAAGCTGCCAACCTATATCTCACAAGTCTAGTAACCCATAACTAAAAGAAATAAATATAACACAATTGATTTAATTAATAAACAATTTCATAACTAAGTAAAGTATAAATTACATATTAATTAACAATTACTTAGCTAACTTCTATCCTAGCAACCCTATAAACCCAGCAGCCAATGCCTAAAATACTAATACATATAATTACACAATCAACATAATTGTTAATCCAGTAAATATTTAATTATACAATATTAATTATTATTTATGAAATATGAAATTATTAATGAAAATCAATCACATATTTACTTACAAAATATTAAATAATTAACCATTACTACTTATTTAACTTTCCACCAAATTCCCCTACAAGTGCAACAGCCCACTATGAGACTTTAAATTACTATTCACAAACAAAAATTACAAATTTTTTAAACAAAATTAATAACAATTATAAGACATAAAATGGTTAATTGAACTAAAACACATTAAGATAAATTAAAAAACAATATTTTTACAACTATATTATTGAACAGGATATTAACAACAATTGTCTTGCTAATGATATTATTTACTTGAAAAAACGATATTGGTAATAATATTTATACATCACAACATTTTTGTATCACAATATCTTTCCCAATATTTCTGTGTTCCAGCATTAAAAACGCAATATTTTATCCAAAAGCTGGCCAATCAGGTTAAATTCCAGTGGAATGTTCTCACTGGATACTCTACCTAATACTTTAATATGATTTCCCTGTTTTACCCTCTATTTCCTCCATCCACATACAGGATTGTTACATGAAGTAATTCTGTTCCATACCGTAGGTTTGCATATTTTACATAGAGGTTTAAGTCTGCATTTTTCAAAAGATTAAAAAATCTCCAGCAATCTAAACCCAACAGACCTGTGTGGCTGACTTGCAGGACAAATTATAGTGTCATAACATTTGAGAGCCAAAAACCTAAGTGACAATATTCACAGACAATATCCAGTTTGACATTATCTAGTTTACTCTTGATTGTGATATTAGTTGGCCATCACCTGAAAGCCATCATTTAATCTCTGTGGTATTTATCTCTAAGCTATGACTTCCTGTTTCTTTGTTGTCTTTGTCACTTTAAGGGCACTAGGTCCAGTACAACAATCTCACTTGTGAACATTAATATATTCAGTGATTGCTCCCCTGACGTAGGGGGAAATTATCATATCTTGCCTAAACATATTGGCATGCTCGCAATGTAGATAGAGGGTAGGAGGGTAGGAGGAGGACCAATCCTAGCCCTGCTTATGGCTATTATCCACTTGTTATAGTAATAGTGGAGCGTCTCAGGACCAGACTGGAAACAATATGCAAGCCTGGAAAAAATATTTTAACAAATCAGCATCTACCTGCCTGTTGCTCATGCACTCTCACTCTGTTTGCTTCTGTCTCTCCTTCTCCCTCTCTTTTGTTCTAGCTCTTTCTTCCCCATGATAATTTTTGCCTATTGTAATAAAGCATGGGGTAGAAGTTTTTGAAGGCCGTGGGCCTTCTAAAACTGGCCACAAATGGCTCTAACACCCAGCAGAAATGCTGATGTGGTAAATGACTACTCCAGCTCTGGAAAGCCTTAATATTGCCTTTATCTACTTAAATCCTGTGACACAGGCACAGGCCCATTACTTTCCTGTGATGCTTGCAAGACTGTTTCCATCCATTTCATTACATCATCCAACACTAAAGCTCTCAACTTTGTCTTGACAGTGCTCAAGAGCTCTATGTAGTCTATTCACCATCATTTAAATTTAGGATGCCGTCTTCTTCATCCTTCATTCAAAGGCTCTGCCTCAACACCAGCCTCACCAGACTTCTCTCTTCTGCCAAGTCACATCTTAACTAAATGAACATGCATCAGTCTTTAATGTGTATAATGCCAGATCTGTGACTAGCATACATAGTGCTAACCCTAGAAGGCATTATCTACACTGCCTTTAGTTCACACCCATAATTCTCATTGGGGGATCAGCACAGGAGACCCAGGGACTGATTACTAGTTTGGCGGTCACAATACCACCAGCCTCGCGGTGGCAGTCAGACCAGTGTGCTGTGGCGGTCCAACCGCCACATTAAGAGGTTGTCGGGCAGACCTGCCAATCTACTGCCGTCTCCACCAGGATCCAAGATCCAAAAGGGCTGACAGTGGTCCTGGTTGTAATCATCCAGGGCAGCACTGAACTCAATGACACCCTTCAGATTACCACCTTGTGTTTCCGTCCGCTACACTCCTAATGACCCACCCAGTGCATATTTACTATGTGTGTAATAGTGTCTGTTTGTTTGAACATATTTAGGGTGCCTGCATATGTGTTGCTTTTGTCCATTTGTGCTTATTTGGAGTTTGCCTCTGTATTATTGCCTGTATCTGTACTTGGTGGATGTGCATGTGTGCTTATAGTATACAAATGTTTGGTCCAGTAGTTTGGTCAATACAATATCATAGTTCTCTTTCACTGTCTACACTAATATGACCATTCTTAATCAGATACAAAGTGTGTTATTTTTTCTATTGTTATGTTTCATAGAGAGCCTCTTGTGTTTGCATCAGTTTCTTAATCTGAGAACTCAGTGCTATAACTTAGCAACGGCTGATAAAACTTGTTACTCACTGTTGCTATGAGCTATCAGTACACTGCTGCTTGTCCATGTTTAATGAAATCAACTAGTTAAGGGTGGCAGATAACATATTTATTTTTCAGATTTATCTCAGGGAAGGTAGTCCATGTTATATATGGTTCTCCCATTCCTATGTCCCTGTGCAACAGTTGAAAGCAAGGACCGATGATTTTGGGGGACATACATGAAATCAAGTTATTAATGGTAGAAAGTAAATTCCAGGGATGGTTTTCACCTCAGAGTTTTGACTGACATCAAAAACCATTGAGCTTTGCTCTCATTGTGTATTTGATGACACTCAGAATCAGTCAGTGAAACCCAGTTTTTCACTGTTACCATCTATAATTCCATATGTTAGCTCTACTCACTAAACATGCACTTGCATGTATACAAAGAATTGTTGCCTGCAATTGCCTCACAACATAAGCACCTTGGGCATTATTCTAAGAGCCACAGTAATCCCGACTCGGACACAAGTGCGATTTTGTGTCAGAATATGCATTTCTCACAGCATTATTAATTCCCCTAAAGCATTTACTTCTAAGATTTAAAGGCAAGATAAAAAATGATGATATTATACCAAAATATTAAGTTTTACATATTGAATTGCACATATCTTGACTTGCACTACACCACTGAGTAAGTAAAAATGGAGTTATAGTAAAAATCTATACTCCAGTTTGCATGCCTACCTTAAGGATATAGGCCCACATTATGACTCTGGCGGTCTACTGGTGAAGACCCCCACGTTATGAGTGTGGCGGGTTGGCCTCTGCCAACCCGCCACATCCCCACTCAGACCGCCAGGCATCTCTGACCCGGTGGTGCAATGAAAACTGACGGCGGTATTTTGAGCTGGAGTTTGAGCGGCGGTAGGCTACAGGTGACAGGGAATTTCTTCTCTATCACTAGCAGACGACTCCCCCACACGCCGAACAAGCACAATATCCCCCACACCTCCACAATACCAGAACCCCACACCCCTCTTCAGGTATAGCGCCCCCACCCCCTTTCAGATACAGCACCCATCTCCCCCTCCCCATATACATGCACAAGCACAAGCACACAGACACCCACATGCAGCCTACATACACTCATTCTCCAACACTGACATACATGCATTCACTCACATGCATCCATACACGCATTCACTGCAACACTCATACACACATTCACTTCAACACTCATACAAGCATTCACTTCATTATTCATACACTCATTCAACCATGCATGCACACACCCATACAAACACCCATACACACACGCAGACAAACATGCATACACACATGCAGACAAACACCCACTCACACACACACAAACAACACCCTACACCCTCCCACCCCCTCCCCTGTCGGACACCCGATTTACCTTATCCGGCAAGGAGGTCGTCTGGCAGGGAACGGGAACAGGCACTTCCACCACCGGTACCGCCCTGCCATCAGGATACCATGAGGCTATCTGTGTCCTTCTGGCAGGGGGACGGAGGTGGAACCGCCCATGCGCCGCCTCCCACCAGCACGACTACAGCAGGATTTCCACCCAAAATGTGGCAGAAATCCTGCAGTACTCGTAAAATGGTGGACAGAAGACCATGGCTTTGGCGGTCTTTCAAAAAGACCGCCAAAGTCATAATAAGGGCCATAGTGCCAGTCAATATTTTAGTATTTGGTAAATACACGTGCAGGTTGATATTTCTCTAGTCAATATTTTGACTTATATCATGCACAATAATAAGACAAATGTACTGGTGGCTTTCAGTTATGACTACATTTGAAGTAAAAGTGTACTTAAGTTGTTTTCAGCACCCTGCTTTTAGGGCTGGCTTGACAGTTCAGTTGTCTATGACCTATTAGTACAAATACTTTAAAATATATAGAGTGATCACACGATTGCTATAGAAACTATGTACCTCTCACCTCATGCAGTTGACTATTTGCTGTATTATTCCATCACCATTAGAGATCTTGCACTGCTATGCATGAGGAACTATTTTACATCTTAAAAGTAATCCGAATTGTCACATGTGAAAATATTTATGACATATATGCACTGTATATACAAAGCAATCAATCTTTGTTTTTTCATTGCAGCAGATTTTTCTAAACATTTTAGGCACGACTCAAACTCAAAATGCAAGCTGTGCCCACTGGCTTTGCCAATGCTCACATTTGGGGGCAGATTTAAGAAAAGTGGCATTGCACCTAGAGCAGCGTCACTTTCCTTGCGCCCCTTAGCGCCCGCCCTACCGCCACCATGTGTGCACAGTATTTAAAATATGGTGCACCATGGTGCAGGGATGGGGTCAATAACATCATTTTTTTTACACTATTGATGTACTCTGCAGGAGGAGCGGCACCATTTTGGCACTCCTCCTGCAGAGTACATAGGGACCCGTTATAAATAATGGAAGCCTCGTTTAACGCCTGCTCTGAGCAGGTGTTAAAAGTGCGGAAAAAAATTGCACCATTTTTTCGGCCCACCTAACTGGGGAATGCCTCTCTTGCATACATTATGCCTGGTGCAGGCATGCATGCATTGCGCCACTTTGTAAAAATAGCGTACCACTTTGTAAATATGGTGCAGGGAAAATGCCAATTTAGCACTTCCTTAGCGTCAAACAAATTATGATATGGTGGCTCTAAGGTGGCGCTAGGGGCTCTTAAATATGCGACTTATTGTTTTTTTAAACACTTCATTTTATTACGCAGCCTTTTCAGTAATGGATCAACGCACAGTATGCTTGGACTAAGAAGTAACCAGAAGAGGAAACCTCACATTGCCCTCAATTAACTTTTTGGGAAGTACATTTCTCAGCATTTACAACTTTTCTAACAGGATATGAAGTTTCGAGGTCGGAGGGTCACTGAAAGTCCTGTCCATTTCTTAATATGCTCTAAATTTAATCTTTAATGAGGGTGCTTCAAGAATGATAAGGATAACAAAAGAACAATTTGCTTCTGTTTGTTACCATTGATATTAGAAGGCGCATTGAAATTGCACAATCCAGCGATGACTAGACCATCCTGTAAAAATGCAGTGACATGGAAATCAGAATATCTTTAGGCAGAAAAGCAGAATGAAAAAGCGTGATATGTAAGGTAGGAACAGAGGCGTTTAATACCCTTAATTTGAAAGCAAATTTGAAACTTGAAAGTTTTGTCTTCAGTTAAACGAAAAAAATAAGGGCCCATATTTATACTTTTTGACGCAAAACTGCGCCAACGCAGTTTTGCGGCAAAAAAATTTGCGCCGGCTAACGCCATTCTGAAGCGCCATGCGGGCGCCTTATTTATTGAATGACGTTAGCCGGCGTTAGCCGCCGGCGCCGTCTGGTGTGCGTTTATAAAAAACGACGTACACCAGGCAGCGCCGGCGTAGGGGGATATGGGGCTTGGGTGTCAAGAAATGGGGCAAGTCAGGTTGAAGCAATTTTTTCGCCTCAACCCGATTTGCGCCATTTTTTTTCACTCCCGACCCCCATAGAAATGACTCCTGTCTTAGCAAAGACAGGTGTCATGCCCCCTTGCCCAATGGCCATGCCCAGGGGACTTCTGTCCCCTGGGCATGGTCATTGGGCATAGTGGCATGTAGGGGGGCACAAATCAGGCCCCCCTATGCCACAAAAAAATAATAAAAAAAATACTTACCTGAACTTACCTTAATGTCCCTGGGATGGGTCCCTCCAGCCTTGGGTGTCCTCCTGGGGTGGGCAAGGGTGACAGGGGGTGTCCCTGGGGGCATGGGAGGGCACCTCTGGGCTCCTTCAGAGCCCACAGGTCCCTTAACGCCTGCCTTTTGCAGGCGCTAAAAAACAGCGCAAAAGCGGGCGTGCATCATTTTTTTGGACCCGCCCACTCCCGGGCGTGATTTTTGCCCGGGAGTATAAATCCGATGCACATGCCTCGGAGTCGATTTTTTAGACGGGAACGCCTACCTTGCATATAATTAACGCAAAGTAGGTGTCCACGCTAAAAAATGACGCTAACTCCATGGACTTTGGCGCTAGACGCGTCTAACGCCAAAGTATAAATATCGAGTTAGTTTTGCGTCGAAATTGCGTAAAAAAAAACGACGCAATTTCGGCGCAAACGGAGTATAAATATGCCCCAAGATGCCTTAACTTTTGAAGCATTGAGTACATAGGACATAAATTGTGGTCTTCGAGAATTGTTACAGTGCTGGCAGCTGTTATGATCATCAAGAAATAGCAGAAAAAAGTTGCAGTCATAATGCAAAGACTTGCAGGTATTGTGATTTCTGTAGATGGTCTTGGTGTTCTGCTTGCATTAAATTGCCATACGTGACATTAAATGCTGCCTCATTCTGACCTAGAGCTTTTGTCTTATCTCAGACCAAATAAGAAGTAGTGAGCATGAGCATTTGTTTAGAGTGGTTAAATTCTAAAGCTTTGCGACATTTCTGTTTTTGCAAACTAAGAGAGTGTGAATGAAGACAAATCTTTTATTTGTGATATTTCCATTGACATTTGTTCTAGTATGGTGCATTTGAATAATAAACATCTAAAAACAACAACAAAATTACAACAAGGGTTAGGGATTACAACATGGCTGCTGCAACAGCTCCTAGCTCGCAGGGATTCCTAATCAAGGATCGTATATGCTCAGCAGGCGTGGCTCCTCCACTAGGGTGGAGGAGGGTCCCCCCACACCAGCAGCAGCTGCAGCCAAATCTTTTACTAAAAACAATAATAAACTAGGCTGTTACGAGCAATGAGAGGGAGTGCACAGCACTCTCCCCTCACCGCGCATGTATGTTTGGCCGGCCGTCTCTGGCTGGCCAAACATGCATGCAAAGTAGGCTCTATCAAATCCAGCAACACCGGCTGGGAGCTCCCTTGCTGGGCGCTCCCAGCCAATCCTGATGCTGCTTTGAGCAGCATCGGGATTGGCTGCAGGGCAGCCTGGGAGCCTGTGCCAGCAGGCTGCTGGCACAGATGAGGAGAGGAGCAGCGCGCTCCTGACGGCAGCAACGGTGACGATTAAGGTAAGTTTCTTTTTTTACATTAATTTCACCCTCCCCTGTGCGCGCTGCCCCGCCCCCTATTCCCACCGCAAGCCGCTCGTGATACTCAGTAGAGATGATCATCTTTGAGAACTGCTCGATACACACTGCACACATCATGAGGAATCCATCCATCGACGATGGCTTAGGCCCGGAGATAGAGCACACTGCACATTGTGGGCAAATAAGAAAGTTTCCAGCAGCACAAAAGTTGACAGTCTGTAGGAGAAACTTTAGCCATCCTTTAATATTCTGTTTATCAAGAGGTTGTAGAACCCAATAAGAGGTTGGTTTAATCGGGTGCTCCTCATGGATTTTCTGTTTCCTACTAAGAATGAAATGATGGCCCCTCATTGTGGCTGACTTGCAGTTTCCAAGCCTTCTGCTCTTGATCAGTGGACAGTTTGGTACGAGGTGATGTGCAAAATGGGTCCACCCACGTGTATTCCTCCTAGACAGCACACACTATGGGGAACTTAGGTGTGACTGGATGTGCCACCACTAGCAGGGTGGGAGGGAGATGCTGGGTCCGGCCCCAATTACACTTGAATAGGATATATCCCATCTTTCCACAAAGGGCTGAATACCCTCTGTAATTAGTCTGGAGCCAAAGCCAAGAAGGCAGGGCATCTGTGCCCTTCAATAGCCTGCCTCTGGAAGCCTCTCCCTACTTCAAAGGCAAATGGGTATAAATAAAGGACGTCAGACACTAACTTTTCAGTTAAAATCTGGAGCAGTGGATACTCTGCCTGGAAAAAGCACTGCTGTGCTGCTGAAAGGAATGCTGCCCTGCTGTGCTGTACTGCTGCCCTCTTGCCTGGGTGAGAAGGGATGTACCTGCATCTGTTGAACTCAGAATGACTGCAATGGCTAGATGACTGGCTCCTGATCTAAAGCCTTAGGGACACAACAGGCTTTCAACAAGCTTGCACCTCGGTTCTGCCATTTATGAGTCTACCCTGCCACCCTTGTCATGGGCCCTTGGAAGGAAGTGTACTTAAGAAGCTCTGACAGCTTCTGTGGATCCAGCTACTGCATGGATTTGACCCTTTTCAAAGATCAGCATCACCTTCATAGCCCCATCAGAACTGCCACTATGCAATGCATCTTTGGTGCAGGCCCTTGCATGCCTCATCAAATGCAACCTCGATAAAGGCTTCAGACTCCGCATCACAGTTCCTCGGAACTGATACGTCACACCGACTGAACATACAATCCTGATTGCAGGACATCACATTACAAGCCCTGTCAACGGGATCTACAACAATGATGCAGGCCCTCACATCGCTGCCTCACCACATCTTGAAGCCGAGCGAGTTTCGGCTTCATGA
Organism: Pleurodeles waltl; assembly: GCF_031143425.1. Classification (NCBI taxonomy): domain Eukaryota; kingdom Metazoa; phylum Chordata; class Amphibia; order Caudata; family Salamandridae; genus Pleurodeles; species Pleurodeles waltl. The sequence continues at coordinate 521,356,363 of NC_090437.1, read as the reverse complement.
TACACCCTCGACACAGTTCCTTGCAACGCTCCGCAAATCAGGATTTAAGGTACTTTGTTTAGCGGGCCTAACTGGGTCCCTGTAGCTGGACCACACTCTATCACAGTCGGCCTGAAATAGTGACTTTGTCCCAGTCCGGCACAACCAGATGTCCACAGTTGGTGCTTTGTGGTTTCTGGTACCATTTTCACTAAAATATTTAAATAAAATTGCATATCTCTGGTTCTACCTATTAAAGTTTTGTCATTATGGTCTTGTTCTATACTTTCCACATTGCCCCAAAGTTAGGCTTTGTGCAAGGTTTCCAGAGGGTTGAGCAAAGGTTAATTTAGGGTTGGTTTGTGCCTTACCCTCACAAGGATTGTGATTGCTGCTTGACCAGGGCTCACACCCCAGTCAACCAGCAACTCAATTTGTTCTGTATACCATAAGCTTGTTATCAGTATTCCCACATTAGTGACCTTCATAAACAAAACTCAGCACTGAGAGTCTCTCTAATTTGCAGTCAGATATGATGTTTTTAATGTTCCATCCTTTGTTTCCATTTGAACCTTTTATTCCTAGGATTATCTGCCTATTTAGCCAAGTCAGTGCCCCAGAGTGCATTCTCCAACAGAAACCAATTTTATCACTTGCTTCATATCATGTAATTTATGGAGAATACAATAACCAATTCACTTCTTCCAGTACTTAAGAGTCTTTGAGGTAAAAATGCTGACACTACGTTTTGATTTCCATTCCAGAAGAGAGAGGCTTAACTTTTGATGACCTAAGTATGAAAGTCCAATGAGTCAAACTTCTTGCTCTGTGTAAATGCAAGAAGCAGAGAGATAAGATTCAATGCCCATCTTTTTGTCTCATTATTATTTATGTTTTGTAAGGCATGCTATTATACTTACAGGCATACTGGTACCATAAAACCATAATTGTACAGACTTAGGGCCTTATTACGAGGTTGGAGGTCCAAAGAACGCCAGCCTCGTGGTGGTGGTCAGACAGATGCAGCTGTGGCAGTCCGACCACCACATTAGGAGGTTGGTGGGCAGACCGGCCAGCCTACCGCTGTCAGTGAGAGGATCAGTGATTCCGATGGGCTGACAGTGGTCCTGGTTGTAATCAGCCAGGGCGGTGCTGAACTCAGAGCCACCGTCCTGATTCAAACCTTGTTCTCCTCCATCCTTTTTATGGCTGACTACCATGAAAAGGCTGGTGGAAAACAAGTGCCGGGGGCCACAGGGAAGGCCTGCACTGCCCATGTACACGGCACAGGGGGTCCCCTGCCCAGCACTCTCAAAATGTGCACTGTCTGCTGTGATGACAGTGTGCATTTCGAGGGTGCTGGTGCCTACTGCGTGTGGCAGCCGGCAACAATGCTGCTACACCTTTCCCACTGGGCTGACCAGTGGAAACCTTGGTATCCCCCAGTCCGCCCAGTGGGAAAGTTGTAATGGGGATGGTGGGGAGGTCACCAGCACTGTGGCAACCTCCCGGGCAGGAGTTTAGCGGACGTATATTTCCATCCGCCAAACCCATAATCAGCACCTTTGAGTAGGAAATTTGGGCATCCTATAGAGCACTTACAAAATAGATGCTGCATGACCTACGATTCAAAAGAACAATATGGGATGATCAATTTCATATGAAAACTGAGTTGTTTCTATAAATAGCTTCATGACAGAGGCACAGACAGTTGAGTTTAATATGCCTATCAATGGGAGGCCAGTGTGATTCATTTAGAAGTTGAGAGACAGGTCATCACTGAGTGTTGCAGTCCTAAAAGCAATCTGATTGACAATGATTAAATAAGCTGGAGCTTTTGAAGTTCAGACTTAGGAAGAGACAGATGGAGTTCATTTAAATAATCGACAAACGCCTATACAGTAACACAAAAGGCTGTAAATGTTCAGTATGAGACACAGCAATAGTTTATCGGCTGATTCAGATGGAAGAAAGTAAATCATTTCAGTTTAGAACTTTAAGTTGAACAATCAAGCTTATTGTAAAAAATGAAGCTTCGCTGGAAACATTAGGAACAGATGTAAGGCAATTACCCAATGAAGAGGGCCACCAGTCTTCAGAATGAGCCACAGTAGAAGAGCCTACAGCTATCAACATTTCTGTTTTATCAGAGTTGAGCTAAAAAAGCTACTTCATTCAGTTGGTCACTGATGACTAATAAGCCTAAATGTTCAGTTTCAAATTATGCAAATCTTCATTTATTTTAACAATAATATGAGTGCCATCCACAAATGTCACATCCTTGAAATTCAAAGTCCAAATCCACTTCACTAGTGGAGCTGCATATGTTTTAAATAAAGTGAGACTGAGGGAGGAGTGAGGGTGGGACACACAATGAGATCATGAAATACCATTGCAAAATGCATAATAGTAATTGCCTGGGCTCAACCAACCAGAACATGGCTCAGTCAACTAAAGGACTTGAGTTTGACACATACCTCATGCAATCAAGCTATAAGGGCTGCATGAGACACAGTGTAATATGCACCATAGCAATCCTCAAAGATAAGGGCAGTAACACCTACCTCAACCTGCATCATCCATAGATGATCCAGCTCAACAAAAAGTGCACCCTCAGTACCATTGTAAGTGTGGAGCCTGACCTGTACTACTTCTAAGATGGTTTCAGCTTAAATAAAGGATGGTAGCTGTATGTTCACCCCGCAGAAATATGCAGGAAGTTGGTCAACATTGTAGGATTTTTAGTTACCTTCATCAGCACGGGGATATTTTTATTTGCTTCAGGAAGCGAAATATCCTGAAATTAATTCATCGCTGAGATATTAATTCATAATTCACTCTGAATCAATTTTTTCTCCAAAACACAACCACTGCAAATATTCAGTAGGATGTGTTTACCCACAAGCTATGGCCCTCATCAAGACTTTGGCAGTCCCAGTACAGCAACGCCCGTGGTGCCGGTCATACCTTCGCCAGGCTGGCGGGCATACCTCCAAATACCAACCCTGGCGATGATACCACTGCAACACAGCCAGTAGCAGACCAGAACCGCCAGTGCGGTATGACTGCTGTTGAAGGTGGTAGCCATCACCAGGCCAGAGGAAGGCACAGTAGCGCCCACCCTATAACGAATCAGCAGACCGCCACGATTTCCAAAGTGGTACGAACACCACAAAAAGCTGGTGGAAGTTAACTGAAAGAAGGAGACACTCACCTCCAGGGATAGAGACGAGTCAGCATACGCCATCGAACGTGCACTACAAGTCTTCCTAGTGCTATTCTATGCCATCCTCCTACAGGACCAGCAACGCCAACGAAGATGCCATCTTTAAGTACACCCACTTAGCAAACAATGAAGGAAAGGGGAGAGTCACACACGCCACACACACACCCGGCATGGACTGCAAAGCTCACAAACATGAAACAACACCCGTACCAATACACACACACATACACAGAGAGACACACACACACCACATATGTGCCCACAACCAACACAAATACACCACTCCCAACACACATGTCACACACACACCCAGGAAAAACACATCACAACGGAACCACACATACACCCACCCACAACAATCCCACATAATAGGCCACAAATTGTAACACAAGCATCCTAATCCTGTAACAGACAGGGCCAGCAAGCAAAACAAAATGTCAACACAACCTGCATGGAATAGAAAACATTCAACACATCCAAACCAGAACGTACAGACATCCATGCAGAGGGAATATACGCACATCATGGACACACAACAGACTCATACGTCCACACATACATCAAGATATTCAACCACACAAATACCATAACCAAGCATACACAAATTTACCAATCCATATCCATAATAATACCTACACTGCCCAAGTTATGGATCCAGCCAATGCAGCCATACAGATACAATGCATAGAAATGCAAAGTAAACAGCATCCGCCATACATTTGCATATGAATCATGAACTGAGAAATGCTCGACAAATGTTTGAAAGTGTCACCAACGTGGCCTGTTGGGCACTTGTATTTTAAATTTGACATAAAAAACTGTTATATACAAAATTAGGCCATAGGCCAGTTCAAATACGAATCACTGCTGAAGTACATAGGACCAGGCAATTGGCCCGTCTTGACTCCTGACAGACTCATGGCCTCCACAGAGCAGAGACATCAATGGGGGAGACAGACCTCAGGGGACAGTGGGTGGGGGTGATGGCGGTGGTCAGGGTTTGGGAGGGGGTCCTTGGGCTTTGGCTCGGGAGGGGGTCCTTGGGCTTTGGTTTGGGGGGTTGGGGATTCAACTTTCGATTTGGTTGGAGGGACTTTTAATTTGGCTTTAGGCCCAGATGTTTTTTCGGTACAAGGGAGGCTTTTTGGTGGGGGAAGGGCATGGGAAACAGAAGTGGGGTCTTGGGAGGACTTGGAGATGGAGGGACTGAGTGTTGGGAGGGATCCATGAGGGCAAGGGACAACACAGGGTGGGACAGGATCAGGGAACAGATCAAGGCGGGCAAGAAAAAGCTTCTTCGGAACAGGGGTGATGGGCTTGGATGCAGGTCTGTGAGTGGAGGTAGAGGGAGTTCTTATAGGATGTATTATAGGTGTGCTGGACATAGATTCAGGTGTGTGCATAGTGTGCATGAGTGAGGTGGAGGAATGTTCAGGGCTGAGTGGGAGCATTTATGTGTCTTGGGGGAGAGGGGGAAGAGAAGCTGGGAGAGGACAAACAGGTTGTGTGAACGTATGTTGGCAGGTGTCTGCAAGTAAGGTGGGAGTGCTGCATGTGGTCGTGATGGTGGTTGTTGCAAGTGGGGTGCATGTCTGCGTGTCTACTGTTGTGGTGACTGTGGGCAAAACAGAAGTGGTGGCAGGATCTGGGAGTTTGGATGCAGTGCTGGGAGGTGTGAGTGGTGATGTGAATGTAAGGCAGAAGGTGGTGCAGGAGACAGGGGAGGCATTGACTGTTGTTTTGTCTGCTTTCGAGTGTTGAGTGTGTGAATGCCTGTGGTGTGTCTTGTGGCACCTGTGTGTGTGTTTGCGTTCCTTGTGTGGTGTTTTGGGTAAATGCCTGTTTGAATCTGTGGGTAGGATGGGTGAGGGAAGAGGGATCTGGGATTGGGCACAGGTAGTTGCAGGGAGGATAGAAGTAGTAGGGACACTAGCTGCTGTCAATGAGGAGGCCAGAGCCTGAAACGATCTCTGTAGGCCAGCCAAGGTACTGTGAATACCTTTCAGGTAGGCATTGGTCTGTTGCATCTGGGATGCCAGGCCCTGAATGGCATTCACAATGGTTTACTGCCCCACAGAGATGGATCTTAGGAGGTCAATAGCCTCTGCATTGAGGGCAGCAGGGTTGACTGGGGCAGGGGCTGAGGTGGCTGCGGCAAAGGAGACGCCCACCCTCCTGGGTTAGTGGACATGGGCATCTGGCCGAGGAGCTAATGGGAGGGAGGTGCTGGTAAGGGAGGTGGCAGATAAGGATGTTGCTGAGCTGGTCTCAGAAGGGTCTGACACTGCCAGGGAGATGCTTCAGTTCCTGTCTACCCAGGGGTGCTGCCCTCGCCCTCCAACCCACTGGTCCCCTCCGTGTCTGTGCTCTCCGCCTCCTGTGTCCCATGGGCTACAGCCTCCCCAATTGCCAGTGCCCCAACTCCTTCGCCTGCTGATGCTAATGCACACATGGGAAGAAGAGGACAAGGAGGGAGGGTGGTAGAGCATGAAAGGGAGCACAGAGCCAATATCTACACATCAAGCATATATCAACACATCATTAGCCATAAACAAAGCAATTACAGGTATGCAAAAGCTGTTACAGTACCACATTCATAAACACTCCCAAATAGCTACCCACAAGTAAGTCAACACAACCATCACAGATGGTCAGCACAACTCAGGATCTGCTGCATAGTGGCATGCTTCCATGAAACTAGATCATGCTAAGGGAATCCCAGAGTAACAACCTTGCAATTTGATGCCAACCTGTGTATGCCCTCACAGAACCAAATTTTCAGGATCAGAACTGTACCTGACAGTTACTTTCACCCAGTCCAATCCCAGATAGTACAACTTTACACGTGCCTGGCAGCCTTAGGTACATACACTACGATTCTAACATACCTACACATCTTTTACACCAATGTCCTATCTACATTCCCTATCATATGTATACTAGACATCTACCTTTAACCATCACACTCATCCTTTCCATTCAAAGTGTAATAACATGTGAACTACAGTCTGTTACTCATCCTCTTGTGGCTGCTGTGTTGCCCCCAAGTGCCCATCCAACCCCGGGTATGCCACCACCAGTATGCAGGCCATTAAAAAGATCAAGGTCCAACAGGCACCCCTTCCTTGTTGGGAGGCCATCCCCAACTGGGCCTCCATGATCTTCCGGGCCCAGCATCTCAGGTTCTCCAACTGCTTCCTGAAGTAGGTGCTCCACAGGCTATGGACCCCCAGGGTCCGCACTTCCTTGGTAATGGCTTTCCACATTAATTTTTTCAGATGGGCGCTGACCTGGATGGGAGATACAGTAAGAAGGGCACAGTCATGTAGAGACATCATGCAACAATATGATAGGACCACAAAGAGTACTCGCACACTTCCATCCACAACAGGGCACCTACACTTCCTATTCCAGCATGCGTGTCTGATGCATCAACCTCAATAGGGTATGCAACATGCACATACCATCATGCACACACAACCATGTTGCTACCAGTAGACCAATATGCAACCTTCTTGCTGTTTAGGACCCCCATACAGCTTTGTGTACAGGTGTAGGACCCATCCACAAGTGTCAGGATTTCCTCCTGTGTGAAGGCAGGGGCCCTCTCCCCTGTTACACACGCCATTGTGGCTTCCAGGTGCAGGACAGAGCAGCACATATAGTGTAGGTCTGGTTGGCTGGAGAGTCAGGAGTCAAGTGAGACAGGCTGTAGAAAATAGCAGTCATGGCGGTCTGCACCGTCACCGCCGGCGGTCATCATCATTGGCCCCCGTTTACCATAGAAAACATTGTTAACCACTGAGGAGTTGCACGGTGGTTTCAACCGCCTACTGCCATGATGACATACGCCGGCGGAATGGGCTCACTGAAATATTCCTCTGCATGCTGGACAGGCAGCAGACATCTGACACATCTATTGTTCAGTTTAAAGTCACACATGTCTGTAACAGCTCATGCAGGCAATGTACATGCCAAGCAGAAATGGTGGTGTAAAATATCAGTCATATCTAGTCAGTTTTACCTTCAGAGTAATGAGGAATATTTTGCTGAGTCATGAGCAGCCTATGATAGTGTAGTAGGTGAAATGGTGACTGTACATTAATAATGAGAGGACACTAGACACCACTAATATTTGGTGTATGCACTCCAGATGACATCAGTGGTTTGTCATTTTGTTTGAACAGTTTCTCATCAAATATCCAGGTCTGAGTCAGAAACCTGTTTTCAGGTATGATGCATATTGACGATGTCTTGTCACAATATGAGATAAATGAAGTGTAATCGTGCTCACACATGTGTTGTTTGCTAAACCTAAATACCAACCACTGTGGAGGCAGAGACATGCATCTGTGTACCGGCCCCTGGATGACCTTGCCACCATGGTAGACAAACACATCATAGTCGCCTATCATCTCAACCGTGCAACTATCATGGAACTGTGTAGCCAGTTGGACTCAAATCTACTGCCAGCCATCCAACAACCTACAGCCATTCCTCACACTGTGCAGGTGTTATCCGTTCTCCACTTTTTGGCCACTGGCTCTTTCCAATGGACTGTGCGATTGTCAGTAGGTTTGTCTCAACCTATGTTCAGTCTTGTGTTGTCGAAAGTCTTGCTTGCCCTTCTGAAACATGTTGACAGCTACATAAAATTTCCCCATCCTGAAGATTCCTCCATGTGAAGTCTGACTTCTACGCAATGTGGCACATCCCTCATGTAATAGGAGCCATAGATGGTACCCATACTGCATTGGTACCACCTAGGGACAATGAGCAAGTGTACATGAATAGGAAGAGCTATCATTCTATGAATGTGCAAATGGTCTGTTTAGCAGACCTATATATCTCACATGTGACAGCTAAGTTTCCTGGCTCTGTACATGATTCCCACATCCTCAGGAAAAAGCAGTGTCCTACATATGATGACACGCCTACAGAGGGATAGAGGCTTCCTCGTTGATGAGTATGAGTGTGTGTACAATCACAGTGACCACACCAACCCTACACTTTCCACTCTGAACATAGCAGGGCTGTGGCAGATGTTTCCACTATCCACAGATGATTCAGGGTATCCTAATCTGTCCTGGCTACTGACAGCGGTGAGGAATTCCAAGGACCGGGGCACAGAATCGATACAATGACACTCATGGGAGGACGAGAAGGGTCATTGAGTGGACATTCGGTCTTCTGAAGGTGAAGTTCCGGTGTTTGCACGTCTGGAGGTTCCCTGATCTACTCACCTCAGAAGGTGTGCCAGACTGTTGTCGCCTATTGCATGCTGCACAATTTGGCACTAAGGAGGCATGTGCATTGCTGGAAGTGGAGGGTGTAGAGGATGTAGCAGTAGCAGTAGAGGGGGAAATGGACAGTGACAAGGATGGGGGCAAGGATGATGTTGTCACAAGATCTCAGCTCATCCATCAATACTTCCAGTGACATTCTGGTAGGTTTCCATCTCAATATACCACTTATCATGCTAAACTACAGTATGGGTGTCATTTGTAATCCATCTCTGATGTCAGCAGTGTCATGTCGGAGTTAGGTACAGCAGTACAGTGTTCCTGATAGGTGGGTACATATGGGCTGAAGTAGCACTGCCATTGCTATTGTCTGTCTATATGAATTGATGTCACTGACTATCCAAATCCCTTATGTGCTATGTATCATACAAATAAGTTGGAAGTGACAATGGAATATTCCTTCTTCACAGCTGTCCGCATACATCACCTTATGGTACGGTTTACCCAAATTTATATATTCCCAGTTTTGTCATACTATCAGTGAAGGATACCACACAGATAATTGTGATAGAAAGCATTTCACTTATGTGTCATGTCTCCAAGGCAGGAATAGTGTGCTGTGTTCAGTTTTGATTAAAAAAAATGCTCTGTGTGTTGTTGTTAGTAGGTATATTAGTGGACACTTACTATTGCAGGTGCATGTGGTACTGCTTTGCTATGGTGATCTATCATAATAGATTGTGTGTTGACACCTTTACACAGGAGTGCTGTCGCTGGATGCTGAGTTCCGTTTCCTCTCTGCTACCTGTGGACCCAGAGATGTGTTGACATTGACACTGTGCATCTGACAATGTACTATATGGACAAAGGCTTCACAGATTTTACTTTTCGCACAACACTGGAATACTACATAACATCATTGTTTGTTCATAGTCACTTATTGAATACAAAAAAACAATTGTGTTGATGTATATTTATTGTTATAACAATGGGATGGGTTGGTGCTAAGGAGTGGTGCAATGGTGTATGAAATCATCAGGTTGTTAGTCCAAGCATTTGGTAGCACAGCTCCAGTTTCTGGAGTAATAGGTAATGGGAATGTGGCAGTAGTCAGACCCCAAGGTGTCTCTGTGTCACACAAGACGGACAGTTCAGGAGAGGCTCATTTTCTGGCAGTGGGGTTTGGTCTTGGCTCCAGTCCCTGCAGGATGTCTGGGTCTGCGTCCATGTTTGCATGGGGGTTCCTCATCTACTGTTGGAGGGTCACCATCCCAGTAGCTGCAGCAGATGTAGAGGGCTGCTCAGGACTGCGGCTACTGGTAGGGGCCTAGTGGTGGGAGGAGGACTCACGCAGGATGGATATCAACTCTGGCATGAAGCCTCTGATGGAGGCCATGGTGGCATTGTGTTCCTCCCACTCCCGCATGGCCTCCTGGTGGTACAGGGTTTGCAGCCTTTGGTGTTCCCCCAACATGGTGACTCTCTAACCCATCTTGTCCTGGGATTGGTGGAATTCTCCCAGGACTTGTGCAATGGCCTCCTGGGCAAGTGGATCCCTGGGCTAGCCCACCCTTTGCCCCACAGAGCCCTCCCACTGGCCCTAGCCCCCTGTGCCTGTGTCCCCCACACAGTATGCCCACTACCACTCACAACAGGACCTTCTTCGTCTTGAGTGGTGGTTGATGACTCAGGCCCCTGTAGAGGTGGAAACACCATTGACTGATGTGGCCTGGGACACTGGTTTGGGGGCATCGGGCAACTGTTGTTGTGACTGCTACACTAGTGGGGGACTCTATTGTGGCCTGGGTGAGGCTAGTGGAGGGAGACTGCCCAGAGGTGCTGGATTGGCCAGGGAGGTCATCCAGTCCCAGACATCATGTGTCACTGTCATTGCTGGGTTCTTCCTCTGGTGGAGGACTGGGTGTTTCTGGCACTGCTGACGGGTGACATTATCAGTAGTACCTGTGGATGACAGGAATTGTTAGAGACATCTACCTCATTTGTTTGCCATAGGCTGCTAAGTGAGTGCTATTTGGCATGCTGCAGTCTGCAGGGCCACCTAGGAGAGGGGGTGTACATTGTTAGGTTGATAACGTGTGATGCATTGTGGGATTCGTAGTGCTTCATGCTGAGCATGCATTAGGAGCATTTCTGGGTGCAGACGTTAGGACTAGGGTTGGTGGGGTTGGGTTCTGTGGCCATGCAGGGAGTGGGGACTAATACAATACAGGTATACTGACTACAAGATGATTGTAGGTGACTTACCAGTCTCCAGTCCTCCGGGGATTCCACTGAGACCCTCAGGATGCAATGTTGCCAAGACCTTCTCCTCCGATGATGTCAGCTCGAGGGGAGAGGTGGGAGCCCACCACCAGTCTTCATGATCATGAGTTGTTGCTTGGACGCCATGGATCTGACCTTCTCTCTCAGGTCGTTCCACCTCTTCCGGATGTTGTCCCTTGTGTGTGGATGCCTTCCCACTGAGTTCACCTTGTCAATGATCCACTGCCACATCTCCAACTTCCTGGCTATGGATGTCTGCTGGATCTGTGCACCGAATAGCTGTGGCTTTTCCATGAAGATTTTGTCCACCATTGTCTGAAACTTGTTTTCTGTGAAACGGGGGTTCCTTTGTGGGGACATGGTGATGGTGAGGTGTGCGTTTGTGTGTAACTGTGTAATGTGCAGTGTGATACATGAGGAGTATGCAGGTGGCTGTGTTGTGCAGTGCGTACATCTGAGTGGCCATCAAATGTCTCCTAATTGTTTGTTGTAGCAAAGTGTTGTGGGTTGAGTGTGTTTTATGGTGGTGTCAGTGGGATGTTTGTATGTGTATCAGGTGTGGGGTATTCAAATTGGCCAGTGTGGTGCTGTATTGTTGTGGAGGTTCCATTTCAACTGCGGCAGTACGCTCTGCCATTGGCTTACCTTCGCGCTTCGTGCACTGTGCTGATTTATGGGTCATATTATGGTGGGCAGTCTGTTTTTGGCTTTGGGGTGTGGCTGGTGCTACTCCCTCTCTCCCACCATTGTTAAGCCTGGCATGTGGGATTTGTGGCTGTAGTCTGGCGATTTTGTTTTTGTGAGTCGTATTAGGGTGGGTGGATTACCGCCGCCGTTGTGGTATTGTGGTGGCAGCCAGCACGGCGGTATTCGGAAAATACCGCCAAGGTTGTGATGAGGGCCTGCATCTATTTCATCCAACTCGGCTCCTTCATTTAAGGTTTCACACTGATCTCTCAAGCGGTAGCCCAAAAAAAACAGGTTTCCAAAAGTGTTATTTCCCATGTAAATTTTGCTCTCCAAAATCTCAAAAAACAGACTGATTGAAGTCACACAAAATTTAGCAAAATATTAGAACTTTACTCAGTGTACTTTTTATGTTTTGGTGTGAATCCGTTTAGCCATTTTCAATAAATCAGCTTTCAAAAAGGTTGGGCATAAAGGGGTTAAAAAGTTAGGTATACCTGGACTGTTGGTTACCTCAATGCACAGACCCAGAGTGAAAGGATATGTAATAGGGCACACAGATAAACGCACTCATTTATACAGCACACATTTGGACTACTCAAAGGTAAATTCTAGAGTGGTGGAGCACAGCGTTACACTTCAGAAACATCTAATATTATAGACCGCAGTGGAAAGTTGCGTAACATTGCAACAAGAAAAAACTACCCTAAGAATCCATTGAGGAAGAATCCCAAAAAGGTAGGATGCAGCCAGTGCTGTACTGGTAAAGACATGCCGTGCAGACATCACAACAAAACAATTCTGGCATAGCTCCTCTGTATTTTAGATGGAAATATGCACAAAACTTAAACACAGGTAGCAATTTTAACAGTGCTATCCGGTATATTCACATAACTAACTGTAATAAAAATAAAACACCTTCAATATTAGGACATACTCATGATGAAAATAACTGCGAGTTCTCGTTTTATCTTTACCATTGAAAATCATAGAATTAGGATGGCGTACTCCCATACATTGTGGGCAGAATCGCTAATATAGCTTGAAACCTCCTCACTGTATGCAGTGCAGCTTGCTCTGATGTTGCAAAATATGTTGTCTGCAGCTCTTCAAATGGTGTGGTCATATAAACTAAGTAATAGGCAACATTTTGAATGTAATGTCTATTTTCAACTTTGAAATAGATAGTATATCTGAACAGCGCAACAGTAGCTTGAGCTAGCTGGGCCATAGGACTTCCAAAAACATGAATTCATGTGAGGAGTTGTCAGTGTCTTTGCTTTCGTGACTATAACTACCCTGTAATATAAAAGACAATGCAGTGACTGTCGCCATTAAGATGTCCATGGTATTATTAATAATATATCTATTGTTATTACTGATGGTGTTGAAAACCCAGCGGGGGCTCCTCCGCTAAGCGGAGGAGCGTTGAACCACTGCTCTGAGCAGTGCAAAAAAGGAAAAATAAAATGATAATAACAGAATGTTTAGGGCCTGTTTAGGGCCTGTTTAGGGCTTGACTGGGCTGTGTCACGGGGAGGAGGGGTGTGTGCACCATATGTCAGGTACCACTAAATAAATACCCACAGCCAATACCCACCTCAGCACAGGCTTTGCAAGAAACAGACCTTGCAAGTGGCTTTCACAGAGCTGCAGGTCAACAACATAGCACTAGCCACCAGCATGGCTCCTCTGGATGGGAAGTGGACGGCAAATGCCTCTGCAATAAAAATTTATCAAGTTCCCAACCTCTTCACCTTACATGCAGGAGATAACAAGATTAAGCTTTTTAAAATTCATTGTCTGGAAATTGGCCTGTGTTTTGCTAGTAGGGTTAAGCGGCTCAGTAGGGACCTGACTTAGGCCCTCATTATGACATTGGTGGTAAATCCCACTTACCGTCGTGGTGAAGGCTGCCAACATACCGTCGCGGAGGTGAACATCCGTTCGCCATATTATGACACACTCACACTAAACCAACAGAATAATGCCACAAACACATATTCGCTAGACCAAAGGTTATAGGTAAACTGTCGGTACGAATACACATACCGTTACACCAACAAAACAACACCCTCCACATTATGACCCATGAATCACCATGGCGGACATTTAACGGCAGTAAACCATTGGTGTACCACACGGGCATTGTCAGAATGACCACCCAAAGATATAACAACACAACATTGGCCAAAACAAAAATCAAACACCTGACACTGATACACACACCACACCAGCCCACAGCACTATAAAGCACACACCCACATTACCCACAACCCTTTATAAACACGTAAAATAGCCAAGAGATAGCCACTCAAATCAGAGACACAACTACACACATACCACAAGCACCCATCCATCCGTCACGCACGCCACCCCCCCCACATTACTCAACACCCACTGCACAATACACACCACACAACACTCATGTCACCACAAAGGCACCCCTGTTTCACAGATGAGGAGTTGCGGGTCAAGGTGGAGGAAATAACCAGGTTAGAGCCACAGCTCTTTGGAGCACTGGTACAGCAAATCTCCATTGCCAGGAAGATGGAGCTATGGCAGAGAATCATGGACAGGGTGAACGCCATGGGACAGCATCCACGAACAAGGGATGACATCAGGAAGAGGTGGAACAACCTATGGGGGAAGGTATGTTCCATGGCAGCAAGGCACCAGCTCGCCATGCAGAGAACTGGCAGTGGACACCCACCTTCTCCCCAACAGGTGGCAACATGGGAGGAGCAAGTCTTGGCAATACTGCATCCTGAGGGACTCACTGGAGTTGCCAGAGGACTGGACACTGGTGAGTCAATATTTACTACCTATCCGCCCACAGACCTCCATGCCACCACCACCCCTCACCTTGACACCCATCACTCCACTCCATCCCACACAGTGCACCACCATAATTGACTAACCTGAATGCCAAGCCCTGCATGCCATACCCACTACATGAACATCCCTCTCAGTCCTGCATGTACACCCACCACCAATGCATGCACAGGTATGGAGAACTAACAATCCCACAAGACATCACCATACACAAACAAAGGTGGCAGGGCGACAGCAATGACATAGGGGAAGCTAGGGATGTAGAAAAAGTCACAGACATGTAGCATAATAAACCACTTACATCCCCACAGGTGCCCCAGCCAATCTCAGTGGCAAGGAGGTGCCACGGCCACCCAGTCCCCACCAGATGATACCCCCAGTGATGACAGTAAATCTGGACTTCTGGATCTGTATGAACTTCCTGGCCCATAAGGGACCACTGGTCAGTCGGCTACCCCAGGCCACACCCACTCCACCACAGGGCCTCCCCCCTCAGTATCCGACACCACAGCAGCCACCCAAAAATCCCCACACCTCTTTCCCCATGACACATCAATTAGCAGTTTTCCACCTGTATAGGGACCCCAGTCCACACCTCACAGCCAAGACAATCAGGGTCCTGGGGTCAGTGGCAGTGGGCACATCATTCAGGAGACACAGGCACAGGGGGACAGGGACACACAGAGGACAGCTGTGTACCAGGGGAAGGACAGGCCTAGGGAACCAACTGCCCTGGAGACACTCACCAATGTCATGAGGGCTTACCAACAATACCAGGACAAGATGAGTCAGATGTTAAACATCATGCAGGAGAACCAGCTGCTGCAAGAGGAACACCACCAAGAGATCAGGGAAGATTTGCAGGCCCTCAACCCTACCATGGCCTTCATAGCAGGGGTGCTGGGCAACATCATGAGGGACTACACAGCACACCAGCGGGCCCCTTCCACTAGTGAGTCAACTGAATAGCCCACCACATCTGCTACAGCTAGTGGACAGGTGGCCCTGCCACAGGACCCACTGGCCACCAGCACCCCTCCCCCTGCAGAAGGTGAACCACCCCACAAACGTTCCCTGCGAACCAGACAGATGCCAGAGACACTTGCCAAGACCAAGACCACCGCATGGAAAAAAGCCCCTCCCGAATGTCGCCCCTGTGTTCCACTCTGTCACCTTGTCCACTTTGACCTGCCATTGCTCCCCTTCCTATGGCCCTTTGGACACTGGACCTGTGCTACAAACAGATTGGACCAATACCCTGGACCTACCTCTACCATCACCCCATTCCATTGCACTATTCCTTCTATATTTGTCACTATAATAAACATCCTTGAACACAACTTGAGTGATAGTGCTTTATGTGACGAAAATGTGCAATTATAGTAACAGTTTCATCTTGTGCAATTGTCTTTAACTTTGCGATTGCATACAAATATTGACTTGCAGCTGTCTGTAGTCATCACATCAGTACACAGTTGTAACCACACCAACATCTGGAAAATGAGAAGGCTTAGGTGACAGTCAGTTGAGATAGTAAGGCAGTGACTGCCATCATTCTACAGCCACATTGAAAATATAAATAATCAGAGGAATGGTCAGTTCCACTGTCTTACCTGTGTATTATTGGAAGTACTGCCATATGACTGATGTCCTGTTGGCCACATGCTCATCCTCTGTCTCCTCATTCTCACTGTCCTGAGGGTCCACTGCTGCCACAGGACCATTTTCACTCTCCTCCTCCTGCAGATAGGACACATGTCGTCTGATGGCAAGGCTGTGCAACATGTAGCATACAACAACTATCTGGCAGACCTTCTAAGGGGAGTAGCAGAGGGATCCACCTGTCAGATGGAGGCACCTGAACCTGGCCTTCAGGAGGCCGAAGGTCCGCTCAATTGTTCTCCTGGTTCACCCATGAGCATCGCTATACCTATTCTCAGCCCATATCCTGGCATTCCTTACAGGAGTCAAGAGCCACGGCAAGTTTGCGTGGCCAGAGTCACCTGCAAGAATTGAGGAACAAACATTATCCTTGCACAATGGTAAGGGGCATGACTCCTGAAGGCATACACTGACATGCACTGGGTGGGGACTCAGGTTCACCGATTAGCCACACCCTGTACCTCTGTAGTTGTGCCATTACATTTGGGATACTGCTATTCCTCAAAATGAAGGCGTCATGCACCGACTCAGGATACTTGGCAGTGACTTTGGAGATGTACTGGTCAGCCAGGCACACCATTTGCACATTGAGTGAGTGTAAACTATTCCAATTCCTGAAAACCTGTTTATTGTGCCAAGGGGGGACAAATGCTATATGTGTCCTGTCAATGGCCCCAATAATATTTGAAATATGTCCCATTGCATAGAATCCAGCTTTCACAGTGGCCAAATCTTTCACTTGGGGGAAAGCGATGTAGCTGCACATGTTTGAGCAAGGCAGACAAAACCCTTGCCAGCACTATTGAAAACATTGGCTGTGACATTCCTGCTGCCAAGCCCACTGTCACTTGGAAAGAGCCAGTTGACAGGAAATGGAGCACAGATATAACTTGCACAAGAAGGGCTATCCAAGTGGGATGACTGATAGCAGATATCAGATGAGGCTCCAACTGAGCACACAGCTCTGTGATTGTGGCCCTGTCCAGTCTATAGGTGAGTATTATGTGCCTGTCCTCGTGTGTAGCCAAGTCCACAAGGGATCTGTACACGGGGGCTTGCCTCATCCTCCTATTCCTCTGCAGTGGCAGGTACCTAAGGGACACAAAAGTGAGAAGGGAGTGACAAACTGAACAATGGAAAGACCACCCCAGTGTACATTGAGCTTGTATGTAATTGGACTATGTAAATGGCAATGTATGTACAATTGATAGCAATGACGCAGTTTTCAATTTCAGAATCTAGACACCATAAACTGGCGACTGCCTGACCTGTATGTAGGGGCAGGTGGAAGTGATGTAACTCCGCCTGCGTTGGGCGTCCTGGTGGAAGGCGGTCTTGCACCACTGTGCTATTTGTCATTGACTTTCTTGGGGCTCTGTGGAGTACAGTGTCCAATGAGGATTACCGGTGGCGGTGAGGATGTACACCGCCGTGGACGTGACCACCATTTTCTCTCTATGACCTCACTTGATTCCAGGACAACAACTGCGTGTGCTGCTGTGACCTGGGTCTGGCACCTCCCATGGCCTGTGTGACAGGGGAAAGGGCCCCTGCCTTCACTTCAGAGGAGTTGGAGCACCTGGTGGATGGGGCCCTACCCCTGTATAGACATCTGGATGGGCCTCCAGACCAACAGGTGAGTACACCATGGGGACGATGCATGCGACAAGGGTGCATGGAGATGTGTGTGTGCCGGCAGTGTGTAATTTGGGTGGGGGGGTGGCCGGTGGTAATGTACATGCACAGCGTCGGGTGATGTGTGTGCCATTTGAGGGGAAATGGTATTTGTGGGCAATATGTGTGACAAACTGGATTGTATGTTTATGGTGTCCTCCTGTCTGTATTTCCTCTGCAGGTCAGCACCCATCAGAAGAAGGGATTGTGGCATGCCATTGCCAAGGACATGCAGACCTTGGGGGTTTCTAGAAGGTGGAGCACCCGCTGCAGGAAACGGTGGGAGGATCTGAGACTCTGGGCCCAGAAGGCTGTGGAGGGCCAGCTGGGGATGGCCTCCCAATGAGGGAGGGGTGCCCTTCGGAACCTGACCCCCCTGATGCCCCACATACTGGTGGTGGCATACCCAGAGCTGGATGGGCGCTTGAGTGCAGGGCAGCAGCCATAAGGGAGTGAGCACAGTATGTGTAACAACCATCTTTGTTGCCTGGTATGGGATCCTGGTGGTGGGTTTCAGTTAGTGGGCGTCCCTTAATGCCAGCTCAGACATTGCTGCTTGGTCCAGCACAGGGTAAATAGGTGAATGGAAAAATCTTGTTAACTAGCCAGGTGGCATTTCATGTCAGACAGGGATTAGTAGGACCCAGGGGTGCTGATGGTGGTGGTTGGCTCTCATCTTGCTGTTATACCTAGCCAATGGAATGCCAGTGCGGTGCATAGTGCCAATCTTCATCCCTGTGTGTAATGGTAATGTGTATGCCATCTGTAGTGTTGGTGCTGTAATTGACCTAGAGCTCCCTTTCTCTTTCTCCCCCTAGTTTCTTCTGTCATCCTGGCCAGGTGTGCATTAGTATCATCTTGTGAAGGAGCAGGGGCAGGAGCAGGGGCACTGGCTACTGAGGGAGCTGCAGCACA
Source organism: Pleurodeles waltl (assembly GCF_031143425.1). NCBI lineage: Eukaryota > Metazoa > Chordata > Amphibia > Caudata > Salamandridae > Pleurodeles > Pleurodeles waltl. The sequence goes on along the minus strand of NC_090437.1, from coordinate 521,337,859 downwards.
CGGGACCCAAGAGGCAGAGTCCACCGATGCCGACGGGACCAGTGGGACGGAGGGTGAGGGGGGCACCAGGGCAGGGACAGGAGGTGACAACTCTGATTCTGATTCTTCCTCCGATGGAAGCTCCCTGGTGGTGGCGGGCACCTCTAGAACCACCCCAGCTACAGTTGCCACCCCCATGCTAGCACCACCCTCCCAGTAGCGCCCCACCAAGTTGCCTCTGCCCACTCACCCAGGAGGGTGGACATCTCCTTCGCCCCAGGCACCTCAGGCCCTGCCCCAGTCAGCCTTGCTGCCCTCAGTGAGGAGGCTATTGACCTCCTGAGATCCATCTCTGTAGGGCAGTCAACCATAGTGAATGCAATCCAGGGACTGGCATCCCAGATGCAGCAATGCAATACCTACCTGGAGGGCATCCACAGTGGGTTGGCGGACCTATAGAGATTGTTTCAGGCTCTGGCCTCCTCTCTGATGGCAGCCAGTCTTCCTGGCACTACCATCCCCCCTCCAACTACCACTTCCCAGTCCAAGTTTCCTCAACCCCAACCCATCAAATACACACATACAGAGAAGCATGCACACAGAACATCACACAAAAGTGATACAGAAAAACAGAGGCAGCACACTTAAAGCCACAAGCGCTCATACAAACAACAGACAGTTACACACACAACAACATCCACTGCCTCCACTGTCTCCCCCTTCTCCTCCTCCTCCCCCACAGTCACATCCGCTCTCACACCTGCATGCACTGCATCAACAGCCACCACCACAATCACCACATCATGCAGCACACACCTCACCTGCAGACACCTCCACAACATCCATCCACACATCCTGTTTGTCCTGTTCCACCCTGTCTGCCCCTCCTAAGAGACACAAATGCTCCCACTCAGACACCAAACAGCCATTCACCTCACACACGCACACTGTCCATGCACCTGCACCCAAGTCCAGCAGACGTACACCTCCTACAGCCACTCCCTCTACCTCCACTCCCATCCCTCCTCCGACATCCTACCCCAACATCCCTAAGAAGCTTTTCCTTGCCCAAGTTGACCTCTTCCCTCCCCACCCACCCCCCCATCCTGCCTGTAAGAGCAGGGTCCCAACAACCCAGCCCAGCACCTCAGCCAAACAGTCTGCCACTGCTCCCACCAAAATGTCAGCTGCTGGCACAAAGGGGCCCTTGAGTGTGATGGCAGCCACTCTTAGTAAGTGCACAACTCTGACTCAGAAAGGGAGGACTAGGGTGGCGAAACGCAAGGGACAGAGGACGGGGTCAGTGGAGGCACCTCCGAGACCTGGAGGTAAGGACACCAGTCACATGTCAAAGGCCAAGGGGGCCTGTCACAAGAGGGAACATATGGATCCCCCTCCACCACCAAAGAAAGCCAAGGATCCCCCTCCACCCACAAAGGAAGCCAAGGTTCCCCCTCCAACACCAAAGAAAGCCAAGGAGCCACCTCCACCACCAAAGAAAGCCACGGAACCCCCTCCACCAGCAGAGGGCAAGGAGCCCTCTCCACCAGCAGAGGCACCCAAGGAGCCCCCTTCACCAGCAAAGGGCAAGGAGCCCTCTCCACCAGCAGAGGCACCCAAGAAGCCCCCCCCCACCAGCTGAGGGCATGTAGCCCACCCTCCAGAGACTGTTGGGCAGGAGCCCCCTCCAGAACCAGTGGGCATTTTACACACTCCAGAGACTGTGGCCTCTCACTTCCCTCCAGAGACTGCTGGGCAAGGAGCCCCCTCCAGAACCAGTGGGCATGATACCCACTCCAGAGACTGTGGCCTTTCACTCCCCTCCAGATATTTTTGGGCAAGGAGACCCCTCCAGAACCAGTGGGCATGTTACCCACTTCAGCTGAGGTGCCCCCCACCCCTCTTCCCTCTGAGGTGCCTGCCCATTTCCAACATGATGCCCCTGAACAGTGGAGTCCGGATTATGTAAGGAGTCAAGTCGGGCCTTGGACTGTGCCCTGTGGCCATGTGGCCCTTTGGTACTTTGGACTGGCCATTGGCTCAATCTGGACATTGACGCCTGCATTTACATTTCATGTTTCATAATGGTGGCTGTTGACAGCAAATTACAGTGTTCGTACATCAGAATTGTTATGTTGTGTGTGTGTGAATGGTGTCTGTTGTGCTTGTATGTGTCACTCTCCTTTTCCTCCCTCCCTCCCTTGTGTGCTAGGAGGCTGTACTCACCGTTGTCTTTGTTGGTGTTGGTGTTCCAGGATGGCCATGGCGTGGTAGAGCATTGGGAAGACTTGGAGTTCCGGTTCCGTGGCAGCGGTGGACTCCTCTGTGTCCCTGATAGTGAGTCTTTCGTTTTCTGTACTGTGTTTCCACCAGGCTTTTAATGGCATTGGTACCGCCCGGAAATCCTGGTGGTTTGCTATGTCATAATATGGTGGGTGGTACCTTGACTTCCGCCGTGGTCAGTGGTGTCAATGCCTGGCGGTTGGTGTGGTACATTGGCTGTCTATGGGAGATATCACTGCCATGGTCATAATTATTTGGTAATTACCACCAGGCTGTTGGTGGTATTACCACCACTTTAACAGTCACCACCAATGTCATAATGAGGGCCTTAATGTGTGTTTTGCCTTACTACTTAAACACAACCAAAAGAGAGTGTAAGAGGTATTGAGACTGGAAGGGCATTTTTATTTACCAAAATAATAGGTGCAGAATAAAGCCTTGAAATAAAATGTATGCCTAAAAATGAGAAAAGAAATGCAGTTAATTTTCCTTTCTGTGCTCTCTCAGCAGCCGAAAAAGCTCAAGGCAACAATATATGTAGACTTTATCTGAAGAATGCACCATCAAGGACATATTTTACTTGATTGCCTTTAGTGACCTATGATAACAATGTATTAAGAATAACTGTTAAAACTTGTTTGGAACATTTAACAATGGTCCATGCTGTAAAGTATATTCTTTTTAACCTTCACACATTCATAAGTTCATAGAATGAATAAAGGTTGCAATTTAAAATGACAAAATATGTTATTTTATGAATAATCTGAATAGAAAATAGCATATGAGAATGTAACTGTGATTTGCAAAATATACTTACACTAGCCATGAACTTTTTCTCTTCAGTTTCTTGCAATGGTGGGAAACGGCATCCAGTAGATAGTTTAGTTGCAACATTAGAACATGATAAATAAACTGTTTCAGAGCTGCTTTGTTTAGATAGTTTATGAAAATTTTGAAGTCCGATTGGACAACAAGTTGCAGAGATGAGGAAAGAAGTTACAAGTTACAAAATGGTTTTATTATAAAATATGCATCCTAGATTAGTGTGAGGAGCTTAGACTCATTCAGCATTGATCCTACTCCCCATTCTGATGCACTGTGACTTCCCGCAGATGCTCACTGCAATACTTCTCAGACTCACTTTGAGTTGTTTTAAATTTGACACTTAGATTCATTTTGGGATTATTTGCCTGAAACCAGTCGCAGTTGGCACCGGGGCATGGGGTGGGGTTTACAAAACAAAAACACAATTACAAAATAAAAGTAAACAAAAAAACCACTTACCTCAGTGATCGCCGTATTGCCACTCTTCTGGCTCCACTGCAGGCACAGGCTCCCAGACTACCCTCATGCTGCTGGCAGCATGGGAGCAGCATTAATATTGGGCTGAGCACCCTGGATTTGCACTTCCAGGCAGACTGGGGGCCTGCATCAGCTGTCTCTAACCCAGCAACGCAGCTCGATTGGAGACAGCTCATTAAGCATGTAAGATTGGCCACCCGGAGACGGCCGGACAAACCCTCATGCACACTGACAACAGTGCACACCACTTCCCCTTGTGCCTGTCATCCACCGTGGCCCCGGCCCCTAGCAAAATAAAATGATAATAAACATAGTTTATTATTGTTTTTTTCTAAAGATTTGCAGCTGCAGCTGCCGCTGGCGACTTAGTTTGCTCTGAAACTCTACTAAGTTTCTCCATTCTATTACATCTCTGAATTTACAAACTCTTTATGGGTTCTTCCGATTGCTTTATTATTTTTAATTTTACAGAACCATCCTTTTGATTAGAGAAATTAAATGTATGGAGCACTCTTTATGCATAGGTGTGTCTAACACTGATGGATTTATTGTTTTTTTATATACAATTTTGATTCTGTCAACAAACATGAGAAATTAAGGAAACTGGTAGTGCAAATGATATAGCTCCTTCCAACTCTCATCATTGATTAATATAAAATATCACTGATAAACTGATAATTGTTAAGGTTTTGATTTGCAGCTTCTACCTTCCTCATAACTTACCTCCAAGGTCTATTGCATAGTGTTCAGTAAACAAGGCGGAAAACTTTCAAACTATTTAGTCTGAATTTCTACTCTCACAGACCTTTGCATGTCCTCCCTTCCAAATGCAACTAAGGACAATAAAAAATGAAACAGCCTAAGAGATTCATGCCTGGCTATATCATATGTAACATACCATTGGACTATTAATAATATTAATAAATATTCATTTATTTTGGATGTTTCTGGAGGTCCAGTTCAGACTAAGAAATTGTTTACGGATTTACTGCATTAGAGTTCCCAAAAGTGGTTGAGTCCAACCTAGTGGCCTAGTGGTACTGTTCTATTGTGGTGAGAAAAAACGTCAATGATTAAGCATGCCATCATTTGGTGAGTGGAATATTTTTTCTTACTATTATTAACATTCCTATAGGATGTTACATAGGATATAGCCAGGCATGAATCTCTTAAGCGTTTGCATTTTTTTGTTGTGTTTAGTTTCCTTTACTACCGGTTCTGAGACCTGGATGGACCCGTCCCAAATAAAACACAGAAAAAACTGAAAACCAGTTCTGCATGAGAGCTGTGATCACATTCAAATATCAGAGGTTCAAGGAAAACTATTTCAAAGAAATAAATATTCCTTTTTAGATAATACGCATATGCTAGTCAATTTACCAACTAAGGTCCATATTTATACTATTTTAGCAGCGCTTTTGACACAAAAGCAGCACAAACTTATAAAATCCAATTATATTTTGTACGTTTGTACCACTTTTGCGTCAAAAAATGACGCAAATGTGGCGCTAAAAAAAGTATAAATTTGGGCCTAAATGTGTTTGTTCATGCCAAAATAGAAAAGGGGAAGAACTGTGTACTGTCACAGATTTAATTTCGTTCAGGTACTGCCAATGTAATGAAAGGAAACAAAACCAACAAAGGAATATGACACTCTGAGCCAGCCTGCCAACCTGTGAGATGTTGCATCAGACTTTTACATTCTAAGAAGAGTCAAGAGCTTCAAAAACATTTAATCAGGCTTGCCAAAAAATGTAGTATCTGTATATGAGGGGAGTTATTAGCAAACTGCCTCATATCTCATCCCAGTTTGCCCCTTTGCATTACGATATATGCGGTTCACAATTAGCACTTATTTCAAATTTGACTGTTGTTTTTCACCATAGTTGGTGCAGATAGTGCTATATATTGCTAGATACATGCATATGTTTCTGGATTGCGTCCTTCAATAGTAGAGAGCGGAGAAATTTAATCTGGGGTTGCTGGAAATGCTGCCTAAATCTTCACGGGTCACAGTACCACTCACAGGCACACCGGTGCATCTCCGAATCTCCTCAACTTGCTGGCTGAAGGGAGCCTTTTAAACAGAAGTGCTTACTTCATATTGTGTTCCGCATTTACCATAATGCAAAGGGGCGAACTGTCCTGGGATGTGAGGCAGTGTGCTCCCAGCCCCCGTTGTACATTGTAAATATATTTGCTCTGCAATCTTCTTTCACAGTTGTTGTTTTGTACTGATAGGTTTTCTTTTCTTGGTAATTGTTTCTAATGAAGACACTCACGGGGGTCAGTGACAGATGTCTTTACAGTGTACTGCATTTCTCCAAAGTAATATTAATCACACAAAAATCTGTCCAAAAAGAGTATTTTCATGCAGAATTTAAATGGAAGTTTTAGAGTTTCTAATCCCAATATTACATAAAGCATCGTTTGGTAAACAGCTCTGATAGCTGCAACAAAATATTTCTGCTCAGACTATTTTAAGAGGGCGTATTTTCTTAGGCTTTCCTTGACTCGCACAATTCATATTTACAGTGTTTTAGTGACTGCTGGCATTTAAATCAAATCCTCCTTCTTGACATTTCTTCTCAAGTCAATGAGTACCTGTCGGTGAAACTTCTAAGGTAATTGATGATTTGGAACGCTCTCATATATTTTAAGATGTTTGTAAAAGCGAGTTTACTTCAGAGGAAGACAGGCACACAATAGGAGGAAATCAAGAAGGATTAATACAAACGATGCAGAGAACCCATCTCCCTGTGTTTCTGCCTTTTGTCGTACCAGTAATTTATCCGCTCCCAGTTTATTCATCCGCTTCATAGTAATTTTAATTTAGCCCTGGCCCAGGCCTCTCATTGCTTAGCACCAAGCATGTTGCAGTGTATTTATGATCTGACCTGAAAGTAAGATCGAAATCAGAGCTGGAAAGAAATACAATGCATGCTAAATAAGTTCTAAGGGCCAGATGTAGCAATTTCCGATTTTACGAATCGGAAATAGCGAGTCGGTGCGACTCGCAATTTCCGAATCACAAAATCGGATGCAGTACGGTGTCTCAGACACCGACTGCGAGTCGCTATGGGGTCGCAAAGACCCACCTTATTAATATTAATGAGGTGGGTCGCATTTTGCGACCCCATAGCGAGTCCCTGCACTCACAGGGATGGTGGCCTGCTGAAGTCAGCAGACCTCCATGTCTGTGACTGCTTTTTAAATAAAGCAGTTTTTTTATTTTATTTTGCAGCCCGTTTTCCTTAAAGGAAAACGAGTTGCAAAATAAAAAAAATAACGAAACCTTTTGGTTTCGGTTTTTCAGAGAGTGCCTGCTCTGAAAAACCCTTATTGGCCACATTCACAAAGGGGAAGGGGTCCCATAGGGATTTTTCCCTTTTGCGAATGGGTTACCACCAGTGTGACGCTGGTGGTAACTGCGAATTGCTTTGCGACCGCATTCGCGGTCACAAAGCAATTTAGCATAGCGATGCAAATAGGAAGAGAACACCCCTACCTATTTGCGAGTCGCATTCACAATTTGCGAGTCGGTACTGGCTCGCAAATTGTGAATGTGCATCGCAAAAGGCATTTTGCATGGCACAAACTGTGATTTTCGCAGTTTGCACCATGCAAAATGCTTTCTACATCTGGCCCTAAGTGAGCCCTCCCATCTCTAAAAACTGTTGTAAATATTTAGCTAATTGGTGCATTTAGGGATCACTTCTGAATATATACTTTGCCAGGCACTGTGCCTAAAGTGTGCTGTCCACAGCCAAAGCGAGATCTGGGTAAATAACCTTTTGCTCATTTTTAATTACAGAACCTTTGCGAGGTTAGTCCCTTCTCCCAAAGCTTACTGGATATAGTGTAAACCTGGGATGTAAGGTCATTAATCAGCATCACTAATATCATTATTGTCAACGGTGATCTGATATATTGTCATACCTCACAACTCCTTTATAATGTCATTTGTGGCATTATGTGCGAGGTCATGTGCAGTACATTTTAATGAGCTCCTTCTTCATATATAGTCGCTCAAAGATTACCAGACATGGTGGAGTTCTCCATAGACCAGTAATTATTTTAAGAAAAAAACTATTATTTGTTTGATATTGTTGTAGAAGAACCTCTATTCTAACCTACAAGTACAAGTACTCAATGAACCAAAATCCTACAAGTACTCAGTAAACAAAGATCCACATGAGATGATTTACCAGATTTGAAAGATTGGTTTAAGACTGAAAGTAAGAAATTTAATGAATGCAAATAATTACTGATTCTCCCATACAAATCTGTATAATAATGACCACTTCTATATGTACAAAAGGAACCCGTAAAATTGATATGCATTATTATAATGGAAGGTAATAATCATATAGACGACAAATGTGATCACACATTTTGCCGGAAAAAATAAATCGCTGATTGTACCAATTATGGTAGCAACATCAATGATTAGCAATCTCTAATCAACCTACATTTCCTTTAGACAATCCCTTACATAAGTACATCCTTCTATATTTAAAGAGGAGGAACACTGTAGTAGCTGATACTACTCTCCAAACTCCCTCGGATCAATGCATTTCAACAAACCTTCACATTATTTAGGGCAACTGAAGTGTGGAAACCGGTCATTGGTAAAACAGCATCTGAAGTATAGCCTTCATTTTGTGGGAATGATAAATACCTTTATAATTGCTTGGTTTTATTTCTAGGTATTGTTTTGCAAACCTTTCTGCCTGCAGCGTGATTCAGTGGGCAAATGCTAGATGCTGGCTTCAGTGTATGACATGCAAGGTTCAAACCTGAGTCACAGAAAGGCCTTAAGCATTTTCTGTTTGATCACTTCAAATTCACGTATGTAATTGTTCATTAGATCTCTTATTTACTATTTTGAAAACTGTGGTATCAAGTTCTACATAAAAGTGAGCCTAATAGAATGTGCAAAGATTGCTTGAAGTCCATCAAACATAACACTACAACAACACTGCATCCTCTTCACCCTCAGTAATTTTAGACCAGTACACCATATCCATCAAAAACCCTTTTGTGATCTTTCTAACACTATCTTACACTTTTCAGCAAGAGCTCATCACAATAGCCATGCTATAATGACCCCTCAATACTTCAGCCCCCAGTTCAGCGCACTCAACCACATGCTATGTTACCCTGAAGACCCACTCTACTAAACACAATCCTCATACAGCCAAGCTATCACAGACACCAAGACCAACAGGAATAAGAAGAAGTGCTTAATGTCTCAACCTAATGAAGATCTTGAAGCCCTGAAATTACTCAATTTTAAGCATCAGCAAACTCAGGGCAACTTACTCCTCTGACCATTGACACAGCCACATTCTGAAGCAGAACACTGTTTAAGGCCCTAAATGATGGTGCTGATTCACTTCCACATATTCTCCAATAGAATATTCCATAGACAGGTGCAATGACATCAGCCTCTTCTTCAAAGAGAAAATATACAATACTAGAAAGCTATTGAAGACACAAAGGCATCAACATCATGCCCCTAATCTGCCCTGTCAAGCACCTAAATGGATACACTTCATCCCCTCATCATTAAACGACTATTATGCTCCAAACGTACCTCTACCCCAGATTACTGCTAAACACTGCCAATGCTGCATCCCTCAACAAATGTTTCCTGATGCACTGAAAACAGTACAGAGTTTTCACTGATTGAAGAAAGCCAACCTTAAACCCATTGGGCCTGACTCACAAACCACACTTTGTAGTATGTTTTGTAGCACTACATTAGTACTGCAATATGTGCTACAAAATGTTAATCACAAACCGCACTTCTACAGTAACTTACATTTTCTTGTAGTGACCTAAACTTTTGTAGCAAGTCCCTACCTCTATTATATTCTATGTGAGGGTGTTGCAGTACCAATAGTTGGTAATGTGCAATGCTGGGCTTACTACAAAGTAAATGTTACTACAAAAGTGTAAGTTACTACAAAAGTGCAGTGTGTGAGTTCTGAAAAGTAGTAAACTTGCTCAAATGTGTTAGCTTACTCACTAGTGTGTTACCTTTGTGAATAAGGCCCTTTGACCCTTCCAACATCTAATCCATCCCCATGTCTCCCCATTCTCTGCAAACCCATCATGAAGGCAGTAGCAGAGTAGCAGACCAGCAACATGGCCAGAGAAGTGCAACATCACTTTGTTACATTGTCAGTCCACTCTCAATTACCATCTCCAACATCTACACACTGTTAGAAATTGGGTCTCTAGTTGGCAGATGAATGCACTCTGTCCAAATAGGGGACCACTATCCTGGTCAGGGCAGGTAAGATACACACTAAAAGTTTATCTGTCCTCACCCTTTCAGAGTTTGGCACAGAGCAGTCAGGATAAACTAAAGAGGCAATGTGTGAATTATTTGTGCACACACAGTAACACAGCGAAAACACCCCAATAGGACTCCACACCATTTTAGAAAAATAGCCACTATTTATCTGGGTCAAACAAGACCAAAGCAAAAAATATCCATCATACACAAGTCAAATTATGAATGTTAAAGGTTAGATCAAAATGCAGTGCTTAAAAGACAATGGCCCTCATTACAACCCTGGCGGTCGGTGGTAAAGCGGCGGTAAAACCGCCAACAGGCTGGCGGAAAAATCAAATGGAATTATGACCATGGCGGGAACCGTCAACATAGACAGCCACTTTAACACTTCGACACCCACGGTGGTACAAACAAACAGCATGGCAGTCACCGCCAACAGACAGGCGGAAGACAATGTACCGCCCACACTATTATGACAGGCCAATCCGCCACCTTTTCCGGGGCGGATTCAACACGAACAAAAACACAGCAGAAACAGGACTTGGAAGGGAACACACACACCTCTACACAGCCCACGAGGAACCAGGACGCCATGGAGCCTGAACTCCAAATACTCCCTGCGATAGTCTTCCTGCTCCTCTACCAGGAGCCCGACCGATGGTGGCGACGACCACGGTGAGTACTACACCTACAGCACGGGGGAGGGGGGAGGGAAAAGAGAGTGACACACACACGCAACACGCAACACCCCCACCCCCACCCTCACCCACAACAACACACAAACCAATACATGCTGAAACATTAAATTTACACCCCCCAACCCCCCCCCCCCGGAAGAACGCAATGACAAAAGCAAATGATTTGAACGATTGTAATCATGTAAAATCCATTAGTCAAAACTTTATATGCACTATATACATATGTACACCAAGAATTCAAATCCAGTTACTGCACCTATATAGTCCGTGGACCACTGGGCCCAAAATGCATGGGCGAAGCACACACTCGATACCCGATAAAAACGGAGAGAACACTGCAGGGGCATCAGATCGAAATAAAACAGGCACCTCAGGGGGAAGGGAAGGGGGCACCTCAGCAGAATGAGTGCACGGCGCCAGCACCACGAGGGGGCTCCATGCCCATTATTGTATCCTGGGGACTGCAAAGCCATAGTCTCTCAAGTCTTTCCAGTGGGTGGTTTGCATAACTTCTGTATCCTGGGGAGTTCCAAGCCACAGTCTCTCAAGTCTCTCCAGTGGGTGGTTTGCCCACTGCTTTATCCTGGGGAGTGCAAAGCCACAGTCTCACAAGTCTTTCCAGTGGGTGGTTTGCCCACTACTGTATCCTGGGGAGTGCAAAGCCACAGTCTCTCAAGTCTCTCCAGTGGGTGGTATACCCACTGCTTTATTCTGGGGAGTGCAAAGCCACGGTCTCTCAAGTCTCTCAAGTGGGTGGCCCACTGCTTTATTCTGGGGAATGCAAAGCCACGGTCTCTCAGGTGGATGCCTTTCTCCACTGGTTCTGGACGGGGCTTTGTGCCCAGAGTGCTTCATCCTGCCAAGGACTGAGGTAGTGGATGAATCTCTGCACTGGTTCTGGAGGGGGCTTGGTGCCCAGAGTGCTTCATCCTGCCAAGGACTGAGGTAGTAAATGTGATACTCCACTGATGGTGGGGCAACATCGAAGCTGCCCAGGCCCCTGGAACTGACCACCAGCCTCATACGAATTACCACTGGGGATGGCAGCCATGTCTGCGGTGGTGTCACTGGCTCAGGATGTCGCGTGGCCGCTGGCGGCGGGGTCAGTAGTGGCAGTGCTTGCAGCGGTCATTGGGGCGGCGGTGCTTACGGCGGTCATTGGGCCAGCGGTGCTGGTGGCGGCCTCACTGACTGCAGTGCAGGTGGCTGGCTCACTGACTGCCGTGCTGGTGGCTGGCTCACTGACTGCCATGCTGGTGGCTGGCTCACAGACTGCGGTGCTGGCGGCAGTGTGAGTAGCGGTGGTGCTGGTGATGGGCTCACAGACTGCGGTGCTGATGGCGGTGTGAGTAGCAGCAGTACTGGTGGCGGGCTCACAGACTGCGGTGCTGGTGGCGATGTGGGTAGGTGCGGTGCTGGTGGCGGGCTCACAGACAGCGGTGCTGGCAGCGGTGCTGGCAGCGGTGTGAGTAGCGGCGGTGCTGGTGGCAGGCTCACTGTCTGCGGTGCTGCTGAAGGACACAGTGGGGGTGATTCTAACCCTGGCGGTCAGTGATAAAGCGGCGGCCAACCCGCCAACAGGCCGGCGGTCCAAAAAATGGAATTCTGACCCTGGCGGGAACCGCCAACACAACCCGCCACATTAACACTCCGACCGCCACGGTGGGACAAACAAATAGAGCGGCGGTCACCGCCAACAGACAGGCGGCAGACAATGTACCGCCCACACTATTATGACCGGCCAATCCGCCACCTTTTCCGGGGCGGAAGCACCGCCAATAAAAACACGGCGGAAACAGACTACGAACGGGAAAACGCGCACCTCTACGCACTCCACGAGGAAGGAGGACAGCATGGAACCCGAATTAAACATCCTACCTGCTCTCGTCTACCTGCTCATCTACCACGAGTACGAACGCCGGCGCAGACGACAACGGTGAGTACTGCACCTACGACACAGGGGAGGGGGGAGGACGAAAGGTTACGTGCACACACATACGCGATACACCCACCCCCCCAAACCATGTACACACCAATGCAGAGCAACAAGTCACAGTGACACCACCCAAACCCCCGTGAAAAAAGCAAGGACATAATTAAATTGTGATTCGAAATTTATGGGAAATAAAAACCACTGATAAGTCACGGTCAAATAGCAATAACAATTCAAAAAAATCATTTCAATATTCAGTGCATACGATAAACCGAGGCAATAAGTCCTGCACATCTAACGAAATTCCAAGTGTCCGTGGGCCAAAGTGTATCAACACAAGGGCAAAGCCCACACAGGAGACCTGAGTCCTTTGGAGAGAACACTGCAGGGGCATCTGATGACAAAACTACAGGCACCTCAGGGGGAAGGGAAGGGGGGGGGCACCACAGCCACATGAGTCCACGACGCCAGATCCACGAAGGGGCCACCATGCCCACTGTGCCATCCTGGGGAGTGCAAAGCCACAGTCTCTCAAGTCTCTACAGTGGGTGGCTTGCTCACTGTGCCATCCTGGGGAGTGCAAAGCCACAGTCTCTCAAGTCTCTACAGTGGGTGGCTTGCCCACTCTGCCATCCTGGGGAGTGCCAAGCCACAGTCCATCAGGTGGATAACAGTCTCCACCGGTCAAGGAGGAGGCATGGTGGGCACAGTGAACCGTGAACAGTAGCTCGAGACAGATCCGGCACTGTCATTGTGCCAGTGGTGCATGAGACGGCGGGGCCCAGCGGAGCGGTGCTTGAGACGGCGGGGCCCAGCGGAGCGGTGCTTGACAGGAAGGGCCCAGTGGAGCGGTGCTTGAGACGGCGGGGCCCAGCGGAGCGGTGCTTGACAGGAAGGGCCCAGCGGAGCGGTGCTTGAGACGGCGGGGCCCAGCGGAGCGGTGCTTGAGACGGCGGGGCCCAGCGGAGCGGTGCTTGACAGGAAGGGCCCAGCGGAGCGGTGCCTGAGACGGCGGGGCCCAGCGGAGCGGTGCTTGAGACGGCGGGGCCCAGCGGAGCGGTGCTTGACAGGAAGGGCCCAGCGGAGCGGTGCCTGAGACGGCGGGGCCCAGCGGAGCGGTGCTTGAGACGGCGGGGCCCAGCGGAGCGGTGCTTGACAGGAAGGGCCCAGCGGAGCGGTGCTTGACAGGAGGGGCCCAGCGGAGCGGTGCCTGAGACGGCGGGGCCCAGCGGAGCGGTGCTTGAGACGGCGGGGCCCAGCGGAGTGGTGCTTGAGACGGCGGGGCCCAGCAGAGCGGTGCTTGAGATGAAGGGCCCAGCGGAGCGGTGCTTGAGATGAAGGGCCCAGCGGAGCGGTGCTTCTCTGCACGGCGGGGCCCTGTTCAGCGGTGCTCTTCTGCACGCGGGGCCCTGTTCAGCGGTGCTCTTCTGCACGGCGGGGCCCTGTTCAGCGGTGCTCTTCTGCACGGCGGGGCCCTGTTCAGCGGTGCTCTTCTGCCCGGCGGGGCCCTGTTCAGCGGTGCTCTGCTGCACGGCGGGGCCCTCTTCAGCGGTGCTCTTCTGCACGGCGGGGCCCTGTTCAGTGGTGCTCTTCTGCACGGCGGGGCCCTCTTCAGCGGTGCTCTTCTGCACGGCGGGGCCCTGTTCAGCGGTGCTCTTCTGCACGGCGGGGCCCTGTTCAGCGGTGCTCTTCTGCATGGCGGGGCCCTGTTCAGCGGTGCTCTTCTGCACGGCGGGGCCCTCTTCAGCGGTGCTCGTCCAGTAGGTCAAGGGAGCCAGACCTGGCCTGGACTCCCTGCTCAGTCGCCCTCCGACCGTGCTGTTGCTGGACCCTTCGGTGACGGAGTCCTGGGCCCTTTGGTGTTCTTCCTAACACCCGGGATGGGGCTTGTGGGCCCCTCCTGCTCCGCGCTCCTGCTGGCTGACTTCTCCGCCCTGCTGCCCTTTCGCTCCTTAGATGGGGCTCTCGGGCCCTTGCCTCCCCTAGATGTTGTGGCTGGTGAAGTGGGCGAACTTTGCTCCTTGGGGGCAGCCGTGTCGGTCCTCTCACGGCGGCCCTTTAGCTTCCTGGTCCTCTTGCCTGGTGGGGGGCTGGCTGTCCCCTTGCTGCTGATTGAAGTGTCACTGCTGTCAAAGGGTGGACTCCAGAACCCATGCACCACAGTGACACTCGAAGCTGGGCTGGTGGTGGCTGAGGTGCTCTTGGGACTCTTTGCAGATGGAGGGGGTGGGTCAGTGGAGGGAAAGAGGTCAAGATTAGCGAGGAAAACTTTCTTAGGACCAAGGTAAAAGGTAGGAGAAGTGGTGATGGGAGTGGAGGAAGAGGATGTGGTTGTAGGAGAGTCAGGTGTGCTGTCTTTGGGTGCAGGTGCTTGTGCTGGAGGCTGTCGTGAGGTGGATGGCTGTTGGGTGGGTGTCTGCCTGCGTTTGTGTGTCTTGGAAGAGGGGGTGCCAGACACAGTGGGAGAGGACACAGGGGAAGTGTAAATGGTAGTGGGGGTGGTGACTGCACGTGTGCGGACTGGACTGGAGGGTGTGCTGGTGATGGAAGCACTGGCTGATGGTGGTGTGCATGCAGGTGTGAGTGTAGACGTCACAGGGAGGGAGGAGGGAGACGAGGAGGAGGGGGACACAGAGGTGGTAGTGACTGTTGGAATGTCTGCATCTGGGTGTTGCTTGCGTGAATGCTTGTGGGTTCTGTGGTGCTTGTGTCTGGATGAGCTGCCCTTGGGTGTTGAGGTGTGTGCAGGCTGGTCTGATGGTGTGGATGGGATAGGCTGAGGAACAGGAGACAGAGACAGGGTGGAGGCAGTCAGAAGAGGGAGGCTGGAAACAGGGACAATGGCTGCTGTCAGTGCTGAGGCCAGAGCATTGAACGATCGTTGATGGGCAGCCTGACCTGAATGAATGCCCTCCAGGTAGGCATTGCTCCGATGCACCTCCCTTTCTACCCCCTGGATGGCATTCAATAGGGTAGTCTGCTCTACAATGATGGTCTGAAGGAGGTCAATGACCTCCTCACTGAGGGCAGCAGGGGTAACAGGGGCAGAGGCTGAGGTGCCTGGGGCGAAGGGCGAGCGGGCACGGAGCGTAGGCTGAGGGGCTGCTGGGAGGGCGGGGCTGGTGCGCTGGGTGGCAGCTGTACCTGGAGAGGCAGGGGGCCCGGATGTTGCCGCCACCGCTAGGGAGCTCCCATCCGAGGACGTGTCGCTGTCGCTGGTGTCACCACCGGTCCCCGTTGTGGTGCTCCCCTCGCCCTCCGGATCACTGATGCCCTCGGTGTCTGTTCCTGGTCCCACTGGGGCCTTGTGACTTGCAGCTCCCTCGTGCTCCGATGCCAATTCTCCTCCGCCTGATGATGCTAATGCACACATGCACAAGAAGATGAAGAAGAAGGGTGGGGGGAGAAAAACGAAGACCAGGTTGAGTGCATGCAATGTCAACACCGTTGGCGGAGAGGACAGACACAGGAGCCTCATGCACTAAGCCGTGCATTCGGGGTACACTACTCAGTACTTCTGACTAGGACAACAGGTCTAGAGATGACAAACGCGCACATGTGTGATGCTGGACCATCGATAGCTGTACTTGTCACCCTACAGAGGTGGGGGCCGGGAGCACAGGGCCATGCCTAAAGGAGAGGACTACACTACAGAAAGCGCCCTGGCCTAATGTCACCCACAACCCTCCTCCCCCACCCAGACGCCTCCACTGCGCAGAGAGATAGCAGAATGTGCTGATACTCACCCCCTTGTGTCTGCTGTGATGTCCTCAAGCACCCATCCAAATCAGGGTAGGCCACCGCCAGGATCCGGGACATCAGGGGGGTCAGGGTACGACTGGCACCTCTCCTAGGTTGGGAGGCCATTCCCAGCAGTGACTCGGCGGTCTTCCTGGTCCCGCGGCGGATGTCCTCCCACCTCTTGCGGCAGTGGGTGCCCCTTCTTGTGTGGACCCCCAGGGCCCGGACTTCCTTGGCGATGGCACGCCAAATGTCCACTTTCTGATGGGCGCTGACCTATTTGACATGTACAGGGTGGGAAGGAAAAAATCATAAATTTTCTGCATGTTAGATGGGATTGGCCCCCCCTCCCCAACCTTGCTATATGGCACATGCTCTCATCTGTCGTGCGTTGCACTCCTCATTCGCCCCCCCCACCAACTTACATCCACCCCACTCCACACAGGCATAGCCCATTCAATGTGCACCCAGTGTACTTACCTGTTGGTCTGGAGGACCGTAGAGTAACGCATACTGGGGGAGGACCCCATCCACAAGTTTCTCCAACTCCTCAGACGTGAAGGCAGGGGCCCTTTCCCCAGTCGCAGCAGCCATTGTCACTTCCAGACCGAGGTCACAGCAGCACTTGCAGTATAGGTACTCTCCTGTGGATGATCAGGTCTCGAGTGATTAAGCAGATAGAAAATGGCGGTCACGCCACGGTGTGCCACGCCAGCGCATTGACCTCACATCCCATTGTCCCACTTCACAGGTCAGGCAGCCGCCATTTCAAGGGCCCACATGGCATAATTTGTACTGCGTCACACAGGCCTAGGCCTTGCATTGCCACACATACACGCCTTTCAATACATAGATAATCGTGTGCTATGCATGCTGTGGTGAACGTACCTGTGATTTGCTTGACTCTGTGCTCCATGTTGTCCTTCCTAGGCACCGTCCGCTGGGACTTGCGAGGAGACGTATGAATCCTCGCGTGTACCGACCGCTGGTGGACCTGTCGACAATGGAAGAACGCCATATCATACTACAATACCGACTTGACCGAGCCACTATACATGAACTGTGTGCCCAGCTGGAGCCAGACCTGATGTCCCCCATCCGCCAACCCACAGGAATTCCCCCTCTAGTGCAGGTTCTGTCAGTCCTCCATTTTTTGGCAAGTGGCTCATTCCAGACAACAGTGGCCATGTCATCTGGAATGTCTCAGCCTATGTTTTCAAAAATCTTGTCTAGAGTGTTATCTGCCCTGACGAAACACATGCGGAGCTACATTGTATTCCCTGAGGAGGTTGAATTGGCCACTGTGAAGGGTGATTTTTATGCCCTTGGACATATCCCCAACATAATTGGTGCCATTGATGGGACCCGTGTGGCTTTAGTACCCCCAAAAGACGATGAGCAGGTGTACAGAAACAGGAAAAGTTACCATTCTATGAACGTCCAGGTGGTCTGTTTGGCTGACCAGTACATCTACCATGAGAATGCCAAGTTCCCTGGGTCAGTGCATGACGCGTATGTGATGCGAAATAGCAGCATCCCTTATGTGATGGAACAGCTACAGAGACACTGTGTGTGGCTAATTGGTGACTCTGGTTACCCCAACCTGCCTTGGCTATTGACCCCAGTGAGGAATCCCCGGACCAGGGCAGAGGAACGGTACAATGAGGCCCATGGGCGAACTAGGAGGATCATCGAAAGAACCTTTGGCCTCCTGAAGGCCAGGTTTAGGTGCCTGCATATGACAGGGGGATCCCTGATGTACTCACCAAAGAAGGTGTGCCAGATCATCGTGGCCTGCTGTATGCTTCACAATCTGGCATTGCGACGTCAGGTGCCTTTCCTGCAGGAGGATGGTCCAGATGGTGTTGTTGAAGCAGCAGCTGTGGAGCCTGCGGAGAGTGAAGAGGAGGAAGACGAAGAGGACGACCCAGACAACAGGGACAGAGTTATCCAACAGTATTTTCAGTAGCACACAGGTAAGAATCACCCACGCCATTTAACATTTACTGAAAGCCCCCTGCATCTTTACTTTGTGTATTTCCCCCCAGTTCCTTTAAACTGATGTTTGATTTTCCCTGCCCTTTTCAGTGCTGTATGACCCACTGCTTGACTTCTGCTTGGTTAGCCCATGGACTAATGCTTATTGACACTGGTATGTTGTCATCACAAAAATAACAGAACATTATTGATCAGTAATGTGTTATACATTTGTAAATAATACAGGCTGACTCCTGAATGATTTCAGTGCAATGAGTGATTTATTTGTAGTGCTAGATATTGGTACATGATATTAAAACGGTGATGGGTGAGGGTGGAGTTATGTCCATGGCAGAGTCCAGTTCTCGGTCGCACAGGTGCATTGTCCATATACCTGTGGAAGGATGGAGCAGGGGCAGTTCAAGGTTGGACAGGGTGACACTGTGGGACAGTGGAATGACATCCGGGGGGATATTAGGCTGGCGGGGGTCTTGGCATCCTACTCTGTCTTCCTTTGAGATCTCAGGTTCCTCTTGCGGGGTGGTTGTTCTTCAGCAGGAGGTGGGGTTCTGGTGGCCCGTCGTTCTGTGGGGGCCTCCTGACCACTAGCGCCGGCGGAGGTGGTAGGCTGTTCCTGGCTAGTGACAGGGGCCCTTTGCGGTGCCACATGGTCCCGCAATGTGGTTTCTATCCGGTTGAGGGCCTGGACTATGGTCCCCATAGCGGTAGCGATGTTCCTGAGTTCATTGCTGAACCCCATGTAACGTTCCTCCTGCTGTGCCTGGATCTCGGTGAACCTGGCCAGTACCGTCGCCATCGTCTCCTGGTAGTGATGGTATGCTCCCATGATGGTGGTGAGGGCCTCTTGGAGAGTTGGTTCCCTGGGCCTGTCCTCCCCCCCCTGTCGCACAGCAGCCCTCCCAGTTGCCCTGTTTCCCCGGGCCTCTGTCCCCTGGACGGTGTGCCCACTACCACTGCCCCCAGGTCCCTGTTGTTGTTGGGGTGTTGGGTCAGCCTGGGTGCCCTGTAGTGGCGGACACACCACTGATTGACGCGTCCTCGAGACAGAGGCATGGGCCCGCTGGGTGGGAGCTGTGCTGGTGTTCCCAGAGGGGTTTGGGTCTGCTGTGGCCTGTGTCTGTGTGTGGTAACCGACTGTCCAGAGGTCCCCGATGGTCCGGGCTGGTCATCAGGTTCTAGGTCGACAGAGCTGCTGTCCTCGCTGGGGGCCTGTTCTGGGGGTGGGATGGACATATCTGGACCCTCCGTGGCGGTGTGTTGGCGTTCGGGCCCTGCAGGGGTAAAGGAGTATGGTTATTGTTTCTGTGTGTGCCATGGCGTGCATTTTGAGTGCCCTTGTCCCCCAGTGCTGGCATTCCCTTGTGGGAGGTGTTGTGAGGGTGGTGGGGGGGGGATGGGTATGTGCAATGGTCATGCTTTGGTGGTGGCTGTCTATGGTTTGTGTTGGCATTCAGGGGTTGGTGTTGTTTAGGGTGGGTTGTGCTGGTGAGACATTGGCAGGGAGGTTGTGTGCTGGGGGGTTGGGGGTGAGGGTGGGGGTGTGGGTTGTCATGCTGGTGGTTGGGGGGGGTGAAGTAGTTGAGATTCGACTTACCAGAGTCCATTCCTCCGCCTACTCCAGCGAGGCCATCAGGATGCAGGATGTTTACCACCTCTTGCTCCCATGCTGTGAATTGGGGTGGAGTGGGTGGGGGTCCGCCGCCAGTCTTCTGCACAGCGATGTTGTGCCTGGAGATCATCGAGCGCACCTTCCCCCGTAGGTCGTTCCATCGCTTTCTGATATCTTCCCGATTTCTGGGATGCTGTCCCACAGCGTTGACCCTGTCTACGATCCTTTGCCATAGCTCAGCCTTCCTTGCTATGGTGGTGTGCTGCACCTCTGTGCCGAAGAGCTGGGGCTCAACCCTCATGATTTCCTCCACCATGACCCGGAGTTCTTGGTCCGAAAACCTTGGGTGTCTTTGGGGTGCCATGGGGTGGTGTGGATGAGGTGTGGGGTGGTGTTTGTGGTGATGTGCGTGGTGATATGTGGTGATGTGTGCGTAGATGTGGTGTGGGTGATGAAGTTGGGTTCCTGTGTGTTCGGGTTTTCTTTTGCTGTGCTCGCTCTCTCTATCTCTATCTCTCTCGCCTTCGCTTCGATTTCCAACTAGTGGGGGTTTGTGGGTGTGTGTTTTATAGTTGATTCGATGTGTGGGAGTGTTGTTTGTATGTGTTTCAGGTGTGCGTATTTCAAATTGTCCAATGTGGCTGTGTTTTGGAGCTGGGTGTGTATTTTGAGCGCGCCGGTGTGTACCGCCAATGGAATACCGCGGTTGAAAGACCGCCGCGTGGATTCGTGGATCAGAATGGCATGGGCGTGTTTGTGTTGGCGTGACGGTGGAGGTTTGGTCATCTCCAGTTTTCCGCGGCCCGCTGATGAGGCGGCCTTCCTTGGATGTCGGATTGTTGGCGGTTTCACAGTTGGTGGTCAGAATGACCGTGGCGGTTTACCGCGGCCGCGGCAGTAGAATGGCGGACTTCTGACCGGCGGTAAGGGCCTTTTACCGCCGAGGTCAGAATGACCCCCAGTATCTGGGGTGCTGGCTGCGTGTCCGTGTCGGAGGTCCATGTGGCGGTGCCGGTGGCGGTCTTGTCCGCCGTGCAGGTTGGCGGCGACGTTGACTTGCCTTTCTTTTTCAGGCCCTTCCCCACCTTGGATGTTGGTGCAGCTGTCATGCCACTCCCAACTATTGTCTTGGCTGAGCCCTTGGTGGCAGGTGTTTTGGCCTTCTCCCTCCGGGATGTGGGCAACTTCTTCTGTTTTGGAGGTGGGGGAATGTCCTCGGACTCGATCCTTGGGACACTGGCAGCCCTGTTGTTTGGCACACTCCAGAATCCGGATATTGCTGGCACCACTGTGCCCGGTGATGTGGTGGCTGAGGTGCTGGGTTGGGACCTGGAAAGGCGGGCCCTAGGGAACGGACGGGGGGGAGGTGTAGGGAAGAGGTCAACATTTGAGAGGAAAAGCTTTTTTGACACACTAGGACAGGTAGATGGAAGGGGTTTGGGAGTGGAGGAAGAGGTAGTGGTTGTAGGAGGTGTTCATATGCTGACTTTGGGTGAAGATGCATGGGCTGGAGGCTGTTGTGAGGTGGATGGCTGTTGGGTGGGTGTGTAACTGCGTTTGTGTAGTTTGGGAGGAGGGCTCACACACACACTGGGAGAGGACACACGGGATGTGTGAATGGTAGTGGGGGTGGTGAGTGCACATAAGCGGTGTGTGGTGATGGGTGTGCTGGTGATGGAGGTAGTGGTTGAAGAAGTAGTGTATGCAGGTGTGAGTGGAGACGTGACAGGGAGGGAGGAGGGAGACGTGGAGGAGGGGGACACAGTTGAGGCAGTAGATGTTGGTATGTGTGCATGGGTATGATGCCTGTGTGAGTGCTTGTGGGATGTGTGGTGCTTATGTTTGCCAGAGCCACCCTTGTGTGTTGAGGTGGTTGCATGCTGGTCTGATGGTGTGCTTGGGATAGGCTGAGGTACTGGGGATTGGGTCTGGGTGGAGGAAGTTGGAGGGGGAGGCTGGACACAGGGACAATGGCTGCCATCAGTGCAGAGGCCACAGCCTGAAATGCTTGCTGTTGGGCTGCCTGGCCAGAATGAATGCCCTCCAGGTATGCATTTGTCTGTTGCAACTGCCTCTCTAAACCCTGGATGGCATTCAGAATGGTACACTGCCCAACAGTGAGGGATCTCAGGAGGTCAATAGCCTCCTCACTGAGGGCAGCAGGGCTGACTGGGGCAGGGCCTGAGGTGCCTGAACGAGGTGAAGGAGATGCCCACCCTCCTGGATGAGCGGCCACGGGACGCACGCTGAGGGGCTGCTGGGAGAGCGGTGCTGGTAGTGGGGGTGGCGGCTGTACCTGTACATGCGGTGGCAGAGAGGGGCCCACCACCGCAAGGGAGCTCCCATCAGAGGAAGAGTCGGTGTCGCTGGTCTCAGCTCCTGTCCCTGCCGTGGAGCTCCCCTCGCCCTCCGCCCCACTGGTGACTTCAGACTCCTTTGTCTTGCCCTTTAGGGCCATGTGGGATGCAGCTCCCTCCTGCTCCGGTGGCACAGCTCCTCTGCCTGATGATGCTAATGCACACAAGAACAGGGAGACCACAAAAAGGGGAGGGGAAGAAAGACATGTTCAGTGCATACAATACTGCTACAGTTGGCAGACACTACAGACACAGCAGCCCTCTTCACTACACCATGCACTTAGAGTTCCCTAATTAATCACAGGGACATGGGGTATATGGCCTATGCCCGATTGCTGCACACATGGAAGTCACAGGAGCCTGAATAGGAGTAGGTGGCTCTTACCACTGGTGGGGATGGGGTGCCACTTAGCCTGCCTCACAAAGGGTCCTTGTCTACAAAGCTCGCCCTAGCCTATGGGAACCCACTGCCCACCTCCCCCACCCAGACACCTCCAATGAGCGCAGAGTCAGATGGATGTGACGGTACTCACCCCCTTGTGGCTGCTGTGATGCCCTCAAGCACCCATCCAACTCCGGATCTGCCACCGCCAGGATCCGGAACATCAGGGGGGTCATGGTGCGATGGGCACCCCTCCCACGTTGGGAGGCCATCCCCAGCTGGGCCTCCGCCGTCTTCTTGCTCCAGCAGGTCCTCCCATCTTTTACGGCAGTGGGTACTCCGTCTGTGGTGGACCCCCAGGGTCAGGACATCCTTGGCAATGGCGAGCCAAATAGCCTTCTTCTGGTGGGCGCTGACCTAGGGGAATAGTACAGGGGAAAATGTAAAACTTTAACTATCCAGACCGTCACAGTCATTGTCCCACGTTCCCACCCTTGCCCTGATGCACATACACTCACCTTCCTTTAATGCAGGCCTCATCTCCCCCCTGTATCTTCCATCCACACCACTCCAAACAGGCATTGCCCATACAGCATGCTCACAGTGTACTCACCTGTTTGTCTGGAGGACCATAGAGTAGCGTGTACTGGGGGAGGACCCCATCCACTAGTTTATCCAACTCCTCTAATGTGAAGGCAGGGGCCCTTTCCCCAAACACATGAGCCATCGTTGCTTCCAGACTAAGGTCACAGCAGCACTTGCAGTGTAGGTCCTCTCCTGTCAAAGATCAGGTATCAAGTGAGTGAACAGACAGAAAATGGCGGTCACATCCACGGCGGTGCGTACCGTCACCGCCGGCATGCATCGTCATTGGCTCCTGGAACCCATAGGGCCCAATGTTAACCAATGCAGGATTGTGCCACGGTCTTCGACCGCCTACTGCAACGGTGTAGAACGCCAGCGCAGTTACCTCATATCCCCTTGTCCCACATTACAGGTCAGGCAGCTGCCATTTCAGGGGGCCACATGGCATACATTTTTAATGCGTCACACATATATAGGCCTTGCATATACACAGAGACAGGCACATAGCGTATTGACAAATGTGTGCAATAAAATTGTTTTTTTACTACCTCAGTGTTGGCTGACTCTGTGCTCGCTGTTCTCATCCATAGGGCACGTCCGCTGGGGCAGGTGAGGAGATGGTGGCATCCTCCGGTGTACAGACCGCTGGTGGACCAATGGAAGAGAGACATGTAATAGTCACCTACAGACTTGATCGTGCCACAGTCCAGGAACTGTGTGCCCAGTTGGAGCCAGACCTGATGTCAGCTATCCGCCATCCCACAGGAATCCCCCCTCTAGTGCAAATCCTGTCAGTACTCCATTTCCTGGCAAGTGAGTCTTTAGAAACAACAGTTGGCATAGCATCAGGGATGTCCCAGCCTATGTTCTCCAACGTGTTGTCCAGAGTGTTGTCTGCCCTGCTGAAACACATGCGCAGCTACATCGAGTTCCCTCAGGTGGAGGATTTGCCTACAGTGAAAGGTGACTTCTATGCCCTGGGACATATCCCCAACATCATAGGTGCCATTGATGGTACATATGTGGCCGTGGTCCCACCCCTGCAGGAGTGAACAGGTGTACAGAAACCGGAAGAGCTACCATTCTATGAATGTGCAGATGGTGTGTTTGGCCGACCAGTACATCTCCCATGTGAACGCCAGGTTTCCTGGCTCAGTGCATGACGCTTACATTCTGAGGAATAGCAGCATCCCTTACGTAATGGGGCAAGTCCAGAGGCACCGTGTGTGGCTAATAGGTGAGGACAAGGACCCTATACCCTGTGAATAGTTGTCTGGGTCTGGGGTTGTCCCTAAGGGTTAGTGTGTGTCTAACAGATTTCCCTCGACATTTGCAGGTGACTCTGGTTACCCCAACCTGTCATGGCTACTGACACCAGTGAGAAATCCCAGGACAAGGGCAGAGGATTGCTACAATGAGGCACATGGGCGAACTAGGAGAGTGATAGAAAGGACCTTCGGCCTCCTGAAGGCCAGGTTCTGGTGCCTCCATATGACAGGTGGTTCCCTATACTACTCACCAAAGAAGGTGTGCCAGATCATTGTGGCCTGCTGTATGCTGCACAACTTGGCTTTGCGACGACAGGTGCCTTTTCTGCAGGAGGATGGTCCAGAAGGAGGTCTTGTGGCAGCTGTGGTGCCTGTGGGCAGTGAAGAATAGGAGGCAGAAGAAGAGGACATAGACAACAGAAACAACGTGATCCAGCAATACTTCCAGTGAGACACAGGTAAGAAGACATCACTGCCTCTTACATCTCATAAAATTGTTAGACCTATCATCTGTCTGTCACTTTCACCCAGTTTATGGAACCTGAATTGTCACTTTGCCTTTCCATTTCACAGATGTGGCTCCCGCTGTGTGACCTCTGGAATGTTACCTCATGGACTAGAGCTGTGTGACATAGGTATGTTGACAATAGAATGGACATTGCTATTTTCCTCAGTTATTGCAAATACATACTTGTGAAAGCACAGACTGACTCCAGATTGTTTTGTGATTCAAGGGTGTTTCTTTAAGTGCTAAATAGTGGAGGGGGTTGTAAAATGGTCAGGGGTGATGGTGGAGGAATGTCCATGGCAGAGTCCAGTTATTAGTCTTACAGGTGCATTGTCCAAAGGGGCATAGGAAGTGGAGCTAGGGCAGTCTAAGGATGGACAGGGTGATAAAGTGGGACAGAAGGATGACATTCAGGGTGGTCTCATTTCATGGCGGGGGTCTTGGCATTGTTCTCTGTCTTTGTCCTGGATCTCAGGGACCGCTTGCGGGGTGGTTCTCCATCTGCAGGGGGTGGGGTGCTGGTGTCGTGGTCCTGTGGCGGTGCCTCCTGTCCACTAGCGCCGGCGGAGATGGTGGGCAGTTCATCATCCAGGCTAGTGTCAGGGGCCCCTTGCTGTGCCACAGTGTCCCTCCTGGTGTTCACAAGGTCCTTCAGCACCCCTACAATGGTGCCCAGGGTGGTATTGATGGACTTGAGTTCCTCCCTGAACCCCAAATACTGTTCCTCCTGCAGCCGCTGGGTCTCCTGAAACTTGGCCAGTACCGTTGCTATCGTCTCCTGGGAATGATGGTACGCTCCCATGATGTTGGAGAGGGCCTTGTGGAGAGTGGGTTCCCTGGGCCTGTCCTCCCCCTGCGGCACAGCAGACCTCCCAGTTCCCTGGTTTTCCTGGGCCTCTGTCCCCTGAACTGTGTGCCTACTGCCACTGCCCCCAGGTCCCTGCTGTTCTTGGGTTTGCCTGGGTTCCCTATAGTGGTGGACACACTGCTGCTTAACGTGTCCTGGGGACAGAGGTATGGGCCCGCTGGGTGGGTGCTGTGCTGGTGTTTCCTGAGGGGGGAGGCTCTGTGGTGGCCTGTGACTGTGTCAGGGGAACCGACTGTCCTGAGGTCCCAGATGGGCCGGGCTGGTCATCTAGATCCAGTTGGATAGAGCTGCTGTCATAACTGTGGGCCTCTTCTGTGGGTGGGGTGGACATGTCTGGAACCTCATGTCAGGTGACGTTGGGTAGGGCTCCTGCAGGGGTGTAAAGGCATGATTATTGCATCTGTGTGTGCCATGGTGTGCAATGGGTGGGTGACCCTGTACCCCAGTGCTTACATTCTTGTGGAGGAACTTGTGTGATAATTGATTGGGGTATGTGTGGGTATCTGTAGTGGCCATGCTTTGGTGATGGGTGTCCATGCTTTGTTGTTTCATGCAGGGCTTGGTGTTGGGATGTGTGGTTTGTGATAATGGGACTTATGTGAGGAGTTGGAGTGATGGGGGTGAGGGCGAGGGTGGGGGTATGTGATAGCATGCAGGTAGGGTGAGGGATGTAATAGTAAAGCTTTGACTTACCAGAGTCCATTCCTCCAGCTACTCCTGCGAGGCCCTCAGGATGTAGTATAACCAAGACCTGCTCCTCCCATGTTGTTAGTTGTGGGGCAGGAGGTGGGGGTCCGCCGCCAGTCCTCTGAACTGCAATGTGGTGTCTTGAGACCACGGAAAGCACCTTCCCCCGTAAGTCGTTCCACCTCTTCCTGATGTCATTCCGTGTTCTTGGATGCTGTCCCACTGCGTTGACCCTGTCCACGATTCTGTGCCATAGCTCCATCTTCCTAGCAATGGAGGTGTGCTGCACCCGTGATCCGAATAGCTGTGGCTCTACCCGGATGATTTCCTCCACCATGACTCAGACCTCCTCCTCAGAAAACCTGGGGTGTTTTTGCGGTGCCATGGCATGGTGTGGGTGATGTGTGAGGTGGTGTGTGTTGTGATGTGTAAGGGGATGTGTTTGTGTGTGTTGTGTGAGGTGTGTGGATGTTGTGTAAGTGATAGTGTTGAGTGCCTGTGGGTGCTAGTTTGTTGATGGTGGTGCCTCTCTGTGGCCTGTCGCAATTCTGGTCGTAAGGGATTGTGGGTGATGTCGGTGTGTGTTTTATATTGTATTGAGTGTGTGGGAGTGGTGTGTGTATGTGTATCAGGTGTGTGTATTTCGAATTGTCCAATGTGGTTGTATTTTGTAAATGTGTGTGTATTTTGAGCGCGGCGATGTTTACTGCCAATAGTTTACAGCAGTTGAAAGACCGCAGCATGGATTCGTGGGTCGTGATAGTGTGGGCATATTCCTGTTGGCGTGACGGTGGAGGTTTTGTAATCGTCAGTTTATCACTGACCTTTGGTGTGGCGGACTTGTCTAGATGTCTGGATTTTGGCAGATGCCGAGCTGTGGGTTGTAATAGCTGTAGAGGAATTCTGCGGCCGTGGCGGTGTGTTGGCGGTCTTCTGCACGGCGGTTAGCGGGATTTACCGCTGATGTTGTGATGAGGGCCAATAGCTCCAATAAGAACTTCCTGGTCACGCCGGACCGGGGAAAATCCAGAAGTGCAGTCCGACTGCAATGGAACATGGGCCATGTACAGGAGTCACGCAGACCCGCTGACAGTACCTTTGTTGTGTCACTGCTTGGTGACAATGTGTTGATCCATGGGAAGGGATGCGTCGCACTTGCAGGCAAGGCATAATTTCCTGATTGGGCAACTACATTGATGTGTCAATGTCCAGAAGCGATGAGTACTGGATCTGATGCATTGGTGCAATATCAGCAAAGCTGTGGCTGTGTTGTACTCTTAGTTTTGTTGCGTTGTGCAGACAGCAAGCATTGCCCGCAGCTTCTTTGCAGGAACATCGGTTCCAAGTGACTTGTCAGTGTTGTTGTGTGAGTTCTTGTGTTGCAGCACCACACACAAGGGCCCAGGACTGGATTTGGTATCCCTCAGCAGGGCAGGACTCACAGCAGAGAAGCCCAGGCACTGATATCAAGATGCAGGTAAAGTATTTGATATCCCTGATACTTCAGAAACAGGAGGCAAGCTCAGTCAGACCCTTGGAGAATACATAAGATTGCAGTATGTGGAGAGTTAGATCCAGTCCTCTCATTCCCAGGCAAGAAGTGGCAGGCAGAAGGCCAACACAGCAGAGCAAACAGCAAAGTAGCAGTCCCTCCTGACAGCACAGCAGTCCTTCTACCTTGTAGAATGTCTTATATCAAAATAGTCTTTGATGTAGGGGTAACTTCAAAGGAATTCTCTAAAGTACACAAGGTTCCCTTTTAACCTTGCCCTGGCTCTAGACTACCAGTCAGGGGTAAGCATCCCTTTGTGCGAGGGCAGGACATGTCCTCTTCAGATGTAAGTGTGAACTGCCTCTCCCTCACCCTGCCCAGGACGACTCTCAGTATGCAGATGAATGCAGATGTGTCTCATGTCACACCCAGCCATTCCTGTTTGTGGCTGTCTGGTGAGAATGCACAAATGTAGCTGTCACCCACCACAAAACTTGGATTTAGAGACAGGCTAAGGCACAGAATGATTAAAGTAAGAAAATGCCCATAGGGCTGGACCAAGGACTGCTGGACTTCTCAATCACCCCAAGAGCCAGCATCTTGGCAACTTCCTCCTTGATGCTGGCCTTCACCCTGTCTGACAACCTGTACATTTTGTACTTTACTGATGGGGTAGTAAGGGTGCTGGATTGAAGCACTACTCGGTTCTACGGCACTTGGCCTGGTAACGAACTTTCATATTGGACCTATCAGGGTCCACACCTCTGGTTACCTTTCATCGATTTTGGACTCTTTTACCATTGAGGCATATTTATACCTGATAGCCTGATTACAGACGCATAGACTCACTCTACTTTGTGATTGACGTATTGATCTTGCTTTATTACTTCATTCAATAGCCCTGAAAAAGTCACCAGTGTGACAAAACACGTGTTGGCTGTGTTTGGAGTGATGTTCTCTTACATTGAATGTGACTTCGCCTAAAAATAAAGAGATTATCTTTCAAGAAAAGATGTGAATAACGACGTGCCTGTTCTCTTCTTCTATCTGACAGAAACCATACATTACGGATTGGAAAGACTTGTGTTGTACTGTTGGATACTGTATGCTGTGGTCTGTTTTGCTTAACATTTTGTTCTTTACAGGGGTACTGTCTCCCGTGTCACAGTCATGGACACACAAGTGTGTGTGTCCAGGGGTGAGGGAAAACAAGGAGGAGTAGTGCTCCAATAACTGGTAGCAGTCCCCTTGCTGGTCCAGGGTCAAAGAATCAGAGAGATTGACACCCTCCAGTGAACCATCACCTTCTTTGGTAGAGAGGAGGTCGAGGAGAGGTTCACTCTCCTCCTCCACACCCTCATCTGTCACCAGAACTGTGTTGACTTCAGTCCTCTCAAAATGAGGCTTCAGTCAGTTTACATGGAGCACCCTTAGGGGATTCCTAGGGGACTGATGGTCCACTAAATAAGAAGCGTCCTCTTTACAGCCCTTGATCTCAAATGGGCCAGTCCAGCGGTCCTGGAGAGCCCTAGGCTCTACTGCCTCCATTACTCAAACTTTGTCGCCAGGCTGAAACTCCACCAGGGTGGCCTTCTGGTCATAACAGCATTTCATGACCTTTTTGACTGGCCTCGAGGTTGCTCTTGGCCTTCTTCCAGAAGCGTTGCATCTGGTTGAGGAGGGCTAGCATGTAGCTCACCACATCCTGAGGGGGTGCCTTGGGACCTTTCTCCCATCCCTCTTTTACAATGCTTAAGGGTCCCCTGACAGGGTACCCATAGAGAAGCTCAAAGGGACTGAGCACTACCCCCTTCTGGGGTACCTCTTTGTAAGCAAAGAGAAGGTATAGCAAGAGGATGTCCCACTTATGCCTCATATCCTCCAGAAGGCCTCTGATCATGCCTTTGAAGAACTTGTTGAATCTCTCCACAAGACCATTGGATTGAGGATGATAGGGTGTGGTGAACTTATAGGTCACCCCACATGCATCCCACATGGGCTTCATGTATGCAGACATGAAGTTTGTGCCTCTGTCAGACACAATCTCCTTTGGGAATGCCAAATGGGTAAATATCCCCATCAGAGTTCTGGTCACCACTGTGCAGTCACTGTCCTCAGTGGGAATGCCTCTGGGTAGTGGGTGGCATGGTCCAACAAAACCAGGATAAACCTGTTGCCTAAGGCAGTTTTTGGGGTCCAATGGACCAATAACATTAATGCCCATCCTTTCAAAGGGGGTGCCAACGACGGGGGATGGGGTCATGGGGGCCTTGAGTCTTTTTCCTGTCTTTCTACTAGTGTGGCAGGTGGGACAGGTTCATAGAATGCATCTGAGGGCGGCCACATTCGGGGCCAATACAAGTGGGTGACAAGCCTAGCAAAGGTCTTGTCTTGCCCTGAATGTCCTGCCAGGGGAATGTCATGAGCCAGGCCCACTAGGAAAGTCCGGTAACGCTGGGGGACCACCAGCACACATGCTGCCCCAGCATCCGGTACCTTAGGCTCATTGTAAAGAAGATCACTCTCCCAATATGTAAGGTGATCACCAGAGGCTTCACCTGCTGCTTGAGCTGAGGCAAGTTGCCTTAAACCCTCAAGAGGGGGGCACTCTTTCTGCACCTTGCAGAATTCTTCCCTGGTGGGCCCACCCTCAACTTGCCAGCCAGCAAGCTCAGGCAGGTTACCTAGGGCAGCAATGTCCTCCCCAGTTGGCTCAGGGGCCTACTCCTCGAGGACCCCGTCAACCACCGTGGGAACTTCTAGGACCAGTTTCCTGTGCCACTTTCCCCTCTCCTTGGCAACTGTCTGGGCCATTCTTCCAGGCTCCAGACACCCTTGATTTCCCTCCCATGCAGCCATGGACCTTGTGGTCATGCAGTCCCACTCAGGCAATCCCAGCATTTCCAAGTTAGACCATAGCTCTACCTCCCTCCAGGTAGTGTGCTCATGTTCATTGCCTAACATACAATCTACAGGCATGGCAGGCCTCACAGCTACTTTTATAGTACCAGAGGACCCCCCCACTCAAAAGGAACCAGAGCCACCTGAAGGTGGCTCTAGCAATTGTTAGCGACTATGACTTGGTGGAATGTGTTCGGGAGGACCTGTTCTGCTGACACAAGCTGACCCTTGACAGTAGTCATGCTGGCTCCTGTGTCAAGCAGAGCCTCCTCCCATTGCCCATTGATGGTGATCAGCTACCTATACTTGGAAGTATTTGCAGCCATGTGGACTTTTGGCACCATCTCTGCATCCCTCCGGGACCCTAGGGTTACCTCTATCTATTCCTCAAAACTGACTGTGAATACCTCCTCCCCGAGCACTACACTAGCCAACACAGGTGTCTGCTCTCCATTGGGGGACTGTCCCCTCTTGGGACACTTGGAGTCACCCTCAGAGGGACCATACTTGGAGAGCTCTGCACAAAGGGGTACAAACCTCCTTGTCTTATGGTCAACAAACTCTTTCTTATTAGAATCAGACTGGTCCTGGTTACCATAATTCCCTTGGGAATTATTTTTTGGGCCTTTTGAGAACTCCCTATTTTTAGGTTTTTCTACCCCCTCTTTTTTCTGGTGGGAACCCTGACCACCTCTGTGGGTGTCCACCCAGATACCTTTTTGGACACTCTGGTGCTAACCCAGAGGTCAGCCTCCTCAGCAAGCTTCCTGGTATCAGTCAGCATCCTGTCAATCAGGTGATGGCGCAACTCTGTAAAGCGAATACTGAGCATATGCTCTCACAGGATTAAATTATATAAAACCATTAAATCATCTACTTTACTGCCCTGCACCCATCCATTCAATGCCTTGCTATAAGAATCATAAAAGTCTACTCAAGTTTGTTACTGTCCCTAAATTTTTGGCAATACTTTTCAGGGGTCTGTCGAATCTTTGCAAGTAAAATGGCTTTCATGAGTGGGTATGTGTTATGGTCCTCTGGTTTTAATGTGAGAAGTGTGTACCTACCAATTAATGGCACATGTTTCCACAAGACCACCATCTATTGCTCTTCAGGATCCCCCTGAGCCCTTAGTGCGACTTCATAGGCATCAAAACATTTGTCAATGTCATCTCCCACCACATATCTTGGCACCACATCTCTGGGTATACAAACCTTTTTGTCTCCAGCAGGTCCTCTGTGTATGCTGCCACCATCACTGCTGGAATCAGACTGCTTAGACTTGAGGTCCAGCTCTTTTAGACTCAGTTCATGAGCCAGAAGTAGTTTCTATTCAGCCAAGGCCCTCTCAGCGCCCCTTTCTGCTCTCCTCTCCTCCACCTCCATTTTTAAGCTGGCCAACTAGAGTTGAATCTCTCTCTCCTCCCTCCTTCCCTTTGCGGTCAGGCCGTGACTTGAGACACTGCTCCCTGGATTAGCAGGGGGCACAAATTCAGTGCTGTTGTCACATCCTCTGGAGAGGCCTCTTCTGGCTCCTCTAGCTCAACATCCTCTTCTGCCCAGGCCCTCAGGGCCTTTTGGTACTCCTCCTTCTTGGAGGTCCCACAGGTAGGTACTCCCATCCCCTTGCAAAACCGTCCAGCTGGCTGACAGTGTATGTCTCCAGCTTAGCTAGGTCAAACTCTTCAGCTCCTCCTTGAGACCCAGCCAGAGACTTGTTGTTTAGGATTATATTAAAATGTCAAGCAGGAAAAATTGCAGCAAAAAGAGAATAAATCAAATTGACCTTTAACTGTGGGTAGGTAGTGTACACGTAGCTATTGTATGTCAATGCACAAACACAAGTCCTATCTCACCTCTGCCACCAATGTTAGAAATATGGTCTCTAGTTGTCAGAGGTATACACCATTAGGGACCACAATCCTAGTCAGAATAAGTCAGAAACACAGTCCAAATTATCCTGTGCCCACCCTCTGGTAGTTTGGCACTGAATAGTCAGGCTTAACTTAGAAGGCAATGTGTAAAGTATTTGTGCAATAAATCATATAGTAACACAGTGAAAACACCACAAAAATACACCACACAGATTTAGAAAAACAATTGATATTTATTTGGTTACATTAAGATCAAAATGATAAAGATCCAATAAGCACAAGTTGAGATATTACAGTTGCAAGATTAAAAAGAGTCTTAAATCTTAGAAATCAACAGTTGTCTCGTGTTTACACAAAGTACCTGGTTTGTGTTAAAAATAACTTGCAGGGAGACCGCAGAGGAGGAGATGCATGGAAAAATAGGGTGTGCCTTTGGATTTTCCAATGTTGCACAGACGATGCGCCGTTTCTTTCCACGCTGCAAGGGGCTTTGCAGCGATTTGTGGCCCGCAGTCTAGGTTCCTCACTGTGATGAGATGGGAAGTAGGGCTGCATCGTTCCGGTTCAGGTGTGCATCAATCCAATAGGCTGTGCATCAAATTTCAAGTCACAATGCAGGCACTGCATCGATTCTTCACTCGGGAAGTCGGGCTGCATCATTTCAGCTCCACTGTGCGGTGATTTCTCGGTCGCAAAACGGCTGTGTATTGTTTCTGGCAGGCTGTGCATCGATTTTCAGTGCACAAGGAGTTTCCTGAAGAGATTAAGGGGGTGATTCTAAGTCCGGCGGCCGGCGGAGGCCGCCCGCCAGACTTCCCCCACCAAAATACCGCTCCGCGGTCGAAAGACCGCTGAGGGTATATTGGGATTTGCCCTGGGCTGGCGGGCGGCCGCCAAAAGGCCGCCCGCCAGCCCAGGGCAAATCAACCTTCCCACGAGGACAGAATTGAGCCGGCGTAGTGGGAAGGTGCGACGGGTGCAGTGGCACCCGTCACGTATTTCAGTGTCTGCAAAGCAGACACTGAAATACTTTGTGGGGCCCTCTTACGGGGGCCCCTGCAGTGCCCATGCCATTGGCATGGGCACTGCAGGGGCCCCCAGGGGCCCCGCGGCACCCCCTACCGCCATCCTGTTCCTGGCGGGTAGGATGGCGGTAGGGGGTGTCAGAATCCCCATGGCGGCGGAGCGCGCTCCGCCGCCATGGAGGATTCTGCAGGGCAGCGGGAAACCGGCGGGAGACACTGAAATACTTTGTGGGGCCCTCTTACGGGGGCCCCTGCAGTGCCCATGCCATTGGCATGGGCACTGCAGGGGCCCCCAGGGGCCCCGCGGCACCCCCTACCGCCATCCTGTTCCTGGCAGGTAGGATGGCGGTAGGGGGTGTCAGAATCCCCATGGGCGCTCCGCCGCCATGGAGGATTCTGCAGGGCAGCGGGAAACCGGCGGGAGACCGCCGGTTTCCCGCATCTGACCGCGGCCGAACCGCCGCGGTCAGAATGCCCTGCGGGGCACCGCCGGTCTGTCGGCGGTGCTCCCGCCGACCCTGGCCCCGGCGGTCTCTGACCGCCGGGGTCAGAATGACCCCCTAAGTCTCCCTGAAACTTTAGAAAACAGGATGCAAGCTCAATCCAAGTCCTTGGAGAGCACTTCACAGCAACGTCAGATGGCAGCAGGGCAGCAGGGCAACAGCAGGGCAGCACTCCTTCTCAGCAAACAGTCCAGATGAGTCCTTTGGGCAGCCAGGCAGTTCCTCTTGACAGGTTGCAGGTTCAGGTCCAGATATGTCTGAGTTTGTGGGGTCAGGGGGTCCGTTTATATACCCAAAAATGCCTTTGAAGTGGGGGAGAAGTGCACAAGTTCCCCTTTCAGTATTGGTCTCTCTGCCAGGATCCCAGTAGGGAGTTTGGAAGTCCATTGTGTGAGGGCAGGCCACTAGCCTTTGAAATGTAAGTGTCAGGCCCTCCACCCTTCCAGCCCAAGAAGATCCATTCAGTATGCAGAAGAGTGCAGGTGTGACTTGAGTGTCCTATGTTTGTGGTTGTCTGGGTGAAATGCACAAGGAAGCTGTCAACCAGTCCAGCCCAGCCATTGATTGGAGGCAGGCTGTAAGGCACAGATGGATTTAAAGTGCAGAGAAATGATGGCTTTCTAAAAGTGGCATTTCTAAAATAGTAACATAAAATCCAACCTCA
This sequence comes from Pleurodeles waltl, assembly GCF_031143425.1. Lineage (NCBI taxonomy): Eukaryota > Metazoa > Chordata > Amphibia > Caudata > Salamandridae > Pleurodeles > Pleurodeles waltl. The sequence continues at coordinate 521,302,895 of NC_090437.1, read as the reverse complement.
CCAATAAGCAGGACTTTCTATCACCATTCTGGCCATACTAAATATCACAATGTTAGCCCTTTCAGATCAAAATCTACCACTCAAACAGTATATGAGGGTAGTCCTCATGCTATACTATGAAAGGAGTGGGTCTCACAGTAGTGGGAAACAAATGTATGGGTTTTCCACTATCAGGACATATAAAACATACGTGTATGTCCTGCCTTTTATCTACATAGCACCCTGCCCTATGGGTTACCTATGGCCTACATTAGGGCTGACTTATATGTAGAAAAAGGAGAGTTTAGGGCTTGGCAGGTACGTTTAAATGCCACGTCATTGTGGCAGTGCAACTGCACACACAGGCCTTGCAATGGTAGGCATGAGACATGGTTAAGGGGCTACATATGTGGGTGGTACAATCAGTGCTGCAGGCCCACTAGCAGCATTCAGCTTACAGGCCCTGGGCACATGTAGTGCACTTTAGTGGGGACTTACAAGTAAATCAAATATTCAATTTGGAATGAACCAATGTTACCATGTTTAAGGGAGAGAGCATATGCACTTTAGCACTGGTTAGCAGCGGTAAAGTGTGCAGCGTCCTACAACCAGAAAAAACAGTGTCAGAAAAGTGAAGGGATGCAGGCAAATATTTGGGGGATGAACACCCTAAGGCAGTCAGGTCTAACAGCCATCTTTTAAAAAGTGGCATTTCCAGACCTGCAGGCCTAGACATTGGTCCCTTGCTCACTGGACCACTGGATTCAAGCTAGCCTGGCTGATGAAGGGTAATAACCTGAAACCAGTCCCAGGATGCTTGTTTACGGTCCAGGGAGGACCTGGCTTGGCAGTTCGGGCTGGACTGTTCCCATGAGGAACAGGGTCAAAACTGATTTGCATATGGCTGGGTCCGAACTGGGGTGGCATGGTGAGCAAAAGAGTGATGGATTAAACCCAGATCTGTGACTGGGGGTGAGTGTTTGCATTGTTCAGCACTCCGTCCATCATCCTTTTGTGTTGCTCATACTCTGAGAGCCTGATGTGTAGCTGACCAATTGATGACCCGAAGATGAAGAATGACTTTGTTGCTGATCCATCCTGTGGATAGGTAGCTATGAAAATGTGACTGACTAATTGTGCCTTTTCTTCTAGGTACCAACTGCGCTGATTATAGATTTTCACTTAGAAAGATGTTTTCGAAATTCATGTTTTCTCTAAATTGTTTTGCATGAATTCCCACATGCTGATGCTAATTTTGGTTAGGTAGGCTTTTAGGGTGACGTTGACAGTGACAAATGACTGACGAGCTATCTCCTGAACTCTGCTATTAAGGCTGATATTCTTTAGCGTAAGTAGGCGCATTTTCTCATATGTTTTTCTTCAACCTATGTTTTGATGATCTATTAATGGATTAACAATTGAGCTGATTAAATAAAGTTAATCTAACAGATGATTTAGTATTATAATCAATAGGAAAATACAAATTGTTTAGCTCTTCTCTGAGTTGTGGGTTATTCATGAACAAATATTTATAGATGTTTTTGGTTGGAAGTGAATGCCTGTTTACGCTGATTATTGCTCTTGGGAGTCACTACATGACTAGGATACTCCATGCGATCCAAAAGGTTCATCGGCCTATACGCGTCCCCTTGTAAGTTTACTTACTAAGGACAAGGCGCACTATCACCGTCGTTTGCAGCATTTCCTGTAATCAGTTTAAAGTCACATGCATCAATAGGTCGGCATTCATTTTTTAGCAGCAGGTCTTATGTATACCTATCGCTTATCCTTGCAAGTAATTTATCACCCCCACAGAAAGCATGCTAACAAATGAACATTGGTTCAGTCATGAGCCAACTACCTTTTTCTAAAAAAAAATGACTAACAACTCAGAAAAACAGAATAAGTATTTTGTCTAGATTGCTTACTGTTACAATGAAGCATACACAAGTATTGCAATGGTTGATCAATCAGATTTTAGAAAAGTAAGAAGAGTGCGTAAAATAAAAAAAAGTATATTTCTATCACTATATTACAGGCCATCTTGGCATCATCGCTCAAAAAAGAGAAAAACATGTGGGCATTTATTTCTCTGTCAGTATCTCTCTACACATTTGTTATTTTAAAAAAGTAAGCTGCTCATAAATTTGGACCTTTCGTAGCATCCACCCTAATCTACGGTTTAGGATACCTTTCCCACCATTCAGTGCTTAATTTGTAAATAAAAAGGTGACGGTGCCCAAAGCCCTCATTTTAAACACACGGCTGCTGCAATCAAATGTGCGAACACGGAATACTGAGGCAGCGTAATCCTGAGTCCATCTCGGGCCTCTTCAATCCATTTAAATCCACTCTCTGCCCCTGAGCTCACTCTTGCAGCTTTCTACTTTCTCTCTTTGAGATGCTTTTTCGGTTTTCTCTTCCTCTGTCTTTCCCATATGTGTCTTTTGCTCGCAGCAAATGCTTGATGCAGAAGACTAAGCTCCGGCCCTCAAAAATAAGTGCTGGTGCTCAGCACCGGAAACAACAAGCACAAATTAAGCACTGCCACCATTCCACTATTAATTATTGTTTAACTCCGATCTACCATTTAGCTGTTACCTATTGTTTACTGCATCTTTTCTACTAAACTAGTCTTAACTGTGATTTACAGGGAATTTCGATTCTTACGATGAATTGATTCACAATGGACGATAGAAGTGGAAGTTCTCTAATCGGAGGGACTGTGTAAAAGTGTTTTGTTGTATAGTGCCACACATTTTCTACTTAGACCTTCGGAGTAACTTGCATACTGCTGGAAGGAATCATTAGAAGCTGTTCATGGATCTGGAACATTTACAGTGCTCCAACCCGTCCCCTTTGACATGTAGCATGACAATAACTATGGCTCCTGGAATTTAAGGTAGGCATGCCTGGGATGCTCTGTGGACAGGATACAGTGTGAAGATCAGTAATGGGAGCAACTACAGGGTGCCTCTACTCAGTTTATCTGAACAACCCCCTCAAGTAGATTTATAGTGGCTTTTCCAGACAATAATATCTTATAAGGGAATTTAAGCTGGTGATTGATGTATTTCATGTGTTTCCTTTAGCCATAATTCATTAAAGCAACTTTCCATTTGACCAAGGACCAGGCCAGAAATATGAGTGGGGCTTAGAGTGTCCACTTTGATTTACCCCCAGGTCAAGCATCGTGCCCAGAGGATTAGAAGAAGGAAACTGAAAGAGGCACTGCAGATGGCAACTTAACCTCAATTCACTCATATTTCCCGTCCCAATTACAGCCCATTTCTTAAAAGAAGAGGGTCTGAGAGAGCTGGTCGAACCTTGGTTTGAATGTGATCAATTATACAACACTTTACCTACATGACTCCATCAAAAAGGCTAACAAAAGCTAAACAATCCAATTGGGGGCCATTCCAGTTTCACTATGTCGAATAATTGTAAGTACAGCACTACCATATAGAATTCTGAAGTAGAGAGGCCGTCACCTCATTAATTCTGTCATTGAACCATCCAAGAGGTAATACAAAGAGAGAACGTATCTGCGCCATTGTTTCAACAGGGGGAAGGCGTAGTGGGGGGGTGGGGGTATCAAGCAGTTCAGGAAAGCCACTCAGAGAACCTACTTCTCCCTTTAAGGATTTATGATAAATGTAGCTCAAATAAGTAAAAGTACCATATTTCAATCAATAAAATTAAATGAATACAATTTATTTGAGGTGATCCAAATTGAAGGGGGTAGCCACTTTAATTTAAGCCGAAATATTCTCTATTGAAAGAGATATATAATTTTATACTGTTTCCTGTAATCGAAAGAGTAGTGAAAAAGAGGCAAACTATTGTGGGATGTGATATAAAAATAGTGATTTCTTACTTTTCAGGATTGTCCACTTCCTCTGTAACAAAGTTGAGGTAAAACCTGGGCAGGGAACACAAACAAAAAATGGATTGTTAAGGAAATTGACGCTCTAAATTGAGTACATTTGACTTTAATATTCACTTTCACTTAGACGAGACACAATATGAAGGTAAGACATAAATGCGAGAATGGGAGACGAAGACAAAGTGAAGAAGGCAAAGAGAATAACAAACATGGAAAGAAGGATACGAGTCAGTTAGGAGTGAAAGAAAGTGGGAAGAGAGGGAATGAGGAAAGAACACTGGGGGAGACAGGGACAAGGAGTTCAAGAAAGAAGGGAAGGAAATAAGTAAGAATAGGCAGCAGTCAATGAAAATGATAAAAGGAGCGATTGAGGAAAAAGAAGGCATGAAGAAACGAGGGAAAAAGGGAAGCATGGCCGGAGAAGGAATGAAGAAAATAAATAAGGGAATGGGAGAAAGTAAGGGGAAAAAAAAGGAAAAAGCAAAGGTAAGCATGAAACATGAAAGAACAAGAAAAAGGAATGACGGAATGAAGGGAAGAAGGGAAGCACAGGGAGAGAATGAATAAAGAAAGAACTGAAAGAAGGAAGGTGCATTGATAACAATGAAGGCAGCCCAAAAGGCAGAATATGAATAAGCGAGGAAAGAGATGAGAAGACAAGAGAATTGCGGGCAACGAAAAAAGAACCAAAAGAAAAGCTGTGGCGCTGTATAAATAGGTGCCAAATATGCATGCTGTCATTCAGACGGTTATGTTTTTGTGACTTCTAAAACTATAACACGTTGTGCTGTTAAATAGTGTTATTGCTAATTTAATCGCGTAACAAATCCAACATTTTACTATCATGTTCCCCAATTATGCCCAAATCATATTTTAGTATAAGAAGAAAGCGTAAATATATTTCCCGATGGGTACGTTAGTAAATACAATAGGTTCAATTCTGAAATTGGTACCGCAACATATCCACTCCAGATGAGAGTTCCGTATGAAAGAACGAACTCTGCCTGGAGATCTCATCGGTGTCCAATTCATTACATTTACTGAGCCCAATTCTTAGCGGGAATTCGATATATCTGTTGAGCCCCTAAGAGATAGTGTAGAAATACGCCGCAGCTGTAAAAGGAAGAAGGTGGCTGGTGTTTTTCGTGCACAACCTGAGCAGCCGAAGCGCATTTTATGGCAAACGCAGTGCCGGATTAAACCTTGTGGAAACCCCTAAAAAGTCGAAATTTCGCACTCCTCCCCCCCTCAAATTATCTCCTAATACGTTTTAAATTTTACCAACCAACATTTTTTTTTTAACCAATTTTATTGCACAAAACTAAACATTACAGGTATAGTCTGCTCCGATTTTTTGTTACAAATTGATAGTTGACAGCAGATGAGCTTTTAAGAGACAAACTGTTATGTGAATCTGATGTCTATGGTTTATGTACTTTAAGTTGTTAATGGGTACATTACATTATTACAGTATTTTCTGTATAGAGTCTTTAATGTAAAGTTTTTGTTTCTTTTAGTTGATTCATTTTTTTTCTATCATTTGGAAACAATTTAGAAAAGACTGATTGTAAGTTTCTTTCAAGATCAAATCAATATTATTTTGATAACTTATCAGGGGGCTGTTGTAACGCTGCAGACACATTGTATTTTATAGAAGTTTCTTTATTGTAAGTCTTCTCCAGTAACGCCAACACCTCTGTATCATTTCAATGCCAGCACGAACTGTCACCCCTGCATTCCATCCCTCACCACATTCTCTCTTCACTCCCACATTCTATCCTACCACACAGCATTCTACCTATCAACACTATAAACATTCCACATAATATATAACATATCTTCCCCCTTACCTAATGAACAGAAGAACAATAATAAAACAAAAAAACTATATACAAATACATAGCCTTAAGAACAATCTACTTCACAATATAATCTTGTAAATAAACAATTTGTCCAAAACTATCATATCTAGCACTAGAATCCTCACTTGCGGAACTTTCTTCTCCAACTTCATTACTAATTTCCTTCCTAGTAGTGGTGTAATAATCAATACCTTGTATAGCATCCAACCAGAAATAATTTTTTGTAGAATCTTTTGTAGCATCTTTAACCAAAATTGTTGATTCCCCTTTACACTTTGCAAAACGACTAATCTGCCAAATCCTACCATCACTCAATTTGGCCGAATTTTTGTGAACCTCAACAATTGTTCTTGGTTCAGAATATTTGCTTTTTCCTTTCTTAACTTTGCTTGGTAATTTAACACAAACTAATTTACCCTTCTTTAAACTAATTTCCTTAGCTCCCTTCTTAAAGTCCACATAACCTTTATAGTTGTCTTGAGCTTTTTTGAATTTTCTTTTTTTTACTTCAGAGGGAGACCACTTCTTCAGCCTAGCCATATTGACAAATTTAACTTCTGGCCATTTTGAAAAATAATCTATCGCCACTATTATGTACCATTCTTTGTTTTACTCAGCAATTGGACCCATCATATCTACACCAATACCTTCCCATGCCCTCTTAGGACATGGAACAGGATGTAACAATGGCTTCAAAGGAACCAGTGATTTATCTGCATTCAAACATAAATCACAATTCCTAACAATTCTCTCAATTTCTATATCCACACCTGGCCACCAGTAATTTTCCTTAATCTTCAATTTAGTTTTAACAATGCCTAAATGTCCGTCATGGTTTATTTTGATAATTGTATCCCTCAACTTTTTGGGTGGCAAAATCCTATCACCTCTCACAACATTGTTTTGAATCACTGATAATTTGTTACGTGATTCAAATAAGTCCCTTAATTCTGCATTAATTTTTCTTTTTTCTGGCCAACCACTGGATATACTTCCTTAATGTAAACAACATTGGATCATCTGAATTTGCCTCATCCCAAACCTTGCTACTAATAGCACTCCATTCAGTATTGCCTGCCCATGCTACACTGACCTCTTCAACATCTTCTACCGTTTCCTCAAGAGATAACGGCAATCTACTCAAACAGTCCGCAAAATACACCAATTTATATTTGAAATCCAATAGCCTTATGGACATCCTAGCTATCCTACTGGTGGCTTTTCAGAAGACCCTCAGTAGATAGCACCTTTATTAAGGGTTTATGATCACACCTTACTTCAACACCAACATCCTACAGAAAGTTCCTAAAGTGCTCTAGTCCCCATACTACTGCTAGAGCTTCCTTTTCTATGACTGAATATTTTTCTTCTGTGGGAGATAATGCTCTAGAGGCAAATGCTATGGTGACTTTTTTTTTGACTCAGGACTGCACCAATACCCACATTACTCGCATCAGTAGTAAGAACATTGATGAGTTTAGGATCAAAGCCGGATAAAGTTTTTCCTAAACAAATTTCCTGTTTTATTCCTTCAAAATCTTTTTGCAGAATGCCTGACCAGGCAAATTTCAATTTTTCCTTTAATTGTTGTCTCACATTAAATGTTTTTTTCTGAAAAGATCTTGACAAATCTAGCATAAAATTCCTCTAGACCAAGGAATGATCTCAACTCATCCTTATTACTGCTGGTGCATCTTTATTAGTGGACAACAATTCTTGTTTCAGTTTAATGCCTCCTGCCATAGTTCCATGCCTTAAATAATTCAACTGTTGCACACCAAATGTACATTTAGAAAACTCAGCTGTCAAGCCCTAATCTCTCAAAATACCTAACACCTTATCTACTCTGGTATCATGTTGCTCCTTATTCTTTCCCATAATCAAAATGTCATCCTGAAAGAAAATCACTCCCTATGTGTCCTTGAAAAGCTTGTACATTCGTTTCTGGAAAACTGCTGCAGTGGAGGCCAGCCTGAATGGCATACGGACATAGCAATAACACCCTTGAGGAGTCATGAATGCAGTTAAGTTTTTACTAGCTTCATGTAGCTTAATTTGCTGATAAGCAGACGATAGATCTATGGAAGTAACCCAGTCCATGTCCTTTGTCAAAGCAAGCATTTAATTTATCTTTGGCAAAGGGAATTTCTCCACTACAATGTTGTTATTCAATTCTCTCAAGTCAATGCACAAACACATTTTCCCATTAGCCTTACATACTGCCACCAATGGAGAAATCCATTCAGATGCATCCATTTCTTCAATTATACCCTTCTTTAAGAGAGACTCTGATTCCCTTCCAACCTCCTCTCTTATCACCCAAGGTATGTTTCAGGATTTATGTATTTTAAGCACAGCATTTTTCTTTAATATGATTTTACGTGTGAAATCTTTAAGGGTGCCAATTCCTCCAGAAAACACTTCTGGAAACCTGTTTTTTAATTTAACATCATAACCTTCATTTTCACACACCACCTTTACTTGTTCTACACTATTGGGATCTAATACAATATTCAAAGCCCTCTGATCCAACCATCCCAAAACTGCCAGGCCCCTCTTCAGCCATGCACAATTTGCCCTATGTTCTTCTGCCTTTGAATTCAAAAACGGCTTTCCTGAAGCCAATCATAGGTATAGATTCTCCTGTGAAACTCTCTGGAGTAACGTCCAGAGGGAACAAGGAAGAACCAAAAACGTTTATAAATTTTTCCTCCCACAATTTCTTAATGATTATTGTGAATGGAGAACCAGAATCAGCTACGATTAATATCTCCACACCTCCTAAACAAATCTTGCAAACTGATTTGTTCCTGGATTGCACACTTAAGTGTTTGACACAAGAATCTTCCTCTAGATTTAATTCCACAATTTCTCCACTGTCAGAAGAACTAATGGTGCTATTGATACCTAAAACACATTCTTGTTCCTTTGAGATAAAACCTATTTCAGATCCTGACTCCGAATCAGATTTGTTGCGGATCATTGACAGTTTTCTAAGTATATAGTCAGAAAATTACCTTATCCCTTCTTGTAGCTTCTGAAAACCCATTTACATCAGCTCTCCAGCAGCTGTCAAGCAGGAGCTTGACCTTATTGAGGTGTGAAATTCCTCTCACGATCTAGACAATAGACCACTTGATTGACCAGGCATGGGGAGGGATGACTCCTCTAAGATCAGCTGGACCTTCAGGGTGGGGGTTACCGCCAAGCATCTTGGAACACCAGTGTAAAATCTTGCCTTACAGGTCTGTCTGAGGCACATGAAACGTTTTTGCACCCTTGAAAAGCATCTTAAAGGATCAGAACACAATTCTTGTATATCCCCTGTCTGGTTGCCGAATGACCCTGCTTTTGTCTCAATACACTTCTGTTAGAAATGCGGTTTCTGGTTGGCTAGGGAATGCACCTAAGCCAGGCAGAACCCACCCACTCTTGTCAGGGCAAGGGAGTTACACATCCAAGATAACCCCTGCTCACCCCCTTGGCGCTTGGCACGAGTAGTCAGGCCTAACCCGGAGGCAATGTGTAAAGCATTTGCAGAACACACACCACACATGTGACACAAAATGTACGCCACAAAAGTAAACACAACACTGAGCTATGTAAAAATAAACTCTAAGCACAAAACATAATTAGACCAACATTGCACGTCAGTAATACCCTGCTACCTTAGCAGTTGTCAGAACGTTACACAAGGTACTAATACTCCGCAGGAATAAGCAATTGTCACATTAGAACACGAAAGTACTCAGGATTCTGCAACATAAGCAGTAGTCAGGAATCACAGTAAATAAAGGTATGCACTTGTCATAAAACCAGCATAAATTACCATGTTAGGAATATTATCAAATTATATGGCAAGTTACTGGCACATAGGGGCCTAGAATGCCCATAAAAGGTGCATTCAGATATGTCCACGCAAAAGTACCTGTTTCTGGTGAAAAGGGGCACTCCTAGTGCCTGGGAGAGGAACGTGGGGGCCCCCGGCGCTCCTATGTGCGAAACATGGCCCATGTGGTGCTCCTGGGGGAGAGGGGTGGGCTGTACCCTCTCTATTGTGGAAAACAGGCCCCCTCCTGGGGCCTGCAATCACTGGGTGCCCCGAGGCCTCCAAGGGCCCTGTCACCAACAAGGGGGGCCGGTAGTCCAACAAAAAAAAAATGGGGGCGAGAGGAAGGGGCATCCGTCAAGGCCTCCCTTCCCTATTCTTTAAAGAATAATGCCTGGTTGCAAAATAGGAGCGTCCCGCTCCTATGGCAGTGACTGGGGGTAGGGGTGACGTTCCCCTTGCCTCTTCCGAGTCCTGCTCCTCAGGGGCGGACCTGGGATCCGGAGGAAACCTCTGATGAGGTCTCTCTCCCTCCTGGGGCCGCTGCTGCACACTCGCCCGCATCCGAGGTGGTGAGGGAGTGTTTCTCTTTCGTTCCTGGGCTGCCGCCGAGATTCTGGTCAGTAATAGAGTGCGGCTGGCGCCCCGAGGCGCTCGAAGGAGCATGCCATGCCCCAGGGGGTACTGACAGGTGCACTCTTGCTCCAATTACCATTTTCTTGTGCCCCTGGGGCACAGAAGAGCGTGCAACACTCGTGCTTCGGCAGAATAGTATGCCCGGGCTGCAGCGGTGATTTTGGCAAGCCAGGAGTGCTTACGAGTGCAGACAACCCTGGGTCACGGTGGTGATAGTTTTTCTTCACAACCACAACACGCTTTACACAGCGCAACAGGCACCATGTGGATCCCGGGCTGCGGCGGTGATTTTGGGCAGCCAGGAAGCACTTTAAAAAGCACGTAGAGGCCACACAAGAGCGCTCTCAAAGAGTTTAAGCCATCAAAGCAGCACTCCTCGTGCTGAAGTGAGTTACAGGGGTTAGGGGCCACAACACCCTGCCTCTGGAGATAAAAATGAAAAAGGGGGCACAGGGCTGGCAAACCCAGCTACAGGCCAGCACAACAAGTGGATGCAAGCAGTGGCAGTTCCTCCTAGTGACCAGGTAGGTCACAGGTTAGTACAGCAGCAGCAGTCCAAGGTGGTCCTGGTGAGTCCTCTCAACAGCGTCCTGTGTACAGTTCAAGGTAAGGTTCCTGGAGTCCCAAGAATGTGTAAATTGTGGGGAAAATTCTCCTGTGCTTATGCTAAGTTTAAAGTGTGTTTTACAATAAGGAGGAGAGGGGGTTCCAACCAGTTACAACAGGTTCTGGGAGTGCTCTTTCTTTCCTCCAGCACAAGCTCCAAACTTCAGTGGGGGGTAAACAACCTTATTGTGTGAGGCCAGGGCACAGCCTTTACAAATGCAGGTGTGCCCCGCCTCTCCCTTCTCTCAGCCCAGGAAGGCTATACAATATATAGATGCACCTCTGTGACACCTCCACCCTGCCTGTGTACAGGCTGACTGAAAGGTATGCACAAAGCCCCAACTGTCAGTCTGCCCAGACGTGGATTGGAGGCAAGCTGCAAAAACACCAGAGTCATAAGCATTCTTTCTAGAAGTGGCATTTCTGTAATAGCAATAAAAAATACACCTACACCAGTAAGCAGCATTTCTTGTCACTATCACAACCATACCAAACATGCCTACGCTAACTCTCATAAATCAGACAATACCCCTTACACATAAGGCAGGGCATTTCTAATGCAATCCTATGAGAAGGCAGCACTCACAGCAGTGAGACATCAAGTTAGGCTGTTTGTCACTACCAGGACAGGCCACGCAACCTAGCACATGTCCTGCCTTCTACCTAAATGGCATCCTGCCCATAGGGCTAGCTAGGGCATACCTTTGGGGTGACTTACATGTAGTACAAGGGAATATCTGGGCCTGGCAAGTACATTTAGATGCCAGGTCCCTGTGGCTGAAAACTGCGCACACACGCCCTGCACTCGCAGGCCTAAGATAGGTTTGACAGGCTACTTCAGTGGGTGGCGCAAGCAGCGCTCCAGGCCCACTAGTAGCATTTAATTTACAGGCCCTGGTTATAGGGATACCACATTACAAGGGACTTACAGGTAAATTAAATATGCCAATTAGGTATAAGCCAATCACACCAATCTTACAAGGGAGAGCACATGCACTTTAGCACTGGTTAGCAGTGAAAAAGTGCTCAGAGTCATGATAACAGCCAACAAAGGTCATAAAAATAAGGAGACAAAAGGCAAAAAGTCTGGGGAATGACCCTGTAAAAGGGCCAGGTCCAACAACTTCTGTCTCCGGTTTTGTTGTGGATCCAGGGCCTGTTTAAAAATGGATTTCAGTGTTTGATGTGGGAGGACACCAGTGATTTCCGAAGTATCCTTCCATAAACACACCCATCTCTCAAAACTCCAGATTATTTTAGCAGGAATCATCCTGGCATATATTATTTTGGAAAATGAAGAGATGATGGATAGAGTGCTGAACAATGTGAACATTCATACCCACTCACAGATCTGGGTTTAATCCATTGTTTTTTTTTTGTTGCTCAAATTTACTTCACCACGCCACCCAGTTTAGACCTAGCCACATGCAGATCACGCTTGACCCTGATCCTCATGGGAACCGTACAGCCCAAACTGCCAGACCAGGTCCTTCCTGGACCGGAAGCAAGCATCCTGGGACTGGTTTTGGGGTATGACCCCTCATCAGCCATGCTATCTTGAATCCTGTGGTACAGTGAGCACGGGATTCACATCTGGGCAAACCCTTTCCACTCAGTGCTACAAAAGCAAAAGTACAGATGATGGACAGAATGCTGAACAATGCAATCATTTAACCCAGTCACAGATCTGGGTTTAATCCATCACTTTTTGTTCACCTCTTCACACCAGTTTGGATCCAGCCATATCCAAATTAGTCTTGGCCCTGCTTCCCATCGGAACAGTCCACCCGAACTGCCAGGTCAGGTTCTCCCTGAACTGGAAACAAGCAACCTGGGACAAGTTTCACTGTATCACCCTTCATCAGCCAGTCTAGCTTGTATCCAATGGCACAGTGAGCAGGGACCCACGTCTGGGCATATCCTTCCCACTTAGGATGACAAAACCAAAAAGAACAGATGATGGACGGAATGCTGAACAATGCAATCATCCACCCCCAGTCACACATCTGGGTTTAATCCATCATTGTTTTGCTTACCCTGCCACCCCAGTTTGGATTTAGCCCTATGCAAATCAGTTTTGACTCTGCTCCCCATGGGAACAGTCCAGCCTGAACTGCCAAGCCAGGCCCTCCCTGGACAGGAAACAAGCATCCTGGGACTGGTTTCAGGATATCACACCTCATCAGCCAGTCTAGCTTGAATCCAGTGGCACAGGGAGCATGGGACCCATGTATGGACATACTCTTCCCACTTAAGGCGACAAGAGTAAAAAGAGCAGATGATGGAAGGAATGCTGAACAATGCAAACATTCACCCCCGTCCCACCTCATTTTTTGCTCACCATGCCACCCCAGTTTGGACCCAGATAGATGCAAATCAGTCTTAACTGAAATCAGTCTTAACTGGGGTGAATGTTTAATCTGCGCAGCATTCCATCCATCATCTGTTCTTTTTGCATATGTTATTTTTGGTTGTTTACAGTAGAGCAGACTTGAGGTACTCAAAAAGAGAGCAGGGTTGTAACAGAGAACCCTTGCTTTTTTGCTTATGGAGTCCCCAGGACTCACCCACATCCACAAGCAAGTGCTAACCATAAATGTGGCACCTCAAATCACCCTCTCTAAAACACTCTCTAGACCAGTGGAAGAACAGAAAAAGAACTGTACATGCAGTGAGAGACCAGTGAAGAGACCTGAAGGACTTGACCTGCTCTCACTTGTACCCAGGAAGAAGAGGTAGATTCCAAGGGTCAGTTGGTTGACCTCCTGTGTGGGCCTTGTGGAACACTACTAGCCAAAAGGTGCCTTTTTCCTGAAAGCGCCCAGCACACTAGGAACAACTGGATGTGAGCTGGAGTCTGCTGTTGGCCTCTGCTTGATGTTGTGGGATTCTCTGAGGGCCTCCCCTGGGCCCTAGCATTGTGTTCTCCTGTGGTTGTTCGGGCACAAGAAAAATGTTTGAAAACCTTTTCTCCAACTATCAGTTTCCACAGTACTGAATTAGATTTCAGCCTCATCCTGTCCAAGGATCTCTACAATGCTATTCTGCATTGGGACTTAGAAAGTTTTCAGTGTGAATTCTTAAAAGCTCCAGTAGGACAAACCTACTCAGGTTCCATGGCAGCAGCTGCAATTTCAATGGTGACCACTATGAGGAGGATTTGTCCCCTCAAAAAGAGATAAAGCCCCATTCTGCATTAGGACTTAGAAGAAATGTCAATGTTTTCTTTTTAAAAAGTGAAAAAGTCCCTTTCTGAGATGAGAAAACGTTGTAATTTTTTTCATTTCTAGATGTTCATTGGGACCAATCAACTTGGTGTATCCAACCTGGATTTCATCACAGTTTGGCTGATATTGCACCATGGTCCTGGTAGATAACAACTATTGACTTAGATTAGGCATTTTATTTTTCTTTGTGCTTTTTCTGCTTAAAACTTTAAAAAAAGCCCTATTTGCATTTAATTTTTGTTGTTTTTGTTGTTTGATGCCATTTTGCTTCTCAATTGTTTATGTCTTCTTATAAATTGGAGTGGGATTTTTTTAATTGTTTTTTTTACATTTTAACTTTTTTGTTATTTCTAAATGCTTTACACATCTTTTCTAAGCTAAGCGTGTCTGCTCTGTGCCATACCTCACAGGGTTTGATCTTGGGTTTAAATTACTGAAACTTGTGACTGGGCCTGGCAGGTTAGTGACTTTATTTGTTGTGGTGGACTCGCACCTACTCCAACTAATGGCTGACTCTCTTACAAAGTGTAAATGGCTTATTCAAATAAGTTCCTATTTTCCTGATTGCAGCTGCATGCAAAGGAGGGAAAGTTTCTGCCCATGCAGATGCTTCATGTTACTAAAACATGGGTGCAGGTATAATGGGTTTGGGTGACATTGTAAATGTGAGCTTCGGAGGATTTCAAATGCTAATTATTGATTTTTAGTCAAAACTATGAACCAATAAAATACAAAGGAATAAAAGAAAACCACAGCAGATGGATAAGATACAATAATAAGGATATGCACACCTAGGGGCATATTTATACTCTGTTTTTTTACACAAATCCGGCGCAAATTTAACTGCGACAAAATATTGGAGTTAACATCATTTTTTGCCTGTGGAAAACTACCTTGTGTCAATGAGAAGCAAGGTAGGCGTTGCCGGGCAAAAAATGACTCTAAGGCCTTTGCGCCTTATTTATCTTCCCATGCAAAAATCACTCACGGGAGGAGGAGGGCCTTAAATATTAGCTCTAAGCCTGCTTAGCACCATTATTTAACGCCTGGGTCAGGGCAGGCTTTAGGGGACCTGTATGCCCTTTTCCATGGTCAGAGACCATGGAAACAGCCCACAGATGCCCTTCCCTGCACCCAGGGCCACCCCTACCCACACCTGGAGGAATCTAAGGACGGGGGACTCTTCCAAGGTAAGTCCAGGTAAGTTTTTTGATTTCTGTGCCCAATGGCCATGCACAGGGGACATCAGTCCCCTGGTCATGGACATTGGGCAGGGGGCATGACTCCTGTCTTTATTAAGACAGGAGTCATGTTCATGGGGGTTGTGCGTCAAAAAATGACGCTAGTCAGGTTAGAGACATTTTTCTGACTCTAACCTGACTAGCGCCATTCTTTGACGCACAACCTCCTGTTTCCCCTATGCCTACCCCACTCGGTTAGCGTCATTTATTTTGACGCTAATCGGGCCTTACCACCGGCTATTGTCATTCCTTAAATATGACGCCCGTCTGGTGTCCAGGAATTGCGCGAGCCGGCAGTAAACTTTTTTACGAAACCTGCGCTAACACAGGTTTGCATCAAAAAAGTATAAATCTGGGCCCTAGTTCTGACTGTCAGGGTGAAGGCGAAACACTAACATTAAGTCTCGGGCAGTATCTGCACTGTGGCACCCTGCAACTTTGCAAATGTGGGTGGCTCTAAAGTCTCCCAAGAGAAAGGGTACTATCTGTGCCAGTGATTTACTAGCAAGCAAAAGTAGAGCTGCTTGCTATTTGTGGGATCCATACACTTCTGAGTTTTCACTATGCATTACCCATAGAGAACATGCAGCTCACATTTATTTGTTTTTTTGAAAATCAGACGCACAACTCTGGTCTTGACTCTAGACACATTTTCATCTGTAGTTAAGGTGCAAAAAAGTACCATATGTCCCATCCATCCCATAATACGGATCCTGGAACTGTCCCCTTGTAATTGCCATTTTAATATGCATTTGATCCTAGAGGAATGTCGGATTTTCATTTCTGTAAATGCATATAAGATTATGAAAAATGGGCATATTACATGTCAAATATCCCAAACTCAATATAGAAGAGATTTTATATCGAAAGTAATCTAATAAAACATCAATGTCATTAGATCAACAACAGTGTATTCAAAAACAGAGATGAAAAATGGTAATCACAACGTTATCAAAAATTGGCTCTATACATTTTCAGTGCTTGGTGAACGATTGGAGCCAGGAAACGATACAACTGTTGGCTGCTGAGACAGTTGTAGGTTTAGTGCATTTCCTTCTTGAGGTCTTGTAATATGCACAGAAAAATAAAAGATGCACAGCAGGTTCTTGAGATGACTCCTATTTTCCTTTGCGCCTTAGAGCATGTAACTTTTGGAAACAGGTTTAACTATACACTTTTTCAGCAGTGGTTGCTCTACTTCTGCTGGGTTCAAGGTCATACAAGATTCCTTAGATTTACTTTTACTGGTGTTTGGCTGAAAAAATTAAGGAACTGGTCAGTTGCCTTTTGGGGTACGTAGAGCAGTACTTCTGGTGTACTTGTTTAGGTACCCTTACATGCCTGTACAAATAAGCTTCAGGACACTCAGACTTCTCCCTGATCAATAACTACCTCCCTGGGAGAACCCTCCTCCTGGATAGTATTGCTCAACTCATGACCTGAAGGCCATTGCATGTGCATAAATAAACAATTCTGCTATCCATGTATAATGAGAGTAGCTTAAGGGATTTCTAAATGTTTGAGGCATCCTCCTAATGACAGTGCATGCTGTTCCAAACGAATTAGTGTAGAAATTAAACAGAAATGGCACTAGGACTCAACCTACCTTGTAGGCGAAGGAGCAACCTGTGTAAATAGAGTCCTATGACTGTATTTTACTCGACCATAAACTTATTAGACAGCTGAACGAGAAGTAAACATTCAAAAGTGTTTTTTCTAATCCAACCTCATTGACAGCAGCCTAAAAATGGAGCCTGTCGATGCAATTAAAATATAGAAATATTGAGCCTCTTCTCCCTGCATATTATTTCCACAGCAATAACTTTTTAGAGAACATTTCTTTGAAATGAAATAATTTTTTATCCAAATTTTATGTCGATGTGACACCCCTTCACCTAAGCCAAGCACCCCATCAGGAAAATGGCACAGCCTTTAAATGTAGAATAAAAAACATTTTGGGTAGTTACTTTTCTGGGCCTCTGTAGCACCCTATTAAATACGTAGTGATAAACACCCCAGTCTGGAAGGCAGGAAAAGAAACATTTTAAAGAACTACATAAATTATTTCAATTAAATCCAATTAAATGATGATGCATATAAATGTGGCAGCACTGGTACATGTTCCTTTTAGAATGCTTTTAATTTGTTAGTGATCTCCTTCAACATAAAATAAAGCTATTGAATACATATATGGTACTATATGCCAGAATGGCTGTCTAGAAATTGTGATTATTAGCCATAGTGAAATAGTTAGAAACTGAGATATTTAACCACCAAGGCCCATATTATGAATTGGGAGCACATTTATGTTTTGCCACTCCACACCTTTAAACAGATGACCCGGGTGCAAGTGTGAAAAGTGCTCTGGATTACAATGAATGCTCTGCACTCAGGGCAGTTGCAAACTCATGTAGTGAAATAAGGAGCGGATGCTTTTATTAGCTGCTCCATGTTTCACTGTGCAGGTGGCAACCACTTGCACTTTATAGAGGCAACAGAGACTTCCCTGCAGGTGAATGTAGGTAGTGACTGTACGGGTTGCAGGGGGATGTGTGGAGGGTCCATGGGACCCTTTCCCTTCACCTCAGAGGGTACACTGAGAGTGTGCCACCTTGACAGTGGCCCACTTTTATTGGTGGACTTTCAGTGCATCTCCTGAGAGCTTCTTTGCCTCTGCACCAACGTCCATAATATGGCACGGGCGCAAAGGCAAAGAGGTTCCATCATTTGCATGAAACCACCCCACATACAAATGGGGAAATGCCCCCTTGAGCTAGTTTGGTGCTACACGTGTGCCAGTGCTATCATTTTATTACAGAAGAGGACCCGCAAATATGTCTCAGACCCCTTCTGTAACATCAAAGTGGCTTTGGGGTGCTCATGCCCATTGTGCTCCAAGGGCACTTTGTGTAACACAGCAATACAGCCCCAGGAGTAATATTTATATCAAAGGTCTGTTATGTACTAATAGCCATGTCTAATCTGGACACCAGTTGTTAAACAAGCATTTACAATGCATCGGGTCTCGCGTTTGCTCATGTTAGAGCTGATCGCGTTGTAAACTCCTAACCCGATTTTTCACCTATCGGGCAAAAGTGTATTTATGTACATAACCCGAAAAAGTGAAATCAAGTACATAAAGCGCTCGACTTCTGCCAAGCGAGATCAGGCTCGTAAATTAGAGAAAAAAAAGTCCACGAGCCCGATGGAAAACAGCGAGCCTCGCATGTTTTCTGTACTTGGATGCTGCGCTGGAGGAGGGCTAGCCACCGGAAAAGGCATGCCATATGCGTGCCTTCGACTAATGAAAGCAAGCAGATTTTATTAGGGAAGCCCACCAACCAATAAAAAACACTGATGTGAAGTTGACAGGGCTCCGAGCCCTTTTATAAATACAAAAGAGTCTCCCTGAGAAACGCATGCGCGAGCGCATGCAACGCAGGCTCGACCCTAAAAATAATGAGGTGTTGCCATTAGGCATGGCCATTTTAGGTGCATTCTCTTTCAGATGTGTGCTCCTTGATTAAAAAAGGCGTACACTGTGCTCCCATTGAAGCGACAGCCTTTATAGAAAGAATGAGAATTCTGAAGAAATCAGAAACATTTTGTAACTCTACAAATGAAAGATTAGATGACATATGGTTTGGGCTTTCTTTGTGTTACTCAGTGAGGTAAGATGAACTGATGCGATCTTCATAAGCAATTATTTCAATGCATTAGCTATTCTTCTGGTAAAACTAACCGTGAAGAAACTTGAGAAGTCATCCAGCGTTGCAATACCAAGCATTTCCATGATTTATGTATTTTAATTTATGAAGTACATTTTTCCAAAGCGGGAGGATAAAAATAAGTTGTAAAAAATATCAACAAAATACCATAAAAATTAGCATAACATAAAAAACAGAAAATGACACAGACTATCAAGGAGAAGTGAGACCTAGTTAATAACCTTGCAGACGTTTCTAAAAATAAAAAAAACTAGAATTTGCAATGCAAAGGGTCTCGCATTGCGTCGAGTTAGAGCTATTAACGTTGTAAACTCCTAACCAGGCTTTTCTTGCCACATTAAATGTAAAAGAAATTACAAAACGAACACGATCGCGCTTTGTAAAACACAGCGCGATCGCACTGCGAAAAAAGGAAACCAGAAACCATACGAAAAACATGGAGCCTTGTATGTTTCCAGTAGTTTACGGGTGCTCTTGAGGAGAGCTAAACACTGGAAAAGGCATGACGTATGCACTCCTTTCACGAATGAAAACAAGCAGATTTTAAAAGGCAAGCCCACGAGCCATTGAAAGTGACTGATGTAACATGGGTGTGCTTAAAATCCCCCTAAAGAGAGAATAGAAGAGGGATTGAGCTCTTTGCGCTCTCCCCCAGTAGGGTAAGCAGGATCGTAGCCAGAGATCACTCTATTGCCTTTCTGTGGGTAATGTTAGTAACTTGAACCTTAAAGGAGCATATTGGGGCTGAGGGCAAAAAGACGGTCTTGCTCTGCTAAGATTAAAAGTATGCTGGCGGATAAAGAGAAAGGATGATGCAAGACCTTCAATAAATTAAAAGAGAATGCATAATGAGGTTGAAAATCACATACAATAGACAACTAATATAAAGAGGATCAGTAAGGAGTGGAGTTAATCATACCAAAAAGTACATGAAGGGAAAATAGTGTAAAGCAGCTGTAAATTCTAACAGTACCAATGTGGACAATAGTTTGGGTTGGTGAAAATAAAGAATGAAAAAAGAAACTGAAAGGAAGGCTGTCTCTGAAAAGTGGCTGGCATGAAAACCAGATGTAATAGAGGACAG
Organism: Pleurodeles waltl; assembly: GCF_031143425.1. Taxonomy (NCBI): domain Eukaryota; kingdom Metazoa; phylum Chordata; class Amphibia; order Caudata; family Salamandridae; genus Pleurodeles; species Pleurodeles waltl. Next base: position 521,282,817 of record NC_090437.1, on the reverse strand, counting down.
TCACACAGAAAATGAGGAAGCTTTAGGTGTGAAATTCACTCCATAACCTTACAAATTTTGGTAATAGTACAATTGCACAATGCTTAACATCAGGTAAGGAATCTAAGAAATATTTCTTCAGTAAAAATAGCAGTAGGTTATTAATAGGCCAATCAAAGAAATCCATAATCGATAAAGATTTAACAAGATGACAAAATGCGGTGGGAGAAGAGGGTAGACAGAACAAATCAGACTTGCAGGTAGAGGATCCAGTGGAGCAGCAGTAGCCTTGAAAATCCTGACAAGTTCTGATTCAGAAACCAAACGGAAATTAGAGAAGAAAATGAGACTGAGCACATGGTGTGGAATGAACAGATTCATTATCCAAGTGACAGTCCTGCTGGCTTGTGGGAGCTGAATATGAAAAGCAGTGTGAACAAATGACTGTAAAAGATAAAATAGGTAGATGGATAGAGAACATTTGCAGAGAGAGTAGTGAGATCAGAATAGTAAGCTAGAAAATGGTTAAGGGTGAAGACAAGATGTCAATTATTAGATGAGTTGTGAATGATGATTGAGAAAAATACTCTTGCTTGGCAGACTTTAAAGGCTGACAGTACGTCACATGAGAGAGATGAATAGAAGCAAAGACAGTGATTGGTGTTCACATTATTGACACTCTGCTCTACAAAAAGATGAACGCTATGCTGAAATAAATATTGAACTTTATGACTGAGGAGTTATACATATCAGTTTTCATGGATAAGCAAGATGCAGAACATTATCATATCAAAAACTGTAGCTGAAAATATATCAGACACAATATCAACTGTATAAAAAGTAACACTGAGAAGAAATTAAAGCTAAAAGAAATAACTGATGAAATAGCATTAGGGTTTAGCTAGTGCATGCCACGCTGATAATGAAGGATATGAAAAGGAACAGTGGGATCAGAACAAACACAAAATGAAGCAAACAATAAAATCCAGTTTCAAGAGGATTTTGAATGAACATTGTAGAAACAAATGGAATTCTTGTAAGCCACAGCTAGAAAAGATCAAGAGAAATTGTTAGAAATTGGGTTGTTTGTTCACTGGGATGTGAACCCTGGTCATGCAGCAACCACAATTCCTGTCAGGGTAAGGCATACGCAAACCTCAAATTAACCTGTGCTAGCCCTCTGGTAGCTTGGTACAGAGTAGCCAGGCTTAACCTGAAGACAATGTGTAAACTATTTGTGCAACACTTAAAACAGTAAAACAGTGAACTATCTCTCAAAAAGGATCCCACTCCACGTTAGAAATATAGAACCTGTTTTACTAAGGAAAACAAGGGTGGCAAAAATCCAATAAGTTAAACTTGAGCTATGCATTTTTAAAGAATAAACTGTAAAACAGAGCTTAGAAGCAGATAGTGTTAACAAGGGATATCTGATTGCAGTGGACAGGGACAAAGTAAAAAGTTCAGGTCAACCGCAATGGAGCATGACCAGGCAACAGGGACCGCGTTAGGTATACTGAACCAAAATACCTTGAATCCTGTTTGCGGAGCTTTGCCTGGGGCTGAGACACAGATGTGTCATGCAGCCAGGTCCATACCTTGGTCCGGAGATGTGGCGAGGCTACAGCTTGAGATACTGGTGCGTCAACATCGAGGATGCTGTAGACAGGGCTTGCCATGTAAAGGCAGGTGTTGAGGACTCATGGTGCAGTCAAGGCAAATTGTTGATTGCGATCCACGCAGTGGCAGTGATGCGGAGGTTCTGCATTGTTGAGGCTGCTGTCGATGAGAGATGAGAGGACTTTGCACCAGGGAAAGTATTGCAGAGTGGTGGTTCCAAAGGCAATGCATTGGTCCCAAGATGTGGTGATGCAAGTCTGTTGTGCTTGTTCCAACCCACGCAGTAGCGGCAAAGCACTGGTTCTGTTCAATGCATCAGTGGTGATGCATCAGTTCTGCTCCTGCTGGAGCAAGCATCTCAGGTCCACTTCCAAAGGTCCAGGACTGGGATGTCACCACTTGGCAGGACAGACCCACAGATGGCAGAGCTCAGGTGCAGAAGCAGGGTGGTTTGAAGTTGTTTATGTTCCTGAAACTTCAGATCAGGAAATTAGCCAACTAGCCCTTGGAGTCATTCTGAATTGCAGAGATGCAGATCCACTCCTTCTCACTCCCAGATAAGAGGTCTGTTAGAAATGGGGTCATTTGATGGCAGTCAGGTTGCCCCCTGTCCAAGCAAGGACCCTCACTCTAATCAGGGTAAGGTAGAATCACACTCAGTTAACCCCTGCTCACCCTCTTGGCAGCTTGGCACGAGCAGGCAAAGACAATGTGTTAAGTATGTGTACCAACACACACACAGTATTACAGTGAATCATAACAAAATGACAGAATACAGTTTAGAAAAATAGTAAACATTTGATCTAAATAAACAAGACCAAATACGAATAAGAATATGATATTAGCACTTAAAAACATAAAAATAGTGTCTAGATGCACAAATGCTGCAATTGGATGTTAAGCGGTGTTGTGACGGAGTTGCTTCCTACAATGTGACACTGCTGGTGCCGTTGACAGAGTCGTACGACCCTCAGGTACAGTACCTTTGTAAACCAAGTAGAAAACAGGCAGCTGCACAGAGTCGGGAGTGAGGCGTCACTAGATCAGATGCGGCGTCAGTTCCAGTGCTACGGGGCAGCGGAGCAGGGGCGTCATGCAGCAGCATTGGGACTTTACTGCAGAGCGATGAGGGTGAGGCGGCATCGGTTGCAAGGTGTCGGTCCCCTGGTTCCGGCACAGACAAAGTCTGGTGAAGTCACAATGCTGCAGGGCGACCTCATGGGGTTACACTGACGTCACATGGCTGCAGGCGCTGCAATGCCTTCGGGTGTCACGGACGTCAGACTTACGACACTCTGATCTCTGAAAATTTGTGCAGGGTCAGTGGCTGCAGTGACACGAAGTCTGTGGAGTCACTGGGGTTGTCGCGCTTCTGCGAGGTCCACGGCTTCTGGGCAGGCGTCATCGCGGTTTCTGTGCAGCACTCTCCTTAGCGAAGTTGCACGGCGTCGCCCCACGTCATTATACAGGTTTTCTACAGAAATTCACTTCCAGGGGCCCAGGAACTGGACTGGCACCCCCTGGAAAGCTAGAGTGCATAGCATGCAGGCACAGAACTGGATGGTGAAACCTTTGCTGTCCCGAGGCTTCAAAACAGGAGGCAAGCTCTACTCCAAGCCCTTGGAGCTACCTCTCAAGCAGGAATGCACAACAAAGTTCAGTCTCTGTCCCGTTGCACAGGCAGAAGCAGCAACTGCAGGATAGCCCAACAAAGCACAGTCACAGGCCAGGGCAGCAATTCTCCTCAGTTCTTCAGCTCTTCTCCAGGCAGAGGTTTCTCTTGAATCCTTGAAATAATCTAAAGTCTGGGGTTTTGGGTTCAATACTTTTACCCCTTTCTGCCTTTGAAGTTGCCCAACTTCAAAGAAAAGTCTCTGCTGTTCACAAGATCCTGCCTTGCCCAGGCCAAGCCCCAGCCACAAACTAGGGGGTTGGAGACTGCATTGTGGGAGGGGAGGCCAAGCCCATTCAGGCGTAAGTGACCACTCCTCCCTCCACTCAAGCACTGATGGCTCATCAGGATATGCAGGCTACACCCCAGCACCCTTTGTGTCACTGTCTAGAGGAGATGCACAAACAGCTCAACTATCAAACTGACCCAGCAGGAAATCCACTAACAGGCAGAGTCGCAGAATGGTTTGAGCAAGAAAATACCTTCTTTCTAAAAGTGGCATTTTCAAACTAACAATTTATAAACCAACTTCACTAAAAGAAGAATTTTAAATTGTGAGTTCAGGGACACCACATTCCTCATTTCTATCTGCTCTCAAAGGGAATCTGCAATTTACGAATATTTAAAGGCAGCCCCTATGTTAACCTATGAGAGAGATAGGCCTTGCACAGTGAAAAACAAATTTGGCAGTATTTCACTGTTAGGACATGCAAACATCAGTACATGTCCCACCTTTAACATACACTGCACTCTGCCCATGAAGTTTCCTTTGGCCCGCCTTATGGGTGCCTTACATGTATAAAAAGGGAAGGTTTGGACTTGGAAAGTGGGTACACTTGCCAAGTCGAACTGGCAGCTTAAACTGCACACACTGACACTTTAGTGGCAGGTCTGAGTCATGTTTGCAAGGCTACTCGTGGGTGGCACAGGTGCTTCAGGCCCACTAGTAGCATTTGATGTACAGGCCCTGGGCACTTCTATTGTACTTTACTGGGCACAGTTTAGTAAATCAAATATGCCAATCATGGACAAGCCTAACACAAATATCATTTCTCATAGGGAGCATTTGCACTTTAGCACTGATCAGCAGTGGTAAAGTGCCCAGAGTAACAAAAACAGCAAAACCAGAGTCCAGCACACAGAAACAACCTGGGAAGTAGAGGCAAAAAGTTTGGGGAGGTCACGCCAATGATGCCAAGACTAACAAGGACCACAGGCAAAGGTCAGCACAGCAAAGCAGGAGTCCAGCAAAACAGCAGGCCAGCAGAGTGGCAGGCCTTCAGTAGAACAGCAGTCATTTCTGGCAGAGTATCCACATGTTTAGATGTGCACTGAAGGGGTGGTGTCTGAGTTCTAGTATTTATGTTATGGTTCCCTGATTCTGTAAAGTAGGAGAAGCTTCTAGACAGTGGCTTTGAAGTGTGAGTAATCCCCCTCCTCATCTGCCCTGGCTGCAGCTGAATGGAGTGATAATACAGGGTAGTTAGGCCGTTTGTCTTTTGTGGAACACATCCTATTCAGGTGGAAGTGAGGCTGGGTCCAGCTCTGGCCTCCCTTCCTGGTCAGGATGACCCATTAAGCTACATCTAAAGTCTCATTGTGTGTGGATGTCTAGGAGGAATACTTAAAGCCCAACTGCCAACTACACCCAGTTATGTGACCACAGACAAGCTGTGGGCCCCTGATCACTATGGCAAGAAAATAACTACTTGCATTTTGAGAATTGTAATTCGAAATCTGACTTCACCATAAGACAGGATTTTAAATTGTGTTTCCAGAGTCACCAAACAGCACTTCCCATTTGGAAGCTACACTTCCAAGGTGTAATAAGCCACCTCCAATGTTATAATATGGGAAAGATAAGCCTTGCAGTACTGAAAAACACATTTGAGATTGTTTCACTACCAGGACATGGAAACTAAAATGTACATGTCCTACTCTTTGAATGCATTGCACCCTACTCTCTGGGCTGACATGGCCCACCCTAGAAGTAAATTATATTTATAAAAGAGGAAGGGGTGGGCCTGGAAAAAGGTTGATTTTGCCAGGTTGCCATGGCAGTGTAAACTGCACACACAGGCTCTGCAGTGACAGGCCTGAGACATGTTAAAAGGATTACTTAAATGGGTGGAACAATCAGTGCTGCAGGTCCACTAGTAGCATTTAATTTACAGGCCTGGGCACATGTTGTGCACTTCACTCAGGACTAGTAAATAGCATATGTCATTTGGGGAATAAGCCAATATTTCCATGTTTTAGGAAGTGACCACATGCACTTCAGCACTGATTAGCAGTGGTAAAGTTCTCAGAGTCCTAAGGCCAACAAAAATAGGTCCAGCAAAATAGAGGAGGAGAGGCATTAGGTTTGGGAAAGATCACACTAAGGCTGACAGGTCTAACAGAAATATAACCATATCCTGATTATTAAAGTAACCAAAGTGCACATCTACGTCTGTAGTTGAGAACACAGTGAAAAGAATACAGTATGAAACACCAGTATAGGTCTAGTGGGTCAACAGATAACCAGAGTGAAACACAACAGCATTGAAATTTAAAAAACGGAATCCATACAATCCTATTGCATTTGTCTTAAAATATCAATCTGAGATTAGGCGTAACATATGCAGAAAACCGAATTAATCTTGCCCAATTGTTAAACTGGGTATCAATATGGAGAAACAAATATGTTATACTTAACCATGACATTTTAACGGATTGTTTATGTTGTGAGCAAGGCCACTTGATTCAGTGGCTCAGATACATTAAAACACTTTTGCAGCCATTGGTACACCAGATTTGTACACAATCCCACAACTGATTGTCAAGGGTGGTTCTTAGAGGATGAAAAAGTTATTTATGCTTTTCTTAAATGTGGTCAGAGAAGCGATAGCACTGGAGAAACCTAACGTTTTTCAAACAGTATTTGAACTCATGAAAAATCCCGTGGGAAAGGTGGCTTTTGACCAAATTTGATCTGGGGGCTATAAAAAGCCATCTCAGCTTTCTCCTTGGTCAATATGTCTCAGAATTTGTACTGATTTGTGTTTGTGATGAGACTTCGTCTTCTTTTGTAAATACCAAGTATTTTAAAAAAAAACGATTTTTATTACCTGCTCTTATTGTATGACTTTTATCTGTGTAAACCAGCTCTCTATTTTTTTACGTGTTGTCTAAGACACTTATGTTATTCCGTGGGGTGTTTTCTAAAGTCTCCTATACGTAAGTGCAACAATATGGCTTTCTGAACCTTCCTTATTGTTAGCATCGATGTAAGATTTTTGCAAACTTTTTTTGACATTTTTTACACTGTATTTTCTAACAGTGTTTATGTGGACGTTTTTATTCTATTAAGATTGTTTTCTAAATAATGAAATAAAGTTAATCGATTGATCGAAATTATCTTAAACAGTATTCACAGCGCCTTACTTAGGAAGACACACAAGCCAACTGTGGAATTAGGCCAACAATTAAGTACAACGATCAAAGATGAGGAAAGATCAAATTGAACAATGCAGCTAGGGTAAGCAATCCCCATCACAACAACGAGCAAAACAATAGCAATGACATAATCGGTCGCAAAATACAGGAGGCAGACATTCTCATAGAGCAGAAAAGATGGGTTGCCGGTAGCTAAAATAGAATTACTGCACACACAAATACCATAAGGTGGAACAGACTAAAAAAGGCATTATTGATTTTACTTACTTACAGACATGGCATGACAGAAAGGTGCCTGTCGTCAGCTTTGAATGTAAACATGTACAACTGCAGAGCTATTTGTCTCTGTTAATGTGTTTTTAAAGGTGTTGCACAACAAAGAAAGCTGCTGGGCAACATGGCTTAAAATAAACAAAAAAGAAATATGACACAGCCAACGCTGGCCACGCCATAACACTTTGTATTTATTTGCTTTCAGCTCTGTTGCACAATAACCTATGCTGCTGTTCAACAGCTTTAAAAATATTGACAAATCCAATAGGTCTCACATAGTTGAAATCTATTGATTTTGCCAGTGCTTGATTTGCTAAATTCTATTGCTGGGTTTTGAAGTCTGTGCAATACATTTCTGCAAACCAGACCCCAATGAATATGATCTGAGCCCTAAAACATGTTGAACTTATCAATACTCATATTCTAGCACAAAATACTTCCTTGTGTTGATTTTGATCCCAAGGACGTATTTCCTGCTGAAAAATAGCTACTGGAGGTTTGGTGGTTCACGTTGTTCCTGTGTGCTTGCTCTAATCTACACACTTGCCATAATAGAGAATTGTTGTGATTTTTGTGTAACCAGCACAATCCATATTTACATGGACTTTCAGAAAAGTGGAAATTACACACCAGCCTAATTAAGGCACACACAAGGCCATTTAAAAACAAATGCTGACTGACAGTGGTAAACTGTATGACTTTAGAAATAAAATTAAACACAGAAACGACCTGATCATAATAAACTTAGAGGGCTCCAAATGGTCTTTGAAGAGGTCGAGTTCCCTCCACACATTTCTCCTTTCATTGTGGGGGTGGGGGGGTACCCGCAGCTTCAAGGAGACAGAGGAAACATTGCTCTCACAGAGAGGGAGCTGCTTTACCCCTGTTCCCCTGGGCTGCTGGTGGTGGGGGGGAGTGACATCTCCCCGCATTAGAAAGATAAATTTGTCCCAGGAATGTGACAGCCCTGGGGCTGTGGGGCAGCCGCACGGGCCACCACATTAGAGACTTGTGCCCCAAGGAGGTGGTGGTCCCTAGGGATGCAAGGGGGGCTGGGTGGCCCCCGCATTGCATTGTATACTCACCCAAGGAGGGAGGCAGTCCCCAGGGCAGTGGGGGGGCTGGGCATCCCCTTGCATTAAAATGGCAAAGCCCCTGGTCTTGGCCTACCGGGGGGCTTCAGATTTCACAAGCACGGGAACCTGTGTTTCATTTAAAAAAAAAATAATTTAAAAAGAAACTGGCAGATCCATGGATCCACACATGATTTGTGCAGAATATATTTTTTAAATGCTATTTCGCTCCAGGTGGGAGCCTTGCAACCGAGCTAAGGGTCAGGGTGTACCTATCCTGGTCCCTTTTATTTTTTTCATCTTTATTTCTGGGTCTTGGCTGAAGCCAAGTCCCAACATGGCTGACAACACTTTCTGGTTGAAGTGTTGTCAGCCAATTAGATCTCAGCAAGAAATCAGGGGGTTTCATGGAGCCTTTGTGTCCCTATGTACAAATTTGGATTTTCTTTAATTTCTTAGAAACTACTGAATGGATTTACACCAAACAACAAAATTGTTTTTTTTCTGGAGCAAAGGCTACCTTTCTGCCAAATTTGGAGTAATTCCGTCCAGTGGTTCAGGAACTATCACTGTTCAAAGTCCCTATGGGAATTAACTTGGGAACCACACCTTTTTTGACTCCCCCTTTTTCTTGGCCCCGCTTGATGGATCATCCCAAAACTTTCCATATAGTAGTAGAGATCACTGTCAAATTTGTTTGGGAAAACTTTGTGTAGATTTGTCAAGCGGTGCCAAAGATATATGCAAGTCAAAAATGCTTTTTCTATAGAAATGATGTCCTAACTTGTAGAGACCACCACTAGGCATTATATACCCAAGAAAGAAGTGACCCCAACAGATGAGCTCACCAAAGAACAAAAATATATTTCCACTACAACATTTAAGCTTCCACATTCCACAGGCAGTACAAGATGGTTTGATCTGGGGCTGCACAGCTGCCACTCTTGATTTTCAAAAAGCATCATGAGTGAAGATTCCGTTTGCAATGTAGAATCAATGCAGAAATCTCTTGAGATATGAAGTAATCAGGTGGTATTGTCACTGATGTTCAGACCATCTGGAGGCAATGATTTTAAACAGCACATTCAGAAGTTTTTGCTGGAGTCCAGTAGTTCTTCGTTTAAGATGCGTTCCACAGGGAAAATCTTCAAATTTGATAGTAAATGGTCTACAAGGTTAAAATGATTTGCTACAGGCTGATTATGTTTCTTTGTAATTATTGCTGATTTGTGTTTCCTGACTCATGTACGGAAGTCATTCACTGTTTGGCCTAAATGTTGTTTTGCACAGCTTTGGCATTTGTACTGAATCGCAAATAATAATGCAAGTTGAGTGACATGTAAGATGCTGTCTTATTCCATAGCTCCTTCTCTTAACAGGACTAATTACTTGTGATGTTTGTAAAAGGTATTCACATGTGATGCACCTTTAAGAATCACAGCAATGATCCCCTGCATTTTTTACAGCTTGCTTGAATTTAGCTCTAAGAGATCATACAATGGGAGCTCTGTGTGAAGCAATGACTGGTAATTTTGGAAAAAACTTTTGCATTTTTCACAAGTGAATAGTAAGGGTAATTGTGAAAAAGTCATCTTTTTAGCACTGTTCACCACCGTTGTTTTGTGACTGATACAGGTGGTAACTGACTCTGTGTGCCATAAGCTCTAATAACCAGGTCCTTGGCCAGAGCTCTGATTAAAAGGTATATGGTAATTAGGTATTATTACAATTGGCAATGACAAACCCCTGTATGTATCTAGTACATAATAAGGCAAGGGGTATTTAAACTACCCACATGTCCCTAGTATATAATAAGGCAGGGAGGTTTAGAGGCCCAGTAGATTTCTTGCACTAGAATATGCACTGCTGTGTTGCCTGCTATACTTTTTAAAGGCAGTCCTGCTTTACAGACTGTCTTTAAAGGTAAAATATAGGCAAACTCAAGATTTGAATTAAAGGCACTTCCAAAGTGTTAATTTACGTTATCTTTACATATGCCACCTCTAAAGTCTCCCCTAGGTGCCCCAGGGTTAAGGTGTCATGTACTTGTGAGCAGGGACATTATATATGTTTTATATGCCCTGGTGAGGAAAAAACTGCCCATTGTGTTTTCCCCACTGTAGATACTTAGAGCTATAGGCTACAATAATGTATTATTTAAGTATAAATATTTCTAAGAAGTAGATAGACATGCCATTAAAGGACTCAAAGGATTGGTAATGATAAATCCAACAACTTGCCACTGTTGAAGTTGTCATAACTAATACAGAAGAGAATGTATACACCTTTCTTTTCTGTGAGCCATAATCTAGCATTCTAGCAGCATCTCCTGATTGGTCAGCCTTAACAGGCTTAGCTATTCTGCTTTGATGAGGTGATAAGTGGCATGTATAGAGCAGAGGTTATCCGGTGGGGCCAGGCCAGAAATCAAACTGGGCTTCAAAGAGAACAGGACAGTACGGAATGCCAGCTAGGCCTACCTCCTCTTCCTGTACCCCCGAGTTAGATGTTAGGCTCAAGAATGGAATTTATAGAAGGTCTGGAGGAAGAACGTTAATGGAAATAAGGAACACCAGTAGGCTGGTTTAGCCAGGTCTTGCTCTCCTGGATCTCTTGGAGAGGAATCCTCCAACTTGTATTTTCAGAGTGTAGTGCTTTGTCGGACAAGACTATGTCACACTTTGGAGGATGCTGTCATGCTTTTGGGTGGCATTCTGGTTCTCATTGGACATGGGTGTCCCTCTGCTTGTCACCCCAAATCATTGAATAAATATGTGAGAGCTGCATAGCAACTTAGATCTGCTACCTGAAACTACAAGGAGAAAAAGGACTGCCCTGCTGGAACCCTGGTCTGCACCCCCTTTTAATAATTTGGTCCAGTGCATTGTGGGAATTGTAGTTCTAAATTTCCAAGGACCATCTCAGAGCCTCTAGACCCTTTGATGTCTGTTTTGGACATGTTGAACCCTCAAGGGGTACTTCAGGAAGATGTTTCAGAAGTTTGAAGAAGTTTGGAGCAACTTTTGGAAAAGCTCCATAAGTGGACCGACCCAACGTCAAAAGTGAAGCTGACTATCTTCAACTGCGACCTGGCCTGAATTTCAGGTTTGTTCCCCTGAAATCTCCAGAACACCAGACTTCCAGTATTTGACCGGGGCCCCATGGAAAACCAATCCAACAACGTTGCATCAAAATTGGCTTGATGGAGGGGGTAGAACGAAGAGAAAATCCTCCAATAAAGTTTTTCAGTCCGAAGGTGAAATTTTGAACGAGGCCTCCCACTCAGTGTATCTGAGCAAGGCTCAATCTCAATCAGTCTCAAATTGTGACATGATCGTGCTATTGGTTTTTAGGCACTAGAAAGCACATTTTTTGATTTAATCTTTAAAAATTCATTTCTGGTTCCCTATATTGAGTTTTTGTCATTTTAGTTACATTTTACATATAAAAATATTTCCTTTTTTATAAACTTGGTGTGCAATTTATATTGTGTGTTGTGTCTTACTTATTTAATGTATTGGTGTATTTGAATGCTTTACATACCTGTCTCCAGAATTAAGTCTCCCTGCGTGCAGCCAACTAGCAAGGGTTGAGACAGGGGCTAATGTATTGAGACCTTGTCTGAACCCTACTTTGCGTTGGTGGCCTTATTGCTAGTGGTAGGTGTATACTTACCGCTACTAATGATCCACTATCCAACAGAAATGTTATGCATTATATTTCTGTGGTTGGGAGCTGATGGATGATAGCTAACAACAATTGGTATTCTGTCACTTTTCTGCTGCTGGTATTCCAAATAAGTGCTATTCTGTGTAATTCCAAAGACTTGTCATTTTGATGCTGCATGATATGCAGAGGATAGCCTCACATTTGAAATGATGTAGCAAGCTGTAAGCGGTCCTTACAGGTCTCCCTGTTGCTGCAGATGCATCTTATTCATGCATGGCTGTACATGATGCTGAGTTTACTATGGTGTGGGTGACATGAAGACCAGTTATGATCAAAATGTGCATCTGTAGGCTTCTGGTACAGATCAGTTATACTTTTGTGCTCATAAATGGTGAGGGCCACATGCAGAAAAGAGATGATGCTTCTGTTTAGTATTGCTGCTGTTGAATTTGATGATAGGATGGAGATTATTAATATAAACTGTTAAATCTTCTAATGTTCTACTTCCTGTATTCTATGCTATAAATATGTCATTGATGTATTTTACAATATACTGAACAATGTTTCTCCTTGGGGGCTAGCTTTAAGTGTGCTCTTCCTAGGTAACAGTAAGGAAGTGGCCTGGTTGATAATTTTGAAAAACAAGTTGCTTAATGGGTATACAAATACTTACATACACGCATATAAACCTACATACTACATATACATATCAGTGGCGGCTGGATTGTAGTTACAGTGGGGGGCGGCAAACAATGATAATATATATATTTTTTTAAGTTACCTACCTGCGGGTCTCTTCCTCTCCTCACAGCGTTCTCTTCTCCTCTCGTCATGGCAGCTACAACGTGGCTGAAGGGAATAGGAATCAGCACTAACAAATCCTGACACTACTTTCATGCTGGTAACCAGCATGAAAGCAGCGTCCGTATTGGTGGGAGAGGGTTCTCTCTGTGCTCACAAGAGCACTGGAGGCCTGTGCTTTCTCTAACCCAGCTGTCTTAAGACAGTTGGGTTAGAGATGTTTAAAGTGCACAGGTCAAGCTGGCTGTCACAAGGCGGTCAGCCAAAGGGATATGCACACTTTAAAAAAATGCAGCGCCCTGCTGCCACTCAGCAGCAATTGCCCCACCCAGTCCTGACACTCAATTCAGGAAAGGTTACTGAAAAATAAAATGGTAATAGTGAAAGTTTATTACCATTATATTTTTCAGTTATGGGGCTTTTTTAGGGGCATTTATATTGCTGGGCGACTCTCCTCTGCTCACGTGGAGGGACCATCCCTGATACATACATCAATGGTATCTTTTAATAAAGTACAAAAACAAGTACCAAGAATTAGGTGCTCCAAGTGGATGGTGTAGTGATCCTGGTTGATGAAAGATAGTGAACAATAGTGCGCAGTGTTACATATATTAAAGAATGTTGGCGTAAAAACATAGGTCCCTTCCAGAACCTAGGCTCAAAATGGCCCTATAGGTTCCAGCATTAGTAGCATCCATTAAAAGTCAACATTAGCACGTCAATGTTTTCACCCCTATGAATACACTTGTTGCGGAGTCTTTATCAGGATCATACTGGTAGTCACCTCTCAAATTAGGTCAAGTACACACGGATTAATCTCTTGGCACATTTAAATGTGTAGGTGGACAAAGTGTCCATTGGCTTCAGTGCAAGTATCTTGTTCTTTTGCAACCTTTTATTGGTGGCTGAACAGTGGATCTGCGATAGACATTGACATGGTCAAGAAATCTCATCTGACAAACAATGATATCAGAAGTATTACTACATATAGTGATGGTAATAGTTTGGTTCATAATAGTATGTGGAAGCAAAGGGAGGTCCTAAGTTGGATCCAGATATTCAAGATGTTCTCCCTAAAAAACCCAAGTTCAAATACAGAAGAGACCCAACATTAAGAGTGCTCCATATATCTACATAATAAAAGAGCTGCTACTGATGGTTACAAATGGGTACCTGACTTGCCATTGGGTTCACATATATGTGGTCATTGCATACCTTGCAATGCGTTTTGGACAATGCAAAGATTTTCAGCGGTGTTACAAGATCTTTTTAGTTTAAAATCTCACAGTTTATCAATTTCAACACCTCAAATTGTGAGTACATGATGATTTCTGTGCATGAAAACAATATATAAGATCCACCATGAGGAAATTTAATCTGCATTGGAAGGAACATATAAGAGCCATAAAATATTTGATGTAAAGTATTCCCTGGTAGTCCATTTCATAGAGACTCATACATTAACACAATTGGAAGAGATTACATGTATTGGTTTGGATCACGTAAACTGAGAAGGAGAAGAGGAAATTCAGAGAGAAAGGTTAGGGCCAGTAAAACATTTTGGATTGATAAGTTGAACAATGTTCAAATGGGACTGTATGTGGACCGGAAACTCTACCCTTTACTATAAAGGAATTTTTATGATAGGGTTATGCAGCAGAATAATATATGCAATACTTAGTATTTATAGTTTTATTTTTAGGGCAACTCGTTGCTAAAATTAGTTTGGTGACAACATTTAGGGCCTCATTACATTGCTGGCGGTCTTGAGACCGCCAGCCTCATGGTGGTGGTCTGGACTGACACTTCTGTGCCAGTCTGACCACTACATAAAGACCCTGATGGTAAAACAGCCCCGGTACCGCCATCACTGCCGGGATCCATGATCCCAATGGGCTAGCTGTTGCGGAGGTCTGAATCAGCTAGTGCGATGCTGCATGCACCGCTGCCCTGCTGATTACGACTTTGTTCTCTGCCAGCCTTTTCATGGCAGCTTTACCACCATGAAAAGGCTGGCAGAGAAATGGTGCAGGGAGTCACAGGTGGGCCCCTGCACTGCTTAGACAGACTTGGCAGACAGACAGTGAACATTGTGAGACTGTTGGTGCATCCTGTGGTGGCAGCATTGTCTGGCTCAGTCACGAAATGGTGACAATCCTGTCACCAGATTCCCGCTGGGCTGGAGGGCACCTCCGTTTCTGCTCGCCAGCCCAGAGATAAACTTATAATGCATCTGGCAGGGAGGTAGCAAGTGTGTCGGCAACCTCCCCGTCGGAAGTTCAGCAGACGTTTCAAACAGCCGTGAATTCCTAATCAGGCCCCTAGACCTTTAACAATATTTTTTACTTTATGCCTGGGACATTCTTATGTCTAATCACTGGTATGAAGGTATCTGATGCGAGTTGTGGAATGATAGATGATATGTTCGAACTTTGGGTGGATTGATTATTACTGATTTTGAATATATGTAAGGGAGTATGAGTAAATTGTTCTCCTTCATTGGTGATGCCTACTCTGTAGTTTGGAGCTTTATACTATTGGCAGCTAGTTATGGATTGAATTTCTTTAAGCTATGCTTTTTTCATTTGACAACTTTAATTAGCATGGGATCAGTTTTAGTTTCTATAAAAGTAAAGAAATATATATGTTTTTGTACATATTTATGTGGTCGTTGATTGAAACTTGAAATTGTTAATAATGAGTGTAACTATCATTGCAACACAGTAACTTTACGAACTTTAACAATGTCTTAACGTAAACATGAGACATCTTTGAGTAATATGAAGGTTTTGGATGTGAGCTGTGGAGTGATAGGTGCTAGGTTTGATCCTTGGATAGGTCTAGTTAATATTAATTTTGAATATGTTAAAGTTAATTTGGTTAAATTGTGCCTACTTTGTGATCTTGAGTCCCCTACTATCGGTAGTTAACTATTGTCTGAATTGCTTTGGCATTTCAATGTTTGAGTAAGTAATCAGTAGTATGCTTTATTTAGGAATAAACATTAAACATTTTTCCTTTAAAGGAATCATCTGGAGATTACAACCTTGTATTGTTCATTAAATCTCATTGTATTGGGAAATAGCGTGAACAAATTGCCCAAAAGATATGTAATGTGAGGTGAAAGGTTTGAGTCTTGGGAGTGTTCAATTAGTGAATACTTTGAATGCATTAATTACAATGAGGGTAATTTGTTTTTTATAAAAATATGTTACACTTTTTAAAATTAACATTAATTTTATGTCTTTTTTGGATTACATTAATTTGACTCTGAAACGGATGCTAAACAGTTTTGTGTCTTGTATTTTTATCCTTGTTTTAGGTTGAATGAGTAAGTGATACCCAGAAGTAATTCAGAGACCTTCTTCCGAGGGCAGACAACATGTTCAGAGTTTGGTGGGTTTCTCAAATTTAGTATAAATAGAGGTCACAAGATGGGGACCTGTTTCATTTAAAATGCTTGGATAGTGATGTATGTTTCACCTTCTTTCTATGATTATATGGTAAGAAAAACTTTAGACATATCATACATGTGAAATGACAGTGGTATTGACAATTTCTGAGATTTTATCAATAGCCTACTGTTAATTTTTAGGTTCATTTATCAAGGGGTGATGCTGATTGTTATTTCATATGATTAGATGTTTCTTACAAGAATTATCAAGAAGACATAATTAAATCATTTGCCTTATGATTTAATTAATGGAATTGGCACATAGGTCTGAAAGAGAAAATAATTAGTTTGAAAATCATTTAGGAATATGGTTGTTTATGGAGGGATATAAGTTGTGAATTAGTAGCATATCAACATTGGTTTGTTATCTTATGGTGTATCAACTCTATATATTACCATTTTACCATCCTAGATAATTTCCTCGAGAATTTTAAGAAATAATGTAAGTGTATTATTAAATTGGTGCAGAAATTGTGATTTGAGTAGATAATTCTAAACATTATAATGCAAGACTTTTGGATGATTAGAAGCATATCTAAGGTATAAGCAATCAAATTAAGTAATCATAATAAATATGTTCATGGGAATACGCATGGCTACTTGCCATGATATTCAGTTTAAATAGAGACTATTTGATTCATCAGTAACTCTTCATTGCTCTATGGTGGTAATCAATAGGATACTATGATATTTTATTAGTGTGAGAGGTATACATTGTATTACACAGTTGGAATTTGGTGAGTTCCCAAAATTGTTTTCCTCTGACACTTCGAATGATGAGGTACTGTTCAGGTGATAAAATGAATGACAACATACAATGTTGAGAATAATTCTTTTGTCCATTGTTGTGCTGTCTTTTATTTGTGGACTGCTGCATACCTGTAATTACTGCAAGGACTGTGATGATATTGATTTATGTTAGCATTTTCAAGAAAAGCATTATATTAATTTATATAAAGAAAAATATTTCATAATAAGGTTGTAGTTATTAATCAATTAATCTTATGTTAGTTAACTTTTATTTTCTATTTCATGAGGTATGTGCTACAGTGAATTCTGAGATGTAGTCCTCAGAGGTATTTGTTTAGATTTTATTCAACAGAAATTGATCACAAATATAGTTATTTTTATACTTTTATTTAGATGCAATTGAAAACATTTTAAATTAAATTAATGTATTCTTATCTCACAGCCCTGAAACATGTTGGCTGTGGCTGAGATTTATATTGTGTGAACAATAAATGATTATTTGGGGAAGTGGAATTTCTCAGATTGTGGGCAATTTTACATATGAACTTATACATATGCTGGGAGGGTAAAAGTGGTCCCAGACAGGAGTGCTGGGCATACATCCTGACACATTGATTCTCCTTGTGACTCTATCACACTCAAGTGCTAACATAAGGATACATTACCGTCTACAGCATATAACTCTACTTTGAACTTACTTGACCGACATGGCGGTCTCTCGTGCTTCACATCCAAATCAAACTTAGCCATCTCCTGACATACTATTCTTTGAGACCTTTGAAGTGCAACATGGGAGAGATTCCTAAATAGACTACTTTGTATCACTCTAACTAGGAAGAATTGTCCCAGAAGCACATTGCTGAAAAAGAGACTGTGTTTCGAAACATGGGTTGGCTCTTCTGATATTTTGCTCTTCTGATATCGCAGACTAACACCAGTATTTAGAACAAGCGTTTTATGATGGAATTGATCTGTTTTATTTATATAATAAGTATTTCCTTATGCTGGTTGGGTACCAGTGCTCTTGGAATTAGTGTTAGTCAAACTCCTGGTGTGGAGAAGATGACCAAACTAAAAGGGGTTGAATCTCAACCAAACAAGGGTATTTCCTCCTAATTATATGTAGTAAGTGCCTATTTGTTTGGTGGAGATGTGGCTCTCTGTTAGGGACCACGGAGGGAGCTCTGTTTCTCCCACATGGAGGGAGCTGCTAAATATGCAGGCCCCTGTTTGTGGGAGCAATCCTTTCATCTGTTTCCTTGCCTGATTGACAGTCAGAAGGGAAACAGGTGAAAACTCTGCTCCAGGCGAGTGGGGCAGTTTTTTTGCTCCCGCTTGCCGGGAGCAAAGTTACTGTCTGGTCCCGCTTGGTAGAAGCTGTCAAATTCCCTGACCAGTAAAAGCAATCTGCTACCTCCTGAGGGTGGGCACTTTGGGAGATAGCAGGAGCTGGTCCTGGGGGGTGGTGGTCCTCAGGGTCATTAGCTCTAGGAGGGGGAGCTGTGCAGCCATCCTCCTTTGTTCCTAAGGGTCATCCCAAGGAGGAGGTGGTCCCCAGGGCTGAAAATCTCCTGAGAGGGCGGGGTCACGGGATTCCACTCCCATTTGTAAGAATTGTCCATGACCCGGGGTGGTGGTGGCCCCTGGGGCCACATATGGCTTGGGACGGGGGCATATGGCCCTTCTCCCACTTTTTTATTTTAATGGCCCTGGTGAGGTGGTGACCCCTAGGGCCCTCAAGGGACAGTGAGAGGGGTCTGGATGGCCCCCCTCATATTTAAATAGCAAGCCCATGGAGGTGGTGGTCTCTGGGGCTTTTTGAGCCAAAGGCCAGGGGTCCACATGGCCAGCTTCCTGAATCTAATTAAAGCCCCAGGGAGTTGGTGATCCCTGGGGCACAACCAAGTGCACAGGGGCCATGTGCGCCCCCTCCAATTCAAATATAAGAACACATGTCCCCTGGGCTTGGCCCACCCAGGGACCATAAAAAAAAACAAGCACAGGAAAGGTAGCTTGTTTTTCAAATTATTTTGCCAGATTCATGGATTCTCCTTGTTTTTCAGTTAAACCTTTTTAAGAAATGCTTTTTTGCCCTGGTGGTGCACCTGGGGGACTTAGCACCAGAGCTAGGGAATCAGAGTATTGCTGCCCTGCCCCATTTTTTTTCTTGTAACTTTTTTGGGGACTCAGCTGAGTCTGAGTCCCAAAATGGCTGCCAATAACTCCTGTTTGAAATGTTGGCAGCCAATCACATCTTAGCATGAGATCTCTGGGATAAGGGGAACCTCTGAATCCCTAAATATACACACTTGGTTTTACTTTGATTACTCTAAAACTCCTAAACAGATGTAAACCAAACCAAAAAAAAGCTGCACAGGCCCCCCCATATTCCAGGAACCACTACCTCCCTGGGTCAAAATGCTTGAATTTAAATTGATTTTTTTATAAGGCTGGGTACCAGGGGATGGCGGGCCCCGGGGCACAATCGGCTGGGGAGGGTGGCCATGTGACCTCCCTCCTCCATTTATTGAAGGCCGGGCCCTGAGGGATGGGGTCCCCGGGCTGAGATCGGCCTGGGAATAGGGGCTCCAGAGGCCCACCTGCCCAACACAGGCCATGCACCCAATGAGGTAGTACCTACTAACTAACTAGTAGAAAGTAAAGCACAAAAGGAAAGGTGGAAGATGCCACAGCGCTCGCGCATCAGCACAAGATTTTGAGCAGTGTCCATATACAGCAGTCTCTATGCACATCCAACATGCTGTTTACCGACACCTCTGGCACGGCTTTATCTTTCAGTTTCGGGCTTATCACAGCCTGCCATTACCTTCATTTTCTGGATGCCATTGATCTTCTTGGAGACTGAAAATCAGGCACGCCTTTCATGGAACTCCTCTTTTCTAGACCTACTTTTACATCTTCGCATATCTGAAGCCTTGATAAAGTCTAGGAGACGAAACACATGTCGGCTGCTGGCTGTATTTTGGATTGTTTGTGATACATGTGGTCTTTGACCTGAATATTGACCACACCTTTTCATCCGCTAATAAATGTCCAGTTTCACTTGTTCTTTGGACTTCAACTTTGATTGAATGACCACTTGGATCAACCACACGGAACTTGCTTCGGTGTGCCCTGGCCTTTTGTTCATAACTAGTAGAAAGTGTTCCCTCTTACACCCATTCTCACACTCAGATAGACCCTCTCATGCCCACTCTAAAACTCAGACAGACACTCTCACAGCCACTGTAACACCCAGAGGCACCCTCTAACACCTATTCTCACACCCAGAGAGACAGGCACTGAGGCCAACTCCTGCTGCAACATGGCCAAACTGTGTGTGCAGCGTGGGGTTGGGTGGTTAGAGGGGTTGGCTTCCAGAATTGGGCCGAGGCCAAGTCCCCCCATCATCCCAGGATCCCTACCTGCCCAGGGCAGACAGTTTTAATTGAAATAGGGGGACCACATGGCCCTTGTCCCCTCCAAGAAAAATAAGGCTGGGCCTTGGTGGATGGAGTCCCCGGGGATTAAATTGGCTGGGGAAGGTGGCAACAGGCCCCCTCCTCCAATTATTGAAGGCCAGGCCCCAGGGGATGGGATCCAGGGGGCCGAGATCAGCCAACCTCCCAACACTGGCCATTCACCCAATGCGGTAGCACTTACTAACTAACCAGTAGAAAGTGCTCCCTCTTACACTCACTCTCACACACACATAGACCCTCTGACACCCACTCTCACCCCAGACACTCTCACAGCCATTATCACACCCAGAGGCACCTTCTCACACCTATTCTGACACCCATAGAGACAGGTGCTGTGGCCAACTCCTGCCACAAGGCCAAACGGCATGCGCAGTGTGGTGTTGGGTGGTTAGGGGTGTTGGCCGTAAGACCTGACCCTTCTCTCATCCCCCGCTGCGCACAGCCTGAAGACCATGCACGTCAGTGGTTGGATTAATGTATAGTAATGAAAATTACTTTATGATAAAAAACATAGAAATTCACTAAAAAGACAAAGGTCACAGGAACTTTAAGGTTGGGAAATATCATTTAAAAAAAAACACCTAAGAAATTCAGTTATAACACCCAAAGGCTACAGGCATGTTATAGTTAGGATCTAAACTTACTCGCATAAAACCAGAGAAACTGTTACAGTTACAGTTATTTCAAGTAACTATAACTTGCGACCAAAGTTAACTATAACTTGCGCCCTCGCCAATTACCCCAGATATTACAGCACTCATGACAACTTTTATAATGTCAACAAAAATATCAATGAAACATTAGAAGTCAAATTATTGAAGAAAAAACTGTGCATGGTGGGGGCACAAGTTATAGTTACTTGAAATAACTGTAACTAACTGCTGAGTTTCTCTGATTTTGTGGCAGTAAATTGAGAACCAAAGATGAATAACAAAACGGTAATAAAACCATTTTATTACCGTTTTTATTTTTCACTGCAGACAGCCAGCCCGAGCAAAGTTTAGGGAAAGGGCTATCACTACTGACTGGCAGCAGCGTAGTAGGCATAGTGGGCACTCCAGTTTAGAGTTCACATGTCACTTTGGCGGGCTGCCCTGCGACGGCCAGCCTGACATGCACATTTTAAACCTCTCCACCCGAGCTGTCTCACCCGAGGGTAAAGAGCACCACAGGCCCCCAGGCCCTAAATGAGCATCGAACTAGCACACTCAAGTCAACCCTGCTGCTTCTCTCATGCTACCTGAGCAGCATGAGTGCAGCACCAGGATTGGTATAGAGGAGTTGGCTCAGAGACCCACTTCCTGTCGGACTGCAGGAGGGAGGAGGAGCTTAGTCGGTCAGTACGTTTTCTTTTTTTTTTTAGTTCACTGTGCTATTTATTTTGATTTACACACTGCTAGGCAGTGTGAGAAATTCGCACTGCCTTCAGCCTTAACTCCAGAGCTCTTAATCGTGACCCGTTATAAACACTATTTATAACTGACCACTTTGAGAGTTTTGTGGGTAGATCTGATCGTCCCACCACTTTAAACGGGAAGCAGCCACCACTAAGTAAACCACGGTCCATGCATGTGAATTGCAAAAAATAATACATCTACACCATTTTTTAGGCATATTATGATGGGTTCAGATTACATGACTCGAGAAGGGTGTGTTCAAAACTATGGTTAATGAAGATACAGACATACAACAATATACGAGGCAGACAATATATTTAAAAAAAGCAAGTTGTGGGGCTGCTTCTTTGTGCATTGTCATTGTTCACGTGCTGGAAGGCATATTCCTACCTATTGTATGATGTCCTCACATCTCCTTATGTCCTGCCAAGTCACAGACTCTTGTGCATCAGTACCTCCGTCGTACGATAGCTAAACGTCCATATCGGAAGCATTTACCATTCTGCCACAAACAGTATGTAAGTACCATTAGGATTCCAGTCGTCGCTTTTTCCCACTGAATCCAGGTATCTCTGTTAAAACTGTGACTCCTCACGCAGACATGTCTTTTATGCAGTGAAAAATATTTAATTGTATTTTTACTCTTTCAGGAGTTATGTTTTTCGATAAGCATGTAGATGGATATGAGTTTTTTGCGAATCTGCGTGTTTTAAAATGCAATGTGATAATGGAAGCCTTGGAAGCGTTGCCTTGCCATATTTTGTTAACTGTACCATTTTGCATTGCAAAGTCCATTTGAACTGACTTCTTCAGAAAATAATAAAAAATCTTCTGTGATGCCTTAAGTTTTTGCCAATTTGTCGAGAAAAATTCTAAAAAAGGAATAGAGTTTCCCACGGTCAGCATAACCCCGAAAATATGAAAAGAAGTTCTCACACATGAACAATCAATATATGAAATGAACGATCAATACATGAAATATTAAAACAATAATTAAATGAAGAAAGGCAGGCTATGAAAGACATTCTCAGAGGCAAACAAAAGTGTTTTGTACTTAAGGGTGCATATAAAATGTTACAAATGCATGTACAATGAGCAGACAAAAATATGATGAAAGCTACATTGATGTTGACAGGTTGTAGTATTTACAAATGACTAGGCAGCTTCTTATTATTTGATATGTTCTAGTGAAATTTGCTTTTTTTTCTGAAATGACTCAAACAGAAATGGGATTTGAAGAATAGCTGTTAATAATTAAGGCATACAATTATTGTTAGCATTTCCTATGCATTGTAGCAACGCGAGTCGCTGTAGTCCAGGAACAAACATCATAAAAAATCCATGCAAACAAACCATGCAAGTGCAACTGAGAGTTCAATCTGTTGCACAGTTATTTAGAATTCACTAGGTTTTACTTCTGTATTGTATTACTTTAACATTCTTATAAGGCACTTCACAACTTAGGCATTGCCTACATCAATTAGGTCATCAACTTCCACACCTCTACCAGGCACCTCAGATTGACTCGATGACTCCTTGCCACAGCCCCGGCATCCGACATATGAAAATGAAAAAGACTCACCTTTTCTCACATCACTCCCAAGAGGAGCCAACACTCTCATTGGACTAAGAAGAACATTGAAAACCTGTTTTCAACTCGTCTACTCTCAGACAACTCAGTTCACACCTTTCAGGGTGCCTGGATACCCTCGCAGGTGATTAGGCCACCATACAAATTTCTTTAACATGACAATTGTGACATCGAAAGTACCTGTAGACCATAATATTATTTTTAACATCCGGTCTGTATTCTGGCTCATAAATAGCGCAAACTATGCCCCTCAGTTTATAAATGAGGGGATCAATCTGTGAGTTCTATGTGATCATATCATAGCTTTACCGAAGTATCTTTCCTGCCGACCAGTTTAACAGAGAGTCAGTTTCAGAATGATCTCCTTTTTCTACAAGGCTCTGTATATTACTGCACATGAGAACATATCAAATTTGGTGTAGCCCTACCACCTCATCTGGCAGGTTTGGATTACCAGAGTTGCGGACTGCTGCTGCTTTAATCTTCCACCACCCCTCCAAGAACTGTGAAGCAACAGTCTAGTTATGCAGGTGCTTCACAAGAAGACTGAATAAAGTGCATGAGAAAATGCCAACATACAACATGATCTATCCTATTTTGTATTTTCTGACACTGAAGTGAACACAAATGTAAAAAGTGATTTTAAACTTGATAAACTTAATTTGTGTTTAAACAGAAGAAAAGAATCATGAGCAGGAGGGCTTCTATTTCACTCTCAATGTGCCCATAGAAACAACAGCAAACACGCTCTTAATGATTTACATCAACCCCGGATTGATCAGCTACTAACCCATGAAGAATGGGCTCCTGCCAAAGAAGAAATAACAATGGCAAAGAAGCAACAGAATTACTATAGAGCTGCAGGAAGAGTCTGGAAACAAGCACAGGATTTATTGATATTTTCATTTTTTACGTCTTTTTTGTACCCCGGGCTAGTCAACATTTGGAGCACTACTAAGCACTCCTACTTGGTAGGTGGGAGGCGCACATTATCTCTGACCTCACCATGAAGGAAGCATTCCTGAGAGCTTCGGGTATACCAGTGTGAAAGGAATGATCAAAATATCTGGAAATTTCAAGTGTGTCATCTGTGTCAGTCCACCCCATAAGTACAGAATGAGTTCCCCAACAAGATACAGGATATTAGAGAAATTAAAATACCGAATGTCGGTGTTTCAAAATGGGTTCCACCCATTTACTATAGCAAGATGAGTCTCACTACTTGTGTCTCACCCACATAATTACACAATAAGCGGACTGGGCATGTTTACCACTAGTACCCAAGACAAGATCAATGTGATGGAACAAGGGAAGAAACACCTAGCTGGTTTCATGTCAACATGTGTACACATGTGCAAGCTGTGCCTGTGAGGCTACTGTCATGTGGAGCCCAGTAACTGAGCACAGGTAGCCTGGCACAGGGGGAACTCTGCAGGGATATTGCCCTAAGTTAGGCCTTATAATATTAGTGGGCACTCATAGTTAAAGTCGGAATTGTTTACTATTTTGTCTGTAGTACACTGTATTATACACATAGGGAGAAATCTACCTTAGGGTGAGGTTTCACTTCTCTTAGGCTCATGATCAGTGCCCAGTCTTTTGTCACCATGAGGGGTCAAGTTAATTGCTCTGTACCCCAGCAGTGAGAACACAGGTCTCCTAACATAAAAGGAGTAGTTAACAGTGCTTCCCACAGTTCTTCAGCAGGAAAAGGTAGGGAAGACAATCTGTATGTTAATTAGCTGTCACTCTGTAGCAGGGCTACCTGGGACAGCCCAGGCCAACTGAACAAAGGAAGAAGCCCAGCCAACTCAAGCCAACACATGAGGGGGCTTGCCTTTCAGGTTTTGGTGGGAAAGGCCCTGGCAGTGATGCCAGTGAGAGGGGCAGCGAAGGCTCCCAGAGAAAATGTGACCAGTGACTTCTAGACATTGCCGTCTTGGACTGTTCCAGCATGCTGTGCAGGAGGGCTGCAAAATGGGTGGAGATGTAATAGGGCATCCTAAGATTGACCAGGGCTGCCTGGCTTCTAGAACATTCCACTCCCATTTAAAAACTCTTACATATGGGACAGAAGGTGCTTTTTTACTGTGCTTTTTACTGGGACTGCAACAGCAGCAACAGCCAAGGACAACTGGAAGGACAACCCCTTTGCAGCCCTAAGGCACTAAGTACTCAACCCACAGTTGACCTCAGGACCAGTGGGTATTTCTAAGGGCCAGCGAGGCTGGTCCCTCTACACCCTCAGAGGACCAGCAGGGGGAAGGTATGGACTTCTGCACCCCAGAAGGAGGAAAGAGGCATCAGATAAAAAGACCAGGAGGAAAGCTGGCACAGGGAGCTGGTGGAACCAGCTACCTGCAAAGTGCACCACTTTGGAGGCCAGGAGGCCTGCTGGGACTGCTGTTGGTGTCCGGAGCTCACTAGCATGAGTTGAAGGATCTCAAGATTATTCAAAACAGCCCAACAGGGCTAGAGATATCCATATTTGAGGCTCTGTGGCCTTTGACCCTCCTCAGCGAGGATTGGAGCATGTGGGCTATGCTGACATCTCCTGCAACTACCTGCAGGGTGCTCTAAGGCCCGAGGATCGTTGCAAGTTGGTAACTGGTTCCCAGTAAGGGGAAATTGTGCACCTATTACTTGTGGAGAGCTCACATCCTGCACAACTAATATCCAAATTTACTATAGTTGGCAAACTCTGTCATAGGATACACATTAAAAAACCACTGGATAACATTACAATTAAGGAACAACCACACATAAATGATTAATAATCAATACAATTATCAAAATCAATGAAGGTGAGAAAAAGCAAAACAGGTGATTTTGTTTCACATGGAAGATATCCTGTGATCAAAAGAGTGCTTTGAAAATGTTTCAATGAAAGAATGAATGATACATCTAAAGCACGGCATTACTCCAAAATAAGGTGTGTACCTTTCAGTTAAACTAACTCATCAAGTGCACACACCACAAATGTTGAAACAGGCAAGTTTTTAAGGCCTTTCTGAAAGAGGAATAGTCAGATGCTTGCCTCACTGTGACAGGAAGGGAGTTTCACATCTTGTCACTTTGGTAAGAAAATGCACGCCTTCCCATGCAGCATTGTCTAAATGTATGTACCTGCAAGAGTCTGATTCCAGAAGAACAAAGGGTATGTGCAAGCACATAAAACAGATATGTAGGACTAATACACTTTATGGCTTTGAAAGCCAGGCAGAGCCCCTCAAAAGCACATCTCTGCCAGATTAGTAGCCAGTGTATCAAAGGGAGCGAAGATTTAACTGCAGAAATGCAAGAGAGATTAAGAATGGCACGTGCCACAGCATTTTGTACTATTTGAAGTCTATGAAGGAGGTAAGCTGGCAAACTTAGACATAGAGCAGTAGCATAGTCCAGGGAAAAAAGAAATGAGGGCCTGGGCTGTGACTTTGCAACCAAAAATGGGAAAATGCAGAAAAACGTGGATGCTACCATAGCAATATGTGCTGTAAATGAAAAGTCAGTGTTAAATAGCATGCACAAATTTCTGGCACAAAAGGTGGGAGAAGGTACAAGACCAAGGGACAGATGTAGTAAAAATCTGGATTGCGACTCGCAAATTGTGAGTCGCAATCCAGAATGTAGGATGGTGTCCCTGACACCATCTGCGACTCGCAAGGGGTCGCAAAGGCCCACCTCATTAATATTAATGAGGTGGGTCGCAAATTGCGAGCCCCTTGCGAGTGGCGGCACTCACAGGGATGGTGGCCTGCTGGAGACAGCAGACCACCATGTCTCTGACTGCTTTTAAATAAAGCAGTTTTTTTTTTGTAATGCAGTCCTTTTTCCTTAAAGGAAAACGAGATGCATTGCAAAACTAAAAAATGAAACGTTTTTGTTTCATTTTTTCAGATTTTTTTTTTTCATGCCATTCACAAAGGGGAAGGGGTCCCATGAGGACCCCTTACCTTTTGCAAATGGGTTACCACCAGTGTGACACTAGTGGTAACTGCAATTGCTTTGCGACCGCGTTCGCGGTCACAAAACAATACAGCATCGCGCTGAGACTCGCAATTAGGAAGGGGAACACCCCTTCCTAATTGCGACTTGCAGTCTCATTTTGCGAGTCGGTAACCAGGTTACCGACTCGCAAAACGGGGATTGGGCATCGCAATGTGCTTTTTGCACGTCGCAAACAGCGAAATTCGCTGTTTGCGATGTGCAAACATTTTTGTACATTGGGCCCCAAGCTCTTAAGGCCAGCATTTACAACACTAGCTGGGACAGTTGGCTCCAAAGGGTAGTATCTCTTTTTAGTCATGATTAAGCTTCTGAAAATTAGAATTGATTTGTTTAAAAATAGCCAGAACATGGTTGGAGAATTAGCTCTGGGTTCATCCAGATTATCAGAGAGGGAAACTACAATCTGGGTATTATCCGCAAATGTCATGGAGGAGAAACCAAAAGATCTAATCAGAGCAGCCCGAGAGCTTATAGATACATCAAATAGTGTGTGACTTAAAGAAGATCCTCACAGTACCCCACAGGGGAAACTAAAGTCATCATATAGAAATGGTGAAAAAGACACAGTTAGACATTTCAGAAAGAAAGGAATTGATCCAGTTGAAACTAGAAACCCCAATGCTCACTAATCTCTCTACAAGCAAAGGATGAGCAACCATGTCATAAGCGGCAAAGAAATTCAATAGGCTCAAGACAGCAAACCTGCCCCGATCCAGGATGCAGTTGTCCTCAGCTACAGCAAGAAGGGCAGTCGCTGTGCTATAAAATGGTCTTAAACCAGACTGTACTTGGTCCAGTAACTGGTTCTTTTCCAGATAGGATATTAGCTTTAATATAAAATTGCTTTCAATCAGCTTGGCTTTGTATGGGAGCAGAGAGGTGCAGTTAGCAAAAATAATTGTTTTATTAAGACAGCTTTTTGGGTAAAGGGGCTATTTAAGCATATTTCCAATTAGGCTGCAGCAAGGAACTTCTTATTTGGGTGCCACGAGATCCTTAGCAAAAACTAGGATCTGAAGGGACAAGGATCTATCAACAAGCCTGATTTATTTGAGTCTATAAGAGATCCAAGCATCTCTATACTCTAAGTATAGGTGTGCTGGAGTCAAATACATCAATTGAGTGAATGCCTTGAGTAATGCACTGACTTAAACTGTACTGTTCTACTCCTCATCAATTATAGCCAGTGACAATATAAAACTGCAATTTCACAGTTAATTATTGCACTTCCTGTACATCAGCTAACCTTAGAAAGTGAAAGGTCCATGCAGGTTGCACAGTTGGCTCGGCAGTGGCTGCCTAAAGACCATACACAGGCACCCCATGCTTATTACCCTGCAGAGAACAGTGCTGGTTACTTGAAACAGCATGAGCTAGACCCGCTCTTCTATGAGGAGAAGAAATTGCTAGTTTAAGTAATTAGAGTGGTGCAATCACAGAGGAGATGATTATTGATCATGCATAAATTCTTGGAGGTATGTTACAAGTAATATCATTTTTGCCTCAGGTCACTTGGTAAAGTTTCACTGCAGTCAATGATGGCAAATCAAGAGTGGTTGAAACTGTTGATCATTGCATAGAGATGTAATTGGTAGAATGTGCAAATGGGTTTATTCAATCAACCACTGAATATATATTATGTATTGCTGGATGCAGAAAATGAAGCATGAGGATTCAGGAGAGGAGACATGAAAATGTACTTAGTACAGCTTGTGGTGGTGGATCACCATTAGATCGATATTGTCCACTAACTCTAAAAGCCTTATCAGGAGATATCTTCATTTAGTTATTTACACTTGACGAAAAGCAAGCATAGGCCTAAATTTACTGAAATAGACAGTGGTAAGCTCATTGGAAAACACATAGAAGTTAGCTCACATTAGTTGAGTTATCTGATGGTCCCTTTCACACTTGCCTTGATTCCTTACTCTTTAAGTGGAAGGGCAGAGAGAAGAATTGAAAGGTTTTGCAGTTTAACAAGTTGTTGGATGTGTTTCAGACAGCCTTCAATATTTAAAGTTATTTAAAATCCCAACTTGCATCTCTCCTCATTGGTCAAGGAATAGCATCTGAAGCAACCTTGGATTTTGTAGGACCTGTCATTTGGAGCTGAGATCATCATCAATAAAGACATACAGAATTCCTGTAGTATGTTAGGTTTTTAAAATTGTTTTCTTTTTAGAGAGAGAGGGGGCAATCAGTGTCTTTAGATAGCATGAATGTAGTCCAGAGGAGTAATAGAACACTTTTATATTGTAAAGGTTGTATGCTCCCGTAGATGCTTTATACAGAGTTGACCATCATAGTTTAGAAAATGTCATGGCAAACATGTTTATGATGTAAAAGAAACATAATGCCGTAGTTTAAAATATGTGGTAGGAGAGTGAAATGGGAAGAGACTTCTTGTCTCTTACGGCTGGAGTTTTTTTTCTTTCAGGGTGATGTAGCAGAAATGTTATTGTTACCCCTGACATCACATTGATCATCTATACATGACAATTTTTGCATTTTGTTCATTGAATTACTAATTGATTCTTTGTAAAGTGGGGCACTGAAAGGCTATATTAACTCCCTGAGTGCAGTGGGCAAGCTGGTCTCTCCAGGCACGGGACGAGACCAGCTCGCCCTGCACCCGGCCCACGGGGAGCGCAGGTGCTCCCCCCATGGGCCTTCCTCCCACACTCCCCAGTTGGGGATGGAAGGGGAATCGCTTCCCCTTCCACCCCTGACCCTCCTCGGCAATCTGATGACATCAGCGTGCTCACAGCACACCATCATCAAATGCTGCCAAGGACACGCTGGAAGCCATTTGCTTTCGGCGCGTTGAGAAGAGAGGACATGTAAAGGTTTTTCCTTTCCCCCTGTGCCTGTTTTCAATGGATTCCTGCCCCACGATCGTGGGCCTCCACTGGGCACCAGGGATCTTAGTTTAGTTTTTTTGGGAGTGACCCCTTGGGCAAGGGTTGCTCCTCTGGGGGCAATATACCATCAGTGTTTTGCCCCCCCCCCCCCCACCGGGAGAAGATCAGCTGTTTTTTCTGCCAATCTGCCCCTAGGAGGGGGTCAAAACCCACTAGAAAGCAGGGATTATGTTGTTTGTAATGATTTCGGGCAGCGACCCCTTTGACAAGGGTCACTGCCCTGGGGGTAATAATTTTTTTATATGTTTCGACCCCCCCTGGGGCTAGATCGGCCATGTTTTTGGCCGAACTCACCCATAGGGGGGTCGAAACCCACAAGGCCCCGGGATTGTGTGTTGTGTGTGTGTGTGTTTTGGGTCACCCCTTGGGCAAGCGTCACCCCCCCCCAAAGGGGGGAAATTAGTGTTGGCCATTTCTTCCCCCTTGGGGGCAGATGGGCCTACTTTTTTAGGAGGGCAGAAGCCACCAATATACCAGGGAGTTTTTTTTTTTGTTTGTTTCCCTTTTTTGTGCTGGGGGCGCCAACTTTGGCAAGGGTCACCCCCTCAAAGGGGGCGCACATCTGTTGGCCATTTATGCCCCCCTGGGGGGCAGGTCGGCCGATTTAGTTAGGCCCAACTGCCCCCAAGGGGGGCAGAATCCACTTGGGCACCAGGGATCTTGTGTGTGTATGTGTGTTTTGTGTGGGGGGGCGGCCCCTTTGGCAAGGGTCGCCTCCCAAAGAGGACACATTACTGATGGCCATTTCTGCTCCCCTTGGGGGAAGATCGGTCTATTTCTTTTAGGCCCAAGGGGGGCAGAAGCCACCAAGACGTCAGGGATTTCTTTTTTTGTTCCCCTTTGTTTTTTTTGTGCCGGGGGTGCCCCCTTCGACAAGGGTCGCCCCCCAAAGGGGGCACAGATCTGTTTGCTGTTTCTGCCCCCGTTGGGGTCAGATGGGCCTATTTTTTTTTAGGCCTATCTGCCCCAAAAGGGGGCAGAATCCACTTAGGCACCAGGGATCTTGTGTGTGTGTGTTTTGTGTGGGGGTGGCCCCTTTGGCCAGGCACATTACTGATGGCCATTTCTGTTACCCTTGGGGGCAGATTGGACTATTTTTTTTTAGGCCCATCTGCCCCCAAGGGGGTCAGAAGCCACCAAGACATAAGGGATTATTCTTTTTTGTTCCCCTTATTTTGTTTTGTGCTGGGGCGCCCCCTTTCACCCCCTGTTGCCCATTTCTGCCAGCCTTGGGGGCATATCGGTCAATTTTTTAGGCCCATCTGCCCCCAAAGGGGGCAGAATCCACTTAGGCACCAGGGATCTTGTGTGTGTGTGTGTTTTGTGTGAGGGGGCGGCCCCTTTGGCTAGGGTCACCCCCCAAAGGGGGGCACATTACTGATGGCCATTTCTGCCCCCCTTCTGGGCAAATCAGCCTATTTTTTTAGGCTCATCTGCCCCCAAGGGGGGCAGGAGCCACTTAGGCATTAGGGAAAATGTCTAAGTTCTTGGTGGCGGGGTGTTTGTCAACTTGCAAAGTATTTGTATTTGTAATTATAACAGTTTATTTCTTCTTTTTGTTCTAGTTCAAAGCTTTTGCTCCCTTTGCTGTGGATCCTTGCGGTTTTGCCAGTAGTTGTCCTGCGGTTTGCATAGTTGCATGTTTTAGGTAAGTAAAAGCAATTTACTCCAAAGTAGTATTGTTAACAAGCATGAATGACATGTTTGTAGGTGGTGTATTAAATGCAGGATTGTGTGTGAAATTGTCCTTAGATTTGTGCACCATGATTTTTGTGTTGTCTTATGCCTGATTTTCTTTTTTCTTTTTAGTGGGATATCATTGGTGATTGCTGTGTCTGTGCAGAGTAGTTGCTGGTGAGTCTAGCTTTTTCAGGCAAGTGAGTGGTATAGTTTTTTAGTACATAACTCTTTGTGATAAAGCTACACTTTGTTTATTACTTATTTTAGACAGTGCTGGTTGTTGTTGGCAATCCATTTGGTGTTAGAAAGGATCATGACTACCTGCAGAGTGACCGTTCAGCTGGTTGTTGGCATGCTTTTTGAGTCGTCTTCTGACCATGATTATGAAACTGACTCTGCATCTGAAGCAGAGGATGAAGTGAGAGATTCTGGCAGTGAGTTTTCTGTCCGAGAGGATTCTTCTGATGAAGAAGCCAGTCTCAGTGCAGATGAAGGGCCTGTTTTAGAGGAGGACATTGATGTGCCAAGAGTGCAGCAGCCTGGGGCTGAAGGGTTTCCCATTATAATACCTGACACCTGGATTGCCCCAAACATGGAGCAGCCACAGTTACCTGCATTTACAGGTCTCCCAGTGTGTAGAGTCAATACGGAAACCTTTTTGCCTGTCAATTTCTTTCACTTGTTTATGGACGTTGTATTTTTGGAAGAGATTGTTGAGCAGACTAATATGTATGTGGAACAATATTTGAGGGACAATGCTGCCAGACTTAGGCCTCAGTGTAGAGCTACCCAGCGGGTTCCCACAAATCTGGAAGAGATGAAGGTTTGACTTTTTTGATGGGGTTGACAAGGAAGCCGTCACTGGCTTCTTATTGGTCTACTAGTCGCTTGGTGGCAACGGCTATATTTCCTGCAACTATGACTCGTAATCGCTATTTGCTTCTTCTTCAGATGCTGCATTTTGTTGACAACGCTTTAGCCCTGCACACGAGATCACCCTGATTGTGACTGTCTTTTTAAGATTAGGCCTGTCCTTGATCATTTTGTAGATCGGTTTTGAGAGGTATATGTTCCAGGCAAAGAGATAAGTGTGGACGAGTCTTTGGTCCAGTTCAAGGGGCGTTTGGTTTTTAAGCAGTACATTCCTAGCAAAAGGGCACGGTATGGAATTAAATTGTATATGCTGTCAGAAAGTAGTACAGGATACGTGTATAATTACCGGGTGTACACTGGTAGAGATTTCAGTATTGACCCCCCTGGTTGTCCGCCCACTTTTGGAGTTAGTGAGAAAATTGTGTTGGAACTTGGTAGACAACTGTTTATCAAAGGTCACCATTTGTACGTAGATAATTTCTACACTGGAGTGCAGTTCTTCAAGGAATTGTTTAGAGTGGACACTCTTGCTTGTGGCACAATCCGTTCTAACCGGAAAGGCTATCCAAGGGAGCCTGTCTGTAACAAACTTGGGAGGGGACAGTGCAGTGCCTTGCGGAATAATGAGCTGCTAGCTCTGAAATTTTCAGACAGGAGGGATGTGTACATGCTATCTACCGTCCATGATGAGAGTACTTCCCCTGTGACTGTTTGGGGTCAGGTTGCCAAAGTGCGCAAACCTGCGTGCATTTTGGACTACAAAAGCACATAGGCTGTGTTGATAGAGTAGATCAGAGGTTGGAACCTTACACTGCTCTTCGTAAGTCTTACGTGTGGTATAAAAAGTTGGCCATACTTTTATTTCATTTGGCAACTTTTAATGCTTTAATTGTGTTCAAGTATTGTTCACCTGAGCCAAGGATGAATTTTTTTAAATTTCAGGAGTCAGTGATAGAGAGCCTTATTGTGGTGGAACAGGCAAGAGTTACTAGAGTAGCAGTGGTGGAGGATGTAGCTAGATTGAAAGATCGCCACTTTCGAGATCACATTCCTCCCACTCCCAAAAAAGACTTGCCCACTAAGAAATGTAGAGTATGTGCCCGAAGAGGTATCCTGAGGGAGAGCCGGAGGTACTGCCCTGATTGCCCCTCAGAACCTGGGCTGTGTGTTACAGGCTGTTTCAGGAGTTACCACACCAAAATGTTTTGGGGGAAATACCATGAGCGTAAATTGCCTGTTTTATATTTTCAGAAGTTCAGTTTCACATTTCTGTCATGTTTTCAGTTAGAGCTTTTGTGTTTGTAGTTTTGTACTTATTTTATAATTAAGTGCATGAGGTGGTGCTTGGCTGGTGGTGTGCGTGGGGTGGCACTTGGCTGGCAGTGTGCGTGGGGTTGGCGCTTGGCTGGCGGTGTGCGTGGGGTGGCACTTAGCTGGCGGTGTGCAAGGGGTGGCGCTTGGCTGGCGGTGTGTGTGGAGTGGCGCTTGGCTGGTGGTGCCAGCCAAACGTCGGTCCACACACTCCCATCAGCTAGAGTGATTGCTGTATCAGGCATGCGGGCATATGTAAGTGATGGGCCCTTGAGTGGCGCTGTCTGTCGATGCAAGTGTTGTAATGTGCTGGGCTTGTGGCTGGCGGCTTGAATGGTCTTGTGCATGTCATGTATGAAAGGTGTGTGAATGGACTGTAAAGCGGTTGGTGCCTTGACGTGGCTTTACAGCTCACAAGCTGTGAGTCATTGGTTTAGTTTTTTGGCCTTTCAGTTATTAACAGTGCATTTCATTTTTGTGAAATGTATTGTTAATAAAATTTGATCTACTGAACCATCACTCACCCTTGTGCCAAATCCAACCAGTATGTGTGGTAAAAAGGACAAAACCTGCTCTGGGGGATCAACGCAAGTTACAGCTCCCTGGACTCCCTCTGTATCCAGTTTTCAGAAATGTTTGGGTTTGGTAGGTCTCCCTATATGGCTACTGAGCCCAGGACCAAGAACGCAGGTGCCCCCCCCAAAAGAAAAACAGTTTTATATTTGATAATTTTGATGTGTCCACATAGGGTTTGGGTCATTTCCTTTCGCAGGCACTAGGTCTACCCACAGAAGTGAGGTACCATTTTTATCGGGAGACTTGGAGGAATTCTGAGTGGAAGGAAATTTGTGGCTCCTCTCAGATTCCAGAACTTTCTGTCACCGAAATGTGAGGAAAAGGTGTTTTTTTAGCTAAATTTTGAGGTTTGCAAAGGATTCTGGATAACAGAACCTGGTGAGAACCCCACATGTCACCCCATCTGGATTCCCCTAGGTGGCTAGTTTTCAAAAGTGCACAGGTTTGGTAGGTTTCCCTAGGTGCCGGCTAGAGGCCAAACTCAACAGCTAGGCACTTTGCAAAAAACAGCTCTCTTCTTTGGGAAAATGTGATGTGTCCACCTTGTCGTTTGGGGCATTTCCTGCCACGGGCACTAGGCCTACCCACACCAGTGAGGTATCATTTGTTTTGGGAGACTTGGGGCAATGCTGGGTGGAAGGAAATTTGTGGCTCCTCTCAGATTCCAGAACTTTCTTTTACTGAAATGTGAGGAAAAAGTGTTTTTTTAGCCAAATTATGAGGTTTCTAAAGGATTCTGGGTAACAGAACCTGGTGAGAGCTCCACGAGTCACCCCATCTTGGATTAATCTAGGTGTCTAGTTTTCAAAAATGTGCAGGTTTGGTAGGTTTCCCTGAGCTAGAGGACAAAATCTACAGCTAGGCACTTTGCAAAAAACACGTCAGATTTTAATGTAAAAATGTGATGTGTTCATGTTGCGTTTCTTGTCGTGAGCATTAGGCTTACCCACGCATGTGAGGTACCATTTTTATCAGGAGACTTGGGGGAACACAGAATAGCAAAACAAGTGTTATTGCCCCTTGTCTTTCTCGAAATTTTTTCCTTCCAATTGTAAGACAGTCTGTTAAAAAGACGTCTATTTGAGAAATACCCTGTAATTCACATGCTAGTATGGGCACCCCGGAGTTCAGAGATGTGCAAATAACCACTGCTTCTCAATACCTTATCTTGTGCCCATTTTAGAAATACAAAGGTTTTCTTGATACCTATTTTTCACTCTTTATATTTCAGCAAATTAATTGCTGTATACCGGGTATAGAATGAAAACCTATTGCAAGGTGCAGCTCATTTATTGGCTCTGGGTACCTAGAATTCTTGATAAACCTACAAGCCCTATATATCCCTGCAACCAGAAGAGTCCAGCAGACGTAACAGTATATTGCTTTAAAAAATCTGACATTGCAGGAAAAAGTTAATCGTGGAGAAAAATGGCTGGTTTTTTCACCTCAATCTCAATATTTTTTCATTTCAGCTGTTATTTTCTGTAGGAAAACCGTGTAGAATCTACACAAATTACCCTTTGCTGAATTCAGAATGTTATCTACTTTTCATAAATGTTTAGCTGTCCGGGATCCAGCATTGGCTTCACACCCATTTCTGTCAATAACTGGAAGGAGGCTGAAAGCACCAAAAAATGGGATATGCCCCAGTTAAATGCCAAAAACGTGTTGAATAATTGGGTTTTCTGATTCAAGTCTGCCTGTTCCTGAAAGCTGGGAGGATGGTGATTTTAGCACTGCAAACCCTTTGTTGAGCCTTCTTCTGCAGACCTTTTAAAAAAAAAAAAAAAAATGTTCGCTGTATTTTGGCTAATTTCTTGGTCTCCTTCAGGGGAACCCACAAACTCTGGGTACCTCTAGAATCCCTAGGATGTTGGAAAAGAAGGACGCTAATTTGGCGTCAGTAGCTTATGTGGACAAAAAGTTATGAGGGCCTAAGCGCAAACTGCCCCAAATAGACAAAAAAAGGCCAGGCACTTGAGGGGGAAAAGGCCTGGCAGAGAATGGGTTAATGTGTATTTACTATAGGTTTTCTAAACTAAAGTGTGGTGGTATAGCTTTTAAACATCATGCTTAATCAATTAATTCCATTCTATGCAATACTTCATCATGTTAGTTATTGGTGTGCACTAAAGCGATAAAAAATTTCAACAGAGTAATGTATAAAATATTACATGCAAAAGTCGAAGACTGCAATTCTGCATCATATTTAATGCAATACATTAAGAGAGTTATTTTATTTAAATCTACTCCAACTTGAACACTGACAAGGCTTATTAATGTTGAATTCATGATTTAAGTGTTATATTTGTGCACTATTTGCAGAAATGAATGTGCCATTTTAATTCACTCTGCTTAGCCTAAGTGAGGCCTGTAATGCCCTGTTTCCTGACTGTGCAGAAAATGTTTGGTTATTCTTATTAATGTGAACTTCTCTTTTAGACTTCGTCCCCATGAAAAACTAGCTTGGCAATAGATGCCTTATTGATTTACACATAGTTAGCCTGCCAAACTAATCTTGAGCCCAGTACAGAACTGTGGAACCAGACTATGTAAACATTTGTTTCAACCTACACGGATGAGTTAAGATGGATGCCTTCTACATGTTGGTAATGGGAATCTTTACTGATGTTGCAGCTCCATGTTGCATGACTGAATATGATTGGACAATCACACCTTCTGCGTCATGTGGAGTGATGGATGAGTGAATCTTCTTGCGCTATGAACTTTATTATACCAATCACCAATTGGACTTTTGTCACTCTTCCTCACTTTTAATCCTAGCTGGATCCCCTTGGAATCTGAGAGGGACAGTCCTCCCTACCTTTGCCCTTCATTCCAATGCTTTGCTGAGACTAACATTTTTCCCTAACCCCAAGGGGAAGATACTTAACTGAGCTTCTGAAATGCTGACGTTTTCCTTTTTTACCTACTTTTTGCCTACATTGGTTAGTTATCTTTTGCCCCAGATGTTATTTTTCCAAATTCCTTTTGGTCTTTTTCTTTTTATCTTTTTGGCCACTTATTCAGCCCAGCAAACTTATGATTTGCTAATCTAAAGGGATTTCACTTGCCCTAGTTAGCTAAGCTTAGATGACTTTAAATTGTCTTAATGCTTAAAAGAACTGAACAGTGCTTATTTTCTGTACATCAGGGTATCCTTCTGATGTTTTGGTTTGCTTTTGTTGAATGTTTAGATATTTTGATGTTAGTTTGTTTGAATCTTTTTCATCACCTTGGTCAGCCAATGTTTTTTTTTTTTAGAATTGTCTACCTGACTTTGGTCCTCATTATGACTGTGGCGGTCTTTTGTCAAGTCTGCCGCGGCTGCCAGAAGACCGCCAGTGCTGGCATTCTTCTGACCCCAGTATCATGAATGCCACTGGATATCCGCGCCACCTGCAGTTGGATATCAGGCAGCATTCATCATGGCTGTCGGTGGCGCTTAGGCGGTTCCACTGCCGGCACCACCACTCCAGAAAAAGACCACCCACAGACTTACCACCAGTAATTCTATGTGGCGGTCTTCTGGTGGCGTGGTGATGCCAGCGGTGGGAGCACTGGCCCGTCCCTTAACAAAGGAGCACCTCGTCAGACGAGGTAAGTGCCGTCCGCAAGGGGATGGGGTGGAGGGGGTGTGAATAGGTGTGTGTGAGTTTGTGAATGCGTGTCATGAATGGGGGGGGTCTGCGTGGGTGCCTGTGTGTAAATGTAGTGATGCATCTGTGTATGCATGCGGATGGGGGTGGGAGTGTGTTCATGGGTGCATGTGTAAGGGGTAAGGGGGTGTGAGTTAGTGTGTACAGGTGCATATATGTATGTACATATGTAGTTGAAGGGAGGGAGTGAGGGGATGGAGAGTGTATGCGTGCATGTTTGATGTGCATGGGTATGTATGCATGTCTATAGGGTGAATGTTGTGAGTGCATGTGTGAGTGGGGGGATGTCTGTGTGTGATTGTCTATGTGTTGGTTCATGTGTGCATGTGTGTGGAGATGTTTGGGGGTTATCCCACTGACAGGAATGCAAGTTCCTGTAGTCGGGATACCTTACCACCAGCATTTTGTGGCAATGATACTGCCAGGAAAATGCTGGCGGTGTCCCAAGTCAGAATGACCTCAGCTGTCATCTGGCTCCTGCCAGACTGCAGGTGGAAACCTCCAGCCCAGCGGTCCACAGTAAGGAGGCGGGACGGGCGAGGACGCGGTGGTTTGGCAGTGGCCAAACCGCTGCTATTATAATATGGCAGTCTACACCGCCATTCCTGCTGAGG
The DNA here is from genome assembly GCF_031143425.1 of Pleurodeles waltl. Lineage (NCBI taxonomy): Eukaryota > Metazoa > Chordata > Amphibia > Caudata > Salamandridae > Pleurodeles > Pleurodeles waltl. The sequence goes on along the minus strand of NC_090437.1, from coordinate 521,243,976 downwards.
TTAGACCGTCACAGCAGCCCTGGCAGTCTGTGGACCACCAGGGTCATAATGAGGGCCTTTGAGTCTGAGCTTGTGATAAAACTTTTAACCTTATTTCAGACTGGAGCTTACCTTGCATGACCCAACTGATCATACTGTCATTCTAATTTGAATTGTTGTGAAATGTTGATGCCTTGTTTCTCCACACCCTTATACTGGATGAAAAGATTTATTGACCTCATTGTAAAGCATAACCCATAACTAATAAAAATATGTTTTAGCAAGGGCATATCCTGAAAGCTGCACTTTCTTAGGTTGTAGACCTTTACCTTGTTATGTGTGCTACCCCAAGGCCACACCCTGTTACAAATATTGTGTATTTTGGAAACTGGCCCCACCTCTAGCCTGATTGTACCATTAAGATTTTGACAGTAAAATTATGCTTATGATACAAATACTCACGGTCAGGCGAAAGAAGATGAGACTCAAGAAGATAAGGCTAACGTTTACTAACTTACGTATGAGAACATGGTTGGTTGTGCCCAATTGGTGAATGTAAAATACCTAGCTGAAGATGAATAAATACAAAATTCATTCTCTTACGTTAGTGACAGGGAAAAGCTCAAGTAGGAAGTTTGATCGATTACGGGTTGACCTTGTAAGTACCGCTCTTGTTTTTTAAAAATCTTGGTTTGCAGATAGACAAGAAGATCAATCTACTTCCACACAACCACTTAGATGTGACTTCCTATTTTTAATTCTCTCATTCTCCTTTCTATCTCTCTCTTCACGTCTTTCACACAGATGCTATTCTCTTTCACATAGCCCTTTCTGTTTCACCATCAAGTCTTTCTCACTGTTTATTTGCCGACCTTGCATTCGTCTCTTACACTAGCCTACCTCCTCTTGATTTCCTACTTTGTCTCTCTTATCTGCTTCCACTTATCCTTCTGTCACTCACAAGTGATTTTTTAAACCTCTTTATCCTCTTATAATGTCCTTCAGATATTAAACTCACTTCATCTGGCTCTCACATTGCATCCATTCTCGTTCATCTCCCTTTTTCACACACCCTTCACTTTGTCATATTCATATATCTCTTTTGTACTGTCCTCTCAAACAGTCTGTCCATGCTCACCTAGCTCTCTCTCCATCTAAAAGCTCCCTCACTATCCTCATGCACACACTTTCATCAGAATCTCTTCAAAACTATCCTTTTTCACGGACTTGTTTTCTCGGGTCCTACTTTTTCACTCTTACTCTTATCCTAATCCTTCTCTGTGGCCCATCCTGCTCTCATATATCGCCTGTGCCTTCTTTATGCTGAACGCTCCCTCTTGGATACCTTTTCTAAAACCTTACTATTTCAGCTCTCAGTAAACAGATCAGACTCCCTGAACCTGCAACGAATCAGAGGAGTTTTCAGTCCTAGGCCTTGATTCTAAGCTTCACCATTCATCCAGTATCCAACCACCAGCAATGATAACGGATGATAGAGTATAAGCAGAATAAAACATATAAAATTCATAAACCTGCCAAGAACGTGTAATGGAGAAAACTACAGACAGCAAATGAAGCTTTGCGCGTTCTAGCTCCGGCTGTAAGCATGACACTAGCAGCAATAACATGCTCTCCTTGGCCTTATTTTTCTGCATTTCCTTTGGCCGTGTGCTCCGTTGCTGAACTTCGCGCAGTACAATTCCCTAGCCCATTCCAGCTGCCAATGTTTTTTGTTGATTTTGCACATTTGGTGAATCTCAATTCTGGAAAAGTCTTTGGCATGCTTTTCCCAGTGATACTCTGAGAAGCTAACAAGTAGTTCAGAAAACAGCTGGGGCTTGCATATTTGACAAAGCCAACCAATATGTCACACTGTTTTTAAAGGTTGTCCATTTCATTTAGGATCTGTTAGAAATGGGTTGTCAGTCAGGTTACCCTGTGTCCAAAAAGGACCCGCACTCTAGTCAGGGTTAGTCACACACAATCCAAATTATCATGTGCCCACCCCCTGGTAGCTAGGCACTGAGCAGTCAGGCTTAACTTAGAAGGCAACGTGTAAAGTATTTCTGCAATAAATCATGCAATAATACAGTAGAACACCACAAAAATACAACACACAGTGTTTAGAAAAATATATAATATTTAGCTGGTAAAATGCAGGTCAAAACGACCTAGATTCAATAAGTATACGTTGAGATGTAAAAAATGATATAAAGTGTCTTTACTCCTTTAAAAGGCAACAAGTGTCTCTTCAAGCACAAGTACCTCGTTTGCGTTCAAATTCTCTGCAAGGGACCGCAGAAAAGGAGATGCGTGGAAAACGGGGAGGTGTGCGTCGAGTTTTCTGGTGCACACAGACGATGCGTTGTTGAGTTTTCACACAGGGCAGGCTTTGCATCAATTTCTGGTGCGTAGACTGGGATCCTCTTCGGGTTGCGGGGTTTTCAGATGCCCCTGGGACAATGTGTTGAAATCCTGGGCATGCAGGATGAAGTTACAGGGGCTGCGTCGATCCAGTGGGCGATGCGTGGAAATTTCTGCCGCACAGCAGGCACTGCGTCGATTCCTCTCAGGAAGTCGGGCTGCATCGTTCCGGCGCGGCTTTGGGTCGATCCAGTGGGCCGTGCATCAAAATTCTGGTCACAACGTTGGCGCTGCATCGATCTTCTCCTTGAGAAGTCAGACTCCGTCATTCCGGTTTGGCGTGCAGTGATTTTCTCACCGCGACGCAGGCTGTGCGTCGTTTCTTGCAGGCTGTGCATCGATTTTCGCTGCACAAGGAGCTCTTTTGCAGGAATGAAGTCTTTTTGGTCCTGAGACTTCAGGGAACAGGAGGCAAGCTCTATCCAAGCCGTTGGAGAGCACTTTTCAGCACAGTCAGATAGCAGCAAGGTAGCAGGGCAACAGCAAGGTAGCAGTCCTTCTCAGAAAAGCAGTCCAGGTGAGTCCTTTGGGCAGCCAGGCAGTTCTTCTTGGCTGGTTGCAGGTTCTGGTTCAGGGTTTCTTCTCCAGGAAGTGTCTGAGTTGGTAGGGTCAGAGACCCTGCTTAAATACTCAAATGTGCCTTTGAAGTGGGGGAGACTTCAAAGAGTGGCTTAGAAGTGAACAAGGTCCCCTTTCAGTTCCATCCTGTCTGCCACGGTCCCAGTAGGTGGTGTGGCAGTCCTTTGTGTGAAGGCAGGCTACTGTTCTTTGACATGTAAGTGTCAGGCCCTCCACCCCCCTAGCCCAGGAAGACTGATTCAATGTGCAGATGTATGCAAGTGTGATTGAGCATCCTGTGTTTCGGGTTGTCTGAGTGAATGCACAAGGGAGCTGTCAACTAAACCTAGCCAGACGTGGATTGTAAGGTACAGAAGGATTTAAATGCAGAGAAATGCTCCCTTTCTAAAAGTGGCATTTCTAAAATAGTAATATTAAATCCAACTTCACCAGTCAGCAGGATTTTGTATTACCATTCTGGCATACTAAATATGACCTAGTTACTCCTTTCAGATCAGAATCTACCACTCAAACAATACATTAGGGTAGCCCTAATGCTAGACTATGAAAGGAGCAGGGCTCACAGTAATATAAAAATGAATTTAGGAGTTTTACACTACCAGGACATATAAACTGCACAGGTACATGTCCTGCCTTTTAGCTACATAGCACCCTGCTCTGTGGGTTACCTAGGACCTACCTTAGCGGTGTTTATATGTAGAAAAAGGAGAGTTTAAGGCTTGGCAAGTACTTTTAAATGGCAAGTCTGAGGCATGGTTCAGAGGCTACTTATGTGGGTGGCACAATCAGTGCTGCAGGCCCACTAGTAGCATTTAATCTGCAGGCCCTGGGCACATGTACTGCACTTTACTGGGGTCTTACAAGTAGATTAAATAAGCCAATTGGGTATGAACCAATGTCACCATCTTTTAAAGGAGAGAGCATATGCACTTTAGCACTGGTTAGCAGTGATAAAGTGCGCAGAGTCTCCAGCTAAAACAGTGTCCAAAAAGTAGAGGGAGGCAGACACAAAGTTAGGGGTTACCACCCTAAGGCTGTCAGGTCTAACAGGATCCATAGGGTGATTTATGTTAAGCACAGGCCAATTTATGTTTTTTGTGAATTTTCTTAAAGAACAAATCAACCCACTTCTCAGGATATGTTTTTCTTTCCAGTTTTAAAATGTTTGTCTTATAAAACACCCAAATTCCTACCTATGAATCAATTCTTCATAGTTTTTTATAAGCAACGTCTTATGTCATAAAAACTTTTGCGAGATACACATATTCGGCTTGCACCAGTCTTCTGCAAGAACTTCTCAAACTTTTTATTCAAAGTCCAACTCCCTTTAAAAACACATTTCGGTCTGAAAGCATCATTTTGTAAAAGGTTAATGGAAATTTGCGGAAATACGCAGAGCGTCACACACACCCCATTCATTTTGCCATTTTTTCGTTATGGTATTGAATAATGGCAGCCTTAGATGTTTTTTTTTTGTTTAACCTGTAGCAAATTATGTTTTTTCTAGCTGTGCTGAACAGGAGTCGGTGAGATTAAATTATGTGAGAACCTGCCAGAGAGAAACGTCATCAGCAAAACTGCTAATAGTTTTCACCATCTCGAGCACATATGGATTGTCAGAACTCATCAGTTTACTTTTCTAGTCCTCTTTATCTAACTTGCACTAAGGGAAATCTCATTTTAGGAGAAATCAAATGAATATTCACCGTGAAAGCTCAGCTCCTGAACGCAGCTTAGTTCTGCTCTGCACACACGCCTATGGGCTCGTGAAAGATGCTCACAACCTGAAACATCTGCCACCGGTGCCTGCAATGACTGTTCTGAAACACAGCGCGTGCCAAACATTGTTCTTTCTTGTATACATTTACTTTCTTTGTTAAATGGAAGCTGCAGTTTGATTTTGCATGTTCAGAAAGCCAGCAAAACGATAAAATATGGCATGCGTGCCAATTAGCAGACCGCTTGCTGGGTTTCTTCGCGGTGATCAAAGTGTGTTAAAGTGTGCCACGCGCTGCCCATCTGCACGCTGCTAGCTTTTGGTTGCCGCATACCCATCACGCGACCGCGTAGCAGTATTAAGGAATTTGATGGGACTGGACTTCATTATCACACACCTTTGAAATAAACAATAAAGAACAGAGATTGAACATCATTTAGATTTTCAGGACAGAGGAATCGTGTAAACAGCCGTTCATTTCCGGAAGGAGAAATTCAACCTTAACAGGCTTAGCAGAGAGACAGCATAATAAAATACTCTTTGCAGCCTAAAGGTAAGAGATAAAAGCCAGCTTTAATCTTAGAAAAAAAAATTGCTTGGTAAATAAGAAATTTGAGGTACAGGTAAGGAGGGGATATATTGCACCACTTCCTCCAAGAACCTATTTTCTATAGAGCAATGCATTTATACATATTTATTTCAAAGAAGAAATATAACATTTCTAAAGTAAAGCATCAGTCAAAAAGCAACAACAGCTGTCTGTAAACAATCCTATAAATTCTCAAGAGAATGGAGATGAAGATGTAACGAATATGACCTTCCCCCGCCCCTATCCTATGCTGTCGGTATCCAGGGTCTTTGTTAGCTATTCTCCAGGGAGTGGTTAGTATTACCAGTAGTTGTAAGGCATTTTTTAAAGCGGGGAGTCCAGGGTGGTGTCGCTTTTGTGGATACCAATGCCTTCTCTTATCAAGAATACCATCCAAATGTCAAACTTGAACTCAAATTACAGAATTCTTTTAATTACTTTGTTCTGGAATCTTTGGGAATTGACCAAAGTCCTTCAAGCCAGTATGTACGCAATTCTCCTGATAAAAATGGTACCCCAAATTTGTGGGTGGATCTTTTGTCCATGATAGAAAATGCCCCAAAATGCACAAAATGTTGCTGCGAATTTCAGTCATTCTGGGATTTGGCTAGTTGATGCATTTGGGGACAGGGCTGGATGGCATATTAAAAAATCTACTAACCTCAGGTCAGGGCTTTACATGGGGCAGACCCTTCTGGATCCCAGACCCTACAGAAATGTAAAGTGATTTTGAAACGGGTTTCCAGATAGCCTTATATTCAGGTTCTTAATTTTACAGGAAAAACCACAGATCGATTTCTCATCAAATGTAAAAACCCTTAAAGAAATTCATGTATGCAATGCAGTTCATGTTTAGATTTCACTTGCTTTACTTCATCTTTTATTATCTAATGGTGTTTGTTTTTTTCCAAATGTTGTGTTCCTGTATATTTATTTTTGCTGCAAAATTTGACACCTATCATTCATAGGGTGTTTGGACAAAATATTATGTGGACAAAATATGGTGCGAAAACTCCACATATGTGAACCTTAACGATATATCAGTCTTCACAGCACGTAGATATTGAGTTAAGAAGAGTAAATCCATACACACCTATTTGCACTTACCTTCTGATATTTTGGTCTTCAATATTGTTGACACGATATTCTGCCCACACAATATTTATAGTATCAATATTCTATCAGTCAACCATTCATACAGTCAACCGAGTACCCTATCGTTGTCTTGCTGAGCTGAGGTTGTGTATGTGTGTTCATGACAGGGCAAGATTGATGTCTTTGAGGATGAGGTCGAAAGCAATGTGAGATTTTCATAGCGCCTGTTTCTTGGTCACAAAAGTGTTGACACTACCTGTTTATTCAATCCATGGCCTGTTAACAGAGCACACAGAGAAATGGTCACATTTGTACAACTGTTAGTTTCTTAAAAAAGAAAATGGTATCTTTACAAGTGAGGAACGTGTGTTTGTGTGTGTGTGTATGAGATGGAGAAAGAGAGAGAGTGGGCATGTCTATGACACAAAGAACTACATGCAGGTGGACAGAGTGAAAGAGTGAGAAGACAGTGATGAAAAGGTAGGCTATGATGTGTGAGAGGTACAAATGAAGGATTTAAGGTCGATATGGTAAGAAAAGGGGTCTAAGTGCGTAGCAGAGTAAGAGACTGCAGAGGGAAGTGGTGAGAAGGGGAGAATAGGAATGAATGAGGTACCCCAAAAATCCACTACCGCCTCCAGATACATAAGTAATGTTTAATTCACAGACTCAGTTTTTCGGAACTGATATATTTTCGATTCTGAATTTTCACAACAAAATCATTTTTGGTTTTGATATTTAATAAATCGGTAATATCAACTTTTGTTGAGACAAATTAGGAAACATGCATGATCAAAGCCAAAAGGTCTGACTTGTTTAAGGCATTGTTTTTTTTGTGTGGTATGTCTAGAGGCAGTAAAAGAAATCACACGGAAAGGTAACCAAATATTAGTAAGGGGCACACTATGTGAAGTAAAGAATTTTAGTTTGCAAACTTTAACCATGGCATTAATTACAGGGGCCAACCTCGTGGGAAGGATGCTTAGTACACTTCTTTCACCGTGCCCAAATTAGAACCTACCACACATTGTTCATCTCACTTAAAGCACTTCTGAGCTCTTTCTATAAACAAGACACCTGGGGGAGTACAGGATAATATTGTATGGAAACTAAAATCCCTATATGAAAAAATAAACTCATATTTTCTTAATACAATCTAGTCTATCTACTCATTAATAATGCAAACAATTTGCATGGGGTACTCTAGGTTATTAGTTTAACACAGTTGATAGTTGTTAGAAATTGGGTTTTTGGTTGGCAGTCAGGTTGCCCTCTGTCCAAGCAAGAACCCTCACTCTAGTCAGGGTAAGTCACACACAATCCAAAATCAGCCTGTGCCCACCCTCTGGTAGCTTGGCACGAGCAGTCAGGCTTAACTTAGAAGGCAATGTGTAAAGCATTTGTGCAATAAATCATACAATACCATAATATAACACCACAAAAATACACCACACAGTGTTTAGAAAAATATGTAATATTTATCTGGGTATTTGCAGGTCAAAACGATCAAAGATGCAATATGAATTTGTAAAGATATCACTGAAAAGTGATATAAAGTGTCTTAAGTCTTTAAAAAGCAAACAAAGTCTCTTTCAAGCACAAAGTACCTGGTTTCTGGTGGAAAATCTCCGCAAAGGGCCGCAGAAGAAGAGATACGTGGAAAAATGGTGTGTGCGTCGATTTCTCCCCAGCACACACGGACCTGCGTCGTTATTTTTCACGCGGGGAAGTCGTGCGTCGTTTTCCGGCGCGCGGACAGTCTCTTTCTATGGGTCGTGGGGATTACCAGATGTCCCGGGTCTGTGCGTGGATTCTCCTGCTTGTTTTCCGGCTGCGCGTCGTTCTGCGGGGCTGTGCGTCGAAGTTTCGCTCTCACGGCAGGCGTCGCGTCGATTTCTCCTTTGGAGGTTGGGCGGCGTTGTCCTTGCGAGGCCGTGCGTTGAAGTTCCGGTCGTCCCAAAGGCGTCGCGTCGATCAGCGTCGGTATGCTGCGTTTTTCTCGCCGCGGAACAAGCTGTGCATCGAAAATTTTGGCGCACGAAGCGTCCAAGTGAAAAAGAGAAGTCTTTTTGGTCCTGAGACTTCAGGGAACAGGAGGCAAGCTCTATCCAAGCCCTTGGAGAGCACTTTCACAGCCAGAGAAGAGTTCAGCAAGACAGCAGGCCAACAGCAAGGCAGCAGTCCTTTGTAGAAAGCAGACAGGTGAGTCCTTTGAGCAGCCAGGCAGTTCTTCTTGGCAGGATGTAGTTTCTGGTTCAGGTTTCTTCTCCAGCAAGTGTCTGATGAGGTAGGGCAGAGGCCCTGTTTTATACTAAGTTGTGCCTTTGAAGTGCGGGTGACTCAAAGAGTGTCTAAGAAATGCACCAAGCCCCCTTTCAGTTCAATCCTGTCTGCCAGAGTCCCAGTAGGGGGTGTGGCAGTCCTTTGTGTGAGGGCAGGCCCTCCACCCTCCCAGCCCAGGCAGACCCATTCAAAATGCAGATGTATGCAAGTGAGGCTGAGTACCCTATGTTTGGGGTGTGTCTGAGTGAATGCACAAGGAGCTGTCAACTAAACCTAGCCAGACGTGGATTGAAGGGCACAGAAAGATTTAAGTGCAAAGAAATGCTCACTTTCTAAAAGTGGCATCTCTAGAATAGTAATATTAAATCCGACTTCACCAGTCAGCAGGATTTTATATTACCATTCTGGCCATACTAAATATGACCTTCCTGCTCCTTTCAGATCAGCAGCTGTCACTTCAACAGTGTATGAGGGCAGCCCCAATGTTAGCCTATGAAGGGAGCAGGCCTCACAGTAGTGTAAAAACAAATTTAGGAGTTTTACACTACCAGAACATATAACTACACAGGTACATGTCCTGCCTTTTACCCACACAGCACCCTGCTCTAGGGGTTACCTAGGGCACACATTAGGGGTGACTTATATGTAGAAAAAGGGGAGTTCTAGGCTTGGCAAGTACTTTTAAATGCCAAGTCGAAGTGGCAGTGAAACTGCACACACAGGCCTTGCAATGGCAGGCCTAAGACAAGGTTAAGGGGCTACTGAAGTGGGTGGCACAACCAGTGCTGCAGGCCCACTAGTAGCATTTAATCTACAGGCCCTAGGCACATATAGTGCACTCTACTAGGGACTTATAAGTAAATGAAATAGCCAATGATGGATAAACTAATCAATAGTACAATTTACACAGAGAGCATATGCACTTTAGTACTGGTTAGCAGTGGTAAAGTGCCCAGAGGTCAAAAGAACAACAACAACAGGTCAGAAAAAATAGGAGGAAGGAGGCAAAAAGTTTGGGGATGACCCTGTCAAAAAGCCAGGTCCAACAATAGTGCATGTATATTTTTTCTGCCATAGAGGCTACCCGAGAAGAGCATGTAACTGCCACTTAAACATTTAAAAAGAAACTAAGCTTTTCAAACATCTTCTGATTATAATGTACATTGATTTTTAAAGAGGATATATCCATTTCAAGGTGCCAGTAGTACTATACAGATCTGTACAGCTGCCATATCTAACTTGCCACATCTAGCTTGAGCTGAAAGTATGTACACTGATTGATATTTTTCAGTCAGCCATGTCATGTAAGGTGGCCTGAGAGAACCAGCCAGCATTCCTCCATATGCATCACAATCAAAAGGATGAGACTGAAAAAGACCGCTCTTTGCCTTTCTCTTGACATAAAGTATTATTTTGTCTCCTTTGACACAGGGCACGAAAAATATTTGTTTTTAATTTCAGTCACATGCAGTGCACCATGTGCACTGATGCACTAAAAATTGGAACAGCAGCAGTTTCAATGCATGGCTGTTTGCAGTCAGATTAGTGCCTGGATGCATAGTTCAACCCCATGAGCACTGATCTAAATGAGAGAGTTTCCACTAGAAAGGGAAATTTCTTCCCTTTCCAATAGTACATTTCTTGGGGGATATCTGCTAACGTATTGCCACCTGAACGTGATCCCTGAGCAGGAATCCACTCCATCGGACCACCAGATAACAGAACTGAGAGAGGAGGAATTACCCTAGCATGGGCTAACCATCCCGTACCACCAGGCACCTTCTCTAGGGAGATAGCTTCAATCCGACTGCCGATGGAGGGTATAAAGCCCACTAGACTCTAGGGATTTGTTTGAAAAAGAAAAAGGGAATGGGATGGGATTGGCCCACCCATCGGCATCAGGCTGCCTTCATGGCCCTGAGCCACCCAAAGGGCAGAAAGCCTACTAGATCACCAGGAACTAAAAGGAAAAAGCAGGGATGAGGTACAAACCAGCCTATTCTTTTAACCGGCATCCTCCAAGTGTTCTTAGGCCCTAAACAATATTTCTGTCTACTGATCCACTTATAACAGACACCCAGGATAAATTATTACAAGCTTAAATAGAAGTGACGTGACTCACCCAACACAGCCAGTATCTGCAGCACCATGGACTAATAGTCTTAGGCAAAAAAATGAATTATTAGGTAGCTGTGTTGAAAAGTCCACTCATAAGTGGCAAAAGAGCATCCTACAGGAATGTAGGAGTTATTGGTATCCAGGGCATATTCTAGATAAAGTCTATCCTGAAGTGACAGGTGGGCCATCTCACAGGAAATTATTATGGTCAGTCAGAATATAAGCTCAGAAATTCACCGAAGGAGAAACAGAAAGTGAACTCACATAATAGCACTTGTTACAGAAAGCGAGGGTACCCAGATGTGACAGGGCTGAGCCAACATACTGGATATCGGGGGAACCATGAGTGATAATGTTGGATGGGGTAATCCATTGTGAGCACGCCAAGTCAAACAGAACAAAACGCCAAAATAGGTGAAGCAGGCTGATTGCTCAGCGGCATAGAGGACGACGAAAGATAGAGGAGTGGATCAGTGCAATTAATGTAAGTGCTTCCAATCCTTTTGAAGTGCATTGATGTTTGAATAAGAGACTAAGCAGTTTTTGGTTAGTGTATTAAAAACTACTGCAATGAGATGGGCTTCTTTGGGGGGTTGTGTTGGCGGTCTACTTAGTAGAGGATGCAGCTTGCCTCCAACCTGAAGTTTGGTGCATGCTTGTTTGTTTTTGGCTCCGAAGTTGGGGAGTACTGCTTAAAGGATATTAATGAACTATTGAGACTTCCCTTAAATATAAAGCTCTGGGTGGGGCACCAGTTGATTTGATTTTAGACTAAATAAAGTGCTACTCACTTTAAGATACCACAGTGAAGAATTGTCCTCAGCTCAAGACAGCTGAGGGATAAAAGCAATGTACATCCATAATGTCTACAGCAGCCCCATGACAGGGCCCAGTGACTGCTGAGCTTCAAACCTATAACCATCCTTTCAGGGCAAAAGAGCCCACCACTTAAAAAGAAACCCAGGAGTAACAGTGGCAGGGTGCTACAATCATAGTACCCAATAGAAGTTGAGGCACCTCTTCCCCTACAGAGCTTTGAGCAGCAGTTAGGAGAAAACGGTGATGACCTGAACAGACAGAACAAGCAAAACTCACTCAGTAATTCTGATATTAATCAGACTGCTAGTCAGGATCCAGGAGATAGTATTCTATCTACAGTTCAAGGGTCTCAAGAAGAAGACTCGGGTGGTCATTACAACCATGGCGGACGGTGTTAAAGCGGCGGTAAGACCGCCAACAGGACGACGCTAAAAAAATTGCAATTACGGCCGTGGCAGAAACCGCAAGCAAAGACAGCCACTTTAACACTCCGACCGCCACGGCGGTACAAACAAACAGCGCGGCGGTCACTGCCAACAGACAGGCGGGAGACAATGTACCGCCCACACTATTATTCTGGGGCGGATTCACCGCAGATAAAAACACGGTGAAAACAGGAATCCCGAAGGAAAAACGCTCACCTCTACATACCCCACAAGGAACGAGGACACTATGGAACCGGAACTCCAAATTCTACCTGCGATAGTCTTCCTGCTCCTCTACCAGGAGCACGAACGCCGGCGGCGAAGACCACTGTGAGTACTGCACCAACGACACAGGGGAGGGGGGAGGGAAAAAACAGGGACACACACACACAACACCCCCACCCACTACAACACACACACTAATACATGTTGATACATTACGGTTACACCCCCCAAGCCCTCCGGAAGAATGCAAAGACAAAAGGAAATGATTGTAACGATTGTAATCTATTAAAATCCAGTACTCCAAAAATATATATACACCATAAACAAATATATACACCAATAATACAAGTCCAGGTATTGCACCATTTATAGTCCGTGGACCACTGGGCCCAAAATGCATGGGCGAGTCCCACACTCGATACCCGATCAAAACAGAGAGAACACTGCAGGGGCTTCAGATAGAAATACAACAGGCACCTCAGGGAGAAGAGAAGGGGGGGCACCTCAGCCGTATGAGTGTACGATGCCAGATCCACGAGGGGGCTCAATGCCCACTGTTCAATCCTGAGGAGTGCAAAGCCACAGTCTCTCAAGTCTCTACAGTGGGTGGTTTGCCCACTGTTCAATCCTGTGGAGTGCAAAGCCACAGTCTCTCAAGTCTCCACAGTGGGTGGGTTGCCCACTGTTCAATCCTGGGGAGTGCAAAGCCACAGTCTCTCAAGTCTCTACAGTGGGTGGTTTGCCCACTGTTCAATCCTGGGGAGTGCAAAGCCACAGTCTCTCAAGTCTCTAGAGTGGGTGGGTTGCCCACTGTTCAATCCTGGGGAGTGCAGAGCCACAATCTCTCAAGTCTCTACAGTGGGTGGGTTGCCCACTGCCATATCCTGGGGAGTGCAAAGCCACAGTCTCTCAAGTGGATAACAGTCTCCACTGGTTCTGGAGGGGGACTGGTGCCCAGAGTGCTTCATCCTGCCAAGGACTGAGGTAGTGGATGGATGTCTCCACTGGTTCTGGAGGGGGACTGGTGCCCAGAGTGCTTCATCCTGTCAAGGATAGAGGTAGTGGATGGATCTCTCCACTGGCTCTGGAGGGGGACTGGTGCCCAGAGTGCTTCATCCTGTGAAGGACAGAGGTAGTGGATGGATCTCTCCACTGGTTCTGGAGGGGGACTGGTGCCCAGAGTGCATCACTCACCCCGTGACGGACCCAGTTGCGTCAGTGCCCCTGCCGCTCATGGGCTAGCGGTGCTTGAGTTGGCGGCCCTTCATGGCCCAGCGGTGCTTGTGCTGGCGGTCCTTCATGGCCCAGCGGTGCTTGTGCTGGCGGTGCCCTGTTCAGCGGTGCTTGAGTTGGCGGTCCTTCATGGCCCAGCGGTGCATGTGCTGGCGGTCCTTCATGGCCCAGTGGGGCTTGTGCTGGCGGTGCCCTGTTCAGCGGTGCTTGTACTGACGGTGCCCTGTTCAGCAGTGCTTATGCTGGTGGTGCCCTGTTCAGCTGTGCTTGAGTTGGCGGTCCTTCATGGCCCAGCGGGGCTTGTGCTGGCGGTGCCCTGTTCAGCGGTGCTTGTGCTGGCGGTGCCCTGTTCAGCAGTGCTTGTGCTGGTGGTGCCCTGTTCAGCGGTGCTTGAGTTGGCGGTCCTTCATGGCCCAGCGGTGCATGTGCTGGTGGTCCTTCATGGCCCAGCAGTGCTCGAGTTGGCGGTCCTTTATGGCCCAGCGGTGCTTGAGTTGGTGGTCCTTCATGGCCTAGCGGGGCTTGTGCTGGAGGTCCTTCATGGATCAGCTGGGCTGGGGCTGGCGGTGGCATCCTGGGCAGCTGGGCTGGGGCTGGCAGTGGCCTCCTGGGCAGCTGGGGTGGGGCTGGCAGTGGCCTCCTGGGCAGCTGGGCTGGGGCTGGCGGTGGCCTCCTGGAAAGCGAGGATGATGGCGGTCTTCTCCGCCGTGCAGCTCTTCCCAGACTTCCCGGGTTTCTTGTGGCCCTTCCCCACCTTGGGAGGTGTCACAGCTGACTCCACACTCCCACCGGGACCCCTGGGAGCGGTTTTGGTGGCTGGAGTCTTCCCCCTCTCCCGCCGGGCACTGGCCAACTTCTGATGCTTCACAGGTGGGGGACTGGCTGTGCTGTGGCTCCGTGCCACACTGGCTGTCCTGGTGGCCGGTGCACTCCACATACCGGTGACTACAGTCACCACTGGTCCCGGAGATGTTGTGGCTGAGGTGCTACTTCGGGACCAATGAGATGGACAAGGTGGGGGAGGTGTGGGAAAAAGGTCAAGGGTGGACAGGAAAAGCTTCTTGGACACACTGGGATGGGTAGCTGGAGGGGGTTTGGGAGTGGAGGAAGAGGTGGTGGTAGTAGGAGGTGTACGTTTGGTGACTTTGGGTGCAGGTGCATGCGCTGGAGGCTGTCGTGAGGTGGATGGCTGTTGGGTGGGTGTGTGGCTGCGTTTGTGTACCTAGGGAGAGGGCGTCACAGACACACTGGGAGGGGACACAGGGGATGTGTGAATGGTAGTGGGGGTGGTGACTGCACGTGAGCGGGGTGTGCTGGTGGGTGTGCTGGTGAGGTACGTAGTGGCTGTAGAGGTAGTGCATGCAGGTGTGAGTGTAGATGAGACTGGGAGGGAGGAGGGAGATGACAAGGAGGGGGACACAGTGGAGGCAGTGGATGTTGGTGTGTCTGCATGTGTGTGTTGCTTGGGTGAGTGCCTGTGGGATGTGTGGTGCTTATGTTTGCCTGAGCTTCCCTTGTGTGGTGAGGTGTGTGCAGGCTGGTCTGATGGTGTGCTTGGGATAGGCAGAGGTACAGGGGATTGGATCGGGGTGGAGGAAGTTGGAGGGGGGAGGCTAGAGACGGGGACAATGGCTGCCATCAGTGCTGAGGCCAGAGTTTGAAAAGCTCGGTGAAGGGCTGCCTGACCAGAATGAATGCCCTCCAGGAATGCATTAGTTTGTTGCAACTGCCTTTCTACACCCTGGATGGCATTCAAAATGGTAGACTGCCCAACAGTGAGGGACCTGAGGAGATCAATGGCCTCCTCACTGAGGGCAGCAGGGGTGACAGGGGCAGGGGCTGAGGTGCCTGGGGCGAAGGTGATGCCAACCCTCCTGGATGAGCGGGCATGGGGCGAAGGCAGAGGGGCTGCTGGGATAGCGGTGCTGGTAGGGGGGTGGCGGCTGTACCTGTAGATGCGGGGGGCACAGATGTTGCCGCCACCACAAGGGAGCTCCCATCAGTGGACGTGTCCGTGTCACTGGTGTCAGCTCCTGTCCCCGCCGTGAAGCTCCCCTCGCCCTCCTTCCCACTGGTGAATTTCGAGTCCGTAGTGTCGCCCTCCAGGGCCATGTGGGATGCAGCTCCCTCGTGCTCCGGTGCCACTGCTCCTCCGCCTGATGATGCTAATGCACACAAGAACAGGGAGAACACAAAAGGGGGGGGGACGACAGAAGAAAGACATGTTGAGTGCATGGATTACCGCTACCATTGGCGGACAAGACAGACACAGAAGCCCCCTGCACTACGCCGCACTCTTGGGCTCCACTGTTCAATTACTGGGAAATGGCCTACAAGCCTGTGGACGACATAGATGACACAGGGGCATTAAATAGCTGTACTTGGCACTCTACAGAGGTGGGCTGGGGTGCCACATGGCCTGCCTTACGGAGGGGCCTTGCCTACGGAACTCGCCCTGGCCTAGGGAAACCCACAGCCCTCCTCCCCCACCCAGACAACTCCACTGCACGCAAAGTCAGCAGAATGAGAGTGTACTCACCCCCTTGTGTCTGCTGTGATGCCCTCAAGTGCCCATCCAACTCCGGGTAGGCCACTGCCAGGATCCTGAACATCAGGGGGGTCATGGTGCGACGGGCACCCCTCCCACGTTGGGAGGCCATCTCCAGCTGAGCCTCCGCCGTCTTCTTGCTCCAGCGGCGAATGTCCTCCCATCTTTTCCGGCAGTGGGTGCTCCGTCTGTGGAAGACCCCCAGGGTCCGGACGTCCTTGGCGATGGCACACCATATATCTTTCTTCTGGTGGGCACTGACCTACATGAAATGTACAGGGGAAGAAGAGAAGTCATTACCAACTGCACCGTCAAAGTGATTGGCCCCCATCCCTACCCTTGCCATGTGGCACATGCATTCACCATCTTTCATGCACGCAGCACTCTGCCCCCTTCCTTCTTACATCCAGCCCTCTCCACACAGGCATAGCCCATACAACATGCTCCCTGTGTACTTACCTATTTGTCTGGAGGACCTTAGAGTAGCGTGTACTGGGGGAGGACCCCATCCACGAGCTTCTCCAACTCCTCCGATATGAAGGCAGGGGCCCTTTCCCCAGACGCACGAGCCATTGTCTCTTCCAGACCGAGGTCACAGCAGCACATGCAGTGTAGGTCCTCTCCTGTCGAAGATCAGGTATTGAGTGATTGAACAGATAGAAAATGGCGGTCACGTCCGCGGCGGTTACGTCTGCGGCGGTGCGTACCATCACCGCCGGCGTACATCGTCATTGGCTCCTGGGACCCATAGGGTCCAATGTTAACCAATGCAGCATTGCGCCGCGGTCTCCAACCACCTACCGTGACGGTGTACAACGCCAGCGCAGTTACCTCACATCCCATTGTCCCACTTTAGAGGTCAGGCAGCTGCCATTTCAGGGGCCCACATGGCCTCATTTTCAACTGAATCACACATACCTAGGCCTAGTCCTAGTCTCAACACACATACAGGCCACCTTTTGTGTATGATTGGTGTTCTGTGTAAACTGTGGGTACGTACCTCTGAGTTGTTTTACTCTGTGCTCGCTGTTGTCCTTCATTAGCACTGTCTGCTGGGACATGTGAGGAGATGGCGACATCCTCCGGTGTACCGACTGTTGGTGGACCTGTCGACAATGGAGGAGCGACATGTGATAATCACCTACAGGTTTGACCGTGCCACATTCCAGGAACTGTGTACCCAGTTGGAGCCAGACCTGATGTCAGCAATCCGCCATCCCACAGGAATCCCCCTCAAGTGCAGGTGCTGTCAGTGCTCCATTTCCTTGCAAGTGGGTCTTTTCAAACAACTGTGGCCATGGCATCAGGGATGTCCCAGCCTATGTTTTCCAACGTATTGTCCAGAGTGTTGTCTGCCCTTCTGAAACACATGCGGAGCTACATCGTTTTCCCTCAGGTGGAGGGTTTGCCTACAGTGAAAGGTGATTTCTATGCCCTGGGACATATCCCCAACATCATAGGTGCCATTGATGGGACCCATGTGGCTTTGGTCCCCCCCCCACAGGAGTGAACAGGTGTACAGAAACTGGAAGAGTTATCATTCTATGAATGTACAGATGGTATGTTTGGCAGACCAATACATCTCCCATGTGAATGCCATGTTCCCTGGCTCAGTGCATGACGCCTACATCCTGCGGAATAGCAGCATCCCTTATGTGATGGGTCAACTCCAGAGGCACTGTGTGTAGCTATTAGGTGAGCACCTGGAAGCAAGACAGTGGGAATGGTTGTCTGGGTATATCCCTACAGGTTAGTGTGTGTCTAACAGTTGTCCCTTGCCATTTGCAGGTGACTCTGGTTACCCCAACCTGTCATGGCTACTGACCCCAGTGAGGAATCCCAGGACCAGGGCAGAGGTACGGTACAATGAGGCCCATGGGCGAACTAGGAGGGTGATCGAGCGGACCTTCGGCCTCCTGAAGGCCAGGTTCAGGTGCCTCCACATGACAGGTGGATCCCTATTCTACTCACCAAAGAAGGTGTGCCAGATCATCGTGGCCTGCTGTATGCTTCACAACTTGGCTTTGCGACAACAGGTGCCTTTTCTGCAGGAGGATGGTCCAGATGGCGGTGTTGTGGCAGCTGTAGAGCCTGTGGACAGTGATGAGGATGAAGCAGAGGAAGAAGACATGCAGAACAGGGACTCAGTGATCCAGCAATATTTCCAGTGAAACACAGGTAAGAATACAATCCTGCCTACTACATGTACTTTTACACTACTACCTCTCTCCTGTCTTTCGTTTTCACCCAGTGTATGGTCACTGAGTTGTCACTTTCCCTTACGGTTTCACAGATGTGGGTCCCACTGTGTGACATCTGCTTAAATTCCTCATGGACTAGAGCTGTGTGACATAGGTATGTTGACATTATTATTTCAAAAACATTTTGTCACTGTAATTGCAAATACACTATTTCGAAATCACAGACAGACTCAAGATCATTTTGTGCTTTAGGTGTGTTTATTTAAATGCAAAATATTGGAGGGGGAAGTTAAATGGTGAGGGGTGATGGCGGAGGAGTGTCCATGGCAGAGTCCAGTCTATTAGTCTCACAGGTGCATTGCCCATATGGGCATAGGAAGTGGAGCTGGGGCAGTTTAATTATGGACAGGGTGACAAAGTGGGACAGTAGGATGACAATCAGGGTGGTCTCATTTCTTGGCAAGGGTCTTGGCATCGTTCTCTGTCTTATTCCTGGATCTCAGGGACTGTTTGCAGGGTGGTTCTCTGTCTGCAGGGGGTGGGGTGCTGGTGTGGTGGTCCTGTGGCAGGGCGTCCTGTCCACTAGCGCCGGTGGAGGTGGTGGGCAGTTCATCGTCCATGCTAGTGTCAGGGGCCCCTTGTAGTGCCACAGTGTCCCTCCTGGTGTTGAGTACTTCCTTCAGCACCCCTACGATGGTGCCCAGGGTGGAGCTGATGGTTCTGAGTTCCTCCCTGAAGCCCATATACTGTTCCTCCTGCATGCGCTGGGTCTCCTGAAACTTGGTCAGTACCATTGCCATCGTCTCCTGGGAGTGGTGGTATGCTCCCATGATGGAGAAGAGGGCCTCGTGGAGAGTGGGTTCCCTTGGCCTGTCCGCCCCCTGTTGCACGGCAGCCCTCCCAGTTCCCCTGTGTTCCTGGGCCTCCGTCCCCTCGACCGTGTGCCCACTGCCACTGCCCCCAGGTCCCTGTTGTTGTTGGGGTGGTGGATTATCCTGGGTTCCCTGTAGTGGTGGACACACAGCTGATTGACGTGTCCTGGGGACGGAGGTATAGGCCCGCTGGGTGGGTGCTTTGCTGGTGTTTCCAGAGGGGGGAAGGTCTGTGGTGGCCTGTGCCTGTGTGAGGGGAACCGACTGTCCAGAGGTCCCCGATGGTCCGGGCTGGTCATCTAGATCCAGTTGGACAGAACTGCTGTCATCACTGTGGGCCTCTTCTGTGGGTGGAGTGGACATGTCTGGACCCTCCTGTCTGGTGACGTTGGGTAGGGGTCCTGCAGGAGTGGAAAGGCATGATTATTGCATCTGTGTGTGCCATGGTGTGCAATGGGTGGGTCACCCTGTACCCCAGTGCTTCCATTCTTGTGTGGGACCTTCTGTGATAATGGTTTAGGGGGGTGTATGGCTATGTGCAGTGGGCATGCTTTGGTGATGGGTGTCCATGCTTTGGTGTTGCATGCAGGGCTTGGTGTTGGGATGGGTGGTTTGTGATATTGGGACATTTGTGAGGAGTTGGAGTGATGGGGGTGAGGGCGAGGGTGGGGGTATGTGATAGCATGCAGGTAGGGTGGGGGATGTAATAGTAAAGCTTTGACTTACCAGAGTCCATTCCTCCAGCTACTCCTGCGAGGCCCTCAGGATGCAGAATCGCCAAGACCTGCTCCTCCCATGTTGTTAATTGTGGGGGAGGAGGTGGGGGTCCGCCGCCAGTCCGCTGAACCGCCAGGTGGTGTTTTGAGACCACGGAACGCACCTTCCCCCGTAGGTCGTTCCACCTTTTCCTGATAACCTCCCGATTTCTTGGGTGTTGTCCCACTGCGTTGACCCTGTCCACTATTCTTCGCCATAGCTCCATCTTCCTTGCAATTGAGGTGTGCGGCACCTGTGCTCCGAATAGCTGTGGCTCTACCCGTATGATTTCCTCCACCATGACCCTGAGCTCCTCCTCCGAGATCCTGGGGTGTCTTTGACGTGCCATGGGGTGGCGTAGGTGATGTGTGGGGTGGAGTGTGTGGTGATAAGTGTGGTGATATGTAGTGGTGTGTTGTGTGAGGTGCATGGAAGTTGTGTGGGTGGTGGTGTTATGTGCCTGTGGATGCTGTTGTACTTGCTGGTGGTGTCTCTCTCTGGCCTTCTTTCAGTATTTTTTGTCGTGGGGGTTTGTGGGTGATGTGGGTGTGTGTTTTATATTGTAATGGGTGTGTGGGAGTGGTGTGTGTATGTGTCTCAGGTGTGTGTATTTTGAATCGTCCAATGTGGGGATGTTTTGTAGAAGTGTGTGTATTTTGAGCGCGGCGGTATGTACCACCAATGGAATACCGCGGTTGAAAGACCGCCTTATGGATTCGTGTGTCGTGATAGTGTGGGCGTATTTCTGTTGGCGTGACGGTGGAGGTTTTGTTATCGCCAGTTTATCACTGACCATTGGTGTGGCGGACTTGTGTGGGTGTCTAAATTTTGGCGGGTTCCGAGATGTGGGTCATAATATCTGTGGCGGAATTCCGCGGCTGCGGCAGTGTGTTGGCGGTCTTCTGCACGGCGGTAAGCGGCTTTTACCGCCAATGTTGTAATGAGGGCCTATGTCTCTTTTATTCTCTACTCTCAATGTCTGGCCCATGGGCTGTAATCACGAAAGGTAAGAAGGGAGGTCTTCAGCAACTTCTGAAGCCTCAGCTCACCTCCTTGGCAAAAGGCCCCACCTACCCAGGTGACCCCTACACCAACTCCAAAGGTCTCGGCCAACCTTCTTTACCGCAACCACTCCTTAACTGGGCCCCAGGGCATCCTGCTCACCTCTTCTCTGGGGACACTCTAGGCCTCATCCTCCTCTCCCTCAGTGCTCTCAGTTGGATCACTCTCACCGCCGCCTCCAGGGGCCTCATGAGGTCACCAGTGCACTGCCTCAGTCCAGTGCACAGGCCCTCTTCTGGGCCTGCACGTCTGCGACTGTCTTCAATGTCCCCCAGGTACAACAGGCCATGGCCCTGCTGCTCCTTGCAGCTCCTAGACATTACCGCTCTCAGGGCGGTGCACTGTCCGTCATCTCCCAGGCCCACAGCCCTCACACACCGTGGGCCAATAGGCCTCACCAACGCATCTCTGCCTCCAGTCCTCTGCGAGTCCGGTAGAGCGATCCCTACACCACAGTCATATCAGCCAGTTCATGGGGTGTGTTTTTATTTGCATTTTGGATGGATATTTGAGCGGATCATTGGGGTTGAGAGTGTGGGGTTGCAGAGCTGCACAAAGCTGCAGCTATCTTGGTGAGCGTCAGGCCATGAACCTCCTTGACAGCAATTCTTAAACACTTTTCTTATGTATAGCTTTCTTGTTAGCCACTGCAGATTTGGCTGTTTGTGTTTGAAGCTGTTTTGCCAGCATGGGATCAATTTTTTACTGTGCTCATAAAATCTTTTGCCTCCTTTTAAGACACTACATGTTGCTTTCTTGGTTTTCAACAAATTTAACTGACTTCTAAACTCTGCCAGTTTGTGTCTGCTCCAGAAAGAAGAGGGTGTTTTGTCCTTCTGTGTTTTCAACTCCTCTGTCAACTTTTGTCCTGGAGGTTCACCATTTGGGTATTTCTGGTCACTATGGATATTGCAATTTGCCTAGTTACATCTTTAATGGCATACCATTGGTTTTTAGGGAGGGGCTCCCTATGTCAATGCACTCAAAGAAGCCTTGAATCACCTGAATCATATCTGTCCTGTTGGCTCAATCCCTAAATATTTCTGGATGCATTTGCAAACTTGTTCTAGGCTTCCTCTTCTCGTCCTCTCCCCATATTCATTTTAAATGTGCTTGATCTGAGATGGATATGTCTGCTTTGGGGATGAACACTCCCTGATGAAGAATCTTAGTGATTAAGATGTAGTCAATGCAGTAGTGGAATCTATGTATATAGTAGAAAAAACAAGATGTATTTTATCTCTTCATGGTGTGCTTGCCAAGCATCAGCCAAACCCCACTCTGAAAATGTCATTTTTAGCCCCTCTGATATTAACCTGTCCCTCCCCCAGCACTGCACAATCTAAATAAGTTGTCCATGCCAAGTTCAGATAAACTCCTACCCCCACCTTGCCTTAAAGTTGCTAAGGTCATGTATTTCCTGTGTTCTCATCCTCCTCTTCAGATGTTTCCCAGTATCCTGCAAATTAGTGAACCACCCCGTCTCTTACTTGTCTGTGTAAAACCCATTTATCCACCTTTATCTAGTTTAGTCCCACAATTTAAAGCTAGTGCCAACCATTCAACTCCCTTTCCATCCCCGATGTCCCGGGCTTGCCAAAATGTCCTGAAGTTTCCATCTTCTTCCCTCATCTTACACTAGCCTTGTTCTCCCCTCCCTACCTTCCAACTGCTTATAGTCCATCACCAGATTGTGCACTCTGAGGATCTGTATCTTCCCTGGGTCACTACTTGTTTGTCATACAGAACTCTTTGGCCTCATTTGCTGCATCTTCTTTCTCTCTCTCTCCTGTTTTAAATAACACCCTTCACTTCTTTTTCCTGGGCTGATTGTCTAGTTGTACTCTAAGGCATTTCCAACTTGGGAATGATCCCTTATCAATTTGTTCCTTGGTCCATCAGTGTCTGCATCTTCATTGTCCCCCTGATCTTGCATTGGAGGTCTGCTTTTATTTTGGTGGTATATAGTTTAATGGCTGCTCTCAGAGATATGATCTCCATTGTGAAAGTCTCATAACATCTACTAGACTGTCTCTAAGGTCTTTTTTTGTTAAAATCTGGGTGTCTGTGCTTGCCATTTCTGTGCATCCATGTGCTTCTATCTTCTGTTTGCCCCATAAGATAGGATTCAAGTTCTCTCACAATTCTCGCTGTGATGCTGGGGGAGTATTACCCCTCTGGTGGGGTCCTCAGCATGCCTGTTTGCAGGGGTTCACCTCAGACATTTAATGCTTTTCTGTGGAGACTCTTCTCTTGGTTTAGGTTGTGGCTGCACAACCTGCCTTCTGTCCAATCTGAGGGAGAGCTCTCTAGTGCTTTGCGCCCTGCACCACGTTGGGCCCATGGCCTTCAGCTCTTTCTTCCACTCCTCCCTTTACAGCTCGGTATGTCAACAGGGAACCTGCTTTCTCTTGCTCCAAACACTGCATGGTGATCTGATAACTCTTCCTCCAGAACAAGCCTGGGCACACCCTCTACAGAGACCTCCTCCTCCAGGCCCCTGCTTTGCACTCAAGGGTTTTCACAACTCTGCAATTTGCCCTGTTCATGCTGCCAACTCACCCACAGTCTCTGAGAACAAGGGCCTGTGCCAATGCAGTTGGAATGCTGGTGGGATGTGCTCCAGGCCCACAGTGCTACCCAGGGCCAAAAGCTTTTTCTGCCCTCGAACAATTTTGTGTGCCATTGAGGGTTTTTACCATTGCACTCTCACAGCACCTGCATCTTGAATTCAGGATGAGTCCCTCATTTGGCAGGTGGAATCCTCTTGATATAGGCCTCTGCAATCTTTCTGTAGTCATCTAGGGACCACCCATGATCCACAGAGGCTTCCGTAGTAGGAGATATTCTGTTTTATCATCACAATGTCTGTGGATGCAGTCCAGTTGGGCCAGCAAGGGCAGAGCAGTGAAGACATCAATTTTGAAGAACTTTCCTCTGAATCATAAAGGACTCACACTGTTCTCTAGCACTCAGACAGTGGTGTAGCATGAACATTCATTTAGTCCAAGATAAGTAGCATAATTCTACTGAAAAATGTTTTAATTTGTACAATATTATCATCGTCAATGGATGGTTTTCAGTTTGAGACTAATCTACAAGAGCATTTTTGTCTTGTACTGAAAGGTAGTTCTGAAGCCTGTAACACTGCTGTGCTTCCACGTGGTTTACATTTTATCAGTCACCTTTCCAAATCTATTGGCTAATATGCTGGCATAAAATCTAATGTTTAGCAATGAAAGAGAGGGAAGAGATACTTTCAACAGCTGTCCAGTTTTCTTAGCAGCCATAATATTAGTCACAGCTTTAACAGTCCTTTGAAATACCTGGTCTAATCATTTCCTGTTGACTACAATGGTCATCCGCTAATTCGGAAGGTTCTCATTACTGACTCAGACACACCTGGGCCACATTTAATTTTTGACAATCGGCATGCTGCTCTGCCATGGTGACAGAATAAACCACTCTTTCCGCATGGCAGTGGGACTGCCTCTAAAATTAATAAATGACCACCAAGCAGGCAGTCATTTATAATGCATTTGCAGGAAGCTCTGTCACTCCAGTTCCTGTCAATCGCTGTTTATTAGAGGGGTGCATCAGCATAACACAACCCTGCACCAAACAGTTTTTTTTTTTTCAAAAAGAAAATCCTGAAACAGGATTTTTTTTAAATAAAAATTGTGATGCTCCGCTTGCCGAAGGAGTAATCTCCCATGGCTAGGGAAACTTTATTTGCTTTTTTTGCTGTCCCTCAATACAAAGGTTTGCTCCATGGTGATGGACAGGAAAAAATTGATACATGTCCACCATCCTGATTGAATGGGCCGACATTTAGCCATTTCTCCGACGGTCCTTACTTTGTGAAGCAATCAGAGAGGTTTGGCTATGGTGGTGAAAGAGTGATAGAGTAGTCACTGGCGTTGACAAACCTATGGTTTACCGACAATTGGGCGGGCAGACCATTATGTTGCTGGTGTGTATATTACATCAACGGGTTTTAAATACTGCCCTACTTTATATCAGGCCCCAGATGTAATCTGAGATTCTAAAGAAGTTAATAAAGTATGAGGAATTTTATGTACAAAAAAGCTAGTAAGAAATTAATCTAAGCACACTGCAGAATTAGCCTCAAAACAGTATAAATTAATTTGCAAAATTCTTAAAAGCCAGCAAAGGGCCACATCCAGTAGAAATGTAACACCACATTCAATATGATAGGAAGTCTTGAGAAACTCCCATTTAACTGGGTGTAAAGGTGCAGGGAATAAATGTATCCTCTTCAGATATCTGTGTTTCATCCTATTGTCACAGGTTTGAAAGACAGTGGATTCATTCGGTCTGCCATCCTCCTGAAGTCAATAAAACAAATGCCATTGAGTTATCTGACAAAAAAATAATCTGTTATTCAGTGCCCAGATATCCACAGGCAAGCATGCACTTTACAAATACATGAGTACTCCAGAAGATAATGGTAGGTCAAGATGATGCCAGCAGTAGTTTCATCACGTGAGTGGTGCTGTCAACAAATATTTAAATGTATTAATGTAATGATTAGGAATCATAAACAAATAGAAATTAAACCAATAATTCCACCTGTAGGTTGTGCTGGTGGATTAATCAAATCACAGACTCATGCAAATTCATTGGAAGCCATATACACCGTTTGGCATTATTTTTCAAGTCCTCTCACTTTCCTATTGTATGTTTAGGAGATGATAAAACAAAACTATGCACACATGTTTTAGAGCACTTATCCTAAAGTTCACAGTAGCAGTTTGCATCATGGCTTAGCATCACACAGGTTGCATGATATTCAAGTTGTACAGTTAGCAGAACCAGGACCATATGTTTCCATCAAATTTTCAGGCCATTGAATTGGCTGAAATTGTATAGGGTGAAATGGGGAAAATAGTTTTTTCAACAGCTGCATAAGAGCAGTCACATTCTAAGTCGATGGGTTAAGCTCTATATCCCTCAGATGAAGTATTCACACAAACAAATTGAATTCTGGTGATACCATCTGTAGTCATGGCATCAACAAAGTAGAAGATTGGGACAGACATGGTAAAGGGTCTTTCAAAAATGGAGAAGATTCAAGCCTCTTAAAAGTGAATATCAGTTGAAGAATAAAAACGATTCTTCACCCACCTATGTGAACCACTTTATTGGTTTCTAGGCACATGGTTGCATTATTTAAATATTCTTTGGTGTTCCAAAAGTCCACCCCTCTAAAATGCTACACAATTTTCTTGCCATCTAAAGTGCACATAAGTAGAATGCTAAATGAGGTGAGGAGGAAATGAGACAACATTTCCTCTGGTAGTCAAAATATTTTGTGGTTCTTGAAGTTTTGTTGTGAAGGATGTGCTGACCAGAAATAGCTCAGAGTACATACTGAAATGGAGCTCAGTGTTTTATCTGGGAGCCTTGCATTGCTACAGTGCTACATATGTTGAAACAGAAATATTTGTCCATGTAAATCAGAGGTCTCATCACTTGCCCTGCTCATCTTGCTGTAGCAACACAATGTAGAATAAGACCATATTGCACACCAAGTCCCCAAAGGGCATTGTCTTGTTGAGTTGGTCCTGAGGTTTTCATTCATTGACCGTGTTAGACCTGACAGCCTTAGGGTGATCATCCCTCCACTTTTTGGATATTGTTTTTGCTGGTTTTAAGACTCTGCACACTTTACCACTCCTAACCAGTACTAAAGTGCATATGCTCTCTCCCTTTCAACATGATAACATTGGATCATAGTAAATCAGTAATTTATTAAGCGCGCTACTCATCCGGTAGGGTCTCAAGGAGCGGGGGTGCTACTGCTCTGCTCGAAGAGCAAGGTCTTGCGGCGCTTCCTGAAGGTCAGAAGGTCCTGTGTCAGACGTAGGTTGACGGGGAGGGAGTTCCAGGTTTTGGTGGCAAGGTGGGAGAAGGATCTGCCACTGGTTGTGGTGCGGTGGATGCGGGGGACGGTAGCAATGGTGAGGTTGGTGGAGCAAAGCTGGCGTGTCGGGATGTGGAAGTTGATATGCTCATTGAGGTAGGTAGGTCCGGCTTCATGGGGAGCCTTGTGAGTGTGGATCAGGAGTTTGAAGATGATCCTTTTGTTGATGGGGAGCCAGTGGAGGTCTCTGAGGTGGGCTGAGATGTGTTCGTGGCGAGAGAGGTTAAGGATGAGTCGTGCTGAGGCGTTCTGAATGCACTGAAGTTTCCTCTGGAGCTTGGCTGTTGTTCCTGCGTAGAGAGAGTTGCCGTAGTCCAGTCTGCTGCTAACAAGGGCGTGGGAGACCGTTCTTCTGGTTTCAACAGGGGTCCATCTGAAGGTCCTGCGAAGCATGTGAAGTGTGTTAAAACATGAGGATGAGATGGCATTGACTTGCTGGGTCATAGGGAAGGATGAGTCCAGTATGAAGCCGAGGTTGCGTGCGTGGGTGGTGGGTGTTGGGGCAGACCCCAGAGTGGTAGGCAACCAGGAGTCGTCCCATGCAGATCTACTGGAGCCGAAGATGATGATCTCGGTCTTCTCCGAGTTCAGTTTGAGGCGGCTTGCTTCCATCCAGTTGGCGATGTTGTGAAGTCCGGTGTGGAGGTTGGTCTTAGCTATTGCGGGGTCCTTCGTGAGAGAGAGGATGAGCTGAGTGTCGTCTGCGTAGGACACGATGTTGAGGCCATTGGATCAGGCGATGTTTGCGAGCGGTGCCATGTAGACATTGAAGAGGGTGGGGCTGAGTGAGGATCCCTGGGGGACTCCGCAGATGGTCTTGGTGGCTTTTGACAGGAACGGGGGAGGCGGACTCCTTGGGTTCTGCCAGAGAGGAAGGATGTGAGCCAATCCAGGGCTCTGTGGCAGATTCCGGCATTGTGGAGCCATGTGCAAAGGGTGTGGTGACAGACGGTGTCGAAGCCTGCGGAGAGGTCAAGGAGGATGAGGGCAACGGTTTTGCTTTTGTCGAGCCTGCACCTGATGTCGTCGGTGCAAGCAATAAGGGCGGTCTAGGTTCTGTGGTTCTTGTGGAAGCCGGACTGGGAGATGTCGAGTAGGCCGTTGTCCTCCAAGAAGCGAGATAGTTGATTGTTGAATATCTTCTCAATGACCTTCGCAGGGAAGGGGAGTAGGGAGATGGGCCGGTAGTTTTTGAGGTCTTCGGGTCGGCTTTGGGCTTTTTGAGCAGGGCATTGACTTCGGCGTGTTTCCAGCTCTCCGGGAAGATGGCGGTCTCGAAGGAGCTGTTGATGATGGTTCGGAGCTGGGGAGCAATGATTTGGCTGGCTTTATTGAAGACCTGGTGAGGGCAGGGATTGGTAGGTGAGCCGGAGTGGAAGGTGCTCATGATTTTGTTGTTTTCCTCGTTGTTGGTGGGGGTCCAGGCATTCAGGATGTTGGTGTGGATGGGTGCGTTGGGGTCGGCCTTGGCAGTGGTGGTGGCGGGGGACAGCGGTGCGAAGCTGCCCTGGATGTCTGTGATCTTGGGGTGAAAAAAGTTGGCGAGGGAGTCACAGAGGTCATGCGAGTGGGGGGGTTGGCAGAGCAGGAATTGGGATTGGTGAGTTCCTTGATGATGCTGAAGAGCTCCTTGCTGTTGTGTGCATTGTTGTCAATTTGTTCTTTGTAGAAAGATCTTTTGCTGGTCTGGATGAGCTGGTGATGTTTGCGGATGGCGGATTTGAGGGCGGCGTGGTTGCTTTCTGTTTGCTCTAGGCACCAGATCTTCTTGGCTTTTCCATATTCTCGTTTGGAGGCCTGAAGGTCTGCGGTGAACCAGGGAGCTTTTTTGTTGGCGTAGGTGTTGGTGGTTTTCCTGAGTGGAGCAAGGTTGTTGGCGCAGTCGTCAAGCCATTGCTTGAGGTTGAGGGCGGCGGTGTTGGGTTCACTGGTGTTGGGTGGTGGGGCGTGGGCGTGGGCGAGGTTGGAGATCAATTGGTCCTTGGAGATCTTGTTCCACTTGCGGTGAGGGATCTGATGCTGTTGGTGGTGGGCGGTGTGCTTCTGGAAGGAAAAATTGACACAGTGGTGGTCGGTCCAGTGGAGTTCGGTGGTGTAAGTGAAGGTGACGTGGCTGCTGTAGGAGAAGATGGCCTTGAGTGTGTGGCCGGCAGAGTGGGTGGTCGTGGTGACAAGTTGCTTGAGGCCGAGGTTGGCGAGGTTGTCCAGTAGGACTGAGGACTTGCTGTCGCTGGTGTTCTCCAGGTGAAAATTCAGGTCACCGAGGAGTATGTAGTCCGTGGAGGCGAGGGCGTGGGTGCTGATTGTGTCGGGGATGCCGTTGCAGAATTGTGGGCGGGGGCCCGGGGGTCTGTAGATGAGGGTTCCTTTCAGGGTGGTGTTAGCGTTGACGTATATCTGGAAGTGCAGGTGTTCAGCGGCATCTAGAGCGTCGTGGGTGTCAGTTGAGATCCTGATGGGGCTTCTATGGACTATGGCGATTCCTCCTCCTAGTTTGTTGGTGCGGTCTCTTCGGGTGATCCTCAGGGATGGCTATGGCAATGATAGGTTCTGATGAGGGGTTCATCCAGGTTTCGGTGAGGAAGGCGATGTCTGGGGAGGTTGATGTCAGCAGGTCCCAGAGTTTGACGGCGTGCTTGTGGATGGAGTGGCTGTTGAGGAGGATGCAGCTGAGGTGTTTGAGGTGGGTGGTGTTGTTGTGGTGCTTGGTGGCTTCAGCACAGGTGAAGTGGCATGTTCGGCATGAGAAGGGTCCATGGGTGTGCCTAAGGGAGGTCTGGGTGCAGGCGGTGGAGAGGCCGGGGTTGAGCACAAGGAGTTCTTCTGCAGTGTATGGTCGTCTGGTGATGTGGGAGGTGCGAGGGGCAGGGGGACTGGCGCTGGACACGATCCAGGCGAGGACGGGTGCAGATGGGCTTGGCTCTGGCACACCTCCGGTGTGTCAGTGGTGTGCCTGCTACGCACAGCCTCCATTAAGAAAGGGAGGTGGGAGGGAGGAGCAGCTGAAAGGTGGGAGGTGGTAGGCGGGGAGCGTTGGCAAATGGGGGCGCGAGGGGCCGCCGGGGACACAGCGGCGGGAGCAGGAAGAAAACCGGCGAACAGGTCGGAAATTTTAAAAAGGCAACTAAACAGAGTCAAAACAGGGAAGGCACAAGACAGAGTCTGAAGAAAACAGAAAAAGGCACAGAAAATTGCACAAAAAAACTAAGACAAATTACAGGACACACATGCAATACTTACGGCAACCACTAGACACCAGGGATGAGGCGCAGGCGGGTACCTGCAGGTGGTGGAGGGCCTCGTACTCGTGGCAGCAGCGAGGGCGGGGTCGGGGGCACGGAGGCAAGCTGGTGGAGCTGCTCAGTGTGTTGAGTGATGCCTAGCCTTAAGGCAGGTCAGGAGTCACTCCCAGCGCCGTGCAGCAGCAACCATTAAGAAGGGGAGGTGGGAGGGAGGAGCAGCTGGGAGGCGGGGAGCGGTGCAAATGGGGGCACGAGGGTGGCGGGGGCCGCAGGGGACGCAGTGGCGGGAGTATTTAAAAGTACTTGCCAAGCCTAAAACTCCCCTTTTCTACATATAAGTCACGCCTAAGGTAGGCCCTAGGTAACCCATAGGATGCAGCTGAGGTGGTTGAAGTGGGTGGCGTTGTTGTGGTGCTTGGTGGCTTCAGCGCAGGTGAAGTGGCATGTTCGGCATGAGAAGGGTCCATGGGTGTGCCTAGGGGAGGTCTGGGTGCAGGCGGTGGGGCGGCCGAGGTTGAGCGTGAGGAGTTCTTCTGCAGTGTAGTAGCGTCAGGCGGCGTGGGAGGTGCGAGGGGCAGGGGGACTGGCGCTGGGTGCGGTCTAGGCATGGACGGGCGCAGACGGGTTTTGCTCTGGTGCACCCTCAGCGTGCCAGCGGCAAGCCTGCTGCACGTGGCCGCCATTAAGAAAACTGCCGAAAAGGTTGGAAATAGAAAAAAGGCAATTAAACAGAGTCAAAACAGGGAAGGCACAAGACAGAGCCCCTCATTCCAACCGCGGCGGGTGGCGGTCGCCGCCCGGCTGGCTGGAACCGCCATACGGCCGCTCCGCGGTTGAAAGACCGCTGGGGCCATTCTGACTTTCCCGCTGGGCCGGCGGGCGCTAGCCAAAATAGTGCCCACCGGCCCAGCGGGAAAGAGGCCTGCAACACTGAAGCCGGCTCCGAATGGAGCCGGCGGTGTTGCAGGTGTGCGACGGGTGCAGTTGCACCCATCGCGCTTTTGACTGTCTGCTAAGCAGACAGTGAAAAGCATACTGGGGCCCTGTTAGGGGGCCCCTGCACTGCCCATGCCAGCGGCATGGGCAGTGCAGGGGCCCCCAGGGGCCCCAGGACACCCGTTCCCGCCAGCCTGTTCCTGGCGGTAAAAACCGCCAGAAACAGGCTGGCGGGAATGGGGTCAGAATCCCCATGGCGGCGCTGCTTGCAGCGCCGCCATGGAGGATTCGCACAGCCGGGGGAAATCCGGCGGGAAACCGCCGGACCCGGTTTTCCGACCGCAGCTTTACAGCCGCAGTCGGAATGGGCAATGAAGCACCGCCAGCCTGTTGGCGGTGCTTCAGTCGTCCGTGGCCCTGGCGGTCTTGGATCGCCAGGGTCAGAATGAGGCCCAGAGTCTGAAAAAAACTGAAAAAGGCACAGAAAATGGCTCAAAAACACTAAGATAAATTACAGGACACACAAACAATACTCACGGCAACCACTAGACACCAAGGACGAGGTGCAGGCAGGTGCCTGCGGGTGGTGGAGGGCCTCGAACTTGCGGCAACAGCGAGGGCGGGGTCAGGGACACAGAGGCAGGCTGGTGGAGCTGCTCAGTGTATTGAGTGATGCCTGGGCCAACCAGGGAAGAATTCTGCAAGGCGCAGAAGGAATACCCCACCCTTGAGGGTCTGAGGCAACAGGCTTTCGGCCCAAGCAGTAGGTGAAGCCTCTGGCGATCACCATATCTACTGGGAGAATGATATCCTTCACAGTGAGCCTAAGGCTCCGGCCATTGGGACAGCACGTGTGCTGGTGGTCCCCCAGTGTTACTGCGCCTTCCTACTGGGTCTGGGACACACCTACTGGGTCTGGCTCATGACATCCCCATGGCAGGACATTTGGGCCAAGACAAGACCTTTGCCAGCCTTTTCACCCACTTCCATTGTCCTGGAATGCAGGTAGCCTCAGATAGTTTCTGCAGGGCCTGCCCCACCTGCCAGGCTAGTGGGAAGACAAGGAAAAGGCTTAAGGCCCCCCTGATTCCACTCCCCGTCATTGGCACCCCTTTTGAAAGGGTGGGCATCGATGTCATTGGTCCCTTGGATCCCAAAACAGCCTTGGGCAACAGGTGTATCCTGGTTTTGGTGGACCATGCCACCCACTATCCAGAGGCAATCCCTCTGAGAACAGTGACTGCACCGGTGGTGACGAGAGCCCTGATGGGAATATTTATCTGTGTGGGGTTCCCAAAGGAAGTTGTGTCTGACAGAGGCACAAACTTCATGTCAGCGTACATAATAAAGATGAATAAAGGTGTACCTTCTGGCACAAAGACAATCTCCCTCGCAACGCAGCCATCTTTGCACCATGGCACAAGGGTGCCTGTGTTGGAGCTTGGCAGCAAATTTAGCGCCTAGCAGGTGGAAACACAGTGGTGCACCAGATTCTTGTTAATACATCGCATCCCTGCATTTCCAAACATAGGGCAGCGCTGCTAATTTTGGCACAGCACCGAGCTGCACCAGTTTGTTGTAAATCTAGCCCTGGGTGTTCTAATACAGCAATTAGGCCTATTCTATCATTGTTCTGAGGAGAGAATTGAACACAGTGTGAACATCCCCGAGTCAACAGTACTGTTCGTGGAACAAAGATCGTGATTGTCATCAAACAAGTAATTGCAAGCGAATTAACTCATGAAGCCAATAAATGGACATACAATGGTGTGTTTTGACATGCTTAAGTCTTACTAAAACTATGCAGAGTGCTAGATTTTGCTTTCTGAAGAACCACACAGATGACACTGGTGTATCAGGTGACTTTAGATGATCAGTGATGGGGATTATCTTCAGTTAAGAACAATGGTCCATTTCTGCTGGCTATGCTACTTTTGATACTTGATAACAAGGAATGACATTTGCTAGTCTTATACAATGATTATGTAGTATTGAGTCTTTCCTATCTTGACCCTGTGCAAACAAACAACATTGCATTGTCTTGAAGTAGCTACATTTCCAAGAATGTAATAGGAATATTAAAATATTAAAAGCGTAGTTATCGGTTTAGAAAATGTCCTTAGTAAAACAGTCTATGCCTATATGTCTCTTGATGACAGGAGAGGAATGCTGCTGGCCTTTAAATATCGTGTGCCAAACCATATGAGCCGGCTTTGACCTTGTGTTTTAACCATGATGCATTTCAACCTTGTCAGATGGACCTTCAAGAAAGCAGTACTCAGAGTACTAAGATCTACAGAAAAGTGCATACAACTTTGTTTGTGCTTTCTCTCAAGACAATGGTGGTCATTTTGACTTTGGCGGTAAAAACAGCCTTCTGCTGCGGTGACAGCCGCCAAAATACTACCACTGCGGCTACTATCTGTCTGCCATATTATGAGCACTGCCGGACTTTCACCACAAAAAGTGCAGAAATCCGACAGTGTTCATGGTGGTGGAAGCTCGTTAGGTGGTGCTGCTACCACCAGCACCACCATGCCATTAGAATTCTGCCAGCCATATCATGACCTGTGATATGGCCCAGCAGTGTTCTGCTGGCGGGGTGCTACTGGCGAAAGCAGTGCCCCTTCCACTTCCCTGCCGGAAGACCTCCTCGACAAAGGTAAGTCAGGCTTCCAACAGTGGAGTTGGGTGGGGGGTGTTGTGTTGTGAATGTGTGAGTGAGTGTGAATGTGTCTGCGTGGTTGTATGCATGTGAGTGAATGCATGTAAGAATGGTGAAGTGAGTGCATGTCTGCATGTCAGTGTGATTGTGTGTAAGAATGTGTGCGACCATGTCTGAAGTATGTGTGTATGAATGCATGGATGTCAGAGTGAGTGACTGGGTGTATGTGTGGTGCGTGTCTGTGGGTGTGTGCGTGTATGGGGGTTGGTGGTGAGTGAGAGGATCGGAGGGGGTGGGCGGTGTTTGGATCAGATGGGGGTGTATTTGGATCAGAGGGGGTGAGGGGGTGTGTTTGGATCAGAGGGGGTGGGGGTGTGTATGCTTGGATCAGGGGTGTGGGTGTATGAGAATGTTGGGGTGGGGGTTAGTGTGTGTATTGGGGCAGGGCTTTGGCTGGGGGGGTCAGGTGTGTGTTGGGGGGGTGGAGGAGCCACCTAGTGGTGACAGGAAAGGAATTCCCTGTCACCGGTAGGGCCTATCGCTATGGTTTTCGTAGCATTGCTAATGCCACGAAAACCATGGTGGTAGGTAGGCTCAAAATGCCGCTGTTGGTACTGTGCCAGCCACCTGGCTGGAGATTGAAATCTCTGGCTGGGTGGCTCATACCGCCATGGCGGTATGAGTGGAGAAGTGGCGGGTTGGCTGTAGCCAACCTGCCATTCTCATAATTTGGCGGTATGTACCGTCAGCCTGTTGACGGTACTACTGTCACATTTACCCTCACCACAGGGGTCATAATGAACCCCAATGTGTTTTAAACCAATGTATCTAAATCACAGTTGTTAAAGGATCGACCAAGAGAACAGGATGCCATGAGTTAGAGAACCATTTAAAAGCCCACCCTTGATCGCCTACACAGCACCTTTGATGTAAATTTAACCCCTTCACAGCCAGGCCTTTTCCTCCTCAGGTGTCAGGCCTTTTTTGGCTATTTGGGGCCGGGTGCACTTAGGTCCTCATAACCTTTTGTTCACATAAGCTACCCACGCCAAATTTGCATCCTTTTTTTCCAACATCCTAGGGATTCTACAGGTACCCAGACTTTGTGGGTTCCCCTGAGGGAGACCAAGAAATTAGCCAAAATACAGTGAAAATTTCGTTTTTTAAAACAATATGGAAAAAAGGGCTACAGAAGAAGGCTTGTGTTTTTTTCCCTGAAATTGGCAACAACAAAGGGCTTCAAGTGATAAAATCATCAGCTACCCAGCTTTCAGGAACAGGCAGACTTGAATCAGAAAACCCAATTTTTCAACACAATTTTGGCATTTTACTGGGACATACCCCATTTTTACGATTTTTTGTGCTTTCAGCCTCCTTCCAGTCAGTGACAGAAATGGGTGTGAAACCAATGCTGGATCCCAGAAACCTAAACATTTCAGAAAAGTAGACAAAATGTTGAATTCAGCAATGGGTAATTTGTGTAGATCCTACAAGGGTTTCCTACAGAAAATAACAACTGAAATAAAAAAAAAATGAAATTGAGGTGGAAAAAACAGCCATTTTTCTCTGCGTTTTACTCTGTAACTTTTTCCTGCAATGTCAGATTTTTTAAAGCAATATACCGTTACATCTGCTGGACTCGTCTGGTTGAACAGATATTTAGGGCTTGTAGGTTCATCAAGAACCCTAGCTACTCAGAGCCAATAAATGAGATGCACCTTGCAGTGGGTTTTCATTCTATACCAGGTATACACAAATTAATTTGCTGAAATATAAAGAGTCAAAAATAGGTATCAAGAAAGCCTTTGTATTTCCAAAATGGGCACAAGATAAGGTGTTGAGGAGCAGTGGTTATTTGCACATCTCTGAATTCTGGGGTCTCCATACTAGCATGTGAATTACAGGGCATTTCTCAAATAGACGTCTTTTTTACATACTGTCTTATATTTGGAAGGAAAAAATGTAGAGAAAGACAAGGGGCAATAACACTTGTTTTGGTATTCTATTTTCTCCCAAGTCTCCCGATAAAAATGGTACCTCACTTGTGTGGGTAGGCCTAGTGCCCGCGACAGGAAATGCTCCAAAACACAAAGTGGACACATCACATTTTCTCAAAGAAAACCAAGGTGTTTTTTGCAAAGTGCCTACCTGTGGATTTTGGCCTCTAGCTCAGCTGCCACCTAGGGAAACCTACCAAACTTGTGCATTTTTTAAAACTAGAGACCTTGGGGAATCAAAGATGGGGTAACTTGTGGGGCTCTCACCAGGTTCTGTTACCCAGAATCCTTTGCAAACCTCAAAATGTGGCTAAAAACCACTTTGTTCTCACATTTCGGTGACGGAAAGTTCTGGAATCTGAGAGGAGCCAAAAATGTCCTTCCGCCCAGTGTTCCCCCAAGTCTCCTGATAAAAATGGTACCTCACTTGTGTGGGTAGGCTTAGTGCCCGCGACAGGAAATGCCCCAAAACACAAAGAGGACACATCACATTTTCTCAAAGAAAACAGAGGTGTTTTTTGCAAAGTGCCTACCTGTGGATTTTGGCCTCTAGCTCAGCCGCCACCTAGGGAAACCTACAAAACCTGTGCATTTTGAAAAATAAAGACATAGGGGAATCCACGACGGGGTGACTTGTGGGGCTCTCACCAGGTTCTGTTACCAAGAATCCTTTGCAAACCTCAAAATGTGGCTAAAAAAACACCTTTTCCTCCCATTTCGGTGACAGAAAGTTCTGGAATCTGAGAGAAGCCAAATATGTCCTTCCACCCAGCGTTCCCCCAAGTCTCCCGATAAAAATGGTACCTCACTTGTGTGGGTAGGCCTAGTGCCCGCAACAGGAAATGCCCCAAAACACAACGTGGCCACATAACATTTTCTCAAAGAAAACTGAGGTGTTTCTTGCAAAGTTCCTACCTGTGGATTTTGGCCTCTAGCTCAGCGGCCACCTAGGGAAACCTACCAAACCTGTACATTTTTTAAAACTAGAGACCTAGGGGAATCCAAGACGGGTTGACTTGTTGGGCTCTCACCAGGTTCTGTCACCCAGAATCCTTTGCAAATCTGAAAATGTGCCTAAAAAAACACTTTTTCCTCACATTTCGGTGACAGAAAGTTCTGGAATCTGAGAGGAGCACAAATTTCCTTCCGCCCAGTGTTCCCCCAAGTCTCCCAATAAAAATAGTACCTCAGTTGTGTGGGTAGGCCTAGTGCCCGTGACAGGAAATGCCCCAAAACACAAAGTGGACACATAACATTTTCTCAAAGAAAACAGAGGTGTTTTTTGCAAAGTGCCTACCTGTGGATTTTGGCCTCTAGCTCAGCCGCCACCTAGGGAAACCTACAAAACCTGTGCATTTTTGAAAACTAAAGATCTAGGGGAATCCACGACGGGGTGACTTGTCAGGCTCTCACCAGGTACTGTTACCCAGAATCCTTTCAAACCTCAAAATGTGCCTAAAAAACACTTTTTCCTCCCATTTCGGTGACAGAAAGTTCTGGAATCTGAGAAGAGCCACAAATTTCCTTCCACCCAGCGTTCCCCAAATCTCCCAATAAAAATGGTACCTCACTTGTGTGGGTAGGCCTAGTGCCCGCGACAGGAAATGCCCCAAAACACGAAGGGGACACACAACATTTTCTCAAAGAAAACAGAGGTGTTTTTTGCAAAGTGCCTACCTGTGGATTTTGGCCTTTAGCTCATCCGCCACCTAGGGAAACCTACCAAACCGGTGCATTTTTGACAACTAGAGACCTAGGGGAATCCAAGACGGGGTGACTTGTGGGGCTCTCACCAGGTTCTGTTACCCAGAATCATTTGCAAACCTCAAATTGTGGCTAAACAAACACTTTTTCCTCACATTTTATTGACAGAAAGTTCTGTAATCTGAAAGGAGTCACAAATTTCCTTCCACCCAGCGTTCTCCCAAGTCTCCTGATAAAAATGGTACCTCACTTTTGAGGTAGGGCTAGTGCCCGCAACAAGAAATGCCCCAAAACACAAAGTGGACACATCACATTTTCTCAAAGAAAACAGAGGTGTTTTTTGCAAAGTGCCTACCTATGGATTTTGGCCTCTAGCTCAGCCGCCACCTCGGGAAACCTAACAAACTGGTGCATTTTTTAAAACTAGAGACCTAGAGCAATCCAAGACGAGGTGACTTGTGGGGCTCTCACCAGGTTCTGTTACCCAGATCTCCTTTGCAAACCTCAAAATGTGGCTAAAAAAAACATTTTTTCCTCACATTTTGGTGACAGAAAGTTCTGGAATCTGAGAGGAGTCACAAATTTCCTTCCACCCAGCGTTCCCCCAAGTCTCCCGATAAAAATGGTACCTCACTTGTGAGGTAGGGCTAGTGCCCGCGACAGGAAATGCCCCAAAACACAAAGTGGACACACCACATTTTCTCAAAGGAAACAGAGGTGTTTTTTGCAAAGTGCCTACCTGTGGATTTTGGCCTCTAGCTCAGCCGCCACCTAGGGAAAGCTACCAAACCTGTGCAATTTTGAAAACTAGAGACCTATGGTAATCCAAGACGGGGTGACTTGCTGGGCTCTCACCAGGTTCTGTTACCCAGAATCCTTTGCAAACCTCAAAATGTGGCTGAAAAAACACTTTTTTCTCACATTTCGGCCACAGAAAGTTCTGGAATCTGAGAGGAGCCACAAATTTCCTTCCAGCCTGGAGAGACTCCTGCTCTGACAAATGGTGCCCTATCCAGTCCCTGGGCCCTTGAAAGGAAAGCTGGTGGAAATCGACTTCGGACGACTTCGGACCGACGCCGCTGCTGAATCCGGTGCCACCGCCTGCAACCGACTCCGTGATCTTCGCTGGAACGTGATGACCTTCGCAGGCCCAACGCCTCTGCAGCCCCACTGAAGTCCGCGACTCCGTGGAAGTCGCTGCACCATGTCGTGACCAACGCCGCTCAAAGTGCACGGATTCAACGTTTCACACAGATGCCGCAATCCCCGACTTCGTGCATCCACTTGTTTTCACTCTTCACCAAAGGTACTGTACTTGGGAGTCTACGCACCTCCGTGTCTGGCGCCGCTTGTGTCGGCTTGTTGGGAACGTCTCCGTCACGACGCCATGTTAACACCTCATCGAAGCATTTTGTGTTTCTAAGCGCTACTTTTGAGTTTCATCTTTAAAAATTCATAACTTGACTTGTGTATGTCAGATTGTTGTCGTGGTCTTGTTTTGTTTAGATAAATATTTCCTATTTTTCTAAACTGGTGTTGTGTCATTTTGTAGTGTTTTCATTGAGTTACTGTGTGTGTTGGTACCAGCTTTCACACACAAGCTGGTACCACCTGGCGAGTTAAAGCCCATGCAAGTGAACCCAGAGACTGGTAGGTAAAGTCTTTGCTGTCCCTGAGACTTCTTAAAAGGAGGCAAGCTCAGTCCAAGCCCTTGGAGAAACTTCATAAGCACAATACACAGAAAAGTCCAGTCTTTGTCCTCTCTAAGGCAGAAGCAGCAACTGCAGGCCAATCCAGCAAAGCACACACAGCAAAGAGGCAGTACTCCTCCCCCAGCCCTTCAACTCTTTTCCTTGGCAGAGGTTCCTCTTAATCCAGAAATGTTCTAAAGGTCTGGGGTTTTGGATTCACTACGTATACCCATTTCTGCCTTTGAAGTAGGCAAACTTCAATGGAAAGTCTCTGTTTTTGACAAGATCCTGCCTTGCCCAGGCCTGGCCTCAGACACACACCAGGGGGTCGGAGACTGCATTGTGTGAGGACAGGCACAGCCCCTTCAGGTGCAGGTGTCAGCTCCTACCTCCCCACTCTAGCCCAGGAGACTCATCAGGATATGCAGGATACTCCCCAGCTCCCTTTGTGTCACTGTCTAGACGTCAGTCTCCATGTTAACCTGTGTGAGAGACAGGCCTTGCAATAGTGAAAAACGAATTTGGCAGTATTTCACTATTGAGACATGCAAAACACATTAGTACATGTCCTACCCTAAAAATACACTGCACCCTGCCCATGGGGCTACCTAGGGCCTACCTTAGGGGTGACTTGCATGTACAAAAAGGGAAGGTTTGGGCCTGGCAAGTGGGTAAACTTGCCAGGTCAGATTGGCAGTTTAAAACTGCACAGAAGGATACTGCAGTGGCAAGCCTGAGCCATGTTTACAGGGCTACTCATGTGGGTGGTACAATCAGTGCTACAGGCCCACTAGTAGCATTTGATTTACAGGTTCTGGGCACCTCTCGTGCACTTTACTAGGGACTTACTTGTACACCAAATATGCCAATCATGGAAAAGCCAATCACTATTACAATTTACACAGAGAACACTTGCACCTTACCACTGGTCAGCAGTGATAAACGTGCCAACAGAACCAAAACCAGCAAAAACAAAGTTCAGCATGTAGCCATAAATACAGGAAGCAGAGGCAAAGAGATAGGGGAAACCATGCTAAGAATGCCAGGTCTAACAGCTGGTAACCATTTTACATGCATTGCACCAGTGACTAAGCAATTTTAAAATGGGTAACTGATGATTTTTTGTAAGCATTTAGATTGACCTACAAGAGAAAAATGTTTCATTCAGTGCACATGTTAGTACACAGATTGGTCATTGGTCAGTGAAAATGACATTTTCATTGATTGGCCGATGCAAATGCTGGTGCAGAGTTGCCCAGTCGCCACTTCAGTGCACTTTGACATGGATGTTTTCTAACACAGAAAAGGCCTGAAGCCCTTACTCTACATTCAAGCATCATTTAGAATGTATGATTCCCCCTGCCTGTCGTTCTGATTTTCACAGTTCCAATTAGTAACTCCTTTAGCCACAGAGGGCAGAATCCAGCAAAGTGAGTGCTAAGCAATATAAAATAGATATGCATATTTCATTCGTAAGTGATCGAATCCTGTACTTTCCAGGCACGAAAATTGCTGGCTCCAATGAACTTAGGGGTTCCATCAGTATAGTTCATGGCACACCTTTTGCAATATACAATTGTGAATTTCATATTTTCATTTGGTGGTCTATTTACACATGTACCATGTTTGCAAATGAGTTAGACTTAACACTCTTCAGCACAGCAAAGAATATAAACAAACATTTCCTCTCATAAGGTCCCATTCACAAGACAGTTAAAAG
Source organism: Pleurodeles waltl (assembly GCF_031143425.1). Taxonomy (NCBI): domain Eukaryota; kingdom Metazoa; phylum Chordata; class Amphibia; order Caudata; family Salamandridae; genus Pleurodeles; species Pleurodeles waltl. The sequence continues at coordinate 521,203,149 of NC_090437.1, read as the reverse complement.
ACTCAGGCAATGCAAAAACCTCATGCACCCACCGAACAGTGTGAGGACAGTCATCGTGCGACATATGGAGGCCTGCTGAGCGAAGAAACACCCAAGAAGGTCGCAGAGGCTGTACTTTGGCCAAGCGATTGCATGTTCGACTCTCCCGGATATGCTGTGGGATCCTGTAACTTTGTAGACAGAGTATATGCAAACAGAAGCTGGTGGTGAACTCTAAATGGTTTGTACTACAGCTTTTCTTTACCTGAACCCTAAAGCCGCCGAGACGCATTGGGGCCTATTCAGATAAGCATTTCTGAGTACCGGAAGGAGCATCACAGGAGCACTCTTTCACATATTCGTAAATTAATTTGTGAATAGGCCACAGAACCTCCACCTCACTGTTAATAAACTTTCAAAGAGGGCACTGCCTTTTCTATTTGCAGGCTTTTTCATTAAATTACCTGACTATTCTCATTTAAATCACATTTTAGATGTTTCGGCCAATACAAAGGTGTGTAAGAGTACAAAAAAGAGTACTCCTATAAGGTTACTTCACATACTTCAAAATGCCTCTGTGGATAGGCCCCAGTGCTTCAAAGGTTAGTACACCAGCAAATCAAAATTTGAAGTTTGAAACATGGCTCAAATGGAGTACGAAGTCCAGTAGGATTACTTTGTAAAGTCACAGACGTAATCTGCTCTTTCATTGTCCACAGAGTAAGAACTGCTGATGTTCAAGTGAAGACCCCAACGCCGGTCCTGCTGGTGGTGAAAATACAGTAGAGTCATGTTTTAATAGCTTCACTTGGAGATACCCATGATGTTCAAATATACGGCATCGTCTTACAGTGCACAGTTTCCACTAAGAAGAAAGAGTTTTTTTTTAAGTTTCATTCTCTTCTTTGTAGGATGGATAATATACTTTTCCCCACAAATGAAAGTACATTTTCATCAGGCCCCATTCTGCGATCTCTCTTGCATGACCTGATGTGCAATATTGTGTGACAAGATTTAAAGAAAACTCATTTATCTCTGTTGTAAATAGATTGAAGCAAATCGAACACCATTAGAAAGTAAATTAGTATTTCTAAGATAGCTGAGCCACGGAGGCTGCGGATCTGAGGTCCTGAAATGGGTAGCATGCTTGACTCCCTCTTGTTCTTTCTCTCCTGACATTCATCTGAATGGCGCACGCCTGTTTCTATTTAAGCTTCAGATCCCGAAGCCGTTCAAAGCTGCGGTGCGCTAATGAACATTTCTTAAAGATAGTCAGACCGAAACACACTGAAAACTAGTTACACGTTTTCTGACTCTTATGAGATTCACTTTTTAAATCTATGTCCTTATCCAGTGCAGAATGCTTTTCAACCTACCAGGTTCAATAACCCATCAAAACTGCCAACTGTGTCGTTAGGTAACAAAACGCTCTGCTTAAGAATCACTCTAAAAATAAGCATCAGCGAAACAAATATTTCTGACTGTTTGATCACGAAAATCTTTTGGCACACTTCGATGACTTTGTGCCTGCTGTTCCAGCTTTCTTACAAATGAAGTTCCGTACTAAAGCAACATTTTCGGGCCGGTACTGTCCGGTACTGAGTACCGGCACTTTTTTATTTTAAGAGGGAGAGTACCGGCACATCTCAAGAAAAACTTAATACTTTTAATTGGAGAGTACCGGCACTTCTCAGAAACAAGCAGGTACTCGGGCAGATAGTACCTGCACTTTATTTTTTCCATTTCAAGCACTAGACCAATTTGGAAGTTGGGAGTGTGGCCGATTTTCTGAAAAAGACGAGTTTGAGCAGAGTCAAACCGAACCTTCAAGGAAGAGTGCTACGGCCAGGAGTGAGAAGGTGAAGTTGGCATTGCAAGTGGTGAAGCTAAACACAACAAACCATTGCATGGTAACTACTTTTGGCGAAGGGCTAACATTGTCCTTGCATCTTTACCAAGTGCTGACAAAGCCAAGAGGTCTCGCTTTTGGGACTTATTAGTTTTGCCAATTCTATTTAGTGATCTTCTACTGAATCCGAATTTGTTCCGACTCTGCGCAACATGGTCCAAATTAAATAATTAAATAAATAGGTAAATACAAGCATAAATAAATGAAAGCTGTGATGACGTAGTCACGGTTGGCGTTCTCGTCATTCCACTAATGCAGGTGCGCATGATATTGTTTGTATGCTCATGTGTCAGAATGCATACACGAGCCAGTTAAGGACGCAGGTGCCATTTGCTTTAATCTATTATTCACCGATCCAAGAAGATGGGTGCCCCTTAAATTGGTAACTAAAAAAGAAATATATATTTTTTTGCACAAAAGCGGTAATTAATAAAAAAGGACTGCGGGGTTGGGAGTAACAAGGGTAGATGCACCACAGCAAAACGGGATAGCACTGAGAGCGTGAGAAGCTCACGATAGAGACAGCCACACAGGGAGCAGGGGAGAAACACACAGAGGACGAGAACAACGTGAAGCTTGTGAATAAGTGGAGAGAATACACAAGAGAGAAACGCGGAGCATGGGGGTTGGCATTACCATTTTAAATGATCTGAAAAAGTTTAACAGGAGAGCACTTCTACATACAATACGTTCTAGTCAAACATTAATGCTGTCTTAGATTAACACTAAGGCAGGGCCACATGTTTAATCAGTAACCGCAAATCCCGGAACAATACCCCATGATGAGATTCTTTCAACAAATGGTGAACCTACAAACAAACACTGTCTTCAGATTCATGCTTGATAAACTCGGGCAGTGATACAACGTTTAAAACTTTCACGGGGCTGTCACTTGGTGGCCAACTGCCTCGGATAAACTGTTGCGAGGGCAATGAGAAAAAGGTTTATAGGTTTAAAATAAAGCAAAAAAAGCCAACCTGATCCGTCATTGCCCTGTTGTGGATTTACACATTATCAGACGAATTTCAAGGCAAGAAGAATAATGGGGCATCCAGTGCTTCTGCCCTGTAACCAACGGTGAGGGAGGAATAGCCCCATTTTGTAGGTTTTTAGATTTCTTTTTAAACGTAATTTAGGGTTCCAAAATGAGTGGACATTACCTATGGGAATTTGAAGGCGTGTACCTTGGAAACAAACTTAAATTTGCTAAGTCAGCTTCTTGTCAACCTACAGACTAAGCCTATTCAAACACAACATGCTGCTTGTCCAGTAGACTGATTAATAATTCAAATGGGTCGCTTTAAAGCACTGTATGTGAACAGATGAAAAATGTGCATGATGTCATGTATTTGTACAATGTTTATTCCGTTTTGAGCCCTTTTCAAAGCTCTACCGGGAACAATGGGGAAGGGAAAAGCAAACAGCATATGGGAGAGGGAGGAGTAAACAAGACGTTGGACAAGGTTTGCTATCTTATGTCTGTGTCAAAGATATGAGGGGACATTTTTAACACTGTTTTGGCAATGCCCAGGGCATAGGTCACTGAGTAAGTTGCGTATTGGCATTTTAAAGGTAGAAACATTTTGCAACTTAATGGAACACAATTCATCACCAGTGAATGATGGACGTCTGACTCAGAACTTGGAGAGTCTCACGTTGGGAACCATCAAATTGGACATGAAATGGCAACAAAGATCAATAATTCTGCCCAGTCCTACCAACCTAGTCAGAACCGTGTTCAGAGGGCAACAGGATAAACAGGAGCTACTGGTCCCAACCACAGAGGTAGAGGACTTTTACTCCTAATGTCCCATGAGCCTACTTACTATGAGTCCTGAGCCACTGGGCCAAGTACTCCTTCAGCACTTGACTCTCAGTAGTAGGGTGGGTTGAGCCATCTAAACCTTCTCGAGCGGGGAGGAGTAGATGCAAGGGGGTGAACACAGGCTCACAGCTCACAATACCTTCAACAGTAGCAATACATGATTGTCCAGCCAAATACTTCTTTTGTGAAAAAGGAGCATTTGCATGCAGACAGAAAGTACAAATAAGGCACACACAAACAATACACACAATCCCCTGAAGTCAGTGTTTTAGAGTTCGACAGGCAGGTACCTGAGCCCCCCTTCTCTCTCTCTAGCTGTAGGTGGGTCTTAACCATTTACTGAATGTGACATTCAGGTTAAGACCTGCTGTAGTTCGAGTCTGAGGAGTCCCACTGTGATTCTTCCCAAATCAAAAGTGTTGCAATGCCTAAAGTGCTATGCAGCAGAAAATGTTCTCCTGGGGCCTTCCAACTCTGCCATCAGTCTTCCCTGCCTCTTCAGGGATTGTGCAACCGGAGTCCCCGAAGTGTTTCACTCTTTGACATTGGGGATGGCTGCTTGGTTGATGTTGGTAGGTAGTGCTTGTAGCTCTACAGGGGCAGTGGCTGGGCATCCACAGCGCCTTCTCTGGTCAGACAATAATTTCCTCTGATCCTTCCATAGATCAGGAGGATGATCCTTGAGGTTCTGATCATCAGTTGGGGCTTTGGCATGCAAAGGTCAATATGGCGTCCTCTCCTCTCGACTATGGAAGAGCCAGGCAACATTCCTTGTTCTTCACAGTGGTGACCTCTGGCATCCGGAGTAACTGACCTTACTCTGCACATGGTGTACAGCCCGATCAGCACAGTAGTAACTTCCTCACCACTGCACCCCCCTCTGGCATACGGAGTTGAAGAGTTCACTGTCCACATGCCATGGCCCACTCGACATAGTAGTCATGAATTATTCACTGTGACCTCCTCTGGTATACAAGGTCACCGACTTCATTCTGTTCATGGGCAATGGCCCAATCAGGGCAGCAGTACTGCCAACATCATGGCACCACCCTCTGGCATACTGGTTGCCAACTTCACTCTTCACATGAGCTATGGACCTATAAGCACTGTAGTGTTCCCAACTTCACAGTAGTTCTCTCTGGTATACGGGGTCCAGGGGCAAGTGGTTTTGGATCTGCCTGGGTTATGTCCCATCATCCAGCTGGAAGAGTGACAGATCTTAGTCCCCATTCCTGGTCACAGGCAGAAGTCTTGCAAGGTTTTTCCTCCTTGACACACAGCCCAACAGGTTGTTTGAAAGTACATAATTTTGGGGGGTTTAACCTTCCCTTCTTATAGCCAATTTCCAGACACCTAATGTGATTTAGTGTTTGAGTATTTAAAGTTTGTGTTGGACGTCTACTTCCTTTTGAAGTTCCCACTCCTCTTGCCCTTCCTCCAGAAAGCATTCTGTCACAGAAGAGGTGACTCCAAACTTGATAGCCCTGCAACACAGGCCATGGGATTGACTAGAGGTTTACACCTGGATGTCAGCCACAATGATATATACATCAAAACTTTACCCCATGGCCCTTCTCCTGATTATTATCTTATTAGCTCCATCTCCTTCCTGAGATGTGACCAGGCCCCTTTCCAGTGACATCTTCCTGAATTAAAGAGCACTCTTTTGTGGTTGATATGCTGAGCAAACTAGGGTGAACAGTTATCGTGAGCACCTATTTTTTTTTCTCACTGTGATGCATATGCCCAGACATCAGTTTGGTGCCATAGGAATTAAACTATATTTCACTGATTAGTCTGCAGCTGCTTCTATTCCCATCCGCAGGGGTCCTGCCTCGCAGGTTAGGGAGAGCTGCTCATAATGGAACAGGAACAAAGCTGATTTGCGTATGGCTGGTCACTATCTAGAGTAGCACAGTGGGCAACAAAACGATGGTCTGAAATGAAACTGAATAATTAAAAATGGTTGAGTTTAATCCAAGCTTTCCACCAATTACCTTTTTGTTTTCCTCAGTGCGATATACTTCACCAATGAAACCAGATTACCAAAACCAACAAGGGAATGCTTATGTTCCCCTTTGCATGAGTCCTTGCCTCACAGTTTTGGCACTACTGTTTCTAATGGAGCAGGATCATGCTCATTTCATATGGCTGGTCTCTGCCTAAAATAAATGACCAAAATGGACAGGAACGCAATTCACAAAATTGTCAGTGGCTGAGATTAATTCAAGCATTCCATTCATCAACATTTTTTTTCTTAACCAAAATGGAACCTTGAAGTACCAGTTGGGAAGAGGTGATGACTTCTGCACATGAACACATTTGGGCCATTACTCCATGTCAGGAAAATATCAAATTAGCTTCACTGCTCTGTAACGTTGCATGATAATAAAAACGCTGTAAAATAGGTGGGCCAATTTCACAGACCCATTTGCTTTTGTAATTCTATGACAGCAAATGACTGGTTTATGAGTGTAAGTTGTTCACAAAAGTAAACCTTTAACTCGAAAATACATACACACTTGTGTAATCTTACTCCAGGGCTGCATCACATTGGGTAGGGATAAAACAGTGACAGTGTGCTATAATTGTACCTCTGTTAATTGACCGGTGACTAAAACAAAAACGGAATTCTCACAACTTCTTCAGGATACTTGTGACTGGAAGTTTTCCAGACAAATCAATGAAAGGTTTTTGAACTCACAAAGAGTATAAAAGTATATTCAAGTGTGTGAGGAAATCTTCAACTAAACGTTCATACATTTTGCAAGCCAAGTGCGTGTTGTCCTTCTAAAAGATTGTGAGTGTGTATGCATGTCTCTCTGTGTGAATGAGCATGCTCACCGGTAGAGTTGCTAATGTGATGTGAAATGAGGTAATCTGGTGCAATGGTAGATGCACTAACTACCTGCTGTTGTTATAGAACACAGGAAACCTTTGTGGATAAAACCAATGAATGATTAAAAGTGAGTCCCAGTAAAAAATTCTTGCTTCCAACAATGGGAACCTTTTCCCACAGTAAACTTTTCAAGCAAAATGTAAATCGGAGCCAGAGTATTCTTGGTGGCTCCTTGGCAGCCCAGATATGGACCAATTTAACAATTCTGGGCTGAAGGAACAGCGAATTTAAGATCTCTCTTAGCTTAACTGGAAGTGATGCATACCAGCAAGCAACAATGCCTGAGACTGTCAGGCATATTTGTGTATAATTGTTGTGAGTTGGTGCAGTTTTTTGTAACAAGTGTGCATACACAAGAAATCAACAATGTTACTTTCAAATGCTTGCTTTAAAACCAGTTTTCGTGCTGAATAAATTAAGCAAGATAATTGCAGAAATCAATCAAATTATAGTGGCAAAATAGGTAAGAAAAGTAAATATTATGAAAATTGGCAGTATACTATACATATGGTATATTTTTGGAATTCCTACATCCCTAATCTTGAAGCCCCAAAATATTGCCTTAGTGAAAGTTGGTATTTCAATAGCATCACTACAAAGTTTGTGCCTGTACTTCATTTTTTGCTTATCTGGTTTGCTGGGTGCTCTGCAAAATAAGGCTAGGTTAAGTTATTAGATAATATCCTATGACACAAACAGCCTCAGGTGGCCTTCAATGGCTATCCTTCGAGATGCGCTACTTTGCTGACTGCAGTGTGGAAGTCTCTACCTCTCAGGGAGAGGTCTGTGACCAATCTTTATGTACAGTTCAAGTTTATTTCAATTGTGACGTAAAGTAAGAGAAATAACACAAGATTCCCATTGCACACTCAAGTGGAAACCTAAGGCTAGCCTGCTTTCTCCTAAGCACCACATATTCAAATCAATTAATAACTTATGGTAACTAGAAGCACACTATCAAAACACACAATGAATTGATTGCATGTTATGAACACAATATGGTAATAAATGCACCAGCTATTGCAAATTGTGTGCTACATAATCTAAGCAAATGAACAAATGCATGACATAAGGGTCCATAAAATGCATAGAAGACAAAATATATGACAGGAAGGAGCACATTTGCATACTTAAATAGGACCCTGGAGGGAGAATATAGATGCTTGAAGCTGATGTAAATGATTGATCTTATTATCCATGTTAAATTTAGTGGTGTACTTCTGTAACTCAAATGGTTATCACAGTATAACCCAAGACATGTGACTTAGAAAATAATTTATTATGAGTCTGTTAAATGAAGAGCCCTTATTTGCAGTAATTAGTACATTGAAATATTTTTGGCTTCAGATGTAAAAGATGTGTTAATTTCTATGAAGGTTTCATTTTACAATTTGATACCTCAAGATGTATTTGAACTCAAATCCACTCTTAGTGATATCACATGCACTATGTCCAATTTATTACAAAGAATGCAGACCTAGATATTGGAAATCAATAGTACCAATAGGCACCAATAAGAAAAAAATCACCATCGGTTCTATGTCTCAAATCAATATGTAGAGACATAGCCCACTTCAAAACCACTCCAAATTCCAAACATTTATAACAAGTGCTGACAGAACTATGTTCTACCATGCCAGAAATGCAAAGAAACAATAGTAAAAGACAATTCCTCCCTTGAAAATACCATCTCCTTTTGTGGGAGGTCCTCAGCACACAAAAAGCTAAACCACCTCTCTGCCTTAAAGATAGTGTTTGAATCCATATTTACAACATATCACACACATAACACCCACTTTCATCTCAAGTAACTAATTTTCAATGTAAGTTTAATCAGCTAATTTCTCAATATAATCCTCAATCTTCTTCCAAAAATACACACATATGCAGGAACCCAACAATCATTAACACACTTAAAAAAACACTCTACGAGTTACACCCTTACTGCCATAAATTCCCAAAACAAGCTGTTACAAGTTTAACAGAGGACCAAGAGAGTGCTCTCACCATTATATTCTCACAAATTGCCATCTCCAAAAACCTGTTTTTCTGCGGGAAAAATATACTTAAATCTGGCATTCTTTAAAGGTGCCAAAACAGGGACAAATAGAATGGTGGCAAATTTTAACTTCACAGTATATAGTAAGCATGAAAATTAGATAGGAATTCATCTCTTCTAATGCCTATAACATCAATATTCTTTCAATACTGAATATATGTATGTTGATTTATATATTATAGATTGTTAGATTACTTCATTGAGGACATTGACTGCTATAATATTGTTAGTTAAGAATTATCATTCTATTGTTGAAAATTATATATACGATGTGCAGTTTAGTTCTTAACATGATTTTCTTCATGATCTCATTTCAGGCTAGAAAAAGTGTCGGGAGTCGCAAAACACACATTGGACGTTTCTCAGATGCTTACTGTAGAAAGCTATGGCTTGACTGCCTTATGAATAAGCATTTATTGCATACTTTATTTTCTGTCATTTTATGACTATCTGCTGTACCAAAAAAACAATTTTCAGTCATGATTTGCAAACTACAAAACAGGACAAAATGTTGAAATGAAGAATTGTGTAAAATTGTAAGAACAATAATGTATGTTTAAAATTAAGTTTTTTCAATTGAGAAATTGAGGAGGACAGTGAAAGCGTTAAAGACAGTAATAACATTAGACAAAATTGAATGAGGTCAAAACAGGAAAATCATAAAAAATACAGTAACAAGACTGAAAGAGTGAACACTTGAAAGAGATTATTCAAAGCAAAAAGGTTTGCAATATTAAACACAGGTGAAGAAATGTTAATAGAGAAAAAGAGAAACATAGGGAGAACTATCCCATTACATCTGCTTCCCAATACAGGGTCTCGTTGAGTATGTCAGAGATGCTACAATTGATCTGTGGTATTTCACAATGTTTTTATTTCCCACATGTATCAAGTATGTCTCCTCCCAGTGTTTAGTTTGGAAAAGAACGAGTGACAGAGAATCTAGCTCTGCTCCAGCTGTGCTAATAAAAATCTGTGTGCCAAGTACCTAGGCTGCATTGTGTTGAATTCACCCCAGGCTTCTTCAATCCACTGCCAGGCACTGCTGCCCCTTCATCTCATGCTTGTATGGAATAAAACCAAATCCAAAGAAATTACATTTTTATTGTTAATGGGGATTCCTTTCACAGAAGCTTAAGTAGTTTTAATTGTGTTAGTAATAGTGGGCTGCTATCACTTTGATGTGCACCCATAAGCTGCACATTTTTTCACATACATTTGCCCTATTATCATTTGGTCTGCTTATTCATGCTTCATTGATAGCCTTGCATTAGCTTCATCACACATCCCCTCCAGAGCATCGTAGATCATGCCTGGTGGTCTCTCATGACAGTATAATGAAGTACATGCTTATGTGGCGCTCTGTGCTGTCCCTCATACTGACTTCCTACTAATGCTTGGATGGGTCTGACTTTACATTCTACGCTACTGATAGACACTAGACCCCAAACCCTCAGAGAAATGACCGAATGAGGAAAAGCTGAACTGTTTCTTTGTTGAAGCTGCTGGTGAGCACCACATTCTTAGGGAAGAAGCATTTTTCTAAGGTAGTTATACTCCTATCTGGTTAGCAGTTGAGGCACTACCACTCCTGTTGGACATTGTTAGACTTGTCTTAACTAATGGTGAATTAAGATGTTTGAGTCATAGACATAACTTATGCAATAGCTCACATTATCCAGCTTTCTGGGTGGCTACTTTGAATAGGCTGTATAAAAGACAAAACTGTGTGTCTGTTTAATGTGATACACCTTATTTATTATGTGTACATTTTGTGCATGTGACCAAAAAAGAGAGGAGGAGTAGGACAAAAGAATGAATGGGAGAGAGCCAAAGTGTGAGAGAATGAAAGTGAGAGATAAAGGTATAGTAAAAGGATGGCTATGGGGTGTTAGGAAAAAAAAAAGAAAAAAAAAAAAGCATTAAAGAGATAGAAAAATAGGCAAAATTGAATAAGGTTAAAAGAGGGAAAGTGTGAAATAGGCAGGAACAAGAGTGAAAGAGTGAGCACTTGAAAGAGACAATTCAATGCGAAAAGGTTTGCAATATTAAACATAGGTGAAGAGATGGTAATGAGAAATATATAGATGTAAGGAGAATGATGAGAAATTATTCCTTTCCTAATGCTTCCCAATGCAGGGCCCCTTTGAGCAAGTCAGAGGTGCTACACTCTATCTATGGTATTTTACCATGTTTTTAAGTCCCATTTGAATAAAGGTTCACCAGGCACCACTGCTTTTATCACATGTGTTTCCTCCAAGTACTTACTTCATCAAAGAATGAGTGCTGGAGGACCTAGCTCCTAACTCAGTGTGGCAAATACATAGGTTGCATGGTGTTGCATTCACCTCGGACTCTTTAATCCACTGCCAGACACAGATGACCCTCCATCTCACTCTTGCAGGTTCCTGCTTTCTCCTTTCATGCCTGTTTTGCTGTATTTCTATTCCTTTCCCATTTGTGTGTTTTACCTCACTTGCTCACATTCAATATCTAAGGAGAACAAATTAGTGCCAAGCCCCAGAAATTAGTGTTGGTTGGCCTCACTGTCAAACAAAGGCTCAAATGAAGTACTTTATCTGGCATTATGAAAATATTGAGGGTAGTACCAACATGGCCCCCAAAAACGTATTACGTACATCCTCATATTGCTGCTCTTCTAACTGCATTTGATATAAAACGTATTAGGAGTTGTGAGATTTTAACAATAATATCAAAAAAATTAACACTCTGAACATGAAATTCTGTTAGAAAAGTAGAAACGGTGAGTCTGGGTTTTATACCTATTCAAAAAATAAACAAAATATGAACAGTCTGATTTGTACATTCTCAAAAATTTAAGAAAATTATTGATTACCACATAAGAGAACATAGGTAGTGTGATTGTTTATTCATTGAAGCTACACAGTATACGTGACAGGTCATACATGCTTACAAGGTAAACCATTTTCAAAACACTTTTGAGTTAGGGTGTATGAAAAATACACCTTGAACTACTGAAGAGGTACTTATGCACTGTGCATTAAAGGACTGTGCTCTGAGCTTTCCCGCCATTAGGAGTAATGGAAGTGCCTGCTTATTCTGAGTGAAATGTATTTCTAAGCTAAGCTGATGGGAATAGGGTAGCACATTTGTGACATGTTTTTATGCCTGTTCCGGGCAGCTTAATTACAAAGATCCTCTTTTTGTTTGTACTAATTGCACTGCATGTTTAGTTAGATAGGTAAATGTATTGCATAGATGAAAAATAATTTACAAAAAGCACCAAAACATCAGTAAAAAATGAGTATTTTAATCTACAATGGCAGGCCCTTTCTACAGAAAGGAAAATCAAATATTACTAACAGTCCGAATTAAAAAACATTAACAATGATAAAAAATATACTTCTATCCATCCATCTATCTTTGCAAATCTCTGTGTTTATCTTGTGTTTATCTATCTTAGCAAGATTCTCTGCATATTTTTTCATATAGATGTACAAAAACATTACAAGAAAGGCATTAGCAAAGGCAAACAGCTGGCAGTGAATGCCAGACCAATGAGGATTTTAGTTCTGCTGTTGATTTTACTAAAATTATGTGTATAGCATACTTACAGGGGTTTTCAGAAAACATCGTCCCTTAGTCTGTTGTTCTATCATTAGCATTTTTCTTCCACCCTCTTGAGCATGCATCACAGGACAATGAGTCAGCCCACTTCAACCACTGACTTACTTAACTGTGAGTTATGGCATGCTGCCCTTTCACCCGGAGCACATTCACACAATGTAGTTCACTTTAGTTCCAGGAACTACTTTGCTTTCTTGACTAAAAATATATTTTCGCCTTTAGTCAATGTTTTTTGATTGATGGAGGTCCTGTGAGAACAATAATACTGTGAAAAAATCATGACAGAACAAAACAGGAATTTCCAAAGAAAAAAAGTCTGGCGGCCCACACCAGAGATATTGGCTTTGCCAATGGTAGTTCCATTTAAGACTGGAGGTAATATGGACATATTTAACTTTTTTATAGACATGGAAGAAAATAAGATTCTTTTGTGTTAAAAAATTAGCATATTTTAAAGTGTGTTTATCTTGAACAGTGGACATGTTACAGAGAATTTGGAAACTGGGGAGCTGATATTCCTTTAGTATACTATGTAGCTGATTGTTATTAGGTGACTGGAAATTAGAACTACTAGAAAAAGCTTCCTTATAGAGGTAGGTTTCTAGGGAATTATTATCATATTTAAGACAACCACAAATATAATTAATAAACTGAATACTATCTAAAGACACTAAACAAGAAACACGTTTGAGTGGAATATGGCAGTGAGGAGTTGTGGATGTCAAATTAAATATTTAACTTATAAATTGAATAAAGAGAGTATCACAATATATTATTGTGTTATTGAAAAACAAGTAGATGAATACAATAATATTGAAACAAACTTGCACGCTTTTATGCAAATAGTTTGACTAAATTCATCCCCAACCGTATCTATTAGAGCAATGTTTAACTGCTTTAGCTTTGCTGTTACTCTTAGATGTCAAGTTGTGGAACTGAACATTCCATGTCAAGCACTGTCATTGAGGACTCAATGATGACCCCTATATAGAGAAAGCTTGTAGCATAGTTGGTAGAAGAAGAATCAATCAACTAATTAAAAATTGGTCTAACGTTTCGAAAGAACATAACTTCAGTTTTAGATTAAATAATCTTCAGGTTGTTAAGTATATTATACCTGCTTATGTATTTGTCTACAATTTTGTACTGACCAAAGAGCCTAACATTTAGGTGTGTGCCTGACTTATTATGAAGTAACTACCAAGCTTTTGATTTTATTACTCTTTAATATCTCCATGTGGAAATAACTATTGTTCAATATAGAATAACGGTACTCAAAGTAGAGCGTGGGCTGCTAGCTGTCCGGCAGAACATTCCTTGAGGTCTGCAGATAGTCTTCTGGGACCCCTCATTGCAGCAGAGAAAGCTGCTCAAGGTCTGTTATTAGGCTAAATTTGGTAGCCAAGCAGCAGCCTGGGCTTTGCTTCTAAAGTCAGTTCACCTTGTTTCATGAGCAAGGGTGTCCTGCTCATAGAACAAGCTTAACTTACACTTAAAAGAGGTCCAGAATCAGAAGTAGTAAAAAAACGATGTTGCTAACTATTTTGTTTGTGCTTTTCTGGTTACGGTCTTGGTTTCAACAGACAGTTTAAATTGTACTTTCAGCAACGCAGCCCTGCTCATAGGAGAACTCTTAGCTGAGAGGACGGTGGAGGTACACAAAAAGTAAGGGGGTCAGGCAGGCAGTTAAAATAAAAAATTCGGTAACTATTTTGTTGCTCACATAACCTACAGGTAACAGAATGTTGAACAAAAATGAATGCAAGTTATATTAATCTGTAGATATGCATTGTTTTGGTAGGAGATCTCAACAATCACTATAGAATTCAAATGCATATGTGTAACTGGAAGGTAAATAAGTGGAATTCTGGTTGGTGCACTTGGTAAAAGTGGTGCCTATATATAAAGCTATGAGGTACTATGCTCCAACAGTAATGCAACCCATTAGTTTAAACATTTATAATACACAATTGAATGTAGGCAACATAATTAAAAAAATTTATAGGCTCACACATTACAGGATACGATGCAGCAAAATGAGCAAAAAACATTTGAAATAAAGTATTTCTAGTAATCTTTGGGAAAAGTGTGTTTTTTGCAACCCGATATATCCCTTAGTCCATTATATCCTCTTGGAAATGCCACAGCATTGATGCGGCCCTCAGTCACATTCCACAATGTACGTTCTGGCCCCCCAAGAAAATATTTGTGAGTACTCATGAAATAGAATGACATCTTGGAGGTCCTGTAAGCTTTTTTCACAGTTGGTGGCAGGGAGTGTTTCTCTGTTAATATTAAAAAGTGCACAAAGTGGCATAGTTGATGGTGAAGGAAAAATCATTTTTGCATGGAAATGGCACTCAGAGTGAACAGAAATGACTTATATAGTTTATCCTTTATCTTTTAGTGCAACAAGCAGTACAGAATACGTTCACAGCACAATAATAATGGATAACATTTGTTCAGTAACACTCATTGGTGTCGACTTTGGCTCATTTCTTAATAATGTTTTTTAGCTTTCTGGCTCATCTATGTCATTTCAGATAAGGACCATTCATATATCATTTAATTTCAGTCCATTCCTGAAAGTAACAATTAATTCCAAACTGATAGACAATGCCACCTCTCAACAGGAACACAAGGTAAATGAAAAGCCTACTGACATTTTTGGGCCCAATCAGTGAGGTGCTATTTGAGCCCATAGGACACAAATTAAGCACTCACCCACAGCCACATTCAGCTTTTCCTCCCATGCACACCAACCAATTTACCAGGGATGATCCTGTATGGATGATGACCTGTTGGTGCAGTGGAAGCCAGTGTTGACACCTAAGGTATTAAATGATGTAAGGTGAGCAGATGGCATTGTAATGACTTCCCTCTCAGATGACGTGACTGGAGTGATTACGCTTGTCCTTACTTCTCTCTATTACACTATGCTGTAGGTAACATGTTGATCAAACAAGGATGATCACAAGAATCCAGAATTACTTATTAACTGACAGCACAATAGCCACATCTGGGAAATCCTTACTTAAAGTAACATACTTACACAGACAGTACAAAACACATGCATAGAAAAGCTTGTGACACTTTGAACTACATGGTCAAGGAGCATTGCATGCCTTTGTTTTTCTAACTTGTCTGTAGAATTATGGACAGATATTGACCTTGTCTAAAAGGGACATGTAAGCTTAAACTGCTATGCCAAATCACCTCTGAAGAGGAAAAGAA
This sequence comes from Pleurodeles waltl, assembly GCF_031143425.1. Classification (NCBI taxonomy): domain Eukaryota; kingdom Metazoa; phylum Chordata; class Amphibia; order Caudata; family Salamandridae; genus Pleurodeles; species Pleurodeles waltl. The sequence continues at coordinate 521,187,635 of NC_090437.1, read as the reverse complement.
GCCTTTTAGCATCAGGTGTAGTAGGTCTTAGTGGTGATGAGCAACTTGAGTCACAAGTGATAGGCACGATTGGGACCCAGATATTAAATTATCATGCTATTTGTTCAGACAGCAAAATAGTAAAGGAAGGAAAATCCAGAGGTTCTCCAGGAGAACTCAGATGTTCAAATGCAAAAGCTGGACCAAATAATGACATAATGTCACTAACGTTTACTCCCAAAAAAATAAGTAAATGAAATAGTCATAAAAGTGTTTACATGATATGTTAAGACAGTTGACAATTCTGATGCCGCTGCACACTAGGGTAGTGGTTCCTAACCTATGGTCTGGGGACTACTGGGGGTCCACCAAGCCTCCTCATGAGGTCCGTGGAGGTCCGTGACTGCTTAGAAAATTAACTAATATTAATAGATTAATAAAGTGTATATAAATATTGTTGCTCAATGTACAATAGAACATTTTAAAACTTACTGTAGATGTCATGGAATTTGACATTGGAGGCTGAAAAATTTAATTTGTATTGATTTGTGGGAGCAGTGCAGGTGCATCAAACAGAATATAGTATGGATGATGTGTGGCTTCAATTGAATTTGGAAAAGCTCTTACCTTCCTAATAATATTACAATTTTGATTTTTTAAATTTTATTTGTTTACAAATTAAATAAAATGTGTTATCATTTGTGTATTTGTTTGATGAAATGCTTGTTTCTGTACTTTTGTGTATATTGTTTTGTGGTTCAAATCATTAACAATCTTGAGGCCTAGGTCCTCGGCTTGCAGTGATGACTCAGCGGTGGGTCCCCAGATTCCAATAGTGATTCAGTGGGGAGTCCCCCTGTTCCAGTAATGACAAAGTGGGGTTTCACAGAAGTTAAAAGGTTTGGAACCACTGCACTAGAAGAATTACAAGCTAATTATGTGCATTAGGTGGAGAGACTACAGGTGTATTTTATCAGGCTTTTTGGAACAATTGCTAGTCGTATGATGATTCTTGCAGTCACTGTGGCAGTTATTAATCTCTTGCTAAATAACTAGTCTAACTACTGATGTTTGTAGACTCTTTTGGCCACGAGCAACAAGGGGCCACTGTGCTTCAGTCATAGGGGTTAGGGCTATTTGTCTCTTATCTCCCAGAATCCAAGAATAGCTCCTTGAGCACTTGACTCCCAGTAGTGATGACTAGCACTCAACAGCTTCTCTTAGAGCTTACTGTGTGGAAATAACAATCCCAGGACTCAACAAACACCCAACAGTGTAATAACTTGATTGTCCAGCCCCATGCCTATCTTTATAAAAGACAAGGATGCGCTGTTTCTGCCGGGAAGGTGATTGAGGGGCAGGAACCCTTTAAACTTGACTAGTGCTCCCGCCGTCGCGGGACGCGCTGTTTCTGCCGGGAAGGTGATTGAGGGGCAGGAGCCCTTTAAACTTTTCTAGCGCTCCCAGCGTCGCGGGACGCGCTGTTTCTGCCGGGAAGGTGATTGAGGGTCAGGAGCCCTTTAAACTTGACTAGCGCTCCCACCGTCCCGGGGGGTGGTTAGAAGGAAAGCAGCAATCTAATAAAACCCTAGATGGATTTCTGCAAAAGGCTGTTGGGGAACTTGAAAAAGAAATAGAGTTAGTGCAACGACGCCTAGCTATCCCCCCTTCTCCAATTAATAGTCTAGTTCATGATAGCTCTGCCCCACAGTCCCAGTTGCGAACTGAATCACAGTCTGTACTGACCTCCCCTCTCCCCCCTCCTTTTAAAATCCCCCAGGAGTTCCAGGATGAAACTCCTAACGTAATCACCACCCGTGCCGCGCCAATTTTGTTGGCTCGGAGTCCCCCTAACGAAGGCCCCTTTACCTCAGCAGATTCTAATACCAAAGGAAAAAGGAAAAGAAGGGAACCTGCTATTAAAAATAAACGTTCCAGGACTTTGAGCCCCTCTAACTTGGCTCAGCCTCCCAATAAGGATGTGATTTTAATCCCCTCACACAACACCAATGACCGTCAGGCAAATGAGTATACCAGGGATCTCATAAGAGATGAGTTATCAAAACTATTCCTTCCTATTTTAACCCGCCTTCAATCAATTGAGGACAAACTAGAAAGCCTTTTCAATAATCAGCTCCCAATAACTGCTCCACCCGTAGATACTCAATCTCATCCCCCCCCAATCATGACCTTATTATTGCCAACAGACCCATCGGCCAAATACCCAAGATTCCTATTTCCTCTTTAAACCAAGATTGGCCCAGCTCCGTCAAAGCAGCTAGTATTTCTATGAACAAGCCCCATATGGTCCCAGTTCCCCTCCCAAAAGGAACCGCCCCATGGAATAACCCAGTATTTAATCTGGGAGAAGGTAACCCCTCTTGGGAGCACCCTCCACTAGTACCCCAGAAGAGGGGCAAGATCAGTGGTATATCAGATCCAAAAGTGCTTCATTTACCACCAGAATCATGCCCATTGGTTGTCATTATATCGAATGTACCTGAACTCAAACCTCATTCCACTGAATCCTTCACCGAACTTAAAAACAAGATCATTCATTGGTTGCATGTGAATGCGGGGTTGGCTTTTCCCATGATACCCTCAATATTGATGGTAAGAAGGGTAGGGTGGGTGTTCTTGTCCAACGGCTTTATTTAAATGCTAATAGACCTTATCCTACAATTGGCAAAGCTTCTCTTTGTAGGTTACAAGTGTTTTATCCTCCCCTATGCCATCTTGGAGTAGACAATCGCCGCCATCATATGGGGTTCCCCCCGCTATCCATACACAGTTTATCCCTGCACTTGGCCCTAGATGCCCTTCATCTTCTCTTTCTGAGACAGACTGACTAGGAGATGACCTTTCGGAAGTGGCTCCGAGTAATGGTGAAGTTGAGGACATTCTCCTTACTGACCTCAGCATCTCTAACTCTGTTGTCCCTCTGACCTTGGTAGATTTTGTTAATCAGGGATCACCTACAAGCACCATGTGCCAAGCAAGCGAGGAATGTACTCCAAGCCTGTCAATTGTTCCTTGTATTTTGGGGTCCACTCGCATGGTTAATTTACCAATTACAAATATAGCTGGGGTATCATCCAGCGAGGTGAACAAGGCACAGAGCGAGAAAGCCACTGGTTCTAAAATACCTGAGGGAAATAGCATGGTTCCTAGCAGTACCTCCCCCTGTAGGAAATATCCCCAGATTGAAGTAAGGTCCACAAAAACAGATGATCTCGATAAGGTACTCAGCTGGAATATAGCAGGGTTGGAAAGTAAACTAGAAAGCCCAGGATGGGGCAACTTTATCGATGATCACCTGATTTGCCTCTTCCAAGAAACGTGGGCACTGGAACCCAAATATAGACTAGGCTTTAAAAGCTATTGGGTTCCAGCACGCAAGTCATCTTCTGGGAGACCATCGGGAGGGCTCCTTATGTGGCTAAATAGTTCTCTTAGGTGTAAGATAGAAGAAATAGATATGGGTTGCCCCGATTTGCAAGTCTTACTAATAACGATTTCTGAAGAGAGACTTCTACTATTAATTAATATCTATAATAGGAATGTGAGTTCCCACCCGGATTCTGATGTCCTGTCCATTCTGGACAGCTTTCTTAAAAACAATTCCTCCTTCTTTGTCCTGATTGGAGGGGACTTTAATGTCACATTCGAACCCAATCCCTTAGTCCAAGGGATATGTAAAGAAGAGGATGCCTACTGGGGCATCCCTCAGCTAGTCTCCAACAAAAAACCAAGACTGAACAAATCTGCACGCTTATTGGCTGATATCACACTAGCTCACGGCCTCCGAGCCTGCAACGGTCGCTCGCGCTCGGATGCAAATTTGCAAGCTACCTTTAGGCACGGAAGGCACAGTAGTCATATTGATTATGTATTTCTTGACATCCGACTGTGGAGCCACATGTCCGATATGAGGGTTCAAGAGCAGATTGAGAGTGATCATGACCCGCTGATCTTATCAACTAGAGGACTCTTCCCTTCGTTTAAAGTGCCCCACTCTAAGACTCATGCTCCTCAGCTGACCCTAACAAATAACAGACGTAACCTAAAATGGGAATCTGTTATTTCTTCCCCTAAACACCTGGCATCTATATACAATCTGCTTGCCAACCAAATGGAGTGTATGATTTGGCTTAATGAGGACGGGGAGGGTGACAGACTCTTAGCAGCCCACACTGAATTGTTTCAATCCTTAAAGCATCTGTTTACAAAAAAGATTTTCAACAACCCAAACAAAAAGCATTGTGCTCCCTGGTTCAACAACTTTTGCAGGGAAGCACAACTATCTCTCCTGAAAACAATAAAAGAAGGCCATGCTGAGTTGTTAAGAATAGCTAGGAAGGATTACAAAAAGGAATGTTCCAAGGCACGAAGAAGCTGGGAAGAGGCCAGGTGGGTTACCATCCTGGAGACTGCTAAATCCAACAACACATCCAGGTTTTGGAAACTAATAGCTGATGATTGCAGTGATTCCCCTGCCGCACCTGGCTCCTCAATTCTCGCAGCAACATGGGTAGAGCACTTTGGGCAACTATACGAATCTGAAGCATCTCTGTGGGCCCCTGATGCCTCAACAACCCAAGAGACCACCCCGATTATATTCTCTCTAACCGAAACAAGAGCAGCAATAGAGTCAATGAAATGGGGAAAGGCCCCTGGCCCAGATAAGATTCCCGGTGATTTATACAAGTCAAGACCCGACATTTGGGCACCATATCTCAATCTTATCTTCAATGCAATTGCAGCGGGGGCTCCCACTCCATCCACTTGGAAAGGGGCGGAAATAGTACCCATTTTAAAAAAAGGAAATCCCAACACCCCCGCCAACTATCGTCCGATTTGTCTTCTTGATAACTCCCCAAAAATTTAAGCAAAACATCTCCTGCTCCATCTTGATGAATGGATCACGGAGTCTGAAGCTCTCTCTGACCTACAAGCGGGATTTAGACCTGCAGTGAGTACAGTTGACCAAGCCCTAAGATTCCTGTCAATAAAATGGAAGAATGTTGACCTGGGGAGGGGTAACCTCTATGTGGTCTTTATAGATCTCAGAGCCGCATTTGATTTGATCCCCGGGAACTTGTTGTGGTCAACATTGTCAAACATGGGAGTGCCATCTGGTCTTCTGAAACTCATTGCCCAACTGCATGAAAATACTTTCGCTCAAATTAGATGTGGTCAGGGGGGTGAGCTGACTGACCCCGTAGCTATTAAAAAAGGAGTTAGACAGGGATGTGTCCTGGCACCCACTCTTTTCCTGCTCTATATCAATAACTGCATCCACTACTTAGAGAACTGCATAAATGATTCACCTAAACTGGTTGGGAAAAAAATCCCGTGTCTGCTATATGCAGATGATACAATTCTGCTATCGAAATCGCCAATGGGAATCCAAAACTTGATCAATCAATTCTGTGTCTACTGTAGTGATTATGGTCTGGACGTAAACATAAAGAAAACAAAACTTATGATATATAGTACTTCAAAGAAACGACCGCGCGTTAGAATAGAAATGAATACGTTCCCGTTGGAGAAAGTAGAAGAGTTTGACTATTTGGGAATCAGACTTTCGACTACAGGCAAATGGAAGGCAGCCGTCGACAAAGGGGCTCTTATTATAAGCCAAAGAGGTGGGGCCCTTGTCCGTAGATCTAGAAAGGCTCCGAGCCCCCCCCTGAACATACTTGCGGAGATTTACAATGTCCAAATCCGAGCGGCGGCCTTATACGGAGCGGAACTTTGGGGAGCTAAAAAAAAACCTGGACATTATGCAAACTAAAGAAAATCATTTCCTTAGACAGGTGTCCCGGTTAGGTATAGGCACACCAATGACCCCTCTAAGGCTCGACCTAGGTTTAAATAGCATTAAAACCACAGCGGCCCTAAGACCTCTTTCCTATTGGATTCGTTTATGGAAATCTGTCGAACTCGAACCATATAGGCTGGCTATAAGAGAGCTCATAGCCGCTCCCCAAGCACTGGAGAAAATTTCATGGTTGAAAGAGATGAAATCTGCCTGGGATAAACTAGGTCTCCCCCACTACTGGAAAGATCCGGATCTAATCCCCAATAATGCAAGGAAACTTGTTATAAGTAGATACTGGGAGAAAGTTAATGAAGACTCCCTGCTCCAAAAGGGGGCGGGAAGGCTAACAATGGAATTTCTCCAATTTAAGCACGAGCCCTGGGCTGAGAACTTCTTGAACCTTCCTATGCCCCCGTATGCCCGTGCTCTATATCTCCAGCTAAGATATGGTACATTGCCTACCAATAGTTTCACGGCCCACTGGCCATCAAACACCGTCTTAACTGATAAATGTATCTTTTGCCAATACTGCATAGAAACTACTGAGCATGTACTATTCTTCTGCCCTTTGTATAAGAGTCCCAGAGGGAGGTGGATCATTCACCTCTGCAAAAATCTATCATTGCAGGATAGAGCAAACGCCATCAGAATTTGTACATTTGATACATCCTCCGTGGTAGCTACTACAGTTACCAAATATCTATTGGAGGCCTGGCTTATCCGTCGCAGGTTTATTGTATCAAAGGGCATTTTGAGCTATCCTGACAATAGTCCACAGAAGGTGTCTCAACCGTTATATTCTATGTAATATCAGCTGGAATTTCCACTGGGAACTTGTTGCCCTCTATATGATTAATAGAGATTGTACAAGCTTTTAGAGCCATTTTTACAGCTGAATCTGATAGAGTTCTTGACAAGGTATTTTACATCTAAGCGAGAACTCTATTTGCTTTTTGAAATGGACGAGGGCTGGGTCTTATGGGAAAATAGCTGCATACATTGGTAGGTTATATAAAAGTTTTATATGCTAGCTTTTATCTTTTTTAATTCTCTTACCATGTTTTAGCCATGTTTTATTCTTATCCATTGTATTTTATCTATGATCAAATGCCTAGTTTTGTTGATTTTATTGCTATATTGTTCTGATTATTATTGGTTTTATACTATTGTTATGAATTTGTAACACATATTGCTTAGTATGTAAGATTATGTAAGATCGCTATCTCTGTTATTCTAAATGGTCTAGACTTCTAGACCGAATGAATTCAAATAAAATAAATTATAAAAGACAAGTAATTTATTGCACTTTAAAACATAATATGCTCTCTCTCTCTATATATATATATATAAAACTAAGGTACTCAGAGTCTATAGCACAGGACCTCTGTCTTATGGGGTGAGGATAACCCTCTTCTGCTCTCCCTCCATATTCTCTCACTCTAGCATTAGGGTAATTCTGGTGCAAGTATCAAGTAAAGGTGATTTTCTATTATTAGGCACTCAGTTCCTCAGTCTTAGATCTCATGCCAATATGAGTTTCTCTTGTAGGCCTCACTGCTTCTTTGAAGGGTTCAGTCCATGTCCTCCTCTTGGTGCCATAAGATGCAATGCCACAGAGGTCCCACCCACTGCTCTGAGTCTGGGAGCATACGTGGACCACGTGACAGATTCCGTAGACAGCGTAAGGCACAAGAGAGTCTGTCTTCTGATTTGCAGCTCTCTTCTGAGCAGATGGTGAGCCAGCTTGGCATTGGGAATTCAGCAGCTCAATAGGGCATGCTTCTCATAGTTTAAAGCAGTGTTGCTGTCTGTATATTGGTCAGTATGGCAATAATTGGACTGCTTCTAGGTGCATCACTGCTGGGCTGGGGAGGCAAAGTTCAATCAGGTGCACTTCTGGTCAGCACCTCAAGTAGATACAGAGTCACTTGGCACACAGTAGATGACAGTCATCAGGGTGCAGATTTTCATATCACAGTATAGTGTACTTGGGCAAACTTGAGCAAGTGCCACAGCCTTGGCAACAGTTAGTTCTTCATTGATGGAGGCTGATCAAACACATTTACACACATATTTTGGACTGTGACAGTAGGGACCCATCCAGGCACTCTTCAAGCAAGTACCATGTACCAGCAACAGGTAGGCTTTGTTGGGTGATCTACTCATGCACACTTCAGCAGTGCAGAGGATTCTCAGCTTCAGGTCATGAGACAAGCTTCAACAGGGAAACACAATGGCCACATTCTTATGAGCCTCTGATTGACGGTTAATCACTTCTCACCCTTCATCTCAGGCAGTCCACCTCAAAACAGCAAGACAGTTCTTCCTTTAGATCAGACTCCAGATGATATCCCCTCATCTCAAAGAAACTGGTTGTCTTCCAGACACCAGCCTTAGTTGTGCAGAATTACTGTGAGTACTCTTTGGAGCCTCACCTTCTTGGCTGCTGAGAACGTATAACTGGAACATCAAGTGGGTCAACAGCTCCCACTTTCATACAGGTACCACTGGTAGTGATCAGAAAGAGAGACAAAAGGCTGGCTTCTTCTAAAGTGCAGTTAACATTTTGAACGACAGTGAGAGCAGTCACACTCTACACCAAATTGCTGTTCTTCAGGAACACTAATAAGCAGCTCTTTGCAGCAGAAGTACTGTGTTATATTAGCCTGTCTTTTTTTTCTCAAATTCAGTGTCTAGCTCATTTCCCTCTAAACTCAATAATGCCAGCAACATGCTTCTACTGTCTGTAAAAATAACCTCACCGCCATCTTGCGCACATGAGCAGGTCAGGGGTTTTCAATATGGTATTAAAAGACCTCCTTCTCTCTCATTCATAAAGATACATGTTATACAGGTATGACATATACTTACAGACAGACATGCGGTGAGATGTTAACATAAAGATTTGAGTCTACCTTGTAGCTGTGAGTTGTATTCCACTCCCATGATGCAGATAAAAAGGTCTGGTCACAACTATATGATCCCTCAAAACACAGAATGCTGCCACCGCCTATCTACATTGTAGCTTTTCTAGTTTTGTAGCTGGTGCTTGTGATTTTTTCTGCACTATCTAAAAAAAGGTGCACACTCTGTATTTTAAAAGGGTTGAACAAAAACAACAGTGATCCACTAATCAAACTAAACATTTTGTAATGTCACTTCCCTTCATTTTATTATCGTGTTAGGGGCTTGTTACATCACCTCCACTGTTGCTTTGTTTTTGTGAAATGACACCACTGGAAGAGACAGGTGTTGGAAAGGGACAGAGAGGCCATCAGGATAACAAGCAAGACAGCAGACATTTTAGATCCAAGTAAACTTACCAGCCTGCATAAGCATACATTCCAGAGTAGAACGCCAAAGGCAGTCCCATAATCGAAACATCTTTACCCACGAATGTGTTTGTAAAATGTTGGGTTTCTCCTGCAAGAGTAATATTACATTTACTATCAGGCATGCATATATTATACAGATATAGGTTTTAAATCACATCCAAATGCTAAATGTATGGTATGCTTTATTTTTAGAATTTATAAGGCTCACCAGACTTTGCAATATTCATTACACTGTAAAGCTACACATCCACTTGGGGGGATTTATATTTAGGTTTTACATTTTGATGTGACATTAAACAACCTTTCTGGATATGTCATTATTTTACTATGTTGTGCTACTCAGCCTGAATACGCTGGCATTATACTCCTCAACACAAATAATTAATATTGAGATACAAATTTTAATAATCTCCATCACAGTTTCTTCAGCAATTTGGAATAATAAAGAATAATGTATTAGGAAACAATAAGCAAAATGATAATATTGGATAAGTTGAAAAAGAGATTTGGATTTTAAATCTTTTTTGGGAAAAAGGTGCAAAACAAAGTTAATAGTGAACGCTCAGGGAAGGCAGGGACTCAGATGTGATGAAGAGGGGTCAGGTGACATCAGTCAAAATATGTGACTATGTCACTTTTCCGGTCCTCAAGATTCTCCATTTGGACAATGCAGTCTGTAGAAGCAGACGAGGGTTTGTCAAAGTCAGATAGCTTCAAACTTGATCACTTTTCTGTCTCTAAAAATATTCCTTTAGAACAAGGCTGGATACCATAGCTGGGCAGGTATCCACAAAGCTGAACACCTTCACCACAAGGTCCTGCTGAAACCTTTCTTCCATGACAAAAAGATCCAAGCAAGATGAACCTGGCAGTCGTGTCCACTGAGGATCATTGTCCTCAGTGACCTCAGCATGCTTTTCCAGTTCTGCAGAGGATAAAAAAATGACTGAGTCCCATTGGCTTCTTCATGCAGGGTAACTCACTTCTAGACTTTCATATGGCCCCTATGTCTCATGGCCGGCTTTCAGGCACAAGATTTCTTTCTAGACCTGTGTATTTGAGGGTTCATACCTTTTGGTCGGCTAGGCCTTCTTCAGAGCAGGGAGGCCTTCTCCTATGTTCTTCCTAAAGCAGTAATAGAGGGTTAACCACTGGGACATTGCACTACACTTCTGGTTTCTATGTGACATGTAAGACAGGAGTCCTGTAGTATTCTTTCCCCAGCAGTCAGGAAGACTATTTTTCTTCTTCTTAATGTTCTTCCCAGATCCATAGCTATTCTGAGGAGGTGGCAAAGAGATACCTTGTCATGCACATTATCCAGAGATTGCCATTTATTCAAGATGCCCTTAGCATTCCTCCATTTAAAATCGCCTGCTGTTCCATTCCAATCACTTTAATACAGAAATAAAATGTCCTTCCTCTCCCTGTGTTGCGACCATTTTCACCCCATGTTAGACTACTGTGACTCTAGGAATCAAGAGTTCCAGTTCATGGGTCCCTCATTTGAGATCCACTCTTCAATGGAAAAGTGTTTGTAGAAGTCATTTTCTTCCCATCTGTGACTGTGCCCTTCCCCTATGACTCATAATTGCTAAGTAGTCACTTTGCTGCTACTTCAGCCTTCATCCTCTTAGTGGAATTTCATTGTTCTCCTGGAATCCAGCCTTAAACACGTATTCTGACATGTGCACGTAAGTGTCTGGAGAGGAGGTAGCGAACAACTGACAATTTTTGAAAGTTCCTTTTCAGTACTCTTATGACAATCTACTTTGATCAAATGAAAAGTAACTTTTATTTATTGGTCTTGCTGAAGCAGATGTTTTAATTAGAAATTATTAATGAATGCTTACGTGTTTTGAATAATGACTTATGTGGAGAATTGAATAGCGTAGAAAATAATGTGCACGTTTGAAAATGTGACCTCGAAGAATGGCCACCAGTGCTCACGAAATGTACTAAATGAATTATTAATTCATATAAAATATTGAAAATGTATTAGATTAATGTAGTAATATGTCATATTAAGTGTTATAAATTATGTTCTTGCTTATTAATTGTAGGCCTTAACTTAGCGAGTGTCTTGGCCTAGTTTGCCAGGCCTCATGCAGAAGCTGTATTTCTTAGCGTTTACTGAAAAGTGCTGACAGAGTGAACTAACTGTGAATTGCTCATTGTTTTAATAAAATGCTTAGCGGAAGCTTTATATGGGAACCGATGGACAGGAGATGAGGTCTCTCACAAAGTAACAAATCGTGTGTAAAATGTGCAAAAGGTTCTTTACCAGGACACAAACAATGAAGACACTGACTGTAGCCGAGGATGCAACAAATTCGATACCTGACGAGTCGGATGATGAGAACATCGTAAAGCAGACCAATCAACAACATGTGAAGTGTGAAATATCAGAATTCATAGATTTGGTATATGGATACCATTGGACAGAGTAATAACGCACAATGAATTGACCAATTGGAAATTAGGGGATAGTTTGGGTGACTCTGATATAACAACGCGACAGAGGGAACTGAGACAGATTGTGATAATAGTGATCTAGAGTGACGGTGGGAGAAGAAGAGATTTGAGATTCTGACATTGGGCTCATACTCTCTGACTGAGAGCCTGATGTTTTGCTGATCGATTGATGACCTGAGGACGAAGACTGATTCTGCTTGTTGACCCATCCCATCGATAGGTAGATATGACAATGACTGAATTGTATTTTTGTGCCTTTTCTTTCTAGGTACCAACTGCGCTGACTTAATACTTTCTTTAGGTAGGTGTTTTCCAAATTTGTGTTCTAAATTGTTTTGCATGAAGCCCAACATGCAGATTCTCATCTGGGTTTGTTGAGGTTATTCACATGACGAATGACGAATTGCAGAGACAAAGGGTTGATAGACTATTTTGCTGAACTTTATGGATATTATAACCTTGCTGAAATTGGTTTTACTAATGAATTGTGCTGATGCTTTGGAACGTCTTTTGATTCAAGCTTTGATTAAATCATGTTTCTTGCGACTTGTTGATTAACAAGTATTATTAATTTTGTCTGATTTGATTAGGTGACTAAGGGCCAGATGTAGGTAAGTATGATTTTGCGACTTGCAATTTGCGAGTCACAGCGACTCGCAAATTGCAACTCGCAAAACCAAATGCAGAAAGGTGTCTCAGACACCTTCTGCGACTCGCTGTGGGGTTGCAAAGACCCACCTCATGAATATTAATGAAGTGGGTCGCAGTTTGCGACCCCATAGCGAGTCCATGCACTCCCAGGGATGGTGGCCTGCTGGAGACAGCAGACCTCCATGTCTGTGACTGCTTTTTTTAATAAAGCAGTTTTTTTTCTTTTTGCAGCTCATTTTCCTTAAAGGAAAACGAGCTGCAAAAAGAAAAAACTTCTGAAACCATTTGGTTTCGGTTTTTTCAGAGTAGGCAGTGGTCTAGGACCACTGCCTGCTCTGAAAAAACATTTTTGTCGACATTCACAAAGGGGTAGGGGTCCCATGGGGACCCCTTCCCTTTTGCAAATGCGTTACCACCCACTTCAAGTGGATGGTAACTGCGAGTTGGTTTGCGACCGCATTCGCGGTCACAAAGCAACTCAGCTTGGCGATGCGGTCGCAAATAGGAAGGGAACACCCCTTCCTATTTGCGAGTCGCAGCCTCAAATTGAGAGTCGGTACTGATTCGCAATTTGAGGTTGTGCATGGCGTTAGGCCTTTTGCACGTCGCAAACTGCGTTTTTCGCAGTTTGCGACGTGCAAAAGGCTTTCTACATCTGGCCTTAAGCGACATGACTTTAGGATTGTTAATATAAGGGAAATAAACTTACTAAGCTTTTTACTAAAGGTGTGATTATTCATGGCTGTAAAGTCATGGTGTGTGAAAATTACTGACTCCATTGATTATTGATTTGACTAATGATTATTGATTATTATGAGAATTGATTATTGTTTCGGTATTGGAGCTATGGTAAGAACACCTTAAACGAGACAAATGGTTCATCGACCTATACGCGTCCCCTTGTAAGTTTACTTATTAAGGCCCGACGCGCTAACAGTTATGGTAGCAGACTGATGGTTGTTTCTTTAGGGGCTTGCCATAGGTGTTTGGTACAGAGTGACAGGTGTTAACAGTTATGGTGGGGAGACCGATGGTGAGTCTCTTTAAGAGCTTGCCATAGGTGTCCAGAACTGAGTGACAGGTGTTAGCACTTGTGGTAGGAGGCTGATGGACAGGTGCCCCTGGTTATGGTAATAGTTTAAAGATTGATCAGTTCAAGAATTCAGTATTATTAAGATTTGGATTTTGTTTTTCAAAATGGCATTTGTAGAGAAAATGATGTTTCATTAAGCACAGAAATGACTTTCCCAGATCCTGGATCCTGCCAGTAGTGTTGGGTATGTTCCTGGCGTTCTAGTGATAGAGTGAGAGAGATAGGTTGCGCTTGCACAGCTTATGTAAATGGCAGGTGAATTGTGACGTATGGGAGGATTTAGGGAGTTTGCGTACTCCTGATGAAGTTTTAGTAGGGGTGTGCATACTCCGCAGTGTGAGAGTAGGGAAGTCGTCAAACTTCATATGTGTGTGGTGCTTTGTGCTCAAACATTGTCCATGTGGTTGTTGATGTACGGACCCTGCCTGGTCTAAGACTCCGGAGTATTTTGGAAAAGTGTGTGAGACGCTTGGTTATATGTCGTAATATGTCTGATTTAGTAGGTTGATCAGGCGTAGTCAACGAGTCAGTGTGTATGTTAAGTGGACAAGAGGAAATTTTGACTGAGATTTGGCGACTCCTATGTGCACCAGGACAGACCCATTGATCAGTTGAGAGTAAAATCTGCAGGTCAAATTTTGCTTGTGAATCTGGGAGACCGAGAAAGAGGAATAGCTGCATGAGTGAAAGGGCCATCAGTGAAAATCCGTAAGGTTTCTGAAGCGATTGTGTTACCTTCATGTAGTAAGTCAGCAGGTTTGTTTTTGGTTAGTGCTCGCAATAATTGCATTAGTTTTGTGTGAATTGAAGTTTAGGAGGAAGAGCCGCAAGACTTTGTCAGCCGCAGTGAGTGTGAGTGTGACATCATTGGAGCTGCACTGGGATGGGTGGGTTAGTGAGAAGATTCGCACATGGATTGGCAGCCGTCCATGAAAGGCAATTGGTTGAGAACATGGGTGAAAGGAATCTTGTGAGTAAAAGTAATTTCCTGATTTGAATTTGAATAAACAAAAGGTAGAAAAGATGAAGTTTTTCAAGGCATTGAGGAGTGCCCTAAAGGGAGATATGTACATTAGAGCGAATATAGCAGAGCCTACACCACCAGAGAATACACCGGCTTACATTGTAATGGAGGAGCGAGGTGTCACGCCCTGTCTTTGGCTAAAGCAGTGGTGCAAATTGACAGAGAAAAATGGGAGCTTAGGGATTCCCGAGAATGGGACGTTCAATTTGAGAATATTGGAGCAATTGCGGATGGTGCAATATGAGTCAAAGCCCCTTCTGAGAGCAGCACAGCTTGAGGCATTGGCAGTTTGGAAGCTGGTAGCAAGACAGCAACAGCAACTGAAATTCAAGAGGAGAGTAAGAAAGGTAGAGAAGTCTTTAGCTGAGGCAAAATGGGAATGGGAGAAGAAAAGGTGGAGAACAGAGACATTGCATGGAGTTAAGTTGTTTCCAGCAATTACGCAAGAAGATGAGACAGAAGGAAAGAAGGCAACTAGAAAGTCTAATAAGAGTCCGTCCGAGAGTAAGTAAGCAAGAAAATCTTCAATAGTAGAGGAGGACTCTGATGCCGAAGATCTTGTTACACAGATACTGAGAGATCGACCACCACTGCATGCGGTGCATGACGATGGTCCGAGTACTAGTGTCAACTCAACAGCTCTGGCACAGGCAATGGGAACAGTGAGCCCAGTGCAGGTTAATACTAGCCAGATACAGGGTGTGGTGCAAGGACCTAATGTGTTGACTACTCCAGTAGTTCAGGCACAGATGCATCCACCACCCATACAAAGAATGTATCCTGATGTGCCTGCTTTAGAGACAACATCGAACTTAGTGGTACCCACGGAGCAAGTGGTTCCAAGACCACTGTTGGTTCAGACTGAGCTGACTCCGATTTTGTTGCCCCAGGTACAGACGCAGTGGATGCCGAGGTTCATGCCAATGACAGGGACACATTCAGACTTGACTACAGTTATGAATCAGAGTATGGGAGTTACTCTCCCACAATGTTCAGATGCCAGAGTAGTGCCGGATGCAATATCACTGCCAATTACTGTTGGTCCAGTGGTACCATTGTTTTGCGGAGAAGAAAATACTATTAATGAACAAGGAACAATGTCTCAGAGTCTAATAAGGAGGGGGCTAGATGAACAAGTGCAGGTAGTCTCTTCTATGGGTCAGACCTTTGATGGGTTGAGATCATTGTTAGATCTCAGTCCACTTGTTGCACTTTCTGATTTTGCGAATGGACCTAGTGTAGGTCAGAGTCTGAAGTTACTGACACAGCAGACATCAAATGAAGTGGTACAACAGGTACCACCGATGAATGAGAGTAACATTTCGTTTCAGGGATTGACAGCTCAACAGTTGACTGAATGGCTAGACAAGCAAAATACCCCACTGAATACTTCTAAGGGAGAATAGCAAATCAATTGTGTCAGACTGAGCATGGAAGTGGGTGAACTAGTCGAAGGAACAATGGTAACATTTAGGGACCATTACAGTCAGGGGATATCCCATTACTACTCCTTCACACTGTGAAAAAACTCTGACCAACTGAGGCAACTGCACGCAAACAACCTGGTAAGGCTGCAGCAACTGGGTCCAAAGTAGCTGAAAAATATGCTACTGGGCGATGTGCATCTCCATGGACCTGAGTCAAGACAGACAATGAGCTTGCATCACACTCATGACAAAACAATGTGAAAGGCTTCGTGTAGTCAGGCATACCCAGCGCTGGAGCTCTGTACAAACTCTCTCTCAACCCCGTGAACACTTTCATCTCATCCTCAACTAGAACTCTGTTACATCCTTATGGGTCAATTTCTGCAACGGTTTAGAAATTTCTGAAAAATTTGGAATCCATTGGCGACAACAGCCCACCATTCCCAGGAACATCCTAACATCTCTCTGTGTAGTCGGGGGTTTATTTGCAATATCATTGTGTTGGAAAATGGGTTACTGGTAAGGGCAGGTAAGTACCTACACTTAGCAATAGGCCACTAACCTCCACTTAGGTCCAGTTAGGTCTCAGTAAATTAAACCTAGCTCAACCCTTGGTAGCTTGGCAACGAGCGACAAGGCTTAACTTAGGAGACAAAGCATTAAGCATTCAAATATCACAAAACAGTAATTTAACAAAACACAGGAAACAATTAAAAAATCCAAAATCGATTTATAAAAATAGGAAATATTTTTAGCTTTAAAATTACACCAAAAACGAATAAAATCAGATAAGGGGAACCGAAGATATGAATTTCTAAAGAATTAATGCTTTCTAGCGCATAGAAGCAACTAGCGTTCAAAGGGTTAAAAAAAAAAGGTTGCACTGGAAAGGAACAAAGTCCAGAGTTCAGGCCACCCATGAGGTAACACTGTCACACTTACTTTCAGAAGTGTTTCTTGATTCAGGAAAGTGGTCCACAGCACCAGCCAAGGGTTCAGAGGCTCTGGTTTGCCTCTTGGGGGCTGGGACTACAACTCCCACAATGCACCTCTTCAACTTATGGAGTTGCTCCAAACATCTCCAAACTTCTGGATCTTCTTCCAGAAGTCCTTTTTGGGTCCTTGAAGTATCCACAACTTGATCCAAGGTTCCAGAAGCTCTGAGTTGCTCCTTGGGAGTTGGGACTACAATTCCCAGAATGCACCTGGTCAGAATCCTCAAATGGCCACTGGATGCTGGCCAGCTGGGCTCTGCTTGCAGGACTTGATGCAGGGGACTCTGGGCAGCTCCTTTGTACCTGTAGCAAATGGGGAGTCCCTTCTTGAAGCAGTTGAAGACAGGGAAAGTCCTTTTAGTGGTGAAGCCCAAGTGTGCAGCTGGTGCAGTCCTCCAGAGTGCAGTGTCCAGGTGCAGGTCAGGGGTCCAGCAGGGCAGTACTTCTTCTCCTGTAGTTCTTCCTTGTTGGAATCTGATAGGGATCGGAGGTGTGGGTGCAGGTCTGCCAGTTTTATCCTTGCTCCTGGGTGAAAAACAGGGGGGTACTGGTTCTCCAATCAGGGGCAGGGTCCTTCCCCCTGTGATGACCACTTCCTGGGAAGTGTGGCAAAAATCAATCCCAGGGAGCAACATTCCTCAAAAATCCATCATGGCTGAAAGTGATTTTTGGAGGTTACATCTGGCTGAGCCCACCCACTGGTGTGGCTACAAATCCTAAACACACCCCTCTCCTGCCCTCTCCTAAACTAGTCAAGGGGGCACCTAACTGTCTGAGTTTGCACAATGTGAGGGTGTTGCTGGGTTGCTCCAAATGTCCTTCCCTGCCTTTGAAGACCAGTTTGGCAGCCCCCCTCCCCCTTCCTGCCTTTCCATCTGCTGAGGGAAGATATCCTACCCCAGGCACATCTCTTTGTGTTGAGCCAGGCCACTTCACACCTCATCAAGGCAGCCTGGCCAGGCTGCCAGATGCTGGCCAATCAAAGCAAAGCAGTAAAAACACTGCAGGGCTGAAGTTGGCAACTTTTCAGGTAAAGTTTTAAACTCTTTACTTGAACAAGTTATATTAAATCCAACAACTGGAAGTGGTGGGATTTATTATAACAATTAATTTGATACCAAACGTGTAGTATCTATTACTTAAGGGGATTTTTAAAATTAAAATAAAGTCTCCCCATTCTAGCCTTTGAAGGCCATTCACTACAATGAGGAAAACACGAATTTGGCTGTTTTACCTCACCGGGGCTTATAAAACTATTTTTATAAGGTCCCTGCTTATAGTTACATGGCACCCAGTCCAATGGGCACATAAGGCACACCTTAGGGGTGACTAATATGTAACAAGCATTTGCAATGCAATAGGTCTTGCATCAGCTTGAGTTAGAGCTATTAACGTTGAAAATTCATAACTGGGCTTTTCTTGCCACATAAATTGGTCAACCCTGCCTCATACTTTTGTGTTTTCCTGCCACATATTTACAGTGGCCCTGCATGTAACTAGAGCACTTTCGTTTACCGTCTTTAAATGGCAGAACACTTTTGAAAGAATGGTGCATTAAGCCCATTAAGACACAACACTGCTTGTTTGCCAATTTAAGCCTCAAAAATTAATGCAAGGCACGAACAAGTGGTTTTTCATTTACATTTTTATATTTTTTTGCCGAGCACTGGTTGTACTGCTAGTTCCCAGAAAACCTAACTCGGCGTTTGAAACTGAATTTTGCCCACAGACTGTCGTATTTTGTGTTCTGATTAAAAGTTATTATTGTCATAAACTGAGGGGGTTTGAAGCATTCAGACAGAGAATCCAGCAGTGAACAGAACATTTCTTCCTTCGATACAACCCCTCCCCCCCATCGGATTTCTCACAGGCTACAAAGGGCTTGACAATACTTACTAAATGCGTGCTGCCAACTAGTTACTTTTAGGCATCATGAGGGGCTCGCATCCTGGTACACAGAAGGGCTTAAGAAGAAGCAGCAGAGAAAGGGTTACCAATTCCACTGCATCACAAGCAGGCGAGCTCCAATATAAACAAAACTGTTTTCCAACTGCCAGGCCTCATGTCACAACAGCGCACATTATGCAATGCAGCTGGCCACTTTTTTAAAAACTCAGTCTTAAACTTCAAACTGAAAGAACTCCTTTCTAGATGCTCAGAGTAGGCAGACGATCAATCGGTTTAGACGGGACTAAAAGGTGCACCCGAGGTGAAACCCACGCATCTTGGCTTCAGTCTTAAACGAGTCCATGCCTTTAATTTTCAAATTCCATACATTACTTAAAGTGGTGGGATCAGTGACTTGCATGGAACAAGCATGCAACAGTAAATAACAAGCATTTTCAATGCAACGGGTCGCGCATTTGCTCGAGTTAGAGCTATTACCGTTGTAAACTCCTAACTGGACTTTTCTTGCCACACTAATGAAAAGAAAAAAAACACAGGGTGATCGTGCTGGGTTATACATAGCGTGATCGCACTGCGTTTTTTTTTCCATTTGTGTGGCTGAGATCACCGACAGGCACCGAATGAGCAGGATACAATTAAAAAAAAGCATTTGGAATGCAATGCTCTCGTGTTTGCTTGAGTTAGAGCTCCTACCGTTGTAAATTACTGAGTGGACTTTTCTTTCCACACAGACTGAAAATAAAGAGAGCGAGGGCGAGCTGGCCCTGGAAAAAAAAACCTCTGCTGTTGGTATATGTTTACAGAGGGAGCTAGTGGGGAGGAGGGACTGAACAAGCACCCACACTGTTGAGGTGAAACAGACAAATGCCAAAAAAAGTCCCTTACAGAAGAGATAAACAGGACATAGCGCAATTACACAGTACTTTGTGCTGCTCCCAAAGTGAAGAAAGGCAGGACAAAGAGGCAGAACTGACCACTAGCAAGCAAGGATTTTTGAAGGACACTGCAACTAACAAATCAAAATGCTTCAACTCACTATATTGTATACTTTAGTATACAGCAGGCCGAACGCTAACGCTGGACCTAAAAATAAGGTAGTTTAAGACTTTGGAACTACTTTTAACTCCAAAGTCGAATTTGCATGTACTTTTAATTGAAAAGCAGCCAGCAAGGCAGGCCTGCCTTTAAAATGACACTGGGCACCTCATCAGTGTACCTATGGGCCCACTACCTATGCTGGGGTCCCTAAACCTACATGCCCTACCATATACTAGGGACTTATAGGTAGGTTGACTTAGCCAATTATAATTAGTCTGATTTGCATACTGATTTTACACAGAGCACAGGCCCTGGGACTGGTTAGCAGTACCCCGGGCACCATCAGAGTTAGGAAAACACCAGCAAAAAGTGAAAAATGGGGGCAAAAAGTTAGGGGGCCTCTGCAACCAGCCCTGTTTTCTCACACATTGTAATCCTGTCTCTGGATATTTTCCTCGACCCCTTTTCAATCTGGTGTCCCAAATACTTTACTACTTTCTGACAGGGCAATTGAGTCATACTTACACTCGTCCCTTGTCTTGGATGCGATCAATAAGTCATCATGTATTGCACCAGAATCGACTGGAAAGGCAATTCTAAAGACTCCAAATTCTTTTTTAAGATCTGATTAAACAAGGAAGGTGACTCTGTGTACCCTTGAGGAAGTCTACACCAGCAGTAGACTCGATTTAGGAATTTGAAAACTGAAGAGAAACTGACTATCCTCATGAGGAGGCACAGAAAAGAACACTTGGGACAAATCAATTACTGTGAACCATTCTGTATCACATGGAATCTGGAACATTATTACAGCTGGGTTGGGCACTTGACCATGATGTCATTTATTGTTCTCAAGTCCGGAACAATTCTAACTTTCACACATGGCTTCTTCAAACCCATTATTGGTGAATTACATGGGCTGCTCAACACCTCCTTCAAAACTCCCTGCTTCACAAAATCTGCAATTATCTGAGCTACTTTCATCAGGACATCTTGTGTCATGTTATACTGAGGAAGCTGCGGAAAAACTGCATTCAGCTTCAAGGTAACGTTAATTGGCTCCACTCCCTTCATTAAACCTACTTCTTTCCCTGTCAGATCCCACATGTTTTCTTGCCCTGTTCCCTGTAAATCTGAATGAAGCTCTCTCAATGTGAACATCGGGAAAACTTCAATCAAAGGGTATTCCTCATTTGTAGTTTCACACTCAGTTTCTGGAGCTGGGTCTTCCTCATCGTCACTATTTGTCTGGCTCTCAATTCCATCATTTGAACAAGTAACCAGACACCTTGTCTTACACAGCAAGTCCCTTCCCAGTAGGGATACCGGACTTGAATCACAAACTACAAACTTATGCATTCCTGGAAATTACCAATCATCGAATTGCACTGGATCAGTAATTGGGTTTGTCAAATACTGATTCGCTACCCTCACAACCTGAACTGTTTTTCTATAAGGGGCAAATTCAGAACTTCTGCACTTCTCACAGTAGGGCGTGTAGCTCCTGTGTCTACCAGAAATTAGACTCTGTGACCCATAACCTTGCCTCTCACATATGGACCCCTCTGATCTACTTCTAAAGAAGTCGCAAGCACACATAGCTCTTGTTATAAATGGGGTCTTTGGTTGACAGTCAGGTTACCCCCTGTTCAAGCAAGGACCCTCACTCTAGTCAGGGTAAAAGAGAATCACCCTCAGCTAACCCCTGCTTACTCCCTTGGTAGCTTGGCAGAGCAGTAGGCTTAACTTCAGAGTGCTAGGTGTAAAGTATTTGTACCAACACACACAGTAATTTAATGAAAACACTACAAACACAGGTTTAGAAAAATAGGAAATATTTATCTAAACAAAACAAGACCAAAACGACAAAAATCCACAATACACCAGTCAAGTTATCAATTAAAAATCAAAAAGAGTCTTTAAGTAGTTTTAAACACACGCTAGCGCTGCTAACGTGAACATGTACCTGTGCATCAAAAATAACCCAGCACGGGCGGGTGTGCGTCAAAAAGGGCTTGCGATGCGTCAATATCACTCACGAGCAAGACCTTGCGTCTTTTCCCCCTTCTGTTGAGTCGGCGTGCGTCGGTTCCTCTCTCGTCAGGAGAGAGATGCATCGATTCGGTCCGCATACGGGTCCAGGCAGGCATTACGTTGTTTTTGCACGCACAACGATGGTTCGCATCAGAAATCCAGCCGCACGATGATCCGAAAACCATGCAGCGCGGGTTGCGATCCCAGCCTCCATCACCGATGCTGCGCGTCATTACTCCTGCTCCATGCGTCGATTCTTCGGTCGCGTTTCCGGTGAGCATCAATTTTCAGCCGCGGGCCGGCGGCTTGTCGTTTCTTCAGCCACAGATCGGAGTCGCATTGATCTTTTCCCTGCACGGCGCTCTGTGCGTGGATTTCTTCCTCTTAGGCTGCCAGCTTCTCCTTTCAGGGTCCCAGGAACTGGATGGGCACCACAGGGGAGAGTAGGAGTCTCTCCAGTGACTCCAGGTGTTGGCAGAGAGAAGTCTTTGCTGTCCCCGAGACTTCAAACAACAGGAGGCAAGCTCTAAATCAAGCCCTTGGAGATTTCTTCTCAAGATGGAAGGCACACAAAGTCCAGCTCTTCTCCAGGCAGAGGTTCCTCTTGTTTCCAGAAGTATTTCTAAAGTCTGTGGTTTTGGGTGCCCTTCTTATACCCAATTTCTCCTTTGAAGTAGGCCTACTTCAAATTAAAGTCTCTTTTGAATGTGAAATCCTGCCTTGCCCAGGCCAGGCCCCAGACACTTACCAGGGGGTTGGAGACTGCATTGTGTGAGGGCAGACACAGCCCTTTCAGGTGTGAGTGACCACTCCTCCCCTCCCTCCTAGCACAGATGGCTTATCAGGATATGCAGGCTACACCCCAGCTCCCTTTGTGTCACTGTCTAGTGTGAGGTGCAACCAGCCCAACTGTCAAACTGACCAAGACAGGGAATCCACAAACAGGAAGAATCACAGTAATGGAATAAGCAAGAAAATGCTCACTTTCTAAAAGTGCCATTTTCAACCACACAATCTTAAAATCAACTTTACTAAAAGATGTATTTTTAAATTGTGAGCTCAGGGACCCCAAACTCCACATGTCCATCCGCTCCCAAAGGGAATCTACACTTTAATCATATTTAAAGGTAGCCCCCATGTTAACCTATGAGAGGGACAGGCCTTGCCACAGTGAAAAACGAATTTAGTAATATTTCACTGTCAGGACATATAAAACACATTACTATATGTCCCACCTTAACCATACACCGCACCCTGCCCTTGTGGCTACCTAGGGCCTACCTTAGGGGTTTCTGACATGTAAGGAAAGGGAAGGTTTAGGCCTGGCAAGTGGGTACACTTGCCAAGTTGAATTTACAGTTTAAAACTGCACACACAGACACTGCAGTGGCTGGTCTGAAACATGATTGCAGAGCTACTTATGTGGGTGGCACAACCAGTGCTGAAGGCCCACTAGTAGCATTTGATTTACAGGCCCTGGCACCTCTAGGGCACTTTACTAGGGACTTACTAGAAAGCCAAATATGCCAATCATGGATAAACCAATTACATACACATTTTGTAAAGGAGCACTTGCACTTTAGCAATGGTTAGCAGTGATAAAATGCCCAGAGTAACAAAAACAGCAAAATCAGAGTCCAGCACACATCAACAATCTGGGGAACAGAGGCAACAAGTTAAAGGAGACCACTCCAAGGATGAAAAGTCCAACAGCTCCTCATCCGAACTATCTCTCATTCATTCACTATTTATTTCATTCTCACTGTGTAACGGGAATTGGTGCACTGCGTTACTACTTCTGTCTTGTCTATGACCTGTGACCTGTTAAGAAAGCATCATCTGTTGCTGCTCTATCAGGGCTTGAGGTATCTGCATTTGCTGTCCAGGTACCATGGGAACCTGCTGCTGCATTGGTTGCAATTATGACACCTGTGCACAGGGAATTTGCACCTGCTGCATGGGCTGGATATTCTGCACTTGATTCACATTATTCTGAAAATTTGGGTTCATTTTTGGTCCTCTTGTATTTTGAAATGTATTGACGTCATTATTCTGCTGAACAACACCCTCTTGTATCCAGTGTCCCATGGCTCCGCAAATGTGACATGGCATTAGCTTCTTCATTCCCTGCACATCATTCTGAACTACAACAGTATTCAAATCTGGACCACGGTTCATATTGCCTCCACGACCCCTACCTATCATCTGAGGTTGAAACATGACATTTCCCTGCTGCTGTGGTATCTGTTGCACAAAATTTCCTTGCACTCCTGTTTGAGCTGCCTTAATCTGCATCACCATCGCCTTCTCTTTCAACTTTTTTTGCTTCAACTCGATCTCATCACTACAGTATTTTGCATACTGCAACACTCCATCAATCGGCTTTGCCTGCCAGCAAATCAAATGACTCTAAATCATCTGACCTATTTCAGGTCTCAGTCCTTCCACAAACCTAAACACAAAATGCAGCATGTCTTTGGGTTTGATTGCTTCCTTGCCACTGTACTCCTTGAACGCCTTCAACAATCTCTTGTAGTACGCATGTATCGATTCCTTCACCTCCTGCACTGTCCTGTCAATTCTTTGCCAATCAATATTTTTAGGTGAAATCCTTGTCTTTACTCAAATCACCTTATATCAACACTTCATTACCTTAGGAGATGGTGCACCTGTACTCTTATCTCTCTGAGGTTCACTTGTTGGCCAATCTACAGCTCTCTAACACTCAACCCACAATTCAACTGGAACTACTGTCTCCAGTAATGTGTTCAAATCTTCCTATAAACCCTTTGCAAGCTTCACGAACATGTCTGTCTGCTGATACCACTCTACTGGCTTTTCCCTCAGTTTTGGATAATCATTTGTGAATGACAGAACATCACACCTACTCCAAGGGACATAAACGAAATTTCCCCCTGGGATTTCCCTCATTGGTAAAATCTTTACCGGATGCTTGTCCTGTTGCACACTTTCAGGCACCTCTAGAGAATCTCGTTTCTTTTTGTCTCTTTTCTTCACCCATCTGCCTTCCCACTTTTCTAATGCTCCCCAAACCTGAGCACTGTGCAGTAATTCTTTAAGGTCTGCCTTCATTCCAGTAGACCTCATGTGTTCTAAATCTTTCGCCTCAAAATCGAATCTGTAACTTCTCTTCAAATGCTTAATTTTCTCAATTTCTATGCCATGCTTCTCTGCCAAGTATGCTAATCTCTGATGTACCTTGCCCACCTCTCTTGTGATTCTCGGGCATAAGTATCTCAATTCTGCCTCTGTGTAGGACTCTAATCTATTTACCCCCATTGTTACTTTGACTAGTTCACCCACTTCCATGCTCAATCTGACACAATTGATCTGCTCTTCTCCCTTAGAAGCATTCTGTGGGGTATTCAGCTTGTCTAGCCATTCAGTCAACTGTTGAGCTGTCAATCCCTGAAACGAAATGTTACTCGCATTCATCGATGGTACCTGTTGTACCACTGCATTTAATGCCTGCGGTGTCAGTAACTTAGGCTCTGACCCACACCAGGTCCATTTTCAGTATCTAAAAGTGAAACAAGTGAACTGAGATCTAACAATGATCTTGACCCATCAAAGGTATGACCCATAGAAGACATTACCTGCACTTATTCATCTAGTCCTCTGCTTATTAGACTCTGAGACATCGTCCGTTGTTCATTTATAGTTGGTTTCTTCTGCGCAAACAATGGTACCACTGGACCAACAGTAATTGGCAGTGATATTGCATCTGGTGCTTCTCTGGCACCTGAACATTGTGGGATAGTAACTCCCATACTCTGATTCATAACCGGAGTCAGGTCTGACTGTGTCCCTGTCATTGGCGTAAATCTCTGCATCCCCTGCGGCTGTACCTGGGGCAACAAAATCGGAGTCAGCTCAGTCTGAACCAACAGTGGTCTTGGAACCACTTGCTCCGTAGGCACCACTAGGTTCGAAGTCATCTCTAAAACCGGTACATCATGATAAATTCTTTGTATGGGTGGCAGATGCATCTGTGCCAAATCACATTTTTCACAGTCAGCTTTGTTCGTGGAAAATGCTGTGTTTCACTGTGGAGAAATATTTTTCCTTAATATTTGCCAAGTCCCATGTTTGCATATTAAGAACCCAGTGTTCTTGGCTTACAAGGCCCATGTAGAGGTGTTTTTCTAATAAACAAAAATAGGGTTATAACACAGGAAATCATGTTTCTTTTCCATGTGTCATTTCAATGGCTTTAGAACTTCAGCCCAGCCAGAACACAGTTTTGGCACTATTCACTTTAGTCTTATATATGGATGGTGATATTACACATTCCAATCAACTTATGACTCTTAACTTTCATAGCAGTGCTGCATTTGTTATGCCAGCCTACCGTGGCCTTAGTGAAGAAGTACACAATTCAATTATGTTTAACCAATTTAAATGTACAGTTTTAGAAACATGGCAAACATGCAGTGGCACCACTTGTTAGTGCCACAGTGTGCAGAATCATAAAACCAGCAAACATATAAAACCATAAATAGTGAAACGCCAAATGTGTGAATTTTGTAGTGGACTAACATGCATTGAGTGTCATTATCAGCTTCACTGTGAAAAAATGAAGCTTTCTTGTGGACGGTAGGATACAACCTGGGATCTTTAGGGTGGAAAATATTCACATGCATGATTCTGAATCAAAGGAAAATTTTAGTTGGTCCTTCCTAAGGGCATCAGCACACATTATATTGCATCCTTATCTAAGTGGAAAGGAGTCATTGGTTGCGTAGTTTGACATGTTAACTGGATTGAATGACAACATAAAATCACTCTTTTAGGAGATTTTAATTTGTTTGACTTTAGGTGTTCAATGGCCGAACACCTCAGAAGATAACGTTGTACAGTATGCAGTCATAATGGAGCAACTGTATTGTGATAACCATAACATTTTCTGTAGTGATGAAGAGATGGCCACGCCAGGACATCTGCTTATGTTAAATCAAGGGGCAGGGGCATTACTTCCTGTCTCAAAGGGATACTTCTTCCAATAGTCAACCTTTTCCCTAACAAATTTCACTTACATTTTCCTTACTTTGCTGACCTCATAATGACAGTGTTTCAAGAAACAGTGATGGAGTCTTTTAGTTTTCAGACTGGACGTTATCCACAATGTGAAAAGGAATCCTAGGATGAATCTAATATTTTTTTGCTAACTTAATCTGCAAATCTGTTAGTGGAATTGCAGACTGCTGGAAATCAATGAGTGTGGCAGAGTTGAAGGTTCAGAGTTAGGGTATGCCCAAGGTTGTGAATGGGCAGACACAGCAAAATCACAGGGCAGCTTTAACCCCTTAGCTGCTGGGCCTTTTCCCCCCCAGTGCTGAGCCCTTTTTTGGCTATTTGGGGTAGTTCGCGCTTAGGGCTTCATAACTTTTTGTCCACATAAGCTAACCACGCCAAATTTGCGTCCTTTTTTTCCAACATCCTAGGGATTCTAATGGTACCCAGAGTTTGTGGTTTACCCTGGAGGAGACCAAGAAAATAGCCAAAATACAGTGAAAATTTCATTTTTTCCAAAAAAATGGGAAAAAAGGGCCGCCGAAGAAGGCTTGTGGTTTTTTCCCTGAAAATGCCATCAACAAAGGGTTTCTGGTGCTGAAATCACTATCTTCCCACCTTTCAGGAACGGGCAGACTTGAATCAGAAAACCACATTTTCCAACACAAATTTGGCATTTTACTGGGACATACCCCATTTTTACTATTTTTGGTGCTTTCAACCTCCTTCCAGTTAGTGACAGGAATGGGTGTGAAACCAATGCTGGATCCCGGAAAGCTAAACATTTCTGAAAACTAGACAAAATTCTGAATTCAGCAAGGGGTCATTTGTGTAGATCCTACAAGGTTTTCCTACAGAAAATAACAGCTGAAATAAAAAAATATTGAAATTGAGCTGAAAACAACAGCCATTTTTCTTTATGTTTTACTCTGTGTAACTTTTTCCTGCGATGTCAGATTTCTGAAAGCAATATACCGTTTTGTCTGCTGGACTCTTCTGGTTGCGGGGATATAAAGGGCTTATAGGTTCATCAAGAACCCTAGGTACCCAGAGCCAATAAATGAGGTGCACCCTGCAGTTGGTTTTCATTCTATACTGGGTATACAGCAATTCATTTGCTGAAATATGAGGAGTGAAAAAGAGGTATCAAGAAAACCTTTGCATTTCCAAAATGGGATCAATATAAGGTTTTGAGGAGCAGTGGTTATTTGCACATCTTTGAATTCCGAGGTGCCCATACTAGCATGTGAATTGCAGGGCATTTCTCAAATAGACGTCTTTTTTACACACTCTCTTATATTTGGAAGGAAAAAATGTAGAGAAAGATAAGGGGCAATAACACTTGTTTTGCTATTCTGTGTTCCCCCAAGTCTCCCGATAAAAATGATACCTCACTTGTGTGGGTAGGCCTAGCGCCCGCAACAGGAAATGCCCCAAAACACAACGTGGACACATCCCATTTTTTCACAAAATACAGAGCTGTTTTTTTGCAAAGTGCCTACCTGTAGATTATGGCCTCTAGCTCAGCCGGCACATAGGGAAACCTACCAAACCTGTACATTTTTGAAAACTAGAGACCTAGGGGAATCCAAGATGGGGTGACTCGCGGGGCTCTGACCAGGTTCTGTTACCCAGAATCCTTTGCAAACCTCAAAAAGTGGCTAAAAAAACAAGTTTTCCTCACATTTCGGTGACAGAAAGTTCTGGAATCTGAGAGGAGCCTCAAATTTCCTTCCACCCAGCGTCCCCCCAAGTCTCCCGATAAAAATGATACCTCACTTGTGTGGGTAGGCCTAGCGCCCGCGACAGGAAATGCCCCAAAACACAACGTGGACACATCACAGAAAACAGAGCTGTTTTTTGCAAAGTGCCTACCTGTAGATTTTGGCCTCTAGCTCAGCCGGCACCTAGGGAAACCTACCAAACCTGTACATTTTTGAAAACTAGAGACCTAGGGGAATCGAAGATGGGGTGACTCGCAGGGCTCTGACCAGGTTCTGTTACCCAGAATCCTTTGCAAACCTCAAAAAGTGGCTAAAAAAACAAGTTTTCCTCACATTTCGGTGACAGAAAGTTCTGGAATCTGAGAGGAGCCTCAAATTTCCTTCCACCCAGCGTCCCCCCAAGTCTCCCGATAAAAATGATGCCTCACTTGTGTGGGTAGGCCTAGCGCCCGCGACAGGAAATGCCCCAAAACACAACGTGGACACATCACAGAAAACAGAGCTGTTTTTTGCAAAGTGCCTACCTGTAGATTTTGGCCTCTAGCTCAGCCGGCACCTAGGGAAACCTACCAAACCTGTACATTTTTGAAAACTAGAGACCTAGGGGAATCCAAGATGGGGTGACTCGCGGGGCTCTGACCAGGTTCTGTTACCCAGAATCCTTTGCAAACCTCAAAAAGTGGCTAAAAAAACAAGTTTTCCTCACATTTCGGTGACAGAAAGTTCTGGAATCTGAGAGGAGCCTCAAATTTCCTTCCACCCAGCGTCCCCCCAAGTCTCCCGATAAAAATGATACCTCACTTGTGTGGGTAGGCCTAGCGCCCGCGACAGGAAATGCCCCAAAACACAACGTGGACACATCACAGAAAACAGAGCTGTTTTTTGCAAAGTGCCTACCTGTAGATTTTGGCCTCTAGCTCAGCCGGCACCTAGGGAAACCTACCAAACCTGTACATTTTTGAAAACTAGAGACCTAGGGGAATCCAAGATGGGGTGACTCGCAGGGCTCTGACCAGGTTCTGTTACCCAGAATCCTTTGCAAACCTCAAAAAGTGGCTAAAAAAACAAGTTTTCCTCACATTTAGGTGACAGAAAGTTCTGGAATCTGAGAGGAGCCTCAAATTTCCTTCCACCCAGCGTCCCCCCAAGTCTCCCGATAAAAATGATGCCTCACTTGTGTGGGTAGGCCTAGCGCCCGCGACAGGAAATGCCCCAAAACACAACGTGGACACATCACAGAAAACAGAGCTGTTTTTTGCAAAGTGCCTACCTGTAGATTTTGGCCTCTAGCTCAGCCGGCACCTAGGGAAACCTACCAAACCTGTACATTTTTGAAAACTAGAGACCTAGGGGAATCCAAGATGGGGTGACTCGCGGGGCTCTGACCAGGTTCTGTTACCCAGAATCCTTTGCAAACCTCAAAAAGTGGCTAAAAAAACAAGTTTTCCTCACATTTCGGTGACAGAAAGTTCTGGAATCTAAGAGGAGCCACAAATTTCCTTCCACCCAGCGTTCCCCCAAGCCTCCCGATAAAAATGATACCTCACTTGTGTGGTTAGGCCTGGTGCCTGCGACAGGAATAGATCACACAACGGTCAATGTTGGTCCTTGCGTGAGGCAGCTGTTGACCCTGGGGTGATCCATTCCTGACACAGACACTAGGTGTAGGCACTCAAGTGGGGTAGTGTTTTTATCAGGACAGGTGAGGAGTCACTGGGTGGTAGGAATATTGTGGATCCCAGCATATTCCTGTAGTTTGTGTGACAGAAATGCGAGAAAAATTGAGTTTTTTTTCAACATTTCAGCTTTGCAGGGTATTCTGGGTAAGAAAACTTTGGGGAAGCCACACAAGTCACACCTCTGTGGACTCCCCCGAATGTCTAGTTTCCAGAAATGTTTGGGTTTAGTGTGTTTCTCTATATGGCCGCCGAATCCAGGACCAAAAACACAGGTGCCTGCCTTACAAAACCAGTTTGTTTTGCCATGGATAATTTTGATGTCTCCACAATATGATTTGGGTGGTGGAATTTGGGGCTGAACTAAATTGGGGAGCTCCCAAGAGAGCACTCTCTCTCTGCTTGCCGCCGCATTCACCTGCTCTCTGGGTTGGCCTAACCCACTATTACCCAGTTGCACAAACAGCTTGCGAAGGGACAGCAGGACTGTCCTCATCACCTCCCTCATAATGTACTGGAAGAGGAGTTATCGAATGGGACTCCTCTGACTGAAAAATCACTCCCAGAGTCTGCGCCATTGTCCTATCCCTCAGATGCTGTCTCAGTATCTGATGTCTCAGTCTCTGATCCTATGTCAGAGCGGTCCTCTATAACCCGAGTGCAGGCAGCAGTCATCCATCAAGATGCCATCTCTGCTATTGGCTAAACTGTTGCTCTAAAACACTAGCCTACGTAGACAGTCACAAAATCGATGGTGTGTGAGATACGTGCAACAGTAGAGGCCACCTTACCTGCGCTTCTTCCCTCAATCAGCACGTACTTTCAAGACACTCAAAAAACACCTTGTCACATACCATTCGTCACAGTCTTTAGCACCTCCTGCGCCCAGTCCAACAATCATTATTGGTGCTCCCACTCCCTCCTCCTCGGATTCCCTCATTACCACCCAGCAAAAGTGCCCTTCATCTCTCCATAGACTTTGCTAATGTACTCAGCTATTTACATAAAATACAGATTTGCTCTTTGCAGTAGGCATATAAACCTTCTGCGCTTCTTTATGGCACTAAAACTGCCACTAGACAAGTCGGACCCTTTTCCCCCCAGGGAAACCACACACATATTGACAAAAGTGATATATATATGACAGCCAATCACCTGAAACTCAACTCAAGCAAAACTGAAATAATCCTCTTTGGCCCACACAAAAACACCTGGGACCCCTCATGGTGGCCCACCACGCTAGGCCCTGCACCCACCCCCGCCAACCACGCACGCAACCTCAGCATCATCCTAGACTCCTCCCTCTCGATAACCCAACAAATCAACGCTCTCACCTCCTCATGCTTCAACACACTCCGTATACTGAAAAACATTCAAATGGATCCCCACAGAGACCAGAAAAACTGTCACTCACGCACACATCAGCAGCAGGCTTGATTACGGAAACGCCCTCTACGCCGGCACCACTCTAAAACTCAAGCGCAAACTACACGCATCTAGAACTCAGCAGCACGACTCATCCTCGACCTCCGCCGACACGAACACATCTCTCCACACCTCAAATCCCTCCACTGGCTCCCCATTGACAAAAGGATCACCTTCAAGATCCTCATCCTCGCACACAAATCACTCCACAACACAGGCCCTGCCTACCTCAACGAGAGTCACCTTCCACACCCCCACACGAAACGTCCGCTCAGCTGACCTCTCTCTCGCCTCTGTCCCCCGCATCAAACACACCACCACCGGGGGCAGATCCTTCTCCTACCTTGCACCCAAAACCTGGAACGCCCTCACAACCCACCTTCGCAAGACCCAAAACCTACTTCTTTTCAGGAAGGGCCTCAAAACCTGGCTTTTCGAACAGTGAACCTCCCAGCCCCTTTCCCTCCCCCCGCCCCCCCCAAGCGCCTTGAGACCCTCACAGGTGAGTAGCACACTTTATAAATCTCTTTGGTATATATAGATCTACCTCTATATATATATATATATATATCTATGTACATAGATATATCTATAGATATATCCATGTACATAGATATATCTATCTACATAGATATATAAATATAGATCTATATATAGATCTATTTTTTTCAGTTGTTGTATGGTTTCCTTGGGGGCCAAAATGGCCCCCAGGGAAACCCTACAACATCTAAAAAAAAAATTGCCCCCACAGGGGGTCACCCTGCCCACGGGCGACCCCCTGTCATTTTATTTATTTATTTATTTATTATTTTTTTTTTTTAAAACAATCCCCTGGGGGGGGGGGCGCGATCACGCTCCCCCCCCCCCCCCCCAGGGGGCACCTACCTTTTTTTTTTAATTAATTATGCCCCCGGGGGGGGGGCGGCCCGTTTTCCGAGGGGGCCGCCCCCCCAAAGTGAAATCCCTGGCGTCTAGTGGTGTTTCCTGGCCCCCGATCGCAGCTGTGCTGCGATCGGGGGCCAGGAAACACTTTGAGAAGGCCTCGTAAGAAAGGGGAGACTCTCCCCTTTCTTACGAGGCCTTCTCAAACTGTTTCCTGGCCCCCCGATCGCAGCTGTGCTGCGATCGGGGGGCCAGGAAACCTGAAAGTGTTTCCTGGCCCCCGATCGCAGCACAGCTGCGACCGGGGGCCAGGAAACACTTTCAGGAAGGCCTCGTAAGAAAGGGGAGACACTCCCCTTTCTTACGAGGCCTTCCCGAACGTGGGAAAGGCCGTTTTCCCCATCAAAGCAGGAAGCGGCCGCAAGGCTGCTTCCTGCTTTGATGGGGAAAACACCTTTGCAACGTCAGCGCGCCGCGAGGCGCGCTGACGTCACAAAGGGGCGGGTGGGGGGGCGGGGTGAGACACGGAAGCTTCCGTGTCTCCCGGGGGGGGTTTAAAAAAAAAAAAAAATCCTCGGGTGCGATGCACCCGAGGATTTATTGATACCCTTCCTGGTGTCGCCCACTGGTCGTGACCCGCACCAGGGAGGGTGTGTGGGCGTCGGCCAGTGGCCGACGCCCGCAACGAAGAGGTTAAAAAAATACAGTCACCATTTTACATGGTCAAACCCACACTGGAAAACTTGAAAATATTTTCCAAAAATGTTTGGAGCAAATGTGATTCTATAGTGTGAAAAGAAGGAAACGTTGCCTTTTGTCTCAGAGACATGGATGAATGGGGTTTCTCTTCAGAGATGTGCACTCATGTAAAGTCTCTTCATATTTAGGCACATATTTATACTTTTTTAGCGCCGTCATTTGTATTTTGTAAGTTTGCGCCATTATTGCATCAAAAAACGGCGCAAATGCGGCGCTAAAAAAGTATAAATATGGGCCTTAGTACTGTAGATTTATTTCCCTGCCGATAATTCACAGGACTATGGATAGAGGCTGAAGAGCACAAATTAATCAATTACTGGAGTCGTTTTCCATACCTATTCCTGCAAATATTTGTGATCTCCAAAAATCTCATCTATGTCCTCAATGTATGCATGTGAATCTACAATAAGCATACGTTCAACTTTAGTCTAGAAATGTGGTCAATATTGCCCCTGATTCCAGGGTCTGTAAATCAAATACACACAGTGTTAATGGATTGCCTTGTAAGAAAATAGAGTATCCCAATTGCTACGTGAAGATATTTGCCTTTTATTTTCACAATGTTGTATCACTGTACAACTGTCTTTGTCATTCCTACTTCTTAATTCAGTAAAATGAGGATCAGTAAATTGGATTATAAAACATTGTATAAAACTTGAAGGGATAACTTAGTTTGCAGTGAGGAAGATCTAAATGGTCAATAATAAAACAATGCTGAATATTAACTACTTTTATACATAGTGACTCACTTTTATGAAGCCCTAATATGTTGCACGATCAAAAAATGAAATATGCATCCACTTGCGATATACATTAACCCACACTGTGCTCATTTAAAAAGTAAAACGTACAAGTATTTAAACCATTTCAAGTATTGAAAATATGATAGCATTATGAGAATCACAATTTATATCTACCATCAAGAATTCCTCTTGACGACCTTTTGTCATGCATATCCTTAATCATTTGACTGAGCAGTAATATCCAATTATCATATAAACATATGTGTAAATGTAATTACCTTACAATTTAACGAAGTGTAACACAGACATTCTCATTTGTTATTGAAAATCCACTGTGATTCACACGCTTCCATATAATAAAACATTAATTGGACGGAGGTGCACAGCTATATCATTACCATCAATGCACTCTCTCCCAACTATTCCAAATCCCTTCCAAAGTGTCTTGGCTCCATAATAATGAGGTACATTGGGATTAGCAAAATGAAGACTGGCATAGAAAAAGCTTTAATTCAAAATCAGTCTTCCAATTTTATTAGCGTAATCCTAGAACGAAGCTCTGTAATTGGTACATATATTAAATCACGTTTTCAATATTACCAAAAATAATATGCATGAGAAAAATGAGCGAGTGAGTAGTTTTAATGAACATTCTTTGTATATTTGTTTGGCCATTTTAATATCACCGTAGTTCAGAAGTAAGTCGCTTAGTCTGATGCATCCCACTACTTTCTGTAGGAAATAGAAGGGTGTATATGTGTCTTGCAGCAAGTTGTGGATCCCATAAATGAATGGAGTGTAGTTTTGTGCATTTCATGCTTGTTTGATACAATAGAATTAATTAATAATTGTATTGCAGATCGTTTACATTAAATAACACTTTGTATTATAAGATAAATAAACTTTGAAATGACCTTAAAACAGCGCAGTTAAAATGCAGCTGTGATTACGAAATAAAGTGAAAAAAACCCGGAAATTAACCCGTTATGGTTAACTTCACAACCGTACTTTGCACACTTGCCATGCAAACCATATCCCACCCATGACAACATCCTTGATGTAACTGGTGACTTCACAAATGGCATAAACAATCTTGCAAGTGGCATCTTTGTGCATGTGTTTGTTGTGTGGTGCAAAGTCATTTTGTGTATGGTAATAAATAATGTGAGGTCATAAATTCCGATTTTATTGTGTGAGATTTGAAATTAAGTTAATTTGCAGACAAGCCTTCACATGTTGCGCAACATATTTTATGAAGCAACTCCTTTTGATTGTTTCTGAGTTATTTAGTAATGCAAACTGGGAGTAAAACCTATTTTTCCTGCTACCTTCCAAATGATTTATTACTTGGAAACTGGGTCAGATAATTTAAGAGTTTGGGTTAGCTAGAGCAAGAAAAAGCTGCAAATCTGAGCACACTACCTGTCAAATAAATGATCTTCGGCAGACATGAAATTTTGCATCTGACATTCTGAAATAAAGAGCCTCGTTATAATTAATGCTGTACTTTTTCCCTCAGTTCCAAGCATTTAGAGTGGTTAATACTATTTGAAATTAATGGCTTCTTCTAATAAGATGAGAACAGATGATGAGGGGTATGTCAGGTAACAGCTGTTAAAAGATGACAGCATGTTTGCTAGTAGTACCTGCCTCCCTCCCTCCCCAAACTCACTTAACACAGAAAAATAAACATACAATCTATTATTTACATACTACACGGATTATAACTTTCACTGTCAGCCTATAGTGTAGTTCAAATATTTGACTCTCTTTATACCTATTCCTGAAGTTCCAGCAAGTATAAAGCTAGCAGTATTGCTTGCAATAGACACATTCATATCAAGCAGAGGAATATAGTAAAACTAGAACATGCACTAAAACACAAATTTAAAAATGATTTACAGAAATGGTCTTTAACGTGTAATAGGAGGCGTTCCATAGAGACATCAGCTTCGTCAAACTTCCTGATCTAAGTGCTCTCAAGTGAATGTTTCTTTATTATTTCCCTTAGGCAGGGGACATCTTTTTGTGTCCTGGCATCGATTACGTGAGAATTAACAGGAGAAGGGGTTTGACTCCACCCATATGTTGGGAGCCAGGACTACGTTTTGATTGCGCAGAAATTGTCTGCGTCCACAAAAAGCTTTCCCTCCATACATCTGTGAACATTTTGTTTATTTATCCAACTGCCTTAGGTTGAACTTTAAGGGGCTCACACATTACGTCGTAATGCTATTATTGTGTCTTAGAAAACTAGATAGTTCATTGTGGTTTTCTGTGGCAGCAGAACATATGGGGGTAGGGTAGTCCATAACCTATATGGGTGTTTAGGTGTAGCTTGACAGTGCTACTCTCACCTGACATTTTAACCAATACCATTAAACAGTCCTTTGCTTCCACACAAAATAGTATCTATTCCTATGTTGTCTACTTATAATGTTTCACCTTACCATAAAACAGCCTTTTAAAGCCAGAGCTAATGACACTGCTAATGCTTCTTTCATTCCATAATGATAAAGCAGACCTCTTGGCTGGCTCGCATCCGTAAATACCTGCATAAATATGTCTGCCTCCTGTGAAATCAGAGGTTCATTCCTCCACTAGTTGTGTCCCCTGTGCAACTGAGCAGTCCTGGCCCACATAGTGCTAAATCTGGACTATGGTCATATGAGCAGCTCCTATTGCTTTAACTCATTCACTGTATTTCGATTGAAAAAATGGTAGTGGTGCTTCTGAGTCTTCCCTAGAGCTGATTACTGATATATGGACGCATGAACTGGACATCTAGTGGTCTCAGTACATAACAGCAATTATGCATGGTTTGGTCATGTGGGATCCAACATGATAAAAGACTGACTGTGATACTGAGTTACTTAAAGGTAGGCAAACAAGTGACTTTAAAAGGATCACAAAATGGGAAGGTTTAATGACCACTTAAGGAATGTCCAAAGAGCAGTGATGTAGTAAGGGTGCCATGCACCATATTTCTAGAAAAGAAAATGGTCACTCCAGCCACTGTTTGATTGACAACTGCAACTAAAACTGAAGTCAGGAGTGCCCCCTAAGACCTATGTCTACCTGTGACACTGAATCTGCTGCACTATTGATACCCGTACCTCTTTCCAGGACAAAACAAGCCTCCTTTCCTGGTGTGTCTACACAGTAACTATTGCCCTTTCTGCATCCTATTTCCCTCGAATTCTAGAGAAAAAGCTTAGAGCCCCTGACCTTATTGACTTTGACCTGGTAGCCTCATACACCTTTATTTATTGCCCTTTATTGGGCTATACATAAAAAGGCATACAACAATATGGTTGCATGTAATAACTACGCTCTGTGCAGAAGAGACAACAGAAGGAGACAAGGCCAGCAGGTAAAGCAACAGCTGATCAGGCAGGATGGTTACAACATTCCAGGTTGAGCCTTACTGGGACCCAGATTAAACACGAAATCTCATACAGACAGCCCAATATACCGGATTATGGCCCTCATTACAACATTGGTGGTAAGTGCTGACTGCCGCCAACATCCTGTGACCGTGGCGGTATACCGCTACCTATATTAGGACCCACCCATAGAAGTCCGCCACTATACTGACACACACACAAGTCCACCAGCCCAAAGGTCAGTGATAAATTGGCAGTACCAAAACCCACACCATTACGCCAAAAGAAATACG
This sequence comes from Pleurodeles waltl, assembly GCF_031143425.1. Lineage (NCBI taxonomy): Eukaryota > Metazoa > Chordata > Amphibia > Caudata > Salamandridae > Pleurodeles > Pleurodeles waltl. Next base: position 521,149,930 of record NC_090437.1, on the reverse strand, counting down.
ACCACAGCATCATGACCCATGAATCACCGCAGCGGTCATTCAACCGCAGTAAACCATTGGCGGTACACACCGCCACACTCAAAATACACACACACTAACAAAGCAACACCACATTGGACAATTCAAAATACACACACCTAAAACACATGCACACACCACACCCATACCAATGTAAAACACACATGCACACTACCCACAACCCTTTACAACCCAAAGATTTTGGCATGAGAGAGAGAGACAAGCCAGGAGCACCCACTGAATCTGAGCCACAAAACACCATCACCCATACACCATTCATGCACCTCACAGCACAAACCCAAACACTTCACCCCACACACCCACACACATACCACTCACACTACACCCATGGCACCACAAAGACACCCCAGGTTCTCAGAGGAGGAGCTAAGGGTATTGGTGGAGGAAATCATCCAGGTAGAGCCACAGCTATTCGGATCACAGGTGCAGCAGACATCTATTGCAAGGAAGATGGAGCTATGGCGGAGAGTCGTGGACAGGATCAATGCCGTGGGACAGCACCCAAGAACAAGGGATGACATCAGGAAGAGGTGGAATGACCTACGGGGCAAGGTATTTTCTGCGGTAGCAAGGCACCAGATAGCAGTACAGAGCGGGCCCATCCTTCTGTCCCCAGGACACGTCAATCAGCAGTGTGTCCACCACTACAGGTACCCCAGGCAACCCCTCAAACACAGGACAATCAGGGACCTGGGGTCAGTGGCAGTGGGCACACAGTTCAGGGGACAGCGGCACGGGACAACAGGGAAGCTGGGAGGACTGCTGTGCGACAGGGGGAGGACAGGCCCAGGGAACCGACTCTCCACGAGGCACTCACCAACATCCTGGGAGCATACCACCATTCCCATTAGACCATGGGCCAGATACTGGCCAAGCAGCAGGAGACCCAGCGGCTGCAGGAGGGCCAGTACCTGGGGATCAGGGAGGACCTGAGGGACATCCACACCACCCTGGTCACCATTGCAGGGGTCCTGGCTGACATGGCCAACACCATAAGGTAGGCAGTGGCACACCAATGGGCCCCTGACAATAGCCAAACCGAAGAACAACCCTCCACCTCCGCCGATGCAAGTGGACAGGAGGCCCCACCACAAGAACAACAGGCCACCAGAACCCCACCCCCTGCAGAAGGAGAACCACCCCGCAAGCAGGCCCTGCGATCCAGGCAGAAGCCAGAGAACATTGCCAAGATCACTGTCAGGAAATAAGATTCTCCTGATTGTTACCCTTGTGTCCCACTCTGTCACCCTGTCCACCTTGAACTGCCATTGCTCCCCTTCCTATGCCCCCTTGGAGAATGCACCTGGGATACAAATAGAATGGACTCTACCCTGGACTTTCCTCCATCAGCAACCCAGCCCATTGCAATACCCCCCACACTTATTATCACATAAATAAACACCCTTGGAACAAAATCAAATATGGAGTCTGGCAATTGTTTGTAAAATGTATTAGTTTCACAAACTGTAAACATTGCAATTCAAATGTACTGTAACATTTACATAGGTATGACCTGTAGTGGGCAGCAGTAAACACACCAGGAGCCAGAGTGGGGCACAGAGATCTGAAAATAGAGATGCCAAAGGGTACAGTAACTGGCCATAGAAATAGGGAGATCAGGCTGCCATGTTCAATGTCAAACACAAAACTGCAATGGAAGGCGAAGTTACAGTGTCTTACCTGTGTGTCACTGGAAATATTGTTGAATTAGTGTAGTTCTGTTTTCCACATCTTCTTCCTCTGCCTCCTCTTCGTCACTGTCCACAGGCTCCACCACTGCCACACAACCATCTCCAGGCTCATCCTTCTGCAGAAAAGGCACCTAGCATCTCAAGGCCAGGTTGTGCAACATGCAACATGCAACAATGAATGATCTGGCACACCTTCTTGGGTGAGTAGTACAGGGATCCACCTGTCAGATGGAGGCACCAGAATCTGGCCCTCAGGAGGCGAAAGGTTCTCTCAATGATCCTCCTTGGTCGCCCATGTGCCTCATTGTAACGTTCCTCTGCCCTTGTCCTGGCATTCCTCACTGGGGTCAGTAGCCATGAGAGGTTGGGGTAACCAGAGTCACCTGCAAATATTCGAGGGATACCTGTTAGCCACACACTCACCCTTAGGGCCAAACCCACACCCATATACCTTCATCAACTGGGTGGGAACCATGGGCTCACCTATTAGCCACACCCGGTGCCTCTGGAGTTGAGACATCACATATGGGATGCTGCTGTTCCTCAAGATAAAGGCATCATGCACAGAGCCAGGATACTTGGCATTGACATGTGAGATGTACTGCTCCGCCAAACACACCATCTGCACATTCAGAGAGTGAAAGCTTTTCCTATTTCTGAACACTTGTTCATTTCTCTGAGGGGGGAAAAATGCAATATGTGTACCATCAGTGGCACCAATGATGTTGGGGATATGTCCCAGTGCATAAAAGTCAGCCTTCACTGTGGCCAAATCCTCCACCTGGGGGAATACGATGTAGCTGTGCATGTGTTTCATCAGGGCAGACAACACTCTGGTCAGCACGTTTGAGAATATAGGCTGTGACATCCCTGATGCCATGGCCACTGTCTCTTGGAAGGAACCACTTGCCAGGAAATGGAGCACTGACAGGACCTGCACTAGCACTACCTGTGGAGTGGCGGATATCTGAAATCAGGTCTGGCTCCAATTGGGCACACAGTTCTTGGATTGTGGCCCTATCAAGTCTGTAGTTCAGCATAATGTGCCTGTCCTCCATTGTCGCCAGGTCCACCAGGGGTCTGTACACGGGGATGTCTCCATCTCCTATTCATCCTCAGCAGTTGAACTCTAGGGTGAAAAACGGTGAGCAGAAGGTCATATTCACACATATGTCAAAATTAATATGCAATTTTTGATTTACAGAAACAGTATGTGTACTTGTAAGTGAGTTGATCTGCCAATGTCTGCTGTGACGCAGTTAGGTGCCATGTCCTGTGCCCACCTGAAATGGCGGCTGCCTGACCTGTGAGGAGAGACAAGTGGAAATGAGGTAATTCCGTGGCGTTGTGTGCCGTCGCTGTCGGCGGTCGATGACCGCCGCACAACACCACATTGGTTATCATTGGGCCCTATGAGTTCCAGTAGCCAATGGCGATGTACGCCGGCGGTGAAGGTACACACCGCCGTGGACGTGACCGTCATTTTCTCATTTTCTATCTGTGCACTCACTTGCTACCTGACCTTCAACAGGAGAGGACCTACACTGCAAGTGCTGCTGTGATCTGTGTCTGGAAGCGACAATGGCTCGAGTGTCTAGGGAAAAGGCCCCTGCCTTCACTTCGGAGGAGTTGAAGAGACTGGTGGATGGGGTCCTACCCCAGTACACTTTACTCTATGGTCCTCCAGACAAACAGGTGAGTACACTGTGAGCATGATGCGTGGGGCATGAATGTATGGATTGCTGTATGTGTAAGCCTTGTGTAGGGTGGGGTCTGTGTGGTCCTGGGCAGAGTGCTGCATGTATGGTGGGCAATGTATGTTCAGAAGGGGATTGGGGGAATATGTTGGGCCATGAGTTTAACAGTCCAGACGGTATGACTAATACCTTTTCTGCTGTATTTTTTCTGCAGGTCCATCAGAAAAAGGGTATTTGGCATGCCATTGCCAAGGAGGTGAGGACCCTGGGGGACTTTGACAGGCGGAGCACCCACTGCTGCAAATGCTGGGAGGACCTGCGCCGCTGGGCAAGGAAGACGGCGGAGGCCCAGCTGGCCCAACGAGGAAGGGGTGCACATCGTACCCTAACCCCCCTGATGTTCCGCATTCTGGCGTTAGCCTATCTAGAGTTGGATGGGCGCTTGAAGGCATCACAGCAGCCACAAGGGGGTGAGTACAGATTCAGAATCATGACTTTGCGTGGGTTAATGTTTTACCTGGGTGGGGGATGTGGTCTGTGGGTGCCCCTAGGTGAGGGCGAACATGGCAGGGTATGTTCAATGATGGGCAAGCTCAGATGCACTCCAACCCCAGTAAAGTTAGTGGACATCTACTACTGGGCAGGGTCCTGTGGGTTTCGGGTGTGCAGCTAACGGCGTTAGGCATTGCACCCCATGAGCTGGTGACTGGCATTGTAACTGGTAGTGCATGGGCTAGTGCATAGGGCTGTTCCCTGTGAGTTGTGTATGTCAACGGCTGGTGACTAGCATTGTAACTGGTAGTGCCTAGTGCATAGGGCTGTTCCCTGTGAGTTGTGTACATCAACGGAAGTGTTGTTGCTGGCATTGACCAAGTGTATCCTCTGTCTCTCCCCCCCCTTTTTGTTTTGTCACCCTGTCCTTGTGTGCATTCGCATCATCTGGCAGAGGAGTAGAGGCTCCAGCGACGGAGGGAGCTGCATCCCACATGGGCCTGGAGGCAGAATCCACAGATGGTGAGGGCACCAGTGGGATGGATGGCGAAGGGAGCACCACGACGGAGACAGGAGGGGACACTACCGACATCGACAGCTCCTCCGATAGCAGCTTCCTGGCGGTGGCGGACACCTCTTTGGCCACCCCAACTACAGGTACAGCCGACACCCCCTGTACCAGCCCCGCCCTCCCAGCCACCCTTCAGTGTGTTTCCTGTGCCCGCTCACCCAGGAAGGTGGGCATCTCCTACACCCCAGGCACCTCAGGCCCTGCCCCAGTCAGCCCTGCTGCCCTCAGTGAGGAGGCTATTGACCTCCTGAGATCCCTCTCTGTTGGGCAGTCGACCATACTGAATGCCATCCAGGGTGTAGCAGGGCATTTGAACAAACAAATGCATACCTGGAGGACATTCACTCTGGCGTGGTGGCCCAACAGAGAGGATTCCAGGCTCTGGCCAACGCACTGATGGCAGCCATAGTCCCTGTCTCCAGCCTCCCCCCTCCAACTTCCTCTACCCAGTCCCAATCGCCTCAACCCCAGCCTATCCCAAGCACACCTTCAGACCAGCAATCACCCAAATCAACACACAGAAGTGGCTCAGGCAAACACAAGCACCACACTTCATCTCACAGGCACTCACACAAGCATCATCCACATGCAGACACACCAACATCCACTGCCTCCACTGTGTCCCCCTCCTCCTCCTCGTCCACCTCCCTCCCAGTAGCGTCTCCACTCACACCTGCATGCACTATATCCTCATCCACTACCTCCATCACCAGCACGCCTATCACTACACGCCCCTCACTGGCAGTCACCACCCCCACATCCATGCACACGTCCCCTGTCTCTTCTCCCACTGTGTCTATGCCCCCTCCTCCCAAAGTACACAAACACAAGTACACAGACACCCAACAGCCATCCACCTCACAACAGCATCCAGCCCATGCACCTGCACCCAAACACAGCAGACTGACACCTCCTACAACCACTTCCCTCTTCCTCCACTCCCAAACCTTCACCATCTTCCCGCCCCAGTGTCCCTAAGAAGCTTTTCTTCACCACCCTTGACCTATTCCCTAGCCCTCTCCCCCATCCTTCACTTCAGGCCAGGGTGGCCAGAACCCAGCCCAGCACCTCAACCACCCAGTCCACAGCCACTGTGGTTTCTGCAGCTACTGCAGGTGTGAGAGACTCCAAGGAGGCACCCGTCAGCCCAGCCAGTGTGCCAGCACCACCTGCCAAGACCAAGAAGAGTCCGCCACCTAGCAAGGGCAAGAAGGGGACACCAGCCAGCAAGGGGAAGAAGGCACTACCAGCCAGCAAGGGCAAGAAAAAGACACCAGCTGGAAGAAGCAAGGAGGCACCACCATCTGCCAAGGGCAGAGAGGGGCACACAACACCAGCCATGGCACTTCAGCCATCCGAGGCTGCAGGTGAAGGCCTGGAGGCTAGCACCACCACTGCCAGCACAGCCACCTGCAGTGCAACTAGCATCCACTGAGCAGCCGTCACCGCCGGCGTACAGTGTGTAGTGGTTACTATATGGGCTGCAGTGCATCCTGGCACCTGCAACACCTGTCGGTGTGACACACAGGTGGGAGACTGTGACCTTGCCCCATCCTGGATGAAGCACACTGGGCACCAGGCCCCCTCCAGAACCAGTGGAAGAAGGCATCCACTCAGCCCCTCCTTGGCAGGATGAAGCACACTGGGCACAAAGCCCCCTCCAGAACCAGTGGAAGAAGGCATCCACTCAGCCCATCCTTCGCAGGATGAAGCACACTGGACACAAAGTTCACTCCAGAACCAGTGGAGAAGCCATCCACTCCAGAGACTGTGGCTTTGCACTCCCTAGGACCAAGCAGTGGGCAACCCACCCACTAGAGAGACTGCGGCTTTGCACTCCCCAGGACCAAGCAGTGGGCAACCCACCCACTAGAGAGACTGTGGCTTTGCACTCCCCAGGACCAAGCAGTGGGCAACCCACCCACTAGAGAGGTTGTGGATTTGCACTCCCCAGGACCCGGCAGTGGGCATGTAGCCGCTTCCAGGAGCAGTGGCGTTGTACCATCTTCCGGCTGAGCTGCCCCCCCATTCCCCGTCCCCCTGGTGCCCCTGCAGTGTTCTCTCCGTATTGATGCAGGAGTCAAGTGTGGCCTTGGCCTATGTGTTTTGGCCCAGTGGGCCACGGACATTTTGGAGTGGGCATTGTCCCTCCTTTTGTATATATTGTAAAAATTGTACATACTGTTTATTGATTTTAGTACATATTTTTCTAAAACTGTACTATTACACTCATTTTATTCCATTCCTTTTGTCCTTGCGTTATTCCTGACGGTTACGGGGTGTATATGTAATGTTGTTGCATCTGCTTGTGTGTATGGTGTTTGGGGTGGGGGTGGGGGTGTTGCATGTTGCGTGTGTGTGTCACTCTCTTTTTCCTACCCCTCCCTTGTTTGCTAGGTGCAGTACTCACCGTGGTTGACTTCGCCGGCATTCGTGTTCCTGGTGTATGAGAAGGTACACCAGCATTGGGAAGAAGTGCAGCTCGGGCTCCATGGCGTCGTGGTTCTTCCTTGACTGTCGAGAGGTGAGTCATTTCCCTTCAGAGTACTGTTTCCACCGTGCTTTTGATGGCGTTGGTACCGCCGCAGGAAAGGTTGCGGATAGGCGTGTTGTAATACAGTGGGCAGTACATTGTCTTCCGCCTGGCTGTTGCGATTACCGCTGCAGTGTTTGTTGCTACCGCTGTGTCGGTCGGAGTGTTAAAGTGGCTGTCTGTGTTGGCGGTTTCCGCCGTGGTCATGATTCAATTTTTTTTACCGCCGGCCTGTTGGCGGTATTACCGCCGCTTTATCACCGACCGCTAGGGTTGTAATGAGGGCCTATGTGTTTAGCTGGTAATTGATGGGTGCAGTAGGCAAAGCAAGCCACTGGAGGATTAAATGGGTGGTGTAGTGCATCAGTGAGTGGCATGCCAGTGTTTGTGGTATTATAGCGATGGCCCTTATGGTGGTTTATCATCAGATTTGGGGGTTAGCGCTAGAAGAATGGTCACAGTCCACAGTTACACCAGGTTTTATGCCCTGTATCTCAGATACCTATTGTTGTTGTCTTTCCTCTGAGCCCATTTCCTGAGCTTGGTTTTCCAAGGCTCGACCGATGGGGGGTGGAGCCGGTGAACCCTAGTGAACCCCACTGGGTCACATTTACAGGGCCATAGCAGGACTAATGAGCACACTGTTGGCTCGTTCAGTTTTGAGGCTTAGCAACAACACAAACAGTCACGTCTTCAGGGTTAGAATGCGTTGTCTCCCTTTCAGTTTCAGGATGACCAGATCTCACACACTGCTCCAGAAAGTCTGCATAACAATACACATCCAGGTCATATGGTAGGAGTCTTCTTCATCTCCCCACATCTAGAGTGCTTTGAGGTAAGTTAGCAAACAGAAGGCGCAACCTGCCAACCATGAGCCATGTACAGTGAAGGTGATTTAATTACAACAATTTAAGACATATGTATGGAATAGCTCTGGAAGGACAATTTCATTCTGCTCGCAGCATTGGCAGAATTTGGTCACGTCAAATTCAGCCAATCGTCATATGGTAGAATTTTTTTTCTACTGTGGGGCTCCAGAAACGCCTGCTGGTGAGCTCGACCAAGCGCAAGTGAGATTTGGCATCCCCTATGATTTTCAGTCATTAAGAGGACTTTCAGCAAGATTTTCTAATGCTAGCAGTTGCAAGCCATCAGGAACACAGTCAGATGGCTGCTTCTAGAGTAGATTTTCTACTAAAGTGTCAAGTAAATCAACTCAAATGGACTTGCGTTCTTGCTTACTACGTGGTGCCATTTGCACTGATTTTTGTAGTGTGGAACTTCCTCACACTGCTAAATCACAGTGTGAGCAGTGCAACATGAATATTTCCAGCCATTGGCAGAACTCTGTGCGATCTTGCAGATTTTTTACATAATTCCACATAGTGAAATCCCACTAGTTCCACCCACCTCTACTATGAAAACCTTAGATTGAGGTGGGGTCACCATCAGAATGTTCTGTTTGAAGGTCATGGCTCCACTTCGCTATAAGGACTGATAGGTCCACTGTCTGTCCCTGTCTGATAGCCCTATATGTGTTTGTAATTCTGTGGCGATGGGTTCCCCATCTTAATAATTTGTGTAAGATGTTATCTGTCTCCATCTCTTCATCTGACCAATCCCACGTGGGATTTACTGCTTTGCAAAGGGTTACATATCCTAGAAACTGCTAAATAATCAAACGTAAATGTTGGAAAATGGGTTTCTGGTTGAGGAGGGAGACACATTTTCTGTCAGTAAGAAACACAAGCAAACTTACATTAACCTGTGCTCAACCCTCTAGTAGCTTGGCACAAAGCAGTCATGCGTAAATTACAGACAAGGTGTAAAGTATTTATGGAGCACTTCACACAATTAATAAAGTGGAAATACCACACAAGAAAAATACCACACCAATCTGGGAAAAATAGAGTAAAATTTAATAAATTGACACCAAAGTGACAAAAATACAATCAGTAGAACTGGAGAGATACAATTTTAAATATTTAAGTGAAAATAGTGCCTACAAGCACAAGGAGCCAACTGTGGTTATCCAGTCGCACTGGTCCAGAGCAAAATCACAAGTTCAGACCATCTGCGATGGAGCACATGCTGGATACAGGGACCGAGTTAGACCAGCTTAACTAGAGTAACTCCAATCCTGCTTGTTGAGTATTGTGAGATCACATGTTGAGGATGTGTCACGCAGCAGAGATGCTGTGAAATCCTGGCACAGGGATGTGTCATGCAGTTGCAGTTCTTGGAAGCTGTGAGGCTTCGGTGTGAGGTCCTGCACTGTCATCAAGGATTAAGTTGACGAGGGGCTTTAATGCGAAGTCATGCAGCGAAGATGCACCATGCACCAGCTGGGTCCGAAGAAGCTGTGGCGCTTATGATACAGAATCCTGCATCCTCGTCAAGGATGCCATTGATGAGAGACTTGTGATGCAAAGGCCTGCATTGAGAGTGTCTTGTGCAATGGCAGTTTTCATGAGGCTGCAGGCTACAATGCAAGGTTCCGCATCTGGGATGAAGCAAGCAGTGGTTCCAAAGTGAAATTATGTGAAGCGATGTGTCGGTTCTGCTGCAATCAAAGTTGGGCTGGCAGAGCTGGCACCATGAGACCCACTTCCAAGGATCCAAGACTGTAGTGACACTACTTGAAGGGATAGGACTCACAGCAGAAAGGGCTAAGGTGCTGAGTTCAAGGAGGTTGAAGCATTATGTCCCTGCGGCTCTGGTCAGAAGGGCAGTCAACTAGCCTTTGGAGTCACTCTGGTGGCCCTGTGTTCAAATGCAAGTTTATGTTCATGATATTGTATGACCCTGGGCAGTGTAGGGTTATAGGGCACCCTCTTTTTCTTATATAGGTTTAGTACACCTGGTAAGGTGTGAGGTTGTTATGAGGACAATAGGCATATGCCTTTCTCCCAAAGAGTGGGACCTAATATATAATTTCTTTTAAAGGTTCGATGGTTTTCGGTTTTCTCAGTAGTTGTAGATATGCATTATGCACAATCATGATGCAGTAAGAACGGTAGATGAATACAAGAGTGGATTTAACGCCAGTATGTCAGATCACCAAACAGTATGTTATATAGAAGAACAGATATCGAAACTACTAGAGCTGCCTTCACTTTTAAGAGGAGAATTGCCTCCTAGCGACACACCTAAGTTAGACAAAGTAGAAAAATTAAAACAACCGAAGAAGAAAAACACAAGGACCCAATTGCACACTCAGGTTTTATTGGAGCATCTTAAAAATAATACAATCCCACAGGGGTTACAAGTGAGAAATATTCCAGTTAGTTTCACAGGAGACCCAAAATACTTGACACAGTTTAGTTGAGTAGGCACTAAGGGCCTGATTCAGACCTTGGCGGGCGGCCGAGGCCGCCCGCCACGGTCCCGCCGACAAATGACCGCACCGCGGTCAAAAGACCGCGGCGGCCATTCATACATTTCCGCTGGGCCGGCGGGCGCTCTCCAAAAGAGCGCCCGCCGGCCCAGCGGAAATGCCCCTGCAATGAGGATGCCGGCTCCGAATGGAGCCGGCGGAGTTGCAGGGGTGCGACGGGTGCAGTGGCACCCGTCGCGTATTTCAGTGTCTGCATAGCAGACACTGAAATACTTTGTGGGGCCCTCTTACGGGGGCCCCTGCAGTGCCCATGCCATTGGCATGGGCACTACAGGGGCCCCCAGGGGCCCCGCGGCACCCCCTACCGCCATCCTGTTCCTGGCGGGAGATCCGCCAGGAACAGGATGGCGGTAGGGTGTGTCAGAATCCCCATGGCGGCAGAGCGCGCTCCGCCGCCATGGAGGATTCTGCAGGGCAGCGGGAAACCGGCGGGAGACCGCCGGTTTCCAGCATCTGACCGCGGGCGAACCGCCGCGGTTAGAATGCCCTGCGGGGCACCGCCGGTCTGTCGGCGGTGCTCCCGCCGACCCTGGCCCCGGCGGTCAGAGACCGCCGGGGTCAGAATGACCCCCTAAATGTTCTAGAGACTGGTTAGCCCTTTCAGTCGAAACGGCACTAAGGATTAGTGAGAGTGAACTTAAAGAAATTGCCGAACTTAAACAAGAGATAGCTTTAGACAATACCATACTAAATGCACAACAACTTCTAGATTCTGTAAATAAAACCATTGCAGAGTTCAAAGCTAACACGATAAACCAAAAAACGACAAAACTAGCACAAGACATAAACATTTTTTATATTTTGACCACATACCCCTACTTGAGAGAAGGTTTTTATAAAAATAACAACCCAAACACTCTCAACTTACAATTCCAAACAAGATCCCGTAGAAAATGTATAACTTTCTCTGATACATCTTCTGACTCCGAGGCAGAGACACAAGGCTCGTTCTCTACGGCACAACCTTTTTTAGGCAGAGGCAGCCGAGAGGTCCAAGAGGGACCGTGCACCCCAGGGGCCAATTTCAAGATCAAAACTTTTTTCGGACCAGAAGAAGAGCTTACAGGAGACAATAATGGGCTCAGAAGACTCCATCCCTATCTACAATTTATCCACATACCCCCTCACACAAATAGAAAAACAGGTTCTTAGCAAGGGACTTTCTTTTGTCCCAACTCGCAACCAAGATCCTATAGAGAGCAAAATAGAAGTGTTGAAATTTCTCCGTAAAGTGAGATTAAGAGTCTTCTTTAACTCAACACCCAGGCAAGGAGAGACCCCAGACATTGGACTTAGACCCAAATCTAACTTCTTACCTGATAGGAATGAGATGCCTGAGGAAGTTTACGTTTTTGAAGATTTAGTATTGAAAGAATTGGACGCACTCAATGCTAAAAAGATCTATTATGAAGAAAACTGCTCCAAAATAGAGAAAGAAGCTATTGTCAAACTAACTGCAAATAAAGACATCATAATTAAGCCAGCCGACAAAGGGGGAGGAATTGTGATCTGGGGAGTCGAACAATATAATGAAGAAGTTATGAGACAAATGAACAATCAATCACATTATCGCAAAATTGAAACCAATGCACCAAAGCAAGTAAGGGTTCAAATTGAAATGATGACACATACAGCTAGGGAACATGGATGGATTAGTAAAAAAGAATATGAGTTCCTGAACCAAAACGAGGGACGTACTCCATATCTATATATTTTACCCAAGATTCACAAAAGTATAGAGAACCCACCAGGAAGACCTATAGTTTCGGCCTGCGGGTCTATTCTAGAACCCCTTGCACAATTCGTAGATGGTTTTTTAAAACCTTTTGTAGCTAAAACACCAGCGTTTTTACGGGACTCAATGGACATTATTAATAAGCTAGAAAATCTAACATACCACAAAAAAGACAGTTTCTAGTCACCTTTGACATTGAATCCCTATATACAAACATTCCACAAGACGAAGCATTAGAGATTATCAAACAAATTATAAACAATAATATCGAGCCTACGAATCCTCCAACAGATTTTCTAGTGGGCCTAGCCACGTCATGTCTTAAAAAGAAGTTCTTTAAGTTCAACGATAAACTATACCGACAAGTCAAAGGAGTAGCAATGGGGTGTAGCTTTGCCCCAGAAATCGCTAATTTGGTGATGGATTACTTTGAGCAGAAATGGATCTATCCCCAATACAACCCATTTAGCCACCACATTACCAACTGGAATAGATACATAGACGATATCCTAATGATTTGAGAAGGGACAGAAAAAACACTTAACATGTTTTTTAACTGGCTTGACCAACACGCAGTTGACTTCAAATTCACCATGAGCAAGGACAAAATAAAAATAAATTTTCTTGATTTGTGGATTGTAAGCAGAAATGGGAGATTAGAAGTTATCTTATATAAAAAACCTACAGACCGCAACACGTTGTTACACTTTTCAAGCGGTCACCCCAGAACACTCAAAGAAAATCTCGTACGGACAATTCCTAAGAATAAGGAGAAACTGTACAGAAAAAACTGATTATTTTTGTAATGCAGATGAATTGACAAAAAAACTAATCGACAGAGGCTATCCCAAAAAGCTAGTTAAAACAGCAGCAAAAAGGGCTTGGTTCACACCAAGAGAAACACTTTTAGTCCCCAAAGTAAGAACAAAAGAGATCCCCCTAACATGTGTGATCACGTTTAGCCCAAAGGCTAATAAAATTCGTTCTATTATTGAAAGGATTTGGAGGATTATCAAAGACCTAAACATAGACAAACCGCTCTTTTCCTTTAAGAAAGCACGTAGTCTGAAAGATCAGTGGGTGCAAGTGGCACAAACATGCCCAGAAAGAAGGAAAGATCTGAGATCATTGCTACAGTTACCAGCTGTGCAGGGTCACTATAGATGTGGGAAATGTACAGCATGTCAATACACAGAAGATTCCAAAGAGATCAAAATACATGGTAAAGTACATGTACAAAATGACTTCATGAATTGCAATCCAAAATGTGTGATCTATTGTATTATGTGTCCTTGCAACAAAGCTTATATTGGACAAACTTCTCAACCCGTAAAAGCCCGGATTTTGCAACATCGTTCGAGAATTAAATGTGCAATCAAAGGAGCACCACTTGTCGAACATTTTCTGGAGATTACACATACAGCAGAAGATATACGTTGGACAGTACTAGCAGTGATACAGCCCAAAATGGATGGACCATCAATGACAACAAGACTGTTGAAACTGGAAGCAAGGCTAATTGAAAAATTCCAAACAGCTAAAATTGGGCTTAATGACTGCGATGAAGTGTGGACATGAATTAGTTGATTGGTCAAAATCCGTGCATTAGGAGGTTGACAGAGCTATGAAAAACCACCATGTGCAAACAGAGATACACAAATCGGATGTCTGCATTGTCCCCCCCTTTTTTGTTTATATATATAAGATATTGTAAAATATGATGTGGTCTTTGGATGCTCATCCATGAGTTTGGTATATACAATTGTATGTGTATTATCCTAAGGTGTAAGGGCATGACGTCATCAATACTTGAGGCAGTGATCTGGTAAAAGAAGGGGGGTACTAACCCCAAATGCCCTCGATATTCTATATCTGGGCCTTACTTATAGGTTTCAGGCGTCAATAGGCTTTATAGAATAGATACCAAGGGAGTATCTCCTTGCAGTCTGTAGAATCCCATAAATCACCCCCTTTTTCCCCCCTCCCCCTTCCTCCCTCCCCTTCCCCCTTTCGTCTTCCCCAACCCCCTCCCCTCTCCCCTTCCCTGCTATACAATAGTCAAAACTCCTTCACCTTTAATTGAGATAAGCGATATCGGGGTATTAAAGATGGCCGCCGCGCTTTCCCTAAACGTTACGGCCTACGCGGGACAGCCATTGGCACGCATTAGCGTTATAAACCACACGCGCGAGGCTCCCAATCTTGCTGTTACTCAGCATACGCGATGAGGAGTGTTCCTCGCCCGTCCGGATGAAATGACATAAGCGCTTCTTCGCCCCTTTTGTAAAGTAAGTCAGAGCTTATACTCTTTAACGTTTAGCCAGACGCTTCGCTCTTTGTTCCATTTTGGTTTTAACTCTTGACAGCGTTTGTTTATATTATAGGCTAGGGAATTGGTTTCCCCAATTACAGCAATAATATAGAATCATCAGAAGTGCAGACGATGCGTCTTACCTCCTGAGTCTAAAGATAACAAAGTAAGAGAAACAACACCGGTTACTTGTGGACGCCACATAGAGGCACGTGGTTAATAGTTGGCTTTATTTATTATTTTTATGCATTACTATACACTAACACGTAATTCTTGGTTGCCCAGGTATGCTTTAGCTAATAGACGGGGCTCTTTGTAAGTATCTCGACTGCCAACAGAATAAGAGGTAAATATAACTTATGGCTACAGAAAGCATGTTTCTCACATTAGGTTTTGTGCACAGGCTCCTTTTACCTATTGGTTCTAATAGAACAGTCTTTAATCCTCTTTTCCACACATTGGTGTTAGCGATTTGTGTGACTGCATGACAGTACCCACATGCTTTTGGTGATACTGACTGACATTATGTGGAGATTCTGACTCCCTTGTTACCGCTCTTAATGATACTAGTCCATGTTTGTTGATGATTTTTGTAGAGGCTGTGCTGCCCTTCTCGAGTCCTGATGAGGCCACTATTGGATAGGCCGAAACGCGTCGACCCATTGTATGCGAGACTGAGGGCTTACAAGTCAATGTATTGAGAAATGAGATATGCACCATACAATACCGTTTGCAATAAATAGATAGGTATTTGACAGCTGGGTGCAGCTTAGGTCCTGAGCCATTGTTTTTTCAGTTGATCACAACTTGATTTTCTTGATAGTGACCACAAGATAAAGAATGAACGAGGGGCACAACCCTCTTTTGTGATACTGCCATGACTCAATAAGTTGGTTTCTTGTTAATATTGTTTGTAATGTTATGTAAAAAAAAAAAAAAAAAAATTGTGTTAATATTTAATGAATGTTTACCGAATAACCATTGCTCACCTTTACTAACAAAATGATTTAAATAAATAAGGGAAAGAAAGTGTCCCTAGAGATCAGGATTCATCACTGATGTCTTTAAATTAATGATTGTATTTGTCCCTTCCTGCTAATTTTTTTATGTTCATGATTCTTCAAATGCAAGTCCAGCGCTTCACTCAGGCAGGTGGGCAGAAGGGCAACAGAGTAGCAGTCCTTCTGCCAGAGCAGCACAGCAGTCCTTCTGAGTCTTCCTTAGGTCCAGGTTTGAAGTAGGAAAAGGTTCTGGATGTTTCCACTCCCAGAGGTCCTTGGAATTTCCTGCATCCCTGCCCTGGTCCCAGATTGTCTGGGGTCGCAATAGACTAGTGTCAAACCCTTTTTATGTGTGCTCAGGCATAGCCTTTTTGATGTGCACTTATGGTAGTTGACAGCTCCTCCCCCTCATCAAGTCAGAGAAATTACCATCCAGTCAACACCTGGCCCTTTTTTCACTGTCTGGGAGCAATATACAAGGACCTATTGTTAGCTACACCCAGTCATGTGACCCAGGCACCAAATCAAATTGTTAAGACAAGAAATGCCAACTTTTTAAAAGTGGTATTTTCTGAATTGTAACATACAATCCAACTTTACAATTCTTTAGACACCAAACTTCGACAGTCTTCCTGCTCCCAATTAGAATGTATCACTTATTAGATGTAATAAGATAACTCAATGTTATTCTATGCACGAGGCTGGTCTTGCAGTACTGCAAATCAAATTTGAGAGTTTTCCACCATCAGGATATGAAAAACATAAAAATATATGCCCCACTTTTCAAAGGAACTGTATCCTGCCCAATGGGCGGTTCAGGGCCTACCCGAGGGGTGAACTATATGTATTAAAAAGGAAGATTTAGGTCTGGTAAAAAGTTTATTTTGCCAGGTGGCAATGGCAGTTTTAAAACAGTACACACAGGTTGCAATGGCAAGCCTTGGGACACGTTTAAAGTGTTACTTATGTGTGTGGCACTTTACTATGGACTTACAAGTAAATTAAATTTGCCACTTGGGTGTAGGCCAGTTTAACCATGTTTAAAGGAGAGACCACTTTAGCACTAGCTAGCAGTGGTAAGTGCACAGATTCCTATGACCAACAAAATGAGATAAGCTAAAATGGAGAAGGAAGGCAAAACGTTTGAGGGAAGACCACTCTAAGGCTAGCAGGTCTAATAATAAATTGCTCCAATTTGAAAAAATATCATGAGTGTTCCTGAATCAAATACCTCTCCTATGTGGATAATGGTGACTGTCTACCAATGTGTCTAGATGGCTATCAGTCCTGCTTTCATGAACCCAGGCAGACATCACAGTATCAAGTCCATTGAATATGCTGTCTGGGGGGATCATTTCTAGAGGTACCTAAACTAACAGAAATATCACACATGTAAAAGAAGAGGAGGTGATATAGTGCAAGGACAGTCTCCCAGCAGTCATTCCAGAGTAGTTCCATCTCACAGGAAATGGACCAGGAATCCAAATTCTGGAGAAGCATTTAAGGCAATCCATGACATAAACTACTTGAGTTGTGCTGTCAAATACTAGGCCTTAAAATGAGGTGCCCCAAGAACCTGACCATCTATCAGGAGGAATAGCTTGCCTGCTTCTACATGAGCTCCTCATTAGCTCCATTAACAATTGCTTAGATTAGGAACTTTGATCCTGGAAAACAATCTTTGTAGCAGTATTGGTAAATTAATGCAGGAGGGGTGGTAGAATCACAATATTAGACAATGAAACACAGTCTAGTGCTGACAAGGGAGGATTTAATGCTGATACCTCTTACATACATTTTGAAAGTTATGAGTTGGATCAAGGAATTAGTGTTAGGCCCTGATTTGGTGTCAAATTAGTGTTGAATTTCTTCCACAATTCTGCCACTGTATACAGTGTCCTCCAACGCTGGCACTTACAAGTGCCATTTGGGAATCATCGCCCACCTAGGACTCCAGTACAGAGAAAGCTATAATATGTTGTGATCATATCTGTCTATACGTGTTTCTTGAAATGTTGTGAAACAGAGAACATATTGATGTATGTGTGCAAGACATGAAAGAGAGACAAATGCAAGTACTTCCCATTTTCTGAGTAGGGTGCCAAATGTTGGTCAAGTCCCAGGCACATGCCTGTCAAGATACTTGACCTGAAACTTTCTATGTTGGTGAACCAGGTACAGGTGGGTGGGATTTATGTAACTCATTGTTGAGTTTGCAGTTAAAATACCCCTATCAAGAATGGATCATAAAAAGTATTGTTGATAATCATTGTGAGCAAATATATGAGTTGGGTAAGTAAAGACTGAGAATATGCACTTTTTTACCATCAAACAGGTCTTACACATACACAACTCTCTGGTCAAACCCATATCAAGACCCCCCCCCTGTAATAAGTGAAGTAAGTGAAGTAAGTAGTATAACACAGTTGGCCATTACACCAACAGTGGGGCCTTTGACCCTCAAATTTCATAAGATGTGTCTCCCCTTCAAGTAAGAATGCATATGGTATTTTTTACTTATTTGCCCTAGATCTCTAATGTTCCACATAAAAAAGGTGAATGTGTTGTATGGAGTCATGAGTACAGTGTTTCGCAGTATCTGGCTATCTGATACACACTTCTCTCTTAATGCCTTTCCAGCTTACCATTCACCTCCACTGGCCACAAAACATCTATTAAAATAAAATCTTCTGTGAATGCTCTGGTGTCACGAAGTGATATAGAGATTACCCATGAGCAGAAAAAGCAAAACTGATAATATGTCCAACTGTAGAACTCTCCCCATGGCTTGACATCCAACTGTGACTTCCCCAAACATGCAGAAGCTCTGTAAACAAAAGCTGTACGTCAAGGAGAGTAAAAAATAAAAGGAGAAGTGGAGAGGGTGGCTTCACTAAGTGTGATGAAGGATTTCCAGCCCCCGATTAGTGCCTGAAAGCGGGTTATCCAATTGAGGATGACTGAGCAAATGGTGCACCCTAATGGTGCAGAGGGATGGGAGAGCAGGCTCACGGACACATCACTAACATGCAGATTCCATACCCCATGGGGCCGGTGTGTCCCTGTTATATCCATCTGTTTCATGAGGACTCTGACTACATAGTCAATGTTCACCAGCAAATCAAGATTACTTCTGACAAGAAGTCACAATGTAAACCAGGAGAAGGGGAGGCAGATGCCCCCACGGCATCGACCAGCCAGAGACCCCTCCACCTCTTATGCTTTGTTAGAAATAGAGTCTTTGGTTGGAAGTCAGATTACCCCCTGTCCAAGCAAGGACACTCACTCTAGTCAGGGTAAAGGAGAATCACACTCAGTTAACCCCCCCTCACCCACTTGGAAGCTTGGCATGAGCAGGCAGGCTTAACTCAGAAGCAATGTGTAAAGTATTTGTACCAACACATATAGTAATACAGTGAACCATTACAAAATGTCACAACACAGGTTTAGAAAAATAGTAAATATTTTATCCAAGTAAACAAGACCAAATATGATAAAAATCCACAATACACCATTAAAAAATGTGATTTTAGCACATAAAACACAAAAATAGTGCCTAGAAGCACAAATACTGCAATTTGATGTTAAGCGGTGTCGTGACTGAGTCGTTTCCTACTATGCGATGCCAGTGGTAGGTCTACTTCAAAGGAAAGTCTCTGTTGTTCACAAGATCCTGCCTTGCGCAGGCCAGGCCCCAGACACACACCAGGGGCTTGGGGACTGCATTGTGAGAGGGCAGGCACAGCCAATTCAGGTGTGAGTGACCACTCCCCCCTCCACTCTAGCACAGATGGCTCATCAGGATATGCAATCCACACCCCTGCTCCCTTTGTCTCACTGTCTAGAGGGGATTCACAAACAGCCCAACTGTCAAACTGACCCAGAAAAGCAATCCACAAACAGGCAGAGTCACAGAATGTTTTAAGCAAGAAAATGCCTACTTTCTAAAAGTGGCATTTTCAAACTAACAATCTAAAAACCAACTTAACTAAAAAAAAATGTTTTGAATTGTGAGTTCAGGGACCCCCAAACTCCATATTTCTAGCTGCTCTGAAAGGGAATCTGCACTGTGGGTGGCACAACCAGTGCTGCAGGTCCACTAATAGCATTTGATCTACAGGCCCTGGGCACCTCTAGTGCACTTTATTAGGCGAAGGACTTACCAGTAAATCAAATATGCCAATCATGGAGAAACCAATCAATAATACAATTTACACAGAGATCATATGCACTTTAGCACTGTTTAGCAGTGGTAAATTTCCCAGAGTCCTAAAGCCAACAAAAGCTTGTCTGAAAAAATAGGAGGAAGGATGCAAAAAGTTTAGGGATGACCCTGAAAAAATGGCCATTTCCAAAATGCTTCAAATCAGATTGTCAGCTGTTTGTGGAGTTCTTTGGGCTGTTTTGCCTTCATTATCACTGGAGAAAGGCGAGCCACCATTCCCGTCACTGCAGCTGGAGGATTCTGAAATAAAGTGCATCATCTCTGTATGTAGAGCCACCACAGCCTACACTACAAAGAAGAACACATCCTTGGCTTGCTCTTTATCCAGAATTGATGTACACTGGCTCCTGGCACGTGGTTCCATATTCTCTTTCAGTGGCAACACCATTGACACCCCATCTCTCATCTCCCTGGGTAATCCACCTACTTTGAGCTACGATTCTGCTCTATCCAGTCCCATGTTGCAATTGGGTTGTGAAGATGAAGGACTTGTGCATTGGTCATGATTCTGAATTTAGCTGGGAAAAGCAGGGCATATTTGAGGCCCATGTCTCTGAGTTTGCAATTCACTCCTGTGAAAGAGCCCCTCTGGTGGTGCACCACTCGATCACAATGAGGAAAAATAAAAAGTCTACTGCCATTGATTATGAAGAGTCCAGGTTTCCTGGCAGGATAGCATTCCAGTCTTGGAAAGGCAGCAACTTAGCCACTATGGGTTGAGGGGCTGTGCCAGGAGGCAGGGGACTTGCCAGGGCATGGTGTGCCCACTCAATAGAAAAGGAGAGTGTAAGCTTCGGGGCATCAGTTTTTTTATAAATTTAATCAAATCACATTTTTCAGTCACCTTAGGAACTCCTACCACACAGATGTGGCTAAGCCTACAAATCCCCTCTGCATTCACCACTCTACATTTCTGCAATCAGTGAGGTCCTGTACATACTTTGGAGGTCAGATTTCTGTGGCTGCAGCAGCTGCAGCGATCTTTCCATCTTGGTGACCCTATCTGAGTTTTCTCTGGTCATCACCTAATGCACCCAAATAATTTGCAACTGCGTAAATTTTGGCCTGAAGAGACCCCGTAACAGAGGTAACTGCCTCCAACATCATGTCAAATTTGTCACCTTGTTGGGTAAACCCCACATTCCATGCTGTGCAATCCATCTTGAGTCATTTAATCTCACTGCAAAAGTGTGACAACGGTGCAGATGGTGTTTTGGATGCTCTGCTTTTCCACATCATTGAAATTCGCTGTACACAATCACTGTGAGTCTGTGAGGCATGACTCTAAGCCAATGGTGGATATCAATTGGGATCAGTATGACTGTGCAGCTAAATCTGTAGTAGTGCCCACTTGGGAGTTGAGCCATTGCCTCACACGTCAGATGATTTCCATCATGGACAGTATGAGTATGAGTAGCCACCAAGTGGCATCACAGAGCTCCTCAGTGCAACTTGTAAGGAACAAATGAGAGGGTCATAAATGTATTAGAATGGCATGGGACACGGTTCTGAGATGAAGTTACATGCAGGTTGTCAATGACATCTCTGTCACTGTAGCACCAGGAAGGCTTCATGTGCATGTCACAACCCTCTTCACAACAGCTCAGTTAGTGCAGCCAAAGTCCTTGGATTTTTTCATAGCTGCCTCAGCCTGTATTAATTACTACCCTGTGTTTTACCCAGGCACTATAGACTTACTGTATGGTGCAATCAGGCCTCCAAGGCCATGACCGCTATTCTTCTGCCCCAAATGTACTCCAGTCCAGTATCTAGGTTCTGGACCATAATACCAGATGCACCAGGTCCCATCGCTCCCAGCGGGCTACCCATGAGCCACAAACTCAAGGTGGCCCTGCAAGAGACGCTGTCATCTTGATGCCCCAATTTGCGGGGAGTCGAGGTAAGGAGGCAGACTCACTGAGATGTCTGGCATGACCTTCACCCGTGGATCACACCTGGTCAATGTGCAACACAGTTCAGGAACATATGCTGAGCCCTCCAGGCCCAAATAACAACCTGCTGGTACCTTACACCCAAGTCAACATGCCGCTGACCCTAGGGTCCCTGTCCTGGAGTGGATGATGGCGTATTAACATGGCAGCTGGACTGAGCTCGTTCAAGTTGCAGCCACCATGTTGGCTCAGTTGGCCACGCTCCAGAAGCCTCATATAACTTTATGTACACTTGACCTTGGAGGTCAGCTACAAAAACACACACACATACACGCACACACGCCTAAACACACACATTGAATCCAGAATTGAGAAAATCGGGAAGAAAAACAAATTAAACTCTTAAGCACAATGGTGCCAGATGAACATCATGCAACCTTTCCCATCAGCCTCAAAAGACGTGCAGAAGCTCGTAAGAGAGCTTCCCTCCACAAAAAAATAATACCCTACATCCTCCCTTGGCCCTGTTAGTATCAAGCAACTGCACAAAGGAGAGCACAGCAAATATTAGAGAGCTTCTCTCCACACAAAAGTAAAACCGTACATCCTCCCCTGGCTCTCTTGATATCAAGCGACTCCACTCAGGGGAGAACAACAATTATGAACAACCAACACGACTGTGAATGAAAATAACAGAGGTACTGCAGAAACCGCTAGTCTCACTAATTATGGGTTGTTAGACATGGGTTTTTTGGTTGGCAGTCAGGTTACCCTCTGTCCAAGCAAGAACCCTCACTCTAGTCAGGGTAAGTCACACACAATCCAAATTATCCTGTGCCCACCCTCTGGTAGCTTGGGACGAGCAGTCAGGCTTAACTTAGAAGGCAATGTGTAAAGTATTTGTGCAATAAATCATACAATAACACAATATAGCACCACAAAAATACACCACACATTGTTTAGAAAAATATAGAATATTTATCAGGATATTTGTATATCAACACAATCACAGATGCAATAAGAATTTGTAGAGATATCACTAAAAAGTGATATGAAGTGTCTTAAGTCTTTAAAAAGTAAACAAAGTCTCTTTCAAGCACAAAGTACCTGGTTTGGAGTGGAAAATCTCCGCAGGGGGCCGCAGAAGAGAAGATGCGTGGAAAAATGGTGTGTGCGTCGGTTATGCCCCTTCACACACTGACTTGCGTAGTTATTTATCATGCGGGGAGACGTGCGTCATTCTACGGGAGGAAAAATGGTGTGTGCGTTGGTTTCGCTCCTTCACACACGGACTTGCGTCGTTATTTTTCACTCCGGGAAGACGTGCTTCATTTTCCGGCACGCCGACCATCTCCTTCTATGGTTCACTGGATTACCAGATGTCCCAGGGTCTGTGCGTGGATTCCTCAGCTTGTTATCCGGCTGCGCGTCGTTCCGGGAGGCTGTGCATGCAATTTTCTTTCTCCAGGCAGGTGTCGCGTTGATTTCCCCTCTGGAAGTCGGGCGGCCTTGTCCATGTGAGGCCGTGCGTTGAAGTTCCGATAGCACCGCAGCCGTCGCATCGAGCGGCGTCTTTCTGGATCGGCGTGCAGTGAATTTTTCACCGCAGAACAAGCTGTGCGTCGAAATTTTTGGCGCACGAAGAATCCAAATGAAAAAGAGAAGTCTTTTCGGTCCTGAGACTTCAGGGAACAGGAGGCAAGCTCTATCCAAGCCCTTGGAGAGCACTTTTACAGCCAGACAAGAGTTCAGCAAGGCAGCAGGCCAACAGCAAGGCAGCAGTCCTTTGTAGAAAGCAGACAGGTGAGTCCTTTGAGCAGCCAGGCAGTTCTTCTTGGCAGGATGTAGGTTCTGGTTCAGGTTTCTTCTCCAGCAAGTGTCTGATGAGGTAGGGCATTCGAAGTGGGGGTGACTTCAAAGAGTGGCTAAGAAGTGCATCAGGTCCCCTTTCAGTTCAATCCTGTCTGCCAGGGTCCCAGTAGGGGGTGTGGCAGTCCTTTGTGTGAGGGCAGGCTCTTCACCCACCCAGCCGAGGAAGACCCATTCAAAATGCAGATGTATGCAAGTGAGGCTGAGTACCCTGTGTTTGGGGTGTGTCTGATTGAATGCACAAGGAGCTGTCAACTAAACCTAGCCAGACGTGGATTGTAAGGCACAGAAAGATTTAAGTGCAAAGAAATGCTCACTTTCTAAAAGTGGCATTTCTAGTATAGTAATATTAAATCCGACTTCACCAGTCAGCAGGATTTTGTATTACCATTCTGGCCATACTAAAGATGACCTTACTGCTCCTTTCAGATCAGCAGCTGCCACTTCAACAACGTATGAGGGCAGCCCCAATGTTAGCCTATGAAGGGAGCAGACCTCACAGTAGTGTAAAAACGAATTTAGGAGTTTTACACTACCAGGACATATAAACTACACAGGTACATGTCCTGCCTTTTACCCACAAAGCACCCTGCTCTAGGGGTTACTAGGGCACACATTAGGGGTGACTTATATGTAGAAAAAGGGGAGTTTTAGGCTTGGCAAGTACTTTTAAATGCCAAGTCGAAGTGGCAGTGAAACTGCACACACTGGCCTTGCAATGGCAGGCCTGAGACAAGGTGAAGTGGCTTCTTAAGTGGGTGGCACAACCAGTGCTGCAGGCCCACTAGTAGCATTTAATCTACAGGCCCTAGGCACATATAGTGCACTATACTTGGGTCTTACAAGTAAATCAAATAGCCAATCATGGATAAACCAATCAACAGTACAATTTACACAGAAAGCATGTGCACTTTAGCACTGGTTAGCAGTGGTAAAATGCCCAGAGTTCAAAAGCCAACAACAACAGGTCAGAAAAAATAGGAGGAAGGAGGCAAAAAGTTTGGGGATGACCCTGTCAAAAAGCCAGGTCCAACATGGGTTAATTGAGCACTTTCGAACTTTCTATAGTAGAGCCATGCGAAACTACACTCCCCTCAACCAACAGTAGCAGACATTTAAGCCATTTAAATCATTTTTTTCTATCAAAGTCTCATTTTTGGTGGAAGGCCGCTAAAATATCACACCACGGTCAACAATATTTTTCAGATTTGTGTTTTTGCTGTTTGAAAGTGCGGTGCAAAAGGAGACCATTACCCAGCAATTGACCCAGGAGTAACACTGAGCGGTGGGGATGATGGATCTGGCTGGTGCTAACGAGGTGGTCGCAATTTGATGCATTTGACGCACTGAATTGAAGGGATGAGATTAAAAAAAAAATGACTGCCGAAGAGATGACAGGAAAGGATGGCAAAACAAATTCGATCATGATAAATACTTAAAACATTTGCAAAGTTTGAGTTAACATTGCTCGATCTCTGTTCTACTGGCTGCTTTTAAACATTTGATATTAATTTGTTGCCAGTGCAGTAGCAATCGAGACGATAGCGTTTATAACAAACACATATTTGTTTGGCAAAGCTATCCGTGTGCGGGGTAGTAAACAGCGTGTACACCGAACTGTGTGACGATTGCTTGCGCCCGTGTTTGCTCAAGAGAACATCTTGTACTGAAGGAGTTTTGGGTCAGGTAACTTATTGCACCGTCTTCCCCGACTAAACAGAGATGCCACACAGTAAACACATACAAAACAACACATTGTATCACAACTTATGTCATGAGCAGCTAAACCAGGCTGCAGCATCAGAGATGATAAACAGTTTTAACAACTGGGTGGCTGTTGGTTGTCAGTAGTTAGAGAATATGCCACAAAACCTCGAAATTTTCCCAACTGAAAACAACCAGGCTTAAAATGGATGAATGGATTACTGGAAATTGCAAAACTGACCGATAAAGCATTACTCACGAGTGACACATTCTTATGGGTATTAGGGTAGACTTTCTAAATGCTGGGTGCAAATAATAAGTTATGGTTTGAATATTTACCTTTGAAAAGCTGCATTATTCCGGGAACTATAATTATCAAAATTGCTATGAGTTTACAAAAGGTTAGAATAATCTGTATCCGGGCGCTCCAGCTGACGCTCATGCTGTTCAGGACCATTACAACCGCTGCAAGACAAGAAGAAGGTGAGAGGTTACTTCAAAGCCTTTGTTCTGCTCTCCAGCACTGCTAAGCAACGCAAGTGTGCATGTAATTAAGCATCTATAGGACACATCGATGAACATCATATGTGAGCTGCTCGGAAGGTCGCGCTGAAAGACTGTCTATACCATTAGAATACAAACGCAAGGTTAGGTATATAGGAAAATGAGGTCAAGGAAATGCGTGCAGGTGTGCGTCACATTCGCTGAGGGTGGCGGGCGGGTGCTTGACGTCACCCACACTCACTACTGCTTCATTAATTTCTTGAACGCGACATATTCTTGAAAGACTCAAATGGAACAATGCATTTTCCTCGACAGTTCACCACGAAATGTAAATCTTGGTCAGACCATCCCTAGGTTTTTTACATCCCTAGCTCAAAGAAACAGTGCCGGACACGTAACCAAAATAAGCACTAACAAAAAATGTTCAAACCGGCTACCCTACCTTCCTCTCCTCTCCATCTGTCTTTTTCTGGCCCTCTATTCTCTCCTCTCTATCTTTACCCTCTCATGTCACCCCAACCCTCTCTATTCCCTTCTCCTGTCTTTCCTTCACCACAGTCCCGCTTTCCCTCCTTCGCTCAATCATTTAATGCTCCTGTTGGGCCTGCTGCTTTGGGTTTTCAAATTACAGCCTCAAGTGGTCCCAGCCCCCAGATTCAGGGAGATAAATACCCTGGATGTGGTCCAAATGTAATAGGAACCATGCGATGTCAGGAAGGGAGCGGGGAGACCAAGGGACATGGAGCAGGAAGGGCACATTCATTTTAACAGTGGTAGGTATTTTTAATCTACTGTCGAATCTCATCTCCTTGTTGGAGTTACACTGAGATCTGGCCCAGTAAGAAGGCAAATACATTGCGTGGGGATGGTTAGCATAATTTTACAAAATTCTAGCAGAGAAAAACAATTCGAGCTTCATCACAAACAGAAACAAAATAGGTCAAATGAACATGCCAGTCCTATGGACAGGGCTTAAGTTCTAAAAAAAAAGAAGTGGGGGATTAACCAAGTATGTAAGTGACATCACAGTATGTGAAATTGCGTGTGATGTCAAAGGAAATGGCATCATGGCCCTTAACCTCACACGGAGTGACATCACAAGAAGTGACATCAGATCTTAGGAACTTTCACATTAGCGGGCCTATCATGAGTACATTTTAGTGCATTAAGAGTTTTAACAAATGAAAACTGATCAGTACTTAAGTCTCTGACTTGTGTTCCTCCCTGAAGGAATTAAAAGCTCAAATGTGGATGACGTTTGGTGACTAACTAGAGTAGAGAAGTCACTAAGGGCCAGATGTAGGAAGCCGTTTGCATGGTGCAAACTGCGAAAATCGCAGTTTGCGCCATGCAAACAGCCTAACGCGATGCTCATTCACAAATTGCGAGTCGGTACAGACTCGCAATTTGTGAATGCGACTCGCAAATAGGAAGGGGTGTTCCCTTCCTATTTGCGACTCGCATCGCAATGCAGAATTGCTTTGTGACCGCGAATGCGGTCGGAAAGCAACTCGCAGTTACCACCAGTGTCACACTGGTGGTAACTCATTCGCAAAAGAGAAGGGGTCGCCATGGGACCCATTCCCCTTTGTGAATGTGGGCATAAAGGTTTTTTTCAGAGCAGGCAGTGGTCCAATGGACAACTGCCTACACTGAAAAAACGAAACCAAATGGTTTCGTAATTTGTTTCATTTTGCAACTCGTTTTCCTTTAAGGAAAACGGGCTGCAAAATGAAAAAAAAAAACTGCTTTATTGAAAAAGCAGTCACAGACATGGAGGTCTGCTGACTTCATCAGGACTCCATCCCTGTGAGTGTAGGGACTCGCTATGGGGTCGCAAAATGCGACCCACCTCATTAATATCGATGAGGTGGGTCTTTGTGACCCCATAGCGAGTCGCAGACGGTGTCTGAGACACCATTCTGCATCCGAATTTGCGATTCGGAAATTGCGAGTCGCGGAATCGCAAATTCAGACCTTACTACATCTGGACCTTAGTGCTACAATCTATGGACACCAAACCTGGCACCAAGAAAAGCACATGGTTCGTGATTTGCATTAAGAATTCTATAAACTATAATTGTGAATATTAAAACTATAAAATGTATTAACCTACCGAGCATACCTTCATTGTACACACTTACAATTTGAGCCCACTTTGACCATTATAAAAAAAATACAAGTTGAACACTGATTTGGTAGTCCAAGCATGGCAAACAATATTACTTATGAAAGGTGCAGTCATAACTGAATATTCTGCACCCAATATTAATTCAGACATTATGGACCATGCCATATTGTATTGTATTATAATAGTATTTATATAGCGCTTACTACCCCTGATGAGGCGTTGAATCGCTTTTCGGCAAGTAGCACGCTACTCCGGAACCCACAAGGAATTAGTGGTGGATTAGTATAGGGAAATATGAGTACAGTTTTAGTATTATTATGAGTTAAATTGAGCCGCGGATATGAGAGTTTGTTAGTTAGATTGACTGGAGTAATGGAGGGGTGGAAGAGGGAAGAATCCAGAAGTGTTAATTGTGAGTATATGGTAATAGGATTTATGCTTGGGATGAGTAAAGTGGGAATGGGGGTGGGAAGAGTCTGTGGAAAGGCTTAGGGAGATCATAGTAGCAGGTTGAGATAAATGAGGGAGAATATAGTAGGGTTGTTCGGGAGATCATGGTAGTAAAGTGAGGTTTGGGTGAGTTAGATGTGGAAGCGTAGGAAAGAGCTCAGGCAGAGTTATTTAGGAGATTAAAGTAGTAGAATGGATTTGAGATGAGTCAGAGTGGGAATGGAGGATAGATTGATAGAGACATGACATATGGTGATGGATAGATAAGTTTGATATAAGATGAGAGCAGGGATTCATATATATATTTTATTCCCCCCCCACAAGGTGATACTATTTGGGAACAATGGCTAGTAAATGGAAATATGTGGAATACTTTCCACTTGATAATATACCATACGTTTTAAATGTTAGCCTTGTTGAAGCCCTAGGCTTGCATGCTTAAAAGGGCAAAACACATGTTGTCTATAAAAGTACTAGCTTTGAAAAGCAACAAAAGAAAGATAGAATTAAAAATAAATAAATCACAGAACGGAAAATACACTGCTGGTTTTGCTTTCAATCATTAAACCTATTCTAAAAACTGCATGACCAGGACTATTGGAGGAACCACAGAGGAATTATTGCGAGGTAAAACTCATCATCCCCTGAAATCATTTAGGAAAATCTACATACCAAACCCTTATTGTCTGTGTGAGCAAGGCTTAAAGAACAGGCCTCTATAGCAAAAGCCTTTCATGAAACCCAGTACAGCCAGAAAATAACCTAAATGTACTTCATGTGATCTATCTTCAGACGCCAGCACATCCTGAAACACGTAAACCATCACGGCTGTGATAAACAGAACAATGAAAAAAATAAACAAATACATAAATAAATGATTGGCCTACTCAGACACCTACGTGGTGTTGCTGCTTAACCAAAAGAATGCCACTCAGACATGCCACTCAGTAATGCCACTCAGGTATCAGACCATCAAACATTCCACTGTTTAAATTACAAAAATGTTATGTCGTGCTATTAATGTTTGGACCCTTGGTTTAAATCACAGATGGTGGCGTGTGGCTACTGTTTGTGCCTTAAGTTAGCATTGACACCAACAAGACACTAGGAACAGAGCTATTACTCCACAAACAACAGCACATGTACACAAACAGGAATTTGCAACTGCAGAGCAGATACACACATTAGATTTGACACCCAATAAACCCTGATGCCATCATTAAAGCTAAACCAGATTAAAAATGTAAATTATCGCCAGGTTGGTAGCTACTCTCACCGGTAAGAAGGTACTGATTTCCAAGTCTATACTCAACACCGTGTTCAGATATGCATTGTGCAGAGACCTGCACCTTGACCATGGCCCACCCATAATATCACATGACAACAGCAATCATGATTATTAATGACAAGACACAAAATAGTATCATATTACCACCACCCTCCAAGGTAGACTGATTGAAAGAAAAGGCCAGGAGCCTGCAGAGCAGTCCTGGCAGAATAATCTTAACTTTCCACAGAGCCATGTTTCTGGAAAGAGCTTTATAATAGATTATGACTTCTGCAGTTTCCCCCAGGTCCACTTTCTCAGCAGTAGCAGACTCTAGTATTGTGCGCTTTTTTAGTAATATTTTTCCAGTTGTCTTGTCACTACTTACTACCCCCATGCTGTTACCTTCCTTCAGCTTTTCTTCTATGCTTTCCTGTGATCTCTTCTGATTTGTGCTTTATCCCAGCTCATAATACCTTCTCAAGGCTATATTTCCCTGTAGTGTGGGGTTCATCCAAATGAGTCTTTTTTGTGCTGTAGAGTTACAGCATTTTTTTATTTCCATAGCAATACTTTATTGATGCGTGGGAGATTCCCTTCCAGTCGTGATTTTTCAGTGTTATAAGACTCCAATAACACGATTTTTCCCATGAGTTCCCTTGATAGTACAGGTTGTCAGCGATTTGTGCTGCAGGGCATATGCAGTACTGTAGGCCCCCAGGAGTCTGATCTCCTTCTCTTAGTGCTATAGAACTCGAGTAATGCGGCCTTCCTTATGAGTGCTTCCTTAGGATGCCATCTAGGATGAGCTTTTCCCAACGGTGTATTCCCAAAGATATCGGATCAACAGGTACCTTCTCAGCACTACAGACCACTGCAATATGTGCATCCACCAGTAGTGTTTGTCAGTTTTATATGAGTCCAGCAGCACACATTCCTCCAAAAGCAACTTCTCCACGATATATAAATCCATGTGGTGTTAATTTCTGCCAAATGTACCTTATTGGTGCTAGAGAACACACTAGCAAGATATCATAATTTTTCATTGTCTCCCCTCCACAATGGTGTTAGAAGGTCCCAGTGATATGTGCTCCCAGTGTTCAGTCCGGTAACATGTGCTTCTTTGCGGTCGCTAGCAGTCTGTATAGTATTCAGCATATAGTCTCAATGCCGTGGGATCTCAGATAGGGTCAGCTTCTCCAAGCAGTACATTGCTAGTGCTGTAAATCCACATGCGGTATACCCCTCCATCAGTAATGTCTTCTTAGTACTGCAGACTTCAGCAGTGCTCATTCTTAAGTGTTTGTCAGTGCTATTGGGCTGCAGAATTGTTTCTGTGTTTAAGATATCACACTGCTGATTTTTTCCGGCGTTGCCTTCTCTGTGATACGTTAGGTGTATACAAGCTATCACTATTTTCACTGGGTTTTCCTTCTTCGCAGTTTCACTCAAAACCTTTCGAGTGTTATTATTTCGTAAATTTTAAGGGTCTGTGACTGTAATCCTGTGGCTATGCGCAATTTGATTTCAGTCGCAACTATCCCCCACAAAATGCCCCCCTCAATCTTAATGCTTACCCCAACGACCATACTATATATAGTGTGTGTGTGTGTGTGTGTGTGTACGAGTACAAAATATGCGGGGATTTCGAGGATGGCGGCTGCAGAAGTTCAGAGCTTGGGAAAAAGCATTGCGACGTCAGCCCACTTAATAGAGTTCATACAAAATGTTTCCTAAATATAAATCCAAGTGAAATGTGCTTAGATGTGGAAAAATAGACACTAGTGAAAGCCCAGAAAAACAAACAAAAGCATTTCTCCACGTCAGGGAGTCTACGGCATTTAAGTAATAATGTTAAAAACAAAGCAAGGCGCCTAAACAGACGTGAAAACATACATAAACTCCTCCGCCATAAGATAAGGGAAACATATACATTTAAGTTACCTTCCGGGCGACACACTAACAGTTGGATTAACGTAGTTTTTAGCAGTCAATTGAGAGAATAAAACCGAATATTTAAAAGTGAGTTTTTTTCCTTTGTGGAAAGGAATGGTTATGCAAAGCGCTCGACTTCTGCCAAGCGAGATCGCCCTGCGAACAAAAGATTAAAAGTAGTCCACTAACCGGACGGGAAACAGATACCAAAGTTATACCATCCCCGTAGGAAAGTCTGCGACCCAAAACCATAAAAAGTCTCTAAGTAAAACAAAACCGGTCTAGAACAAGAGAACAAGACCAGGAATTCGTGCTAATTTAGGTGAGCAATAACATACTCTACAACATAAAAACCTGTGGAAGGAACCACAGACAAATAGTGCAACAGCCATCAAAACCGTCAGAGTAATGCAAATAGCCTGAGACATCACCATCAAGCAATAGCTGTATAAGGTTAAATAAGATACTAAGAGGGTCATTACAACCCTGGCGGACGGTGTTAAAGCAGCGGAAATACCGCAAACAGGCCGGCGGACAAAAAAAGGGAATTATGACCCTGGCGGAAACCGCCAACAAAGACAGCCACTTTAACACTTCGCCCGCCACGGCGGTACAGACAAGCAGCGCGGCGGTCACCGTCAACAGACAGGCGGAAGACAATGTACCGCCCACAGTATTACAACCCGCCAATCCGCCACCTTTTCCGGGGCGGATTCACCGTGGATAAAAACACAGCGGAAACAGCTTTTGCTATGGGAAAACGCTCACCTGAACATATCCCACGA
This sequence comes from Pleurodeles waltl, assembly GCF_031143425.1. Taxonomy (NCBI): domain Eukaryota; kingdom Metazoa; phylum Chordata; class Amphibia; order Caudata; family Salamandridae; genus Pleurodeles; species Pleurodeles waltl. Next base: position 521,117,701 of record NC_090437.1, on the reverse strand, counting down.
GGAACGAGGAATCCATGGAGCCGGAACTCCAAATACTCCCTGCCCTTGTGTTTCTGCTCCTCTACGACCAACAGCTACGTAGGCGCCGCAGACAACGGTGAGTACTGCACCTACGACATGGGGGAGGGGAGAGGCAAAATTTAGGGGGACACACACCAAACACCCCCACCCCCACCCTCGCATATTACAACATACACACCAATGCATTCACAAAAAATCACAGTAACAACCCACAATACCCCCCGAAGAATGAATACACAAAGCGAAAATCGTCAAACAATGTAATGTGCCAATATACATGTCATACAAAAATATACAGATATATATTTGAAAATCAGTCATAATTATATACAATACGAGAAGTAGTGCAGATATGTACATAACAATGTCTGTGCACCAACAGTCCAAAAATGCATGGGCGAGGCCCACAAAGATACCTGACCACAATCGGAGAGAACACTGACGGGGCATCAGATAGAAATACTACAGGCACCTCAGGGAGAAGGGAAGGGGGGGCACCTCAGCCGGATGACTGCAAAGCCAGATCCACGATGGGGCTCCATGACCATTTATGCCATCCTGGGGAGTGCAAAGCCACAGTCTCTCAAGTCTATACAGTGGGTGGTTTGCCCACTGTGCCATCCTGGGGAGTGCAAAGCCACAGTCTCTCAAGTCAATACAGTGGGTGGGTTGCCCACTGTGCCATCCTGGGGAGTGCAAAGCCACAGTCTCTCAAGTCCATACAGTGGGTGGTTTGCCCACTGTGCCATCCTGGGGAGTGCAAATCCACAGTCTCTCAAGTCTATACAGTGGGTGGGTTGCCCACTGTTCAATCCTGGGGAGTGCAAAGCCACAGTCTCTCAAGTTGATGCAGGTCTCTACTAGTACTGGGGGGGACTGGTGCCCAGACTGGATGAGTCTCCCCGTGAAAGGTTGTGTCCTGTCACTGTCCCAGCTGCACATGGGATAAGGATGCCTGATGTGGCGGTCCATTCATTCCTACCCGGTGCATTGCCCTGTTCAGCGGTGCTTTGCCATGGCGGTCTTTACCCTGTTCAGCGGTGCTTTGCCATGGCGGTCTTTGCCCTGTTCAGCGTTGCTTTGCCATGGTGGTCTTTGCCCTGTTCAGCGGTGCTTTGCCATGGCGGTCTTTGCCCTGTTCAGCGGTGCTTTGCCATGGCGGTCTTTGCCCTGTTCAGCGGTGCTTTGACATGGCGGTTCAGGACTGTTCAGCGGTGCTTTGCCATGGCGGTCTTTGCCCTGTTCAGCGGTGCTTTGACATGGCGGTTCAGGACTGTTCAGCGGTGCTTTGCCATGGCGGTTCTGATAAGGACATTGGTGTGTGGCATGACGTTCTCTACACCGGACATTGGTGTGTGGCATGACGTCTTCTACACTGGACATTGGTGTGTGGCATGACGTTTCATCATTGCCCAGCGGGGCTGTGGCAGCCGGGGCCCTCCAGGGCACTGACTCCGGTGGTGGCGGTGGTCTCTGGACCAGTGACGACACTTGGGCCCTCCTGGGCTGTGACTCCGGCGGTGGTCTCTGGACCAGTGACGATACTTGGGCCCTTCTGTGCAATGACCCCGGCGGTGGTCTCCTGACCAGTGATGATACTTGGGCCCTCCTGGGCTGTGACTCTGGCGGTGGTCTCTGGACCAGTGACGATACTTGGGCCCTCCTGGGCAATGACTCCGGCGTTGGTCTCCTGACCAGTGACGATACTTGGGCCCTCCTGGGCTGTGACTCTGGCGGTGGTCTCCTGACCAGTGACGATACTTGGGCCCTCCTGGGCTGTGACTCTGGCGGTGGTGTCCTGACCAGTGACGATACTTGGGCCCTCCTGGGCTGTGACTGTGGCGGTGGTCTCCTGACCAGTGACGATACTTGGGCCCTCCTGGGCTGTGACTCTGGCGGTGGTCTCCGGACCAGTGACGATACTTGGGCCCTCCTGGGCTGTGACTCTGGCGGTGGTCTCCGGACCAGTGACGATACTTGGGCCCTCCTGGGCTGTGACTCTGGCGTTGGTCTCCTGACCAGTGACAATACTTGGGCCTTCCTGGGCTGTGACTCTCGCGGTGGTCTCCTGACCAGTGACGATACTTGGGCCCTCCTGGGCTGTGACTCTGGCGGTGGTCTCCTGACCAGTGACGATACTTGGGCCCTCCTGGGCTGTGACTCTGGCGGTGGTCTCCTGACCAGTGACGATACTTGGGCCCTCCTGGGCTGTGACTCTGGCGGTGGTCTCCTGACCAGTGACGATACTTGGGCCCTCCTGGGCTGTGACTCTGGGGGTGGTCTCTGGACCAGTGACGATACTTGGGCCCTCCTGGGCTGTGACTCTGGCAGTGGTCTCTGGACCAGTAACGACGGTGCTGGCAGTTGTGTCTCGACCGCCGGAAATGATGGCGCACTTCTCTGCCGTGACACTCACAACAGGCTGGGGAGACTTCCTCTGGCCCTTCCCCACCTTTGGTGGAGTCACAGCTGACTCTCCAATCCCCTTGGAACCCATGTCAGTTGTTTTCCCACCAGGAGTCTTAACACGGTCCCGTCTTCCACTCTCCAATTTTAGAGCCTTTACAGGGGGTGGGCTGCCAGTACCTTGGCTCCGGGTCATACTGCCTGCCCTGGTGGCCGGTGCACTCCAAAAACTTTGAACAGGCACCACTGGTATTGGAGGCTTTTTGGCTGAGGCGCTACGATGGGACTGATGAATTGGAGGAGGGGTGGGGGCAAAAAGGTCAACTTTACAGAGGGACAGTTTCTGACGAACACTGGGATGGGTAGCTGGAGGGGGTCTGGGAGTGGAGGAAGAGGAGGTGGTTGTAGGAGGTGTCACTTTAGCTGTTTTGGGTGCATGTGCATGTACTGGAGGCTGTCGTGAGGTGGATGGATGTTGGGTGAGTGATTACTGGCGTTTGTGTACTTTGGGAGGGTGCGTCACAGACACACTGGGAGAGGACACAGGGGACGTGTAAATGGCAGTGGAGGTGGTGAGTGCAGGGAGCGGCTTGTGGTGCTGGGTCTCCTGGTGCGATTCATGGTGATTGTAGATGTGGTGCATGCAGGTGTGTGTGTAGACGAGACTGGGAGGGAGGAGGGAGAAGAGGAGGAGGGGGACACAGTGGAGGCAGTGGATGTTGTTTTGTCTGTATGTGGCTGAGGCTTGCGTGAGTGCCTGTGGTGTGTGTGGTGCCTATGTTTGCTTGAGCTACTTGGGTGTGTTGACTTGTGTGCATGCTGGTCTGTAGGTGTGCTTGGGATGGGCTGAGGTACAGGAGATTGAGTCTGGGTGGAGGAAGTTGGAGGGGGGAGGCTAGACACAGGGACAATGGCTGCCATCAGTGCTGAGGCCAAAGATTGCAGGGTTCGCTGAAGGACAGCCTGACCAGAATTAATGCCCTCCAGGAATGCATTACCGTGTTGCAACTCTCGTTCTACACCCTGGATGGCATTTACAATGGTAGACTGCCCAACAGTGAGTGACCTGAGGAAGTCCATGGCCTCCTCACTGAGGGCAGCAGGGGTGACTGGGGCAGGGCCTGAGGTGCCTGGGGCGAAGGTGATGCCCACCCTCCTGGGTGAGCGGGCATGGGGCGAATGCTGAGGGGCTGCTGGGAGGGCGGTGCTGGTAGGGGAGGTGGCGGAGGTACCTGTAGAGGTGGGGGGCACAGATGGTGCCGCCACCACAGGGGAGCTCACATTGACGGACGAGTCAGTGTCGCTGGTTGGTGATCCTGTGGCCGACGTGAAGCTCCCCTCGCCCTCCGTCCCACTGGTGCATTCTGAGTCCATGGTGTGGCCCTCCATGGCCATGTGGGATGCAGCTCCCTCGTGCTCCGGTGCCACTGTACCTCCGCCTGTTGATGCTGATGTACAAAAGGACAGGGAGAGCAGAAAAAGGGGGGGAGACAGAAGAAAGAGGGTTTTAGTGCATGGCATACCGCTACCGTTGGCGGACAAGACAAACGCAGCTGCCCCCTGCATTATGCCGTGCTCCTGCCCTCTGCACATGCAATTTCTGGGATATGGCTTATATGGCAATGGTGGACATCTGCGCACATGGATGCCACAGGGGCAACTATACCTCGACTTGGCACTCTGCTGAGGTGTGGTAGAGTGCCACATGGCCTACATTACGGAGGGGCCTTGCCTACCGAACTCGCCCTGGCCTAGGGACACCCACAGCCCACCTCCCCCACCCAGACACCTCCACTGCATGCAAAGTCCGCAGAATGAGGTTTTACTCACCCCCTTGTGTCTGCTGTGATGCCCTCAAGCGCCCATCCAACTCCGGGTAGGCCACCGCCAGGATCCGGAACATCAGGGGGGTCATGGTGCGACGGGCACCCCTCCCACGTTGGGAGGCCATCCCCAGCTGAGCCTCCGCCGTCTTCTTGCTGCAGCGGCGAATGTCCTCCCATCTCTTACGGCAGTGGGTGCCCCGTCTCTGGTGGGCCCCCAGGGTCCGGACCTCTTTGGCGATGGCACGCCAAATGTCCCTTTTCTGGTGGGCGCTGACCTACATGACATGCACAAGGAAAGAGGATCAGTCATTACCAACTGCACCGTCATTGTGAATGGCCCACTCCCTACTCTGGCCATGTGGCCCATTCATTCCCATGCATTAATGTTCTTTGAACTCTGCCCCCTTCCCTCTTCCAACCAGCCCTCTCCACCCAGGCATAGCCCATACAACGTGCTCCCTGTGTACTAACCTGTTGGTCTGGAGGACCGTAGAGTAGCATGTACTGGGGGAGGACCCCGTCTACCAGTTTCTCCAACTCCTGTGCAGTGAAGGCAGGGGCCCTTTCCCCAGACGCAGCAGCCATCGTCGCTTCCAGACCGAGGTCACAGCAGCACTTGCAGTGTAGGTCCTCTCCTGTCGAAGGTCAGGTATCTAGTGATTGAAGGGATAGAAAATGGGGGTGACGTCCGCGGCGGTGACGTCCGCGGCGGTGCGCATCATCACCGCCAGCGCACCTGTTCATTGGCTCCTGGGACCCATAGGGTCCAATGTTAACTAATGCAGCATTGCGCCGCAGTCTACGACCGCCTACCGCGACGGTGTGCAATGCCAGCGCAGTTACCCCACAATCCTATTGTCCCACTTTAGAGGTCAGGCAGCCGCCATTTCAGGGGCCCACATGGCTTCATTTACTACTGCGTCACACATAGCTAGGCCTACACTCAACACACATACAGGAAGGGTTTTGTGAGTGGTGTAGTCTTGTGTGTGACTGTGGGTACATACCTGGAGGAATAATGACTGGTTCTTCGCTGTTGTCCTTCGTAGGCACCGTCTGCTGGGACATATGAGAAGATGGCGGAATCCTCCGGTGTACCGACCGCTGGTGGACCTGTTGACAATGGAAGAGCGACATGTCATCGTAAACTACCGGTTTGACCGTGCCACAATCCAGGAACTATGTACCCAGTTGGAGCCAGACCTGATGTCACCAATCCGCCATCCGACTGGAATCCCCCCTGACGTGCAGGTGCTGTCAATGCTCCATTTCCTTGCAAGTGGGTCTTTTCAGACAACAGTGGCCATGGCATCAGGGATGTCCCAGCCTATGTCTTCCAACGTGTTGTCCAGAGTGTTGGCTGCCCTGCTGAAACAGGTAAGGAGATACATCATTTTCCGTGAGGTGGAGGATTTGCCTACAGTGAAAGGTGACTTCTATGCCCTTGGACATATCCCCAACGTCATAGGTGCTATTGATGGGACCCATGTAGCTCTGGTCCCCCCCCCACAGGAGTGAACAGGTGTACAGGAACCAGAAGAGTTATCATTCGATGAATGTGCAGATGGTCTGTTTGGCAGACCAGTATATCTCGCAGGTAAATGCTATGTTCCCTGGCTCAGTGCATGACGCCTACATCCTGCGGAATAGCAGCATCCCTGATATGATGGGTCAACTCCAGAGGCACTGTGTATGGCTATTGGGGGACTCTGGTTACCCCAACCTGCCTGGCTATTGACCCCAGTGAGGAATCCCAGGACCAGGGCAGAGGAACGGTACAATGAGGCCCATGGGCGGACTAGGAGGGTGATCGAAAGCACCTTCGGCCTCCTGAAGGCCAGGTTCAGGTGCCTCCATATGACAGGTGGATCCCTATTCTACTCACCGAAGAAGGTGTGCAACATCATCATCGCCTGCTCCATGCTCCACAATTTGGCTTTGCGACGCCACGTGTTGTAGCAGCTGTGGAGCCTGTAGACAGTGATGAGGATGAAGCTGATGAAGAAGACAACGACAACAGGGAGTCAGTCATACAGCAATATTTCTAGTGAGACACAGGTGAGAACATTTTCATTTTTAGCATTACATTAACTTTCACAAGTCTACCTTTATCCTGTTTTCCGATTTAAATCACTATTTGGTAACTGAGTTGTAGCCTCCCATTACGGTTTCACAGGTGTGGTTACCTACGTGTCAACTGCTTGCATCCTTCAAGGGCTTGTGATGTGTGACATAGGTATGTTAGCTTTACAATGGTACACCCATTATGACACTGTCATTGATAATACATTTTTACTAAATCACAGACTGACTCCAGATTGTTTTGTGTTTGAAGGGTGTTTATTGAAGTGCTCAGAAATGGGAGGGGGTTGTAAAATGAGGATAGGTGATGGCGGAGGAATGTCCATGGCAGAGTCCAGTCTATTAGTCTCACAGGTGCACTGCCCATCTGGGCATAGGAAGTGGAGCTGGGGCAGTTTAAGTATGGACAGGGTAAGAAAGTGGGACAGTGGGGTGACAATCAGGGTGGTCTCATTTCCTGGCGGGGGTCTTACCATCTTGCTCTGTCCTGTTCCTGGTTCTCAGGGACCGCTTGCGTGGTGGTTGTCCGTCTGCAGGGGGTTGGGTGCTGGTGTGTTGGTCCTGTGGCGGGGCGTCCTGTCCACTAGCGCGGCGGAGGTGGTGGGCAGTTCATCGTCCATGCTAGTGTCAGGGGCCCCTTGGAGTGCCACGGTGTCCCTCAAGGTCTGCTGTATGTCCTTCAGCACCCCTACGATGGTGCCCAGGGCGGAGCTGATGGTCCTGAGCTCCTCCCTGAACCCCAAATACAGTTCGTCCTGCAGGCGCAGGGTCTCCTGCAACTTGTCCAGGACCGTCGCCATCGTCTCCTGGGAGCGGTGGTATGCTCCCATGATGGAGGAGAGGACCTCGTGGAGAGTGGGTTCCCTTGGCCTGTCCACCCCCTGTCGCACAGCAGCCCTCCCAGTTCCCCTGTGTTCCTGTGCCTCCGTCCCCTGGACCGTGTGCCCACTACCACTGCCCCCAGGTCCCTGGTGTTGTTGGGGTGGTGGGTTACCCTGGGTGCCCTGTAGCGGTGGACACACCGCTGATTGACCTGTCCTGGGTAGGGAGGTTTGGGCCCGCTGGGTGAGTGCTGTGCTGGTGTTACCAGAGGTTGAAAGGTTGGTGTTGGGCTGTGCCTGTGTAAGGGGAACTGACTGTCCCTAGGCCCACGATGGTCCGGGCTGGTCATCAGGATCCAGTAGGGCAGAGCTGCTCTCGTCACTGTGGGCCTCTTCTGGGGGTGGAGTGGTGTTGTCTGGACCCTCTGGTGTGGTGACGGTCATTCGGGTTCCTGCAGGGGCTTAAGAGCATAATTATTGCATGTGTGTGTGTAATGGTGTGCAATGGGTGGGTGTTTGTGTACCCCAGTGCAAGAATTCCTGTGTGTGGGTTTGTGTGGTGATGGTTGGGGGGGTGTACTGGGTATGTGCAGTGGGCATGCTTTAGTGATGGGTGTCCATGCTTAGTTGTGTCATGCAGGGCTTGGTGTTGGGATGGATGGTTGGTGTCATGGGTACATTAGTGAGGAGTTGTAGTGATAGGGGAGGCGGCTAGGGAGGGGGGGTGTGATAGCATGCAGGTAGGGTGGGGCATATGATAGTTAAGAATTGACTTACCAGTGTCCCATCCTCCACCGACTCCTGCGAGGCCCTCAGGATGCAAGATGGTCAAGACTTGCTCCTCCCATGTTGTTAGTTGTGGGGGAGGAGGTGGGGGTCCACGCCAGTCCGCTGCACCGCGATGCTGTGCCTGGAGACCGTTGAACGCACCTTCCCCCGTAGGTCGTTCCACCTCTTCCTGATGTCCTCCCTATTTCTTGGGTGCTGTCCCACGGCGTTCACCCTGTCCACTATTCTGCGCCATAACTCCATCTTCCTGGCTATTGATGTGTGCTGTACCTGTGAGCCAAATAGCTGTGGCTCTACCCGGACGATTTCCTCCACCATGACCCTGAGCTCCTCCTCGGAGAAGCAGGGGTGTCTTTGGCGTGCCATGGGGTGGTGTGGGTGATGTGTGGGGTGGTGTATGTGGTGATGGTTGTGGTGAGTGTAGTGGTGTGTGGTGTTTTGTGCGTGGATGTTGTGTGGGTGATGGTGTTGTGTGCCTCTGTGTAGTGGGGTTGTCTATTCTATTGGGGGTGCTCTCTCTCTGTCGCCTTCGTCTCTAATTTTTGGTAGTAGGGGTTTGTGGGTGATGTGGGTGTGTGTTTTATATTGTATTGGGTGAGTGGGAGAGGTGTTTGTATGTGTATCAGGTGTGTGTATTTTGAATTGTCTAATGTGGCGGTGTTTTGGAGATGTGTGTGTATTTTGAGGGCGGCGGTGTGTACCGCCAATGGAATACCGCGGTTGAAACACCGTCGCGTGGATGCGTGGGTCGTAATAGCATGGGCGTGTTTCTGTTGGCGTGGAGGCGGAGGATTTGTTTCCGCCAGTTTATCACTGACCTTTGGTGTGGCGGTCTTGTGTGGGTGTCTGAATTTCGGCAGATTCCAAGATGTGTGTCATAATAGCTGTAGCAGAATGCCGCCGCGGCTGTGGTGTATTGGCAGTCTTCTGCATGGCGGTAAGCGCCTTTTACCGCCAATGTTGTAATGACCCCCTAAGTCTGAAAAAGAAACCTTTATAACCTAGTGGAACCGTTCAGAAAAGCAGGAACTCTTAAGTTGTAACGGAAAAGCATCCTAACAATCCCTAAAAAAAGTCAAGAATATTAACCACTCTTCACATTAGAATCGCCAAGAGACTATGGGTCTTGTAACTTCGGCAAATGGAAAAGCCCGTCCACCTAAGTCCCAATGGGTAGGTTACCACCAGTTCATCAGCCTCCCTCCCTGGCCCAATACGAATGGCCTACATCATAGTCTCCGGCTCATAAGAGGCGCAGCGGAAATGCTGTAATGCATAGGGTGCAGCAGCACCTGTCGCAATTCACTGTCTACAAAGCAGACAGTGAACACTGCAACAGGGCTGGCCAGGGAGGGCCATGCACTGCCCATGCCAAGTACACGGGCAGAGCAGGGGCCCCCTGCACCCCCTGTCTCCGCCAGCCTTTTAATTGTGGTGTTACGGCCATAAAACCACTGGCAGAGAAGAGGATTGTAATCCCCAGGGTGGCAGTGGTTGCACTGCCGCCCTGGCAGATTAGGACCACTAGCACCACCAGTCCATCGTGTAGTTGAAAACTGTCAGTCCGAACGCGGGGCTACTGCCATGGTCGTAATGAGGCAGTTGGACCGCCAAGAAAACCCTGGCAGTCATGAGACCACCGTGGTCATAATGAGGACTCAAGTCTCCTTGGATATCTATAAAAGCATGACATAATCCTAGGAAAACAAAACAATGTTCGAAGAACAGGTATGAATCGACAAATGTCTACACAAAGGTGTAGAGTAGCCACTAAAACCGTAATGGCTTGTAGGAAAGTACCCTCTTTCCTAGCACGGTTAACCCCATCCTCTGTCCACTGCCAGTCTGTTCAACCGCGTCCACCTGGATCCCACCAACCAGGACCCCAGTAATCCTGCTCTCCTCTCCAAACTGCACCCTCCCCCCCCCACTATTGGCACACTGGTCCCGCCATGTAAGTCCCTAGCACACGGCACCCAGGCACCCGGCACCCAGGGCACCGGGGCTCCAGGGCCACAGGATGTTTAACCATAAGAAATGAGCAATTAGTGAGACCTTTTACATCACTGAATCCCTAACACGTTGGTAGAAAAATCACTTAAAAATACAATATATAAGGTATTTTTGTTGTGATGGGCTATCTTCCTAGACTGAGTATTATCCACATGCGATGAATAGTCAGCCATCTGTTGCCATTTAAATGTTCAGATCTATTCAGTCACTTTGTTGCTTTTTTGTGCTGCCATTCTTCCTAAAAAATAAATATGCAATCATGCTACATCCACACCATACTACTGTGGAAGTCTTTTGGCACTCAGAATATTCTAGCGGGCAATAGCCACTCGATGTTTCTTGACTAAGAATTAGTGATATTAAGGCATTTAATGCTGCCGAGGCACCCGTTGCATTTTATACTACCTGTTGTGTGCCCTGAAGAAGATGAATGGCTTAGTCTGTTTGGCACTGAAACAGACATCAGCACGCTGCAAGCACTCGTACATATACCCGAAGAACTGACAGATATGTAGCAAGAATATGATTTCAAGATTGTGACATTTCCAAATCTTAGAACATTTTGTCAATAACTGAGAATGGGATAATACTATGCATATGAGGAAGAATGAATACAATGGCAAACAAAGTTTGACTAAAATAGCAGCATGAAAGTGATTTTTTGAGTAAATAACTACGAAATGCTCTTCTGATAAAGTTGATTTACAGTGGACTGGAAAATAGATTTTAATTTTGTTTTTCAGTGGTGAGGATGTAGTGTGATTGAATTTAGTTTTTTAAGGGGGAATGGCAGCACAACAAAGAGTGATTGAACAGACTTGAATAGTTAAATGGCAAACATTTATAGAATGAAATACAGACTTTGATACCTAAGGTGTTGATTTACTTTAATAAAGAAGGATGTGTTCAGAAACAAAAATAATTTATGTGAATTTATATTTAGTGACTCTTTTGAGCAATAGAGGCCGGTGGGTTGTAAGTTGTTTTTTTGATTAATTTATATAACATATTCTTGTCCTATAGTGTCATCAAACATCATTCTCAAATTTTATTCTGATTTGAAATTATAATATTGTAAGTTTGCCAGGCTTCCCATACTGTTATAATATCATATGTTTGCCAAATTTCCCAAGCTGTGCTGACACACATTTTGGTGTAAAACAACTCTTAAGTTATACACTTTCCTCAGGGCACCAAACAAAGATCAACAAATAAAATTCAACCAAAAAGGACCTCAAAGACGACAGAAAGCAGCCTGTAGATTTCAGTGAAGGGGCATCAAAGATAAGTCTCCAGCCCAGAGTGCTAGATAACCAAACAGTACTACATCAGAAATTATGCATAATATGAAAGCAACTACTTCTATTCTGCAACAAAGAGTTCACTAATGTGCAATATATCTAAAATTTCAAAATCTTGGTAGGTGGTTAGTCATTCATCACAATACATGAAAGCATCCAAGTTATGAGCTGTTGAATTTGTAGGTCTAGGTCAATAAGTACCCTCCCCACAGGACCCGGTGGGATAGCCTTCTGCGTGCACTCACAGTGAATGTGAAGCTCCTGTGAACCTGGCTCTTTGCGCTACAGCAACTTCTAGCACTGATTGGCATTGCAAGATCTGCACTTTGACCTTCAACAGGAAAAGACTGCTGTAATCGCCAAAGCAGTGTTCCAGACACGACCAACCACAACGTCAGACAATATCTTCGTGCTACAGATATGACTGCCTTTGATGCCTGGCCTGCTATTCCTACTACGCCAACTACTATCTGCAATGCTCTCTCTGTTTCATTGTGAAATGAACTCTTTGAACCGATTGTTGAGAAGGTAACCTTTTCAGCTGGACTAGCCTAGTTCCTGCATCGGCCCACACTCCATCGCAGTCAGCCTGAACTTGTGATTTTCGCTTGGTGTAGCACAACCAGATAACCGTGAGGGGCACTTTGTGCTTTTAGGCATCATACTGAACCTAAATCTTTGAAGTTGCATACCTCCGATTGTATTGATTTGATTTTAGTTGTTGTGTCCTCAAATTGTTCATTAAATAATAATATATTTTTCTAAATTGGTTTGGGATTTTTCTTATGTTTTGTTTCACTTCATTACTTTTTGTGTGCTGCATAGATACTTTACACATTGCCTGTAAGTTAAGACTCACTGCTTTTGTGCCAAGCAACCAGAGAGTTAAGCACAGTTTAATTTAGTTAATTCTATGGCTCATTCTGACAAGGATTGAGGCTGTTGCTTGAAAAGGGTTTTCAACCTCCTCACTCAAAAACCCAAATTTACCACACCTATATAATGGTAGAATTACATAATGTGAAAGCAGAAAACCCGGGATCAATGCCGGCTTTCTGCTTGACCAAATTGTGGGACCCTAGGCAAAAATATGTGTTGTGTTTAATATAATAGACTGCAGTGTTATTCCAAGAACAGTAAGAACATATATAGAGTTTACTCCTCTCCGCCAGCAATCTCTGTTGGGCTTCTTTCTTCTTATTTCTATCCATGTGCACTGTTTGCTACAGCTCCAATGTAAAGCAAGGTACAGGAGGGCAAAATCTGGTGTAGGGGCTCAGGAACAAAAAGACCAACATTTTGGCTGCCTTCCTTTTAAATTGTATGCAACTATATTAATCTCCTGGCTTTCTGATGTGTTGCACACCGGGAGAATCATAAAATTGGCATTTTTCTAAGTTCTTCCTGATGATTCCTTCCAGGCATCTGGCACTGGGAATGCTGCAAAAATATTCCAGGGTGGATGGGAGGTAGATTTGAAACAGTTTTCCTCCCTTGCTACTGCCCTGTGCATTATACTTACAGCAATGCTAGAATTGGAAAAACTTTACTCCAGAAACACATACATTGGGAGTCAAGGTATAGTAATGAAAAGATTAGGTGTATTTACATAGGTAGAGTCATAAAAAGCAGTCCGAAAGTCAAATTATATATTTATTTTGAAAAACTTAACAACAGCAAAATTGGCACCAAGGAGAAACACAACAGTATATCGATTTCAAGTTTAATTGGTCGCAAAGGCTGCATTAAAAAATATGTTATGGGCTTCGGGCATTAGCAGGAGATCTTGCTGGGGAGATCTATGTTTTTTCAAGTCACAACTCATAAAGTAGCATAGAGGGTTAATGTATATTCTGCAAAGCACATCCTGTAACATGCAGATGACATATTTTTATTTTATGTAGGTAGGTAAGTCTTTTTAACACTGAGCTCCTTTTGTTACTTACAGTTCATAAATTGCAGTCCTAATATAGCAGAGTGAGCTATGAACCAGCATCAAGGACCTGCATGCAAACTGTAAGGAATGGGTTTAATCAGGGTCACTGGTTGTATTTGATGCCACAGCTGCAGCATGTTCCACATAATTAAGGATTTGCTGCACTTTCCCCATAATCTATCATCTGCTGCATAATCTGCAGAATTTAACGCAAAACTTGTTCTAGCTGAAACGGATCAAAATGTATTTAAAATGTGGTGCCATATGTCCTTGCGCAGTGAAAGACCCTTTGCAAATTTTGACTGGTCATCTTTCAGTTGTTTATAGCTGCATTTGGGTATTGAACTGGTACTAATAAGGTGAAATGTTTCCTCAGACAATGTTACCAAGTGTAAAAATAACAAAATAATGAAGTAGTCCTGTCATAAAATGTGCCACATTACGCTGCATAATTTATGTTTTATTGCCACATAATTGGGTCAACCCTGCCACAAAATAAGGCCCTCTACTCCCTCATTATTCCAGTGGCCCTGGTTTAGATCTTCTTGTTTTTTCTCCATCTGTTTTTATTGTAAGGTTCCAAAAAGGGGTTCTTTGGGTAGTAATAAGTCATATCATTACAGACAACCCAAAGCACTGTGCTACATTTGAAATCCTGACTTTATGTTTCACCCGACCATGCACTCTTAACACAATGTCCACTGGTAAGGGTGATATATAACTCCTACACCTGGTAACCCTCATTAACTTTTGCAATGCATACTGTACATTGATTTACACACCTGTGTGATTTAATATCAATCTATAATATTGTGTGTGATGTAAAGTGTTCTGACACCCTACTTTGGCCTCACAAATACTACCAAGAAGACTGAGGTATTGCTTCAGCCCACACCGCAGAAGACGTATGTGGAAACCAACTATCACCACTAAAGGAGAAATCCCGAAGGCTGTTGACAAGTTTACGTACTTCCGCAGCACACTCTCTACAGATCTGTGAACATTGACGATGAGGTAGACACACGTATCACCAAGGCAAGCTCTGCATTTGGACAGCTGCGGGAGTCAGTGTGGGAGAGGCATCAAACTGTCCACAAAGCGGAAGATGTATAAGGCAGTTGTAGTGCCCACACTACAGTATGCCTGTGAGATATTGACTGTGTACGAGTGCCATGCCAAAAAGCTGAATGCATCCACATGAACTGCTTTAGAAGGCTGCTGAAAATTACCTTCCAAGGCAAAGTTCCAGACACAGATGTCCTCTCTCAAGCTGGTCTGCCAAGTATCTACATTCTGCTGAGGAGACCCCATGTCAGGTGGGCAGGCCACCTTGTACGTATGCCAGGCACATGCCTCCGCAAGAGACTGTTATATGGTGAACTGGAGGAAGGCAAACGCACACAAGGTGGGCATAAAAAGCACTGGAAGGACACGCTGAAACTCTCTCTGAAGAGCTTTGGCATTGACCCGGCCTACCGGGAAACCCTAGTGTGAAGACCGCTCCAACTCGCAAAGCTGCATCAGCAAAGGCGCTACCTCCTATGATCAAAGCAGGACTGCAGAGGTGTAGAAGACGCATGAGTTGTGCAAATACATAGCCAATTCTTTTCCAACCAACCCAGCTGACCACTTGTTCCCGACGTGTGTCAGAGCTTTCCGAAGCTGCATCGGACTGATCAGCCACAGCCAGACACACCGTACCCAGTCGTCATTCGCAATGTGATGTCCTTGGTCATCGTCAACAACGAAGGACAAACAACAACATAATAATGTGTGAGATGTAAAGCGTTCTGACACCCTAAATTGGGTTGTGTGGCACTAAAAAAGAATACAATTATAAAAAAAGTGATATTTAAATTGTTATTTGTGTAAATACTCATAGAAACTGATACATCTGACATTATTACAGCGCATGTATGTCACATGTATACAGGGACTGAACAACGTGTAAAACTTGCCTCCAGATCTTAGTTTCTTTTAAATACTTGTAAAGTGACAAGTTAAGTACCTTTGTTCCCCCTCCATTGTATAGGCATGGAGGTGTAGGCCCCAGATAGCCCCCAGCCATGTTCCTACTGGGTCAAAAGGAAGGCTCATGGCCCCTTAAACTGGGCCTTTGTTATGGTCGCAGCTGGAATCTCTGATAACAAAGCCCACAGTTTGCTGCTCAAAATGAAAAGCAGTCAATGTGCAGGCGCTGCTGTATGCGTCCTACTGTCAGCAAATTACACCAGGACACATTTAGCATATTTCACTGGGGCCCAGCTTTGTTGCTGGCGGACAGCACACTCTGAAAAATAGTGGGTGGATGCCATCCACCTGCGTGCACCCCCAACTTTTTCCCTGCCTATGGACATATTTTAATTTTTTTTACAAAACCTCATTCAAGGGGATTGAGTAATTTCTTCTGGTGTCCTGGGACTAACCTAATGGTGTCCTGAATACTGAGAACCAAATAGACTTTTAGCAAAGGGGCAATCCCAGCCTTACTCAGAGAGGAGGTGTGAGATTACAGACACAGGGGCATATTTATACTCCGTTTGCGCCAATTTTGCGTCGTTTTTTTCGACGCAAATTCGATGCAATTCGATTCGATGCAAAACTAACTCCATATTTATACTTTGGCGTTAGACGCGTCTAGCGCCAAAGTTCATGGAGTTAGCGTCATTTTTTTGCGTGCACACCTTCCTTGCGTTAATGATATGCAAGGTAGGTGTTCCCGTCTTAAAAAATGACTCCGATGCTATTGCGTCGGATTTATACTCCCGGGCAAAAATCACGCCCGGGAGTGGGCGGGACTAAAAAACCCGCATTTGTGCCGGATTTTAGCGCCTGGGTCAGGGCAGGCGTTAAGGGACCTGTGGGCTCAGAATGAGCCCAGAGGTGCCCTCCCAAGCCCCCAGGGACACCCCCTGCCACCCTTGCCCACCCCAGGAGGACACCCAAGGATAGAGGGACCCACCCCAGGGAAGAAAAGGTAAGTTGTGGTAAGTATTTTTGTAAAAAAAAAAATTGTGGCATAGGGGGGCCTGATTTGTGCCCCCCTACATGCCACTATGCCCAATGACCATGCCCAGGGGACAGAAGTCCCCTGGGCATGGCCATTGGGCAAGGGGGCATGACTCCTGTCTTTGCTAAGACAGGAGTCATTTCAATGGGGGATGGGCGCCAAAAAAAATGGCGCAAATCGGGTTAAGACGATTTTTTTGCCTCAGCCTGACTTGCCCCATTTTTGGACACCCAAACGCCATTTTTCCCTACGCCGGCGCTGCCTGGTGTACGTGGTTTTTTTTCACGCACGCCAGGCAGCGCTGGTCGCTAACGTCGGCTAACGCCATTCAATAAATACGGCGCCCGCATGGCGCATCAGTATGGCGTTAGCCGGCGCTAATTTTTTTGGCTTAAACCTGCGTTAGCACAGTTTTGCGTCAAAAAGTATAAATATGGCCCACAGTGCGCCCATTAACCCTTACCGGTAGATTGTTCAGTCAGTACTTTATTACCCTGCTAAATGCTAAACCAATAGATAATACAGAATAGAAGAGTAATCACTGCAGCATTGACAATGCTACTTAATTCAATGGGGACAGCACTCCTCAGGGCAAGCTATTGCTACACAGTGGCAGTTACTTCAGGAGTCATTACATTGTGGCTATTACAGAGGGAGTGCTTACATCACAGGTAAATCTTCAACATTTTGGCCCTCATTGTGACCCTGGCAGTCGGTGATCAAGTGGCTGTAATACCGCCAACAGGCCGGCGGTAATTACCTCCAACTTATGACCATGGCGGAAAGATCTCAGAAAAACAGCCAACGTACCACACCGACCGCCAGGGCAGAAACAACCAGCACCACAGCAGAAGCCTCCTATAGCCAGACAGAAGTCAAAGTTCCGCCCACCATATGACAACCACATAGTCCGCCACCTTTTCCGGGGCGGTACCAATGACATCAAAAGCCTGGGGGAAACTGAGCTCAGAAGTCAAAGGACATTGGAGACATAGGGAAGAACCATGCCACGATGGAACCAGAACTGCATATATTTCCGAAGATATTTTACGTTATGCCCCACCACAAACACCAATGCTGGCCAAGACAACAACACTGAGTATAGCTGCCTAGGACACAAGAGGGGGGGGGGAAATGACAGTGTAACACAAATGCACAACACACACCCCATACACACAACCAGACGCACAAGAAAGCACAAGAAAGCAAGTTAATCCCCCTAAATTAGCTGAATAATGCAAGGACAAAACAAATTTATGAAAGTGGGTGTAATAATAGCAACACAGTAAAAAATAATAAGTTAGCTAATGGAACAGATATTTACAATGTACAGAACAAGGGACACTGCACAGTCCTCAGCTCGCGTGGGCCACATGGCCACAGGCCAAAGTCCTAGGCCCCACTTGTCACCTGCATCAACATGGAGAGAACACTGCAGGGGCAACAGTTGGCAAATAGGCAGGGACCTCAGAGGGAGGGCAGGGGGCTCCTCAGCTGGGAGCGGAAACAAGACCACTGGTTCTGGAAAGGGCAACATGCCCTGTGCTTGGTCCTGGGGAGTGATAGGACACAGTCTCTCGAGTGGGTGACTTGCCCACTGGTTCTGGAAGAGGCAACATGCCCTGTTCCTGGTCCTCGGGAGTGCAAGGCCACAGTCTCTTGAGTCGGTGACTTGCCCACTGGTTCTGGAGGGGGCAACATGCCCTGTGCTTGGTCCTGGGGATTGATAGGCCACAGTCTCTGTAGTGGGTGACTTGCCCACTGGTTCTGGAAGGGGCAACATGCCCTGTGCTTGGTTCTGGGGAGTGATAGGCCACAGTCTCTGGATTGGGTGACTTGCCCACTCGTTCTGGAGGGAGCAACATGCCCTGTGCTTGGTCCTGGAGAGTGATAGGCCACAGTCTCTGGAGGGTGTGACTTGCCCACTGGTTCTGGAGGGGGCAACATGCCCTGTGCTTGGTCCTGGGGAGTGATAGGCCACAGTCTCTGGAGTGGGTGTCTTACCCACTGGTTCTGGAGTGGACAGGAGGTACAGTAGCCCATGGAGGAGGATTACATTGCGTCCGCCGGCAGTGACGGCTGCACTGTGGTGGTACTGGTGGTGGTGGGAGGCTCCTGCACATCCCCTGCCCCTTCGGATGGATGCACTGTGGTGGTGCTGGTGGTGGTGGGAGGCTCCTGCACATCCCCTGCACCATCGGATTGATGCACAACAATGGTTGGTGGTGGGGGCTCGGTGACAGCTGCTGGTGCAGGCTCCTGGCACTTATTGCCTGCTGGTGCAGGCTCCTTCCCCTTTAGTCTGGCTGGTGCAGGCTCCTTCCCCTTCAGTAAATGTGGCCTGGATTCCTTTCCACCACAAGTAGGTGCGGATAGAACTGTGCCCGTGGACTGTGTGGCTGAGGTGCTTGGCTGAGTTCTTCCTACTCTGGCCATACGAGCAGAATGGGGGGGAGGGGTAGGGAAGAGGTCAATGGTGTATAGGAAAAGTTTCTTAGGGACAATGTGGTGGGAAGAGTGAGAAAGAAAGGGAGTGGAGGATGAGGGAGTGGTCGGTGGTGGTGTTGGTCTGTTGGATTTGGGTGCAGGTGCATGGGCTGTATGCTGTTGTGAGGTGGATGGCTGTTGGGTGTTTGAGTGCTTGCGTTTGCATACTTTAGGACAGACACAGTGGGAGAGGACACAGGGGATGTGTGCATGAATGTTGTGGAGGTGTCTGACAGTGACTTGCGTGTTCTGCTTGGTGTGGTGATCATGCTAGTAGTAGATGATGATGTAGTGCATGCAGGTGTGAGTGTGGACTTGGCTGGGAGGGAGGTGGTGGAGGGGGAGGAGGGGGAGACAGTGGAAATAGTGGATGTTGTAGCGTCTGAAAATGAATGGTGTTTGTATGAGTACCTGTGGGATGAAGTGTGGTCCTGGTGTTTGCCTGTGCCACTCTTGGGTGTTGTCTTGTGTGCATGCTCGTCTGTATGTGTGCCTGTGATGGGTTGAGGTTGAGGAGAATGGGACTGGGAGGTGGAAGTTGGAGGGGGTGCGGTAGAAACAGAGACAATGGCTGCCATCAGAGAGGAGGCCAGAGCCTGAATCGATCTCTGTTGGTCCGCCACTACAGTGTGAATGCCCTCCAGGAATGCATTAGATTGTTGCATCTGGGCTGCCAGCCCCTGGATGACATTCAAAATGGTTGACTGCCCTACAGAGATGGATCTCAGGAGGTCAATAGCCTCCTCACTCAGGGCAGCAGGGCTAACTGGTGCAGGCCTGAGGTGCCTGGGGCGAAGAAGATGCCCACCCTCCTGGGTGAGCAGGCACGGGCAACTCGTTGAGGGGCTGCTGGGATTGCGGTGGTGGTACGGGGGTTGCGGCTGTACCTTTACCTGGGGTGGTCACAGAGATGTCCGCCACCACCAGGGAGCTTCCAACAGAGGAGGTATCTGTGTCTGAAGTGTCCCCTCCAGTCTCTGCAGTGGTGCTCCCCTCGCCCTCCGTCCCACTGGTGCCCTCAGTGTCGGTGGACTGTGCTTCCTGGGTCCTGTGGGATGCAACTCCCTCTGTTGCCCGTGCTTCTGCTTCTCTGTCAGATGATGCTAATGCACATAAGGACAGGATGACAAAACAAAAAAGGGGGGGGAGAGACAAAAGATACACTGGATCAATGGCTGCACCAACACCACCGTTGGGATACACAGCACCCTCACACACAGGGAACAGGCCTACGCACTATGCAATGCACCACCACTGACATTGCTAGCCACCAAGGCATGAAGAGGGGAACACACCATCAACTGCACCACACCTGGGACCCATGCAGATCTGACCAGTAGTGGATGCTTACAAGCTAGGTAGGCAGGATTATCCATCAGAACCCTAGCCACCAGAGGACCTACGCTGCTATGTCAGGCTTGGCCTAGGGGCACCCACTGACACACATCCACCACCCTAATACCACCCCACCAGGCATAAGTTGTAATGATGGGCACTGCACTCACCCCCTTGTGGCTGCTGTGATGCCCTCAAGCCCCAATCCAGCTCTGGATAGGCAAAACACCAGTATGCGGGCCATCAGGGGGGTCAGGGTCCGACGGGCACCCCTTCCTCGTTGGGAGACCTTCCCCAGCTTCGCCTCCGCCATCTTCCGTGCCCAGCGTCTCAGGTCCTCCCACCGTTTGTGACAGTGGGTGCTCCACCTGCCATAGACCCCCCGGGTCCACACCTCCTTGGCGATGGCACGTCATATACCCTTCTTTTGATGGGCACTGACCTGCAGAGGCAATAAACACAGGAAAATACCATAAAACAAATAGTCCAGCCTGTTACACATATGGCCCACCATACCCGTTCCCATTACCACGGGCACACAAGCTGTACGCCGCAAAGAGGACATCCACCCACCCACCTAACACAAGGCCTTCACACACACCACTACATGCATCCATGCCACATGCATCGTGCCCACAGTGTACTAACCTGTTGGTCTGGAGGCCCATACAGCAGTCCGTACTGGGGTAGGACCCCATCCACCAGTCTCTCCAACACCTCCGTGAAGGCTGGGGCACTTTCCCAGTCACACGGGGCATGGTAGGTTCCAGACACAGGTCACAGCAGCACATGCAGTGTAGGTCCTCTCCTGTGGAAGGTCAGGTAGCAAGTGAGGAATCAGATAGAAAATGGCAGTCATGTCCACGGTGGTGCATAGCTTCACAGTCGGCGTAGATTACCATTGGCCACAGTACATGATAGGGGCCAATATTAACCAATGAGGAGTTGCACGGCGATTCCCAACCGCCTCCCGCCATGGTGCACAACGTCAGCGGAACTACCTCACTTCCACCTGTCCCTCCACACAGGACAGGCGGATGCCATTTCAGGGAGGGGCAGCCCCATGGATTCATGCCGCATCACAGGAGAAATAGGCACTTACTGTACAAATCACACTGACCCATTACAAGTTTACAGATTGCAAACTCCTGTTGTGGCTCCAAGGTTCAGTTTGTGACAGCCTCCTCACTCTTGTGTCCCTTAGGTACCTACCGCTGTGGATGAATAGGAGATGGAGACATACCCCCCTGTACAGACTCCTGGTGGACTTGGGAACACTGGAGGACAGGCACATTATCTTCACCTATAGACTGGACAGGGCCACAATCACAGAGCTGTGTGCCCAATTAGAGCCTGACCTGATATCTGCTATCCATCACCCCACTGCGATCCCCCCACTTGTGCAAGTGCTATCTGTACTCCATTTCCTGGCAACTGGTTCTTTCCAAGTTACAGTGGGCTTGGCAGCAGGAATGTCACAACCAATGTCCTTAAACGTGCTGACAAGAGTCATGTCTGCCCTGATAAAACACATATGCAGCTACATTGCTTTCCCACAGGTTGAGGATTTCGCCACAGTGAAGGAGGCCGAGTTTTATGCAATGGGACATATCCCCAACATAATTAGTGTGATTGATGGAACACATATTGCATTTGTTCCCCCCCACCGGCAGAATGAACAGGTGTTTAGGAATCGTAAGACTTTCCACTCCATGAATGTTCAGATGGTGTGCTTGACTGACCAGCCCATCTCCCACGTCAATGCTAAGTATCCTGGGTTGGTGCATGATGCCTTTGTCCTGAGGAATAGCAGCATCCCAAATGTGATGGCCCAACTACAGAGGCACAGGGTGTGGCTAATAGGTGAGCCTTGGTTCCCACACAGTAGATGTTGGTCAATGGGTATGGTGTGGGCCATATAGAATAGTGTGTGGCTAAATGTTGTCCCTCAATATTTGCAGGTGACTCTGGTTACCCAAACCTATCATGGCTGCTGACCCCTGTCAGGAATGCCAGGACAAGGGCAGAAGAACGTTATAATGAGGCACATGGGTGAACAAGAAGGATAATTGAAAGGACCTTTGGCCTCCTGAAGGCCAGGTTCAGGTGCCTCCATCTAACAGGTGGCTCCCTGTGCTACTCACCCAAGAAGGTCTGCAATATAGTAGTGAAATGCTGCATGTTGCACAACCTGGCCCTCAGATGCCATGTCCCTTTTCTGCAGGAGGAGTACACTGAAGATGCCGATGTGCAGCAGTAGACCATGAGGACAGAGAGGATGAGGAGGCAGAGGATGAGGATGAGGACAACAGAACACCAGTTATTAGACAATACTTCCAATGACACACAGGTAGGGCAGTGTAACTTTACATTTCAATGACTTGGGTTGTAATCTGTGTGGCAATGCCATGCTGATATTTCCCACTTCTATGCCCACTTACTGTTCACTCTGGCAATTCATTTTGCAGATTTTGGTGACTTGACCAATACTCCTGGTGTGATCACTACAGGCAGCTACAGGTCATAAATCTATGCTCATTCTATGTACAGTTCATTTTCAGTGTCTTGGCAAGTGTCTCTGGCTTCTGTCTGGATCATAGGGAACGTTTGCAGGGTGGTTCACCTTCTGTAGGGGGAAGGGTGCTGGTGGCCTGTGAGTCCTGTGGTGGGTGCTTCTGGCCACTAGCGTCAGCTGAAGTGGAATGGTGTTCAGATGTCTAGCTAGTGGCAGGGGCCTGCTGGGGTGAGACTGCCTCCCTCATAATGTTTGCCATGTCTGCCAGCATCCCTGCTATGGAGATCAGGGTGTTGGTGATGGCCTGCAAGTCCACCCTGATCCCCTGGTTCTGTCCCTCCTGCAACAGCCTGTTCTCCTGCACGCTGTCCATGATCTGGCCCATCGTGTCCTGGGAATGTTGATAGGCTGCCAGGATCTGGGTGAGTGCCTCCTGGAGAGTCAGTTCCCTGGGCCCCTGGTGCACAGCAGTCCTCCCAGTTTCACTGTTGGCCTGTGCCTCTGTCCACTGAACCGTGTGCCCACTGTCACTGACCCTAGGTCCCTGATTGCCTTGGTGGCAAGGTGTGGCCTGGGGTCCCTGTAGAGGTGGACACACTGCTGATTGACATGCCGAGGGGACAGAGGTGTGGGTTTGCTGGGTGTATGCTGTGGTGCTGTTTCCAAATGGGGGAGGCTCGGCAGTGGTCTGTGACTGGGCAACCGGCTGTCCAGTTGCCTAACGGGCTAGTTAGGTCATCCAGATCCGGAAGACCAGAGTTGCTGTCATCAGTGTGGGCCTCTTCAGTTGGGGAACTGGATAGTGCTGGCACCTCTTCTCCGCTGACACTGGCTGGGGTACCTGTGGGAATGTAAATGATGTGTTATGGGTTATGTGTTGGACATATTGTACATTTGTGGCTTCCCCTCTATGGTTGGACTTGCTCTGCCAGCTTTCACTTGTGTATGTTAGTGTATGGTTGGATTGTTAGTTCTCTCTGCTATGCATGCTTTAGTGATGAGTGTCCATGCAGGGCTTTGAGGGGTGTCCATGCATTGGGGCAGCATGCAGGGCGTGGCATTGGGATGAGTGAGATGTGATGGTGGGGTGTGTGGAATGTACTGGAGTGATGGGAGAGAGGGTGACGGTGAGGGTATGTGATGGCATGCAGGTACGGGGTGATAATACTAGACAGTTGACTTACCAGAGTCCAGTCCTCCTCCAACTCCAGCCAGACCCTCAGGATGCAGTATTGCCAAGACTTGCTCCTCCCATGCTGTGAATTTTGGGGGAGGAGGTGTGGGTCCACTGTCAGTCCTCTGGATAGATAGCTGGTTTTCTTGCTGCTATGGAACATACCTCCCCCAGTAGGTCATTCCACCTCTTCCTGATGTCAATCCTAGTTCTGGGGTGCTGCCCCACAGCGTTGACCCTGTCCACGATTCTCTGCTATAGCTCATCTTCCTAGATATAGATATTTGCTGCAGCTGTGCTCCAAATAGCTGAGGCTCTACCCTGACAATTTCCTCCACTATGACCATTAACTCCTCCTCTGTGAAACGGGAATGTCTTTGTGGTGCCATGGGTGTAATGTGAGGTGTGTTGGTGTGGGTGTGTTGGGTAATGTGTTGAGGTGTGTGATGTGGAGTGTGTGAGTGGTGTATAGGTGTGAGTGGTGTGTGGCTCTAGTTGTGTCAGTGGTCTTGGTGTCTCTCTGTTGGCAATGCTTTGTAGTCATAAAGGGTTGTGGGTAATGTGGGTGTGTCTTCTATAGGGGTGTGGGTGTGGTGTGTATATGTGTGTCAGATGTGTGTTTGAATATTCCAATGTGCTGTTGTTTTGTATGTGGGTGTCCATTCTGAGCATGGCGGTATGTGCCGCCCATGGTTTACCACCATTGAATGTCCGCCGTGGTAATTCGTGGGTCATAATGTGGTGGGCATTGTTCTGTTGGCATAACGGTGTGGGTTTTGATACCGACACTTTGTCACTGACCTTTGGTCTGGCGGATTTGTGTATGTGGCTGTATTCTGTCAGATTGGTGTGTGTGTGTCATAATATGGTGAACGGATATCTGCTGTTGCGGCAGTAAGTTGGCGGCTGTCAGCGTGGCGGTAAGTGGGATTTACCACCAATGTCATAATCAGGGCCTTTATTTTGCAGGCCTTTATCTTTACAGACACACACACACACACACACACACACACACACATATATTAAGTCTCATCAAATAATAAAAGTAATTGAAATTAATTTATCTGAATCTAAGTAATTATTCATTACAATGTTTATAATAATGTACTTATAAGTAATACAATTTAGATGTAATAAGCAGTAATGTATAGGGATAGTAGTGTTCTTATGGTTTAGGGATGGGTAGTGTATATGGGTAATAAGATGTTTTCATGGATCAAGTACGGGTTGCCTACATAAGTAGTCAGGGATTTTCAGGGTTTAAGGATGTGTTGTGTATTGGGTATTAAGGTGATTTTTTGGGTCCAGGGAAGGGTAGTGTACAGGAGGAATGATGGACTTTAAGTTCCAAGGTTGGGCTGTGTATTGAAGTAGTACAGAGAATTTAGGGTTGAGGATCAGTAATGTATAGAGGTGGTAAAGGGGATACAGAGAATGTATGGTTCAGGGATGGATAATGAACAGAGATGGTAATGGATTCTAGTGCTCAGGGGTAGGTAGCCTGTAGAAGTAGTGAGGGCCTGCAAGGGTTCAGAGAGTTAAAAATAAAAATATATACATTTAATTACATTTATTTATATTACAAATAATTTGTATTATGTTTAATTATATATTTTTAATAAAAAATACATTTAATTGCTCTATAGATAGGGTTTTAGATTCATTAAAATATATTTCAAGATTAAGTAAAAAACATAAGACTATCAAAAAGAATAACAAAGATTAATTATATATAATTCAATTATATATATAAATATACATACATATACATCAGTACATGTAAAATATATATTAGAGTTCAGTTTAGGGGTAACTCTTAGCAGGGGTGCACTCTTGCAAATCATTCCATCCCAACAAATGTTCCTAGTGGACTTTCGAGTTAACAAGCTATGATGTTCTCTTTAAATGTGGGATAAAGTGAGGCATGATGTTCTGTGAGTGGAAGGATTTCAAGACATCATAGACCTCTTTGTTGAGAAGGTAAGGGGATAGCTTTCATTCGATTTATACAAAGTCCATGAGTCTGTTTGACTTAGTTTCAAAATCAGAGTATTCAGTACATACATATGACATGTGTAGTATAATACTATGTTTAATTTTTAGCCCTTCATCCCAGCATACCCAAACATTGTCCTGAACGTGAACAGGAGGCCAGAGCATCAGAGAAACTTTTCACTAAACTGATCAATCTCATTAGAATGCATAAGCTCAGAATCAGCATGCCCAAAACTGCACCAAGTTCCCACACAAGCTTTTTGTCTTCCTTGTACACACTCCTACTCTCTGTCCACAATAGAGGGCTATGTACAGCATCATGAGTAATGGGTTCTTTATGCAGTGAGGAAAAGGACTACGAAGACAAGAGTCATTAGAATAAGTCACTTTTACTCACAAATACATCCAGTGCCACTAACAATACTTTTGGGAAATATTTCAAATATATCATAGATAGATATGGAATGAGGAACAGATAACTAGCAGCCTAGTATAAATGGTCCTCAAACAAGGCTTAATCACATTGAGCATCATATCAAGAGCATATGTACAACAAATAGTATTTAAAGAAAGTGTACGGAGTGGCCCGCTTATCAGCTCAATATTTTATATGAGAAACACATCAAAGTAGAAGTTACATACTCTTCTCCATAGCTAAAGATAACATTGAAACGACATCTGCTGCAACTTAAAACAGACGAATGGCAGCTAACCCTCTCTATCCAACCATTGGGAGGTAAAGTTCAAGCTAACTGCAATGATAGATGGGTAGGATACAGGGATCAGGTTCATCCTGCCGAAGAGCTACATTCTGAAGTCTGTGTGAGGATCTGCTATTTGCATTTGTATGGGGCGCGAGGATATTGTCGTCAGCATGAGGAGCAGGTCTGGCGTCTCAGATGGTCTCTGTTTTGTCACAAACAGCTGTTTGTGCCATAAGCTGTACTTTTGTGGTCGATACAGGCTGTTGCTGCTGGTGCAAAGTGCAGGTCTCACTGGAGAGCTGCGTTGGTGTTCATCTCGGTCAGGCTCTGTCAGCATCAAGTGCAGATTTACCTGGAGCTTTGTGATGGTGGTTATCACAGATGGTCACTCTTGGCATGAAATGGAGGTCCCTCTGGAACTATACATTGGCAGTCATCACTGACAATCTTCTCAGTGCACAGACCTCTTTCGCAGTCACAAGGAGCCCAAAACCTATGTATCTTCAACTTTTCTTGAAGAGGTGTACACTATGATACCAGCCAAGAGTCCAGGACCTGGAGGGGGGCACCTCTCGGGGAACAGGACTCACTCTAGCAGAGGTCAGCAGCAGGGCTCAGAGAGGCCCAGGCAGGAAAAAGTTGGTGCTGGTCGGCTGGGCAGTTGCAGGGAGGCCTCTTGAAGCTTGTTGTGTCCCTGTAGCTCAAACGGGATTTCAATCAACTGATACCTGCAGTCACTTCTAGAGAGCCCATGTTTAAGGCTAACAGGTCTGGTCTTGCTTGTTCATACAGCAGGGCAGTCCTTCTTATGAATCTTCCAGAGGTCCAGGAGTGTTCTGATGGAAGGTTCTGAAGGTACCACATTTATCCCAAGTACTAGTCTGTGGGTCAGGGATGCCCCCTTTGTCTAACCTTCCCCATTTCCTGGGTGTGGCTCCAAACTGTCTAGGGTAACAAAGGGCAGCCAGGCCTAGGTGTGAACTGCATCTGTCAGTGGCAGTGCAGGTGACCCTTAGGAGTGAGGAAGAAGATGGGCAAGCCTTGAGGATATAATTTGAAGCTTAGGAAAGCTGAGTAATAACTTAAAATCTGACTTTACCATGAAAAGGATTTTAAATTATACTTAATTTAAGTGGAAACAGAATTTCTCTATCTTGTCCCAAACTGAAGTTATCACTTAATAAGTGTAATAATGTAGCATTGGTCCATGGGAGAGATAGCCTTACAACTGTGAATAAGGACTTTAGGGGTTTTTCATTGTCAGGAAAACTTAAAGACATATGTCCTACTTTTAAATACCTTGCACCCTACCCTATGAGCCTTTAGCCCTACCTTAGGGATGACTTATAAGTATTAAAAAGCAGGGTTTAGGCCTGGCAAAATGTCTAATTTGTGAGGTCGAAATGGCAGTTTGAAATTACACTACAGGCTGCTGTGGCAGGCCTGAGTCATGTTTTACAAGTTAGTTTTGTAAGCAGCACAACGAGTGCTGCAGCCCCAAGTAGAATTTCATTTACGACCCTTGGTAACTGTAGTACTATATACTAGGGACTTACAAGTAAATTAAATATACCAATCAGGTGCAGATCAATTTTACCATGTTTAAAGGAGAAGGCAGAAGCCCGTTAGCACTGATTAGCAGGCAGAAAATACACAGAGTCCTAAAAGTGAACCAAAACAGGTTTAGCAAAGACAGGCAAAGAAAGGTAAAAATCTCACGATGATTCGACACAGAAGGCTAAGTCCAGCAGTTAGTAAATAAATATTCTACACTGCTGAGTTTTTTGTTGGTCAGAGAAATGCTTGGCTAACATTTAAAGGTGGCTTTTGTGGCATAAATGATATTGGTTCAAAATAAACAGTTACCTTTTGGCTGCTTTAAATTTGCTGCATACACAGATGTGACTGTGATTATGCAAATGAGGGTCAACTAAATCTGCCAAATGATTCAGGTGTAAATTGACCTGAAAAAAATATCAATATTTGTATCTGGTCTGATCTATTCCCTCAGTTTAATAACAATCTATTCTTTATAACATTGTTACTTCTCCCCATATTAAAGAAAGGATGCTTCTGAAAACTTAGGGCCTAATTATGAGTTTGGAGGTACCACCACGGGACCGCCAAACTCGAGGAGAAGATGCCACCACCATGGCAGTGCCATA
Organism: Pleurodeles waltl; assembly: GCF_031143425.1. NCBI lineage: Eukaryota > Metazoa > Chordata > Amphibia > Caudata > Salamandridae > Pleurodeles > Pleurodeles waltl. The sequence goes on along the minus strand of NC_090437.1, from coordinate 521,089,121 downwards.
CCCCTGAGCATATTACAATGTTCCCACCGGGCTGACTGGCGGGAACATTGTAGTACGTGTTTCCATCAGGCAGACCGGCAGGAACAATGCTACGATATTTAAGGAAGCTGAGGACAGTATCGTAGAACACAGCACCCTCAGAAAAGCACTGTCTAGAAAGCAGACAGTGCACATTCTGAGGGCACTGAGAAGTGGGGGCCCTTGTGCTGCCCATGCCAAGGGTATGGGAAGTGCAGGGCCCCCTTTGTGGACCCAGCACACCCTTACCACTAGTCTTTCCATGTCCTGGTGACCACCATGAAAAGGCTGGTGGGAAGGTGAGTTGTAATCAGCCAGGTGGCCCTGAGTTCAGCGCCACCCAGGCTGAGTACTACCGAGATTTCCGTCACCCATCGGGAACAATGTTCCCGGCGGGATCGGCAGTCTCCTGGCAGGTCCGCCCGCCTGGGTTGTAGTGGTGATCGGACCATCACCACGAGGCTGGTGGTCCTTCGACAACCAGTCCCATAATGAGGCCCTTAGGGAGTGATTTATAGTTTGGCAAATGGGTTACTACATTACAAACGTGACAGAAATCCCGTCCGCCTTATTATGATGCCCATCGGACATAATGGAATCTTAATAAGGTGTATGGGATATCCATCTTGTTTGTGGTGGATTAACCCCCTCCACCAAACTCTAAATCAGGCCTTTAGGACCTTAATTGGAATTTCGAGGACAGGGCACTTCACTAGGAATGTGGTAGATTACCTTGTGAGAGAGAGGAGATCTGACATGTTTTCCAACAGAGCTTATGTTTGTCACACAGGAAGAGACATTTCACTGGAAGTTGGTGGCATTTGGTCATCAGTCTATAGACTTATTAGATGTTACAACATAATTTGTTTCCAAGTTCTTGACTTCCAGATAAAGACTGCTGGTGCTGACGTTCTGAAAAGGACTGATGGCAGGGTAGGCAAAGAGAAGAAAATATTGGTTGCAAAGATGCTGAAGATCACACAGGAAAATAGTAGAGGAAAAGGAGCCAGTGGGGAAACTCTGCATAAGATGACAAGAAAGGCAAAGCTCCTTAGAAGCAGGTGCTCAAGAGGCAATTCAACATTCAGAATACGTTACTTCCAGGATCTGCAAGACACACTTAACAACATTAACAACAATGGAACGTGGGGTATAGCACTTGTGGGTATTACAGGGTAAGACAGATGTTCAGTAAGTTCCACATCATGAATTATTGCTGTAGACACTGACTGCAAACAGCAAGATGTAGGATATATCAGCAAAGGTAGGTTTTATGGAGCTGATACTTTTGGTGACATTATAAAAGAAACATAAAGATAATACTCATTGTGGATCACCAAAGTTGTCCACTGTGCCCACGATTCCTGGTGATCACAGTACCAGTAAAGTGTGCTAATTTCTTAGTTTGTCCTTAGCCAGCACAGTGGAGATGAAGCAGTTAGCAGGGAATTTTAGTAACAAGAAGCCTAGGAAGGAAAAGTTTATGAATTGCAACAAAAGCCAGAAGGGATCTAGAGTGTGAGCTACACTCAGAAAGGTTCCAGGAGCTGGAATTCAATACTGGTATATTTCACAATGTCAAGAGTTCTGTAAATTGTAGACAGAAAAGAATAGCATTCTGGCTATCACAAAACACAAAATATATCACAGGGTCATAACTGAGTATGCATATCTTCTACAGGAGCATAGTTGAACACTGGAAACGACCACAGGCAGGCCCTTACTTATGGGCACAAGAGCAAAGAAAGTGAATCATGACAGGCAGTTACGAACAGTAAATAGGATTGATGACCACCATTGCTAGACCGGTCAGCCTTAGGATGGTCTTCCCTCAAACGTTTTCCTTTTCTCCTCCATATCTTCTGATCTCATTGCTGCTGTCCTTAGGACTCCGTGCAGTTTACCACTGCCCACCAGTGCTAAAGTGCCCTTTGTGCACTCCTTAAAACATGCTAATATTGGCTTATCCCCAATTGGCATATTTCATTTACTTATAAGTTCCCAGTAAAGTGGAACTACATGTACCAAGGGCCTGTAATATAAATACTACTAGTGGGCCTGTAATACGGATTGTGCCACTCACTTAAGTAGCCCTCTAAACATGTATCAGGCCTGGCATTGCAACCTGTATGTGCAGTTTAAACTGCCATGTTGATCTGACAAAATCATCCTTTTGCCAGGACCAAACCTTCCTTTTTAATACATAGAAGCCACTTTAGTTTAGGCCCTGGACAGCTCAGAGAGCAATGTATTTACAAATTAGGACCTGCACTTCTATGTTTTACATGTCTTGGTAGTGAAAAAAAAACCTAAAATCACTTTTCACTTCTGTAAGTCTTACCTCTCCGGTAGGATAACATTGGAATTGCCTTATTACATTATACAAGTATACCTTTTAAATGGAAAATGGTATTCAGTTCATGTTTGGTGACTCAGGAAATACAATTTAAAGTCCTAATTTATGGTGAAGTTGATTTTAAATTGTAATTTGGAAATACTACTTTTAGAAAGATGGCGTTTTCCTGCCTTAGTCATTTAGGGCCAGATGTAGGAAAGTAAAATTTTGCGACTTGCAAATTGCGAGTCTAACCGACTCGCAATTTGCAACTCACAAAACCATATGCAGAAAGGTGTCTCAGACACCTTCTGCGACTCGCTATGGGGTCGCAAAGACCCACCTCATTAATATTAATGAGGTGGGTCGCAGTTTGCGACCCCATAGCGAGTCCCTGCACTCACAGGGATGGTGGCCTGCTGTAGTCAGCAGACCTCCATGTCTGTGACTGCTTTTTCAATAAAGCATTTTTTTAAATTAATTTTGCAGCCCTTTTTCCTTAAAGGAAAATGAGCTGCAAAATGAAAACTAAACCAAAACCATTTGGTTTCGTTTTTTTCAGAGTAGGCAGTGGTCCATAGGACCACTGCCAGCTCTGAAAAAATATTTTTTTCGGCATTCACAAAGGCGAAGGGGTCCCATGGGGACCCCTTCCCTTTTGCGAATGAGTTACCACCAGTGTGACACTGGTGGTAACTGCGAGTTGGTTTGCGACCGCATTCACGGTCACAAAGCAACTCAGCATGGCGATGCGGTCGCAAATAGGAAGGGAACACCCCTTCCAATTTGCGAGTCGCATCCTCAAATTGCGAGTCGGTACCGACTCGCAATTTGAGGATGAGCATCATGTTTGGCCTTTTGCATGCCGCAAACTGCTTTTTTCGCAGTTTGCGACATGCAAAAGGCTTCCTACATCTGGCCCTTGGTGCCTGTAGCCAGTTCTTGTGTCACATGACTTGGTGCAGCTGACAGTTCAGCTTTGTGTATTCCTCCTAGACTGCCATACAAAATAGGAAGCTTAGGTGTGCCTGGATAGACCATCAGTGGTAGGATGGGAGGGAGGAGCTGAGCACAGCCCCACTTACACTTGAATAGGGTGTGTCCTGCCTCCACACAATGGCTGCATACCCCCCGTAGTTAGTCTGGACCCAGAACAGAGAAGGCAGGATGCCTGGGCACTTCAAAGGGAACCCTCTAGAAGCATCTCCCCCACTTCAATGGCACAACTGGGTATAAATATGGACTTCAGGCATCAATCCTTAAGTACACATCTGGACCTGTGCATAACCTGCCAGAAAGAATGACTATTGCGCTACTGAAAGGATGGTCACTCTGCTGGACCGCTTCTCTGTAGGAGCTATTGTCCTGCTGTGCTGGCGTGATACTAGCTGCTCTATTGTCTGGGGAGGAAAAACCAGACCTGCAACTTCATATTGAATCTAGGATGTTGAAGTGAATCCAAGGGCTAGTGTGCTGCCCTCCTGCTCTGAGCCTCAGGGACATAAAAATATCCCCAAACAGCTCCTGGACCCAGTTTCAGCGAGTCCCTCACCTCCCACTGCTGCCTCTCCGGTCTTGGACTCTATGGGCATATTTATGAGCCCTTTACGTCACTCTTGCACCATGGATCCATGGATTTTGACACATTCCCAGATTTACCAGAATTGGTAGACTTGGGAATGCGCCAAAATTCTATGCCTTCCCAAATGAAGCATAACAAGTTTCTCCTAATTTCTTCCTCTTTTTATGTGTTCTGCATTATACAGCACACATAGAACGAGGTTAAATGCCTCAGTGGATTGTTTTGTGCAGGAAGGTGCCTCTTCCTGCACAAAACAATGCTTCTTACAATGCAGGCACCCTTGCATCATGGTCTAAGGGTACCTCTGTTAGTGCTAGTCTGCCAAAATGGCACTAGCGCAGGGATAAAGATAGGAATGTGCCGGACTCTTTTAAATTTGGCACATTCCTGCACTTTCCATGGGAAGCAGTGTGCCACTTGGCCATAAAAATAGCCCTTTGTGTGGCTCACTAATGCTTAAATTAAGCTTTTGAAGCTTTTGGGCTCTTTGCAATAGTGAACAGGCCCATTTTCACAGAGTCCACATTGCTCGCATCGAAAATTAGCACAAGCCACTGCCAGCCCATCTCTTCAAACTGCAGTATAAACCACTCGTGGGGGACCCCCAATGCGAAGCCCCAGCCTGCCTGTCTGTGGCCTGCTCTTTGGACCAACTGTGATGCTCTTCTTGCTCCTCACAGCCCTCTCTAACACAAACAGGAATCTTGGCACAAAAATTGAGAAGGTAAAACTTCAGCTGGACTAATCTATGACTGCATCCTACTTGTTGTCCATCGCAGTTGGCCTGAATGTTTGACTTTTACCTGGTCGAGCACCACTAGAGAACCGCAGTTGATTCTTTGTACTTTTCGGTACTATTTTTCACTACTTTCTTCAAAAATTCATATATTTGATTCTAATGGTTGGATGTTTGTCGTTTTGGTCTTGTTTTAAATTCAGTTCTATTTTTCTAACCTGGTGTGACATCCTTATTGTGTGCTGTTTTCCCTGTTTTACTGTTTGAAATGTTGCACAAATATTTTACACATTGCCCCTAAGTTAGGCCTGACTTCTACATGCCAGGCTACCAGAGGGTTGAGCACAAGATAATTTGGGGTTTGCTGGTGCCTTATCCTGACATGTATTGTGGTTGCTGCTGGACCAGAGTTCACACCCCAATCAACCAACAACCCAAATTCTTACAACTATGTACTAGGAAAAATGTTCCAGCCTGTCAAGGTCATTATTTCTTTCAACAAGAAACTTCCACTATGGGAACCTGTTTGGAACATGGTTCCTGCACAGCAAAGCTTCAGGACTTCAATGAAGCCACTGTGGTGACTGCCATTCTCGTGGAGATCTCCAAATATGCCTCTAGCATTCCAGGGCAGTTGACATCTTCACTCTGACTTGGTAGAATGGCATACATCCACTGTACTCTGAATAAGGTCATTAGTCAGATTAAACAACTCCCTCTGAAAACAGTATAGATGCGCTGATGGTTTGCAAGTTTAGAAAGTACAAACATCACCTGGCTATTATGGCAAGTCTTGGAGGTCTGTTCCGTGTTTTTCAACAAATAGAGTGATGACTGCCAAATGACACTCATTGATAATAGTATTGGGTTTAAATCTCGATGCAAACTACCAAAAACACAGCATAATGTTTGCTGCGCAATTATCTTTCGAAACTCTTCGAGCAGCACCTGCACTGTTAAAATAATTATCAGCCATTTTTTATCAATGAGAATGTTGAGTTTTTGTATTTCTTGCAATTGAATTGCACTTTAATTTTGACTGGGGGTGTTCCAATTGTGATGACTGTAATCTTTTTAAAAATGTGTATTTTGTGAAGGTGCAAGACGCAAAATAATGCAGAGAAGTACCAAAGGGTCACTGGTTTAAAATGCAAGCAAGGAAAACTGGCACCCTACTTGTAGCTGTGCAGTAAAATACACACAAAATTGCCGTGCCGTGGGCTCCTCACACCCCTGGAATTCGCCCTCCAATTACATTTTGAAGGCCCTCGATTTTCAGGGGATCACTTTTAAAATATCTAGGCCCGTATTTATACTTTTTTTAGAGTCGCATTTGCGCCGCTTTTTGACGCAAAACGGCGCAAACCTACAAAATACAATGGCATTTTGCAAGTATGCGCCGTTTTTGCGTCAAAAAACGACGCAAATGCGGCGCAAAAAAAGTATAAATACGGGTCCTAATCCTTATTTATAGTGATCTGTCTCTCAGAATTCGAAGTTTAATATCTTTCATCCATAAACATTTGTAAGATTCTTGAGCTCACGATAATGTCAGCTGATATAACCTATCATATATAAAAGGACACGCAGGAATGAGAAAAAAATCACTTGTACTTTAAAAGCTAATCATTTAGGCCCATATTTATACTTTTTGACGCTAAACTGCGCTAACGCAGTTTAGCGTCAAAAAATTTAGCGCCGTCTAACGCCATTCTGAAGCGCCATGCGGGCGCCATATTTATGGAATGGCGTTAGCCGGCGCTAGCAGACCGGCGCTGCCTGGTGTGCGTGGAAAAAAACCACGTAGACCAGGAAGCGCCGGCGTAGGGTGAAAATGGCGTTAGGGCGTCTTAAAATGGGGCAAGTCAGGTTGAGGCAAAAAAATCGCCTCAACCCGATTTGCGCCATTATTTTCGCCGCCCAGACGCCATTTAAATGACTCCTGTCTTAGTAAAGACAGGAGTCATGCCCCCTTGCCCAATGGCCATGCCCAGGGGACTTATGTCCCCTGGGCATGGTCATTGGGCATAGTGGCATGTAGGGGGGCACAAATAAGGCCCCCCTATGCCACCCAAAAAAAATTAAAAAATATAAAAAATTATACTTACCTGAACTTACCTGAATGTCCCTGGGGTGGGTCCCTCCATCCTTGGGTGTCCTCCTGGGGTGGGCAGGGGTGGCAGGGGGGTCCCTGGGGGCAGGGGAGGGCACCTGTGGGCTCATTTTGAGCCCACAGGCCCCTTAACGCCTACCCTGACCCAGGCGTTAAATAGTGGCGCAAATGCGGGTTTTTTTGACCCGCCACCTCCCGGGCGTGACTTTTGCCCGGGAGTATAAATACGACGCATTTGCGTCGCCGTCATTTTTTTAGACGGGAACGCCTTCCTTGCATCTCATTAACGCAAGGAAGGCGTTCACGCAAAAAAATGACGCTATTTGCCCATACTTTGGCGCTAGACGCGTCTAACGCCAAAGTATAAATATGGCGTTAGTTTTGCGCCGAATTTGCGTCGAAAAAAACGACGCTAATTCGGCGCAAACGGAGTATAAATACGGGCCTTAATTTTGGTCTTCAGTGACTTTAGTGTAAGTGTGAGATGCGCATTTCACAGTTACATGTCCGCCATGAGAAATGACGTGTGGTTACAACAGAATTGGTTGCACGTCATAATCCAGCCTGTTTCGATCTTGTCGTTAGTTGCTGAAATTAACTACCTAATACTCGTGAATATTTTGATTCGGTCAAATTTATAATGCATTATTTCATCAAATTATTTTTATAGGCAAATCAGTGTTATCAGGTTTCGGTAAAAGTGGGTAATTTGACATTTTTTGAATTGCTAACGTGTAGCATTTTGCAATGTATCAGTAACTTGGCGGGGGTCTTTAATTCTGATTTACTGAAATCCTACTTTCTGTGTCAATGTTTACTCACTTACTGACATATTACTGGAGCTTGTGGTTTTTAGATAACTGGAAGTGAAGTGTATGCGGCAAGTCATTGATTGCCTTTCTGTTCAGGCTTAACATAAAATCAATGAAAATTCACAATATTGTTGCGTTTGTCTCCTAAACTAGAAATGTAGGTATTCTTCAGGTGAAGGGGTTATTGAACGTATATACCTTCTGCTCCACTCGAGGTACACAGAATTGATTGTGACAAGTAAGTGCTTGAGAAGTTGTTTGATTTGAATTTTATTTATTCTGTCTCCACAGGGAATGCATTTTTCCTAGCATACGAACACTTTGTCACCAAAGAAATATGGTGGAGCATTAGTCATTTTTCTACTACTATAAAGCATTAACTCTTAACCTTAATAGGAGTACCTAATGAGAGTTTCTTGGCGGGGGAAATGGTCGCAAACGTTTGGGGGCAGCCACAATACTATACGTTTTTGGATATTCAATGTATTTTCCGTGAGACACAGAAGCAGCTCTTTCCCCTGCTCATAGCATCAGCTCATCACTGTAAGGAATCAGCTTCCTTGGAGGATTTCCCCCTATTTCAAGTGAACTTTGCACTGATCAGAACCCCCAGGATATTGTGGCATGGAGTAGCAGAATTTGTGGCACAAATTTGGAAATTTTGAGGCATTTTTATTGCACTTTATTTTGCTACTCTGCATAAAATACTGCACCCCAGTGCCTGCCACATGCCCCATGGAATGCAGGCCCTAAATTTCATTAAAAAAAAAAAAAATGTCCTCGGGGACTGCTGCCTGCCCTGCGTGCTGCAGCCCACAACAAACATTTTAAAAAATAATGCCCCCTGAGCTGGCGGCCTGTCCTGTGTGAAATACCCCATGCCCGTTGCACACATGGCACGCAGCAGACCCAAAACATATAAAAAATAATGCCACCCTTAACCTGCCGCATGCCTGGCGGGCCCAAAACCTAAAAAATAATTAAATGCCCGCCTGGGCCAATCAGACACTGCACATGCGGCGGGCCCAAAACATAAAAATAAATGAATGCCTCCCTGGGCCCACCACATTCCCCATGTGCAGTGGGCCCAAAACATTAAAAAAAATATATACCCCCCTGTGCTCACTGCTTACCTAAACATGTAAAACAAGTATTCCACCCTAGTCCCTCCATGTGCTGCGGGACCAAGACATTTAAAAAACTAAAAAACTGAAATGTCCCTGGGTGCAGGAGGCCGGAACAGGGATAACCTACCTGGTGTCTCACCAGTGTCCAAAGTGAGGGTGAGGTCAGGTGCGGCAGGCTTGTTGCTGCTGTCGAGGCTCAAGGACAAAGTAATAAACAGCAGGGCGGGTGAGCAGAGAATACACCCCACCTCACCTGACTGCAGTGAGACCCTCCTTCCATTGGCCCAGTGACCACTGGACCAATACAAGGGAAAATGTGCGTTCCTTCAGTTTTGCAGGGGCTTTTGTAAAAAGTGTTGCCTTTTTACAAAGCTGACGATTTCGTGATTTTTTTTGCAAATTGCAAAATCCTGGCGGCTCTGACTCATCTTAATTTTGCCTATAGGTAAATTCAATGTAGAGGAGTTATTTTTGCACACCTCAGTTACACTTAGGTTCTTACAAAATATTGTGCAGATTACTTCTACAAATGTCAATGTAGCAATATTCATTATTCAGACTAGAAAGCAAGAGAGTCATTTAGATCATGGTGGATGGCCTGACAACCCACCTTCTCAGTGAAGTCCATGGTCTCTGATCCCTTGGTGGAGGACCACCCACCAGATTTACTGATACCTTCCTTCCTAGTAGGTAACTGTAAGCCTCACGCTAGCAGCTCCATTGCTGGCTCAATGAAATCGCAAGCGGTTGCCACATTAGTTTCGTCCTACTTGGAATTCCTGTTTGTTATGCATAAACATTCTCCAGAAATTGTGGGTTTTTGTTTAAAACAAAAAATCAATGGCTTGACGTGCACAGAGTTTTCTCCATGAACAGCGGGGGCATTGAGGAATTGAATAGCCTGGGACCACCATGCTTTGAAGCCCAACGGCTGACAGACCCGAAGGTCAAACTTTTCCATCAACTGAGCCAGCTGATGCTCTGGTAGGGCAAGCCCTTCACTTTGCCCATATCTAAATGAAGTGGCAGAACTACCATTTTGAAAGACCCATTGATTTACGGCGAGGATTCACAGTCCCTCAAACACTAAGGGGGTCATTCTGACCCTGGCTGGCGGCGGGCGGCGGGCGCCACCCGCCGGGCGGAGACCGCCAGAAGACCGCACCGCGGTCAAATGACCGCGGCGGTCATTCTGACTTTCCCGCTGGGCGGGCGGGCGACCGCCAAAAGGCCGCCCGCCCGCCCAGCGGGAAAGCCCCAGCAACGATGAAGCCGGCTCCGAATGGAGCAGGCGGAGTTGCTGGTGTGCGACGGGTGCAGTGGCACCCGTCGCGATTTTCAGTGTCTGCTTTGCAGACACTGAAAATCTGAATGGGGCCCTGTTAGGGAGCCCCTGCAGTGCCCATGCCAGTGGCATGGGCACTGCAGGGGCCCCCAGGGGCCCCACGACACCCGTTCCCGCCAGCCTGTTCCTGGCGGTGTAAACCGCCAGGAACAGGCTGGCGGGAAGGGGGTCGGAATCCCCATGGCGGCGCTGCTTGCAGCGCCGCCGTGGAGGATTCCCTGGGGCAGGGGAAAACCGGCGGGAAACCGCTGGGTCCCCTTTTCTGACCGCGGCTTTACCGCCGCGGTCAGAATTGCCCCAGAAGCACCGCCAGCCTGTTGGCGGTGCTTCCTCCGTCCCCGGCCCTGGCGGTCCATGACCGCCAGGGTCGGAATGAGGCCCTAAAGGACTCACTAGGCTTTCTCTCTCAGGTCCCTATTTAATACTGAAATTACAAGATGCATGTTCACAGTAATTTATCCCTCACAACCTTTTCATTAAGTTTATATAAAAATGGATGGCATGCACATTTTCAGCATTGCAATACTCAACTATTCCGAAAATTTAAGATGTTACAACATAGAAAAAAGTAGACAACCCAACTCACCCCACAACCCACGATGTCTAAAGAACGAAAAGCTGCACAGGAGTTGCACAACAAAGAAGTAAGAATAATCTGTGTGCAATTATGAACACTCCCAGTAGTGATGGACACACTTCTGGTGCACTAGGATGAACAATTGTGTGAATTTCATATATTTCAAATTGATTGTAATTAACAGCGCATACGTAATTGGGACACTAGGTAAGCTATCCCTTACCTATGAAAATTATTTTCCCCCATTCTCTTACCTTCAAAGGCAGATTGACATACAGTCAGTTCAAACCTCCAGAGAATACTTAAAATTGACGATTAACTCTGCTGTAACTAGAGCTTGTACACCATCTCAAGATTATACCAAACCTCTATGTGGACCGTATTTCTTTAGTCAAGATGCATCAACTAATGTGCGTGGACTTCTGATTCTAGGTCAGAACATGATCTTTCTCTGTGTAAGAAAAGTAGAAACGTAAGGTACTGCGAGCTGCCCTAGACTGTACACATGCAATAAGACTTAAATTCAAGCAATATAGAAGAGGAACGCTAGTTCTCTACTTAGGCCACTGGATTGAGTGGTAAATAAAAGACACAGTGTTGATCATTGATAATTCATAAATTACAATGCATGTGTGTTTGTTGTAGAGTAGATGAGAAACTCCTGCAAACTTAGTCAAAAGTCACGTGCTGTTTCATATGCTGTCAGTTCTGCTAGGAGAAAACATGCATATGATTATTGGTGGCACAAACAAAAACAAAATCATCAAGTAACCATTTCCATTTGTGCCTTCAAAAGGATAGATCTCATAAAAGGGAATAGATAGACCAATTCTTGAGGTGACATTAAAAAAATTTTTTGGGGGATATAAAACACAGAGGGTCTCATTTACAACCCCATTGCACCACCGCTGTGTCATTTTATTTAGATGCAGCTGTGGTGCAATCAGTGCTCTACACTGCTCCATAGTTAAAAACAGATGCATTGGGCCCAAAGTCCTGAGTCACATTTTACCTGTACTAGGTATAATGTATGCAGGGTAGATGTTCCCATGTAAAAAGCCACGTAGAACTGACACAGTGAAATTTTCATTTTTTAACTCTGTGCCACTCTACAACTTCACTGTGTCAAAATGTTAATGCCTTTTCAGACCAGGCGTAAAATTGATGCAGGGCCTTTTACAATGGGACTCTCCTCTGTCTTCTGATGCATTGCTTGAGTTGCATATGTTTTACGGTGCGACTCCAGCAGTACATCACTTTAGCGCCAACAGATGCGTCAGAATCTCTGACGCATCCATGAAAAGGAATGCCATAGAACTCTGTATTGTATATACAATAGAGGGACTATGTGTGCCTGGATGGGCCATGTTAGGCAGGATGGGGGGCTGTGCACATTCCTACTTGCACTTCCATAGACTGTGCCCAGTCCTTATACAAAGAACTTCACACTAACCTATTGTGCCTGCAAACAGACAGGAATCAGTGCAGGAAGGCAGAGAAATCCAAACACTTCTGAAAGTGGAAATCTCCAGAAGCTTCTCCTATTTTAAAAGAGCATCAGGTATACAAATAGGGTCCTCAGACCACTCTTAATTTCACTTTCTGGACCTGCAGAAAGACTCTCACAGGACTGCTTGCTGCTGTGGCCTACTGGGTACTTCCGAAGACTGCTTTACTGTACTACAAATGACTTTTTTTTGCTGCCTGAAGCCTTCCAGAGCCCCCAGAGGTATGCCTGCTACTTGAACGCTGCACTTCTCCTTGAACCCAGGACTTCCAGAGTGATTCCAAGGGTTAGGTTACTGTCCTTACCTTCCAAGTGGTGCTCCTCCAGCCCTGGATCCTGAGAAGTGGTGCTACAGGTGTCCAGATAGCCTAAATCTAAAACTTGGGATTTGGAAAATGTTTGATCAAAACATGCTATTAGATCTGAGAAGAGATAGGGACCTACCTCCTTGTTGATCTGCCCAAGGTCCATCACTGGTCAGCATAACTTTGCTGCAACTCCCACTACGTTCTTTTCTACAGCAGCAAATCCTGTTCAGTGGCTCCTCGCAGAAGCAGTATCTAGTCTTGTGGAGCCCTCATCGGCAATAGCCTGTAGGTTCAGACCACTGGAGATTTTCGACTTCCAAAAAAGAGACCAACAGTCTGATTTATATTCTGGTGCACCATTGGCCTGGCAGAGGACTGTACGCCTGCCAGGCTGAGAATACTCCACCCGCCATATTTATAAACTACGCCATAGTAGGCAGTCACTTATAAAGGCTTTGGCAAAAAACACCGTCATGGTGGTTCCTGTCAATGCATTTTACTGTTTGCTGCAGGGCTGCGTCGGAGGACGCAGTCCTGCAGCAAACAGTATTCTTTTTTTGTTCCAAAAGAAAATCCAGAAATAGAAAAAAGTATAAAAAGTAATCCTCCCCTAGCCATGGTGGGGGCAGCATTATAATGTTTTTACAGTTTTTTACTGCCAGGTTTTCCCTGCTGGTAAGGAACAGTAAAAATGACTACATATATGGCTATCTAAATTGGGCGGACAGACATGTAGCCATTTCTCCAATGGCCCTTACTCCCACAGACTGTTGGAGGGGATTAATCATGGCAGAGATAGAGTAGCCTTTGCTATGATAACCCTACATTCTGTCCACATGCAAATGCAGTGTATGCGGACCACTATATTGGCGGGGAGGGTACTCAGTCACTCTTGCAAAGGAATAACCTCTCTGCCAATATATAAATCAGGCCTGAAGTCCGAAAAGATGGAATCATCACTGTGGCTTCATTGAAAAGCTTCCTGGCGGTTCATTCAGACACAGCCAAATGCCTTGCCCCATAGAACCTAACCTTCTCAAACGTTTTTCTTCACAGTTTCTTCTGAGTCCAAAGGTAAGAGGAGACCGGGCCCAATACACTTCATGTATCCGACTCACACTCTATCATTGTTGGTCATAGCTTTCAACTTTGCCACAGTTTCAAACAACTGAATGTCAGCAGTTGGCCCTTTGATCTTTTAGGCATTATCTTTTACTGTGCATTTAAAAAAATCATAATTCTGTTTCAACTGATTGGATTGTTGTTTTAGTGTCAAATAATTTATTGAAACTTACTCTATTATTCTAAATTAATGTGGAATTTTCTTGTTCTTTCACTTTATAGCTTTTGTGTGCTGCTTAAATACTTTACACATTGCCTCTAAGTTAAGGCTGACTGCTCTTGTGCCAAGCTACCATAGGATTAAGCACAGGTTCATTTAGTGACATTTTGGTTTACCCTGACAACGATTGTGGTTGCTTCTTGAGTAGGGTTTCACCTCCCTCAACCAGCAACTCAATTTCCCATAACTGAAAAGAGCATTACATCTTTATTTTTACATAATACTTACTGATGCCAACAGCCGTCATAAGCTTGATTGGTAGTTCTGGGATTTCACAGTCAACAAAAAAGGGCTCTAAAATGTACCGCCCAAAAGCCAATGATATCACTGCTGTGGCGGCAGGCCTGCAAGAATGCATAATTAGATCAGGATAAATAGACTGTTTAATTTACACACAATCATTTTCACATTGATTAGAAATTTTGATTTCAAAGAGAACGTTAAGGCAGAATAGGAAAACATCCATTTGAAAATTAAATTGTGGGGTATGTATGTCTACGGTTTAAGCGCAAATTTAGAAAGAAATTAAAATAGCAAAAATGCTTCTTCTTCAAGGAAGAACAAGTCTACTTGTGCAATAAAATCAAAGTAGTAGCTGATGGCACTAAATGATTTTTTGTCAGCCTCAGAAAAATTAATCCGCACTATGCAAAAGTGACTTTACTGTTGGTATCATCAGTCTTTACACATACTCCTATAAACAGGAACGTCTTACACAGTCATAAGCTTCAACTTTATATTTGTAGAAAACAATATTCACAAATATTCATTTATACCTTCCCCAGGAAAGCTGGTCATGTCTCATAACCTGTTGCATGACATCTGCTCTATGTGCCACACACAAAGGCATCCCAATGGTAATAAACTGCTGAACACATGCTAAAAGCCGTTGTCAGGGAAAATAGAGATCTGTGGCATTGCTTGAGAGCAAAGTTACCCCTCCACAAGGATTTCAATTTTCACCATCTGCTTGCAAGAATCTATCTGTCTGCATTGTTTTCATATATGTCCGCTTCTAGGACTCCTGGCTGTAAAAACACATACTGCCCTATTCATGTGAGACCGGGATGGCTCCCTTGCCTCACTCTGATAGCCTATTGCCTTTAAGGAGAAATCAATTGAGTGGCCGTGCAGGGGCTGTGGGCAATGGTAAGAGGAGACAAGACCTGCTGAGGCTGAGAGGAGAGTATCAGGAATTCTGGAGTGAGAAGGTGGATGAAACTCCCCATTCTTAGAGACAGAAGAGACGATGCTGGCAGAGGAGAGACCTGCAAACTTCAGTCTGGACAGACCCTGGGCTAAAGGTATCTGTCACATTCATGCTACTTTGTATACTGATTCTGCGCGGTGTACATTTGTAATGACAGCAGAAACACTGAACTAACAGAATATATAAAGGAGGGGATTGGGTGGGTGAGTGCACATAACAACAGACAACCTAAACTCTCAGGTTAATAATTCAACAAGTGGCTCCTCTCCAGATCATGTCACACTATATTCTGGTTGGCAAAGAGTTTATCATATCTAGATCATGTCACATCACATTCTGGTCAACACAGAGTTTATCATTAGGAAACAGAACACCAATATCAAGGTTGGAGTGTGCTTGGAATGAAAGATTAAGTACCTCTGGAGAGTTCATCTTAGACATGAGGCTACTTTAGAATTCAGATGATTAGTCTACAGTCCATTCTCACGGGGAGGTATGAAAGTGCTTGTTGAACAAATGATGGAAACTACACAAAAGTAAAAGAGTACTGTGTTATAATAGTTCCAAATACCATAATGAAATCACTGAAACTATCCTCAAACCAGAGAACAGATACAGTATACATATTTTATAATATTCCTCAGAAGAAATGCCTCTTGATGCTCGGATCACAGGTATTATTACCAAACTCATTTGTGCCCAGGGATGAAAAATGGTGCACTCAAAGCCAAACAAATTGTTTAAAGTAATTGATATGAACCCTTCCTTTCAGCTGACGCTCATATATAACATGCCACTTCTTCTGGAATCATCCTTACTCTCGTACTGCCCAAACCAAATAAATGGCTCAGTACTTCAAAGGCATACATTTCCAAGCAAGGTAGCATTACCCTGTCTATGATGGTTTATCCCACATTACTCCTATAGCATAATAATACAGCAGTTTCACATCCGTTAACTTCCTTGGCATTACCCTCCACTGCACCAGCATAGCCCACCTCATAACTGTTCAGCTCCAGGATCTCAATAGGATCAAATGTCTGCCTCACCATTTGAACAATGTTTCAGCTCCATTAGTATCCATAAAGTAGCAACCATCCAGAAATGTCCATTGCCCTTACATTTTTGTCCCTTAGTCCCATTTCCACCTACACTGCACCACGTAGTCCATACTCAAAGCCATTCACCATCAACCAAACAACATTTTGAAAAATCCAAAAAAGGATGAAACATGGTGCTTACCATCCCTCTATCTCCAAACATTTTAAAGAGTCTTGCTACTCTAAATGTATTTGATGTTTCATAAAACAAACACAAATTTCAAATAGTAGAGATTGCAGATAAAGGATGAGTGATGCTTTCTCTCTATAATACAAATACCAAATGTTCAAGTGTTCAACAAAGTAACAGGGCAGAGTATTTGAAAAAGGAAGAGGAAATTGACACTGTATGTGCAGTAGCCTCATCCTCTAAGGTAATTTCCCTGTTAAAAAAAAATTAAAAAAGGAGCCTTTTACGCTGAATGTTACCTAAGCAGTCCGCTCTGGTAAAATATAAATCAGAATTAATTTTTGAGTTGATTTATTGGTGCCTGGGCTTAAAATATCATCCACCTGCATTCATTTTAGTCACATTCTTTCTGTACTACTGTGATGCTATTTTTACATAACAAAATCTTGATTAGGTGGTTTGATGTGATCTCAAAATAGTGGGCATTTTGCATCACATTTGTGACCAGAAAGTAACTGAAACTGTGCCAGATTATGTTGGTGAGAATGAACTTTCACCCAGGCTTACACATTGAGGTACACATATGATGTAATTAGCTGGAAACCTTTCATCCAATACTAAGTCCATGCTGCAAAAACTGTTACAGTAGTGAGAACAGGGTATACAACCAGAATACTGAGCTCTGAATATTGTGGTAGAAAACTATAAAAAACTGAATATTGAATACAAAAATATATTGAAAGTAGGGATATATGTTGGTAAGTGCAGACTTACTTTTCCTAACGCCACATATCTGTACCATGAGAACATACATATATTCAAAGTACATAGATGTGGAGTTAGGAATCATACATTATTTTATTGGTTCATGTTATAGCTGCAATATTTTTGTAGCACAATATCTCTTTGCTTGATATTCTGGACTACACCTAAGAAGAGCTGAAACCACCGTCATTAAAGCCCTCACTCCTTTTATGTCAAGATGCACAACTAGATCAACAAGGATACCCCAATAACCAAAAACAAAGCATATGTCTCTCAGCGCTGTAGTGAATGTACTCATGGTTGTGTACAGTGAGCACAAGATGGGGTTGTCACATAAAACCAAATCTTCCAAGGAAAATCAACAACAACAGTAGAATACTATACACAAGTTTCCTGAGGAAGAAGCAGAGCGGAAAGTTCAAATTGCTGCAAAGCAGGAAATTGTGGTTGCTCTTCCATCTGACACATCATCTTTACTATCCCCTATGAGCAAAAGAAAGACTTCTTCCCCATCTTCTTCAAATCCCCATTTAGATGAAGATGACGAGGGGGAGCTTAATAAACAGGAAGAAAAGCAGGTTCTATGAATACTATTTGGCAGTGCGGAAGTTGAACCAGTGTTTGTTCATGTGAAGAGTGGTCCTGAGGAAGTACTGATCACTTCTATACAACTGTCTCCTGTGCCTCCACTGTTTGTTTTCATCTTTTCAAAAGCACAAAAACTAGCATCAGCAAACCCTACCACAGTCACAGCCTGCCCTAGAGAAAACAGAATGTGGTCTAGCTCCATCACAACTTCAGGGTTTGGCTATTCAGGGAAGTGTCCACTTTGGTATAGGACATCTTTATATGTAAGCTGAATGAAGAGGACCACATTGCAGACTTGTGAGTGATGGAAACCGAACTAGACATTATGGTGCTAGTCACCATATGGCCAATATGAAAAAAATATATATAATCCTGTGGGAATAGCAACTAAAAAAACGGCTGTTGCTGACAGAAGAACCTGCCCAGATAGTAGAGGGTGCTGATAATGAAGAAGACGTTATCCCGAGAAGCAGTACTGTCAATCGCAGTGTCTACTCATTACCCACAGAAACCTTAGAATGAAGAAAGGGGAAGTCATTGTCACTTCTAAGTGTCAAAACAGAAGCCTTCACAAAGGTAATTTAGGATGGGAGATTCATAACAAAAATTGTAAACACAAACAACTATCAAGGCTATTTTCTTCAAGAATGCACCATTCCCCTAAAGCCACTGAACGGTCAATTTATACAATAGATAATCAGCAAAAATTTTAACACTTGACTCTTTCCCTTTTGCTTCAGGAAAAGTTTGGGGGTTCTGGAATTTGTGGAGGACCTTTGTCCAAATTCAGAGGTTAAAAGCTGGGCCTAATTTTTTAACTGTGGCTGTGTCATAGCTGAATCAAGAAGTGCTGGTAGTTGTTGACGATGCAAAAAAGGAGAGTGATTTGCAGTTGACTAGTTGTCAAGCTAGAGACTACACTCCACACTGGGTATACTGCAAGGGGGTCAGGCAAAGGCAGTTGCTGACACTTTTTGGCTGGCATACAACCATTGAAATGTTGTACCTGGAAAAAGCACAAGTAGCAGCCAACATCCTTGAAGCATGCAATACCTCAGGCAGTGAAAGGCTTCAAACAAAAACTCTGAGCATTGGATCCTTTGCCACTAGCAATGGCAGTAATATTGTAAAAGCCACTGCAGATGGCACATATTAAAAACTACATATTTCACTACCTACCAGACAATCTACCTTATCCTTTATCTAGCAAAGCTTTTAGAAAAACATGCTTTCTTACCAATTTGAGAACTAATTGAGAAAAACTTTGTTTTAGATACTCAGACAGCAGGGTCCTGACTACGCCATGATACAGAGTGCATTATGGGCTCTAGAAGACCTACAGAGGAAGATTGACATCAGAGGACCAGGAGATCTTGTTCCCCAGGTCTTTTTGGCCACATTTGAAACATTTAATTGTAATATTTTACTTGAAAAACTATGTAATACAAGGATTAAACAAATTGTTTAGCCTGGTTTAATAAGTGTTGCATAACATAACATAGATAATATTTTCCTCTAATCAAGTCATCACCACAAGAGTCCTCTTATGAAGACCCAAATGTAGGCATTTCTTTGCCATTGGTGTTTAATCTCTAAATTTACCCTATAACTGTTTTCATTGGATCATCTGGGTATTCAATTTTTCATGTATACGGTTGATACCCAAGTGATTTCTTGTCTATCACAAGACGCCACCATGTCTAAATAAAGCAGATTATTTTTTTACCCTTAAGTCTTAAGGCTACAAAATGGGTGTCTGCTATGTACTTGAAATGTAACACTTACAAAAGGAAATTGCTATTAACAATAACTATATTAGGGTAGATCATTTTCACTGGTCCACCCTTGTAGGCTAGACTCCTGTGCCTTCATTTTCAGTGCGTTACCTAACAATGTAGCTCAGTTCCAAACTTATTCTGGCAACTCAGGTGGCCAACTCCACAACGTCCTGTTTTTTCCAATATTTCCACTCCTAGTTAAAGACCTAAGAATTCTGGTAATAAATGCCCTAACACAGTCAATAATTTAGTACAGTGATTCATTCAGCACCAAAATCTCACTGCATATTTGCAACTAATTCAGAATGGAGCAATTTGACTGTTTACAGTTTGAAGAAAAAATTAATCAGCTACTTCATCCAGATGGATATCATGTTGGCTACTCTCTACATTCCAGAGTTATATTTAGCAATAACTATTGGTCACAAAATGATCAACCTCAGCCTCCTTGTTTTAATGGCTAACAAATTCTCTTGGTATTGTCGCACTAAGCAATTACAATCGAACCAGAGGTTCCTTTCGCAAATGCCCACTACTCATACATTAACTTTTGGAATTCTGGGACCAGCCCCCCCACTCATTGAGCTGAATTTAACCTGGCTACTGTTGACCCAGAACTCCTCCTCCCAGGTCACCCTTTTCACAACTATGAATGGACAGCCCTCATCCTGGTCCTTTTCAAGATTATAAAGTTTGATAACCCACCTGTTGGAGATGGCTCTTCTTACAGGATTTCCCTGAAATGTTAGGCTGTTTCCTCACGGTCTATTGCTGACTCTCTTTGCATGGCCTTAGGACTCTGGACACTTTCCCACTGTACTGTGGTGGGAAAGTGCACATGCCCTGCCTACACATGCTAGGAGGGGGCGCTTACGTGATTGGTTCAGGTGCTGTACCCTGGAGTGCCCTGTAAAAATGTACATTACATACCCAGGGTGGGTACAGCCCTGACTACTAGTGAGACTTTGCACTGACTATACTACCCACTGGAATAGCCTATGAAGTATGTAGAGAGCCTGCTACGTAGGCATGTGGAGCTGCAGGAGCGCTTGGGCTTAGGTTTGCACTACCAACTTCATATCCAATCCTGAGCAGACCCTCTGCTACACCCAAAGCACACCCTGGAGGGTGGGGCAAGTGGTAGATGGGAGGCTGGGCAGGTACACATGGGTGTTCCTTTCCCAGTAGGAAAGAACCCCCAGTTGGGTTCTCCCTATCTAGCGGGGCCAGCTCTTTTTACTGATTTCCTGCCTGGTGGCCTTGAGCCCTGACCCCTTTGCCAGTCATTCCAGTGGGGAGGTGGGTGCACCTTCCTACATACACAAGGAAGGGGACACTGGCCAGTAAGGGTGCACCCCAAACATGTGCTGGGCCTTTCATAGCAGGCCTGGGTGCTCACTGACCGCTATGGTAGGGTTAAATATGTTTCCTGCCTGTTATAACAGGGCTGTGTGTGCGCACTAGCACTTATGTTGCTTTTAACCTGTAGGCAGCCTTTTGCAGCAGTCCTGTGTATGTGCACAAACCCCTAGGGCATCATAAACATGTATCCAGCCTGTCATAGCAGGCCTCGGGATGCACACTATCAGCTAGGGTGCTTTAAAAATGTAACTGCTCTGACTTATCAGGCCTGTGTGCAAATTTGCACCTTTGGTGCTTTTAAACATGTGTCCAGCCTGCCAATGCAGGCTTGTATGTGTGGAAGGGCACATATGCCCAGAGAGTGAAAAATATCCATGTGTGTTTTCACTGCATAGGAGAGCTGCTCTGACCTTAGGTTAACATGGGAGAAATGTTACAATTACTCCAAGCTGCAACAGTGGATTGCAGCAGATTAGCCTCATATTTGCTATCATTGGATTGGTCTTGACAAACCCCTTTCTATGGTAAAGGTGGTTTGTCAATAATCATGGAGAAATGTCACTTCTAGAAATTTAGCATGTATCTGCCTTAAAGTGCTTTATGTGCCTTTTAATTAGACTCAAGTCTACCCTGGGGGATGGAGGAGCATTCTCTAGCAACAGCTATAAAACTTAGGCACACAAATGTAATGAAGACCTCTGTGATTCGTGGGCCTGGCTGGATAGATTGGAAGGAGACGTTCCGACATTTGGCCTCTTAGAGCCAGATAATGCCTCACTAAAGACTAAAATCTGCATTCCACAGCTCTATGTCAGACAGGACTGAAATTTAGGGGAGACAACTGTGGTCCAAAGGGGAACCCTCTGAACCTCACCCAACTTGAAAGGCTCACAACAGTATAATTATTGGTGCCCACTGCAGCAAAGCAGAGATACGCTTGCAGAGATGTGGTGCATACTGCCAGAAGAACCTGTTGTGCACAAGGAGTAATTACTGCTGTAGAAAGGGACCACTCACTCTTCCTGCATCGTGGTTGACCTGGGCAAACAGATTGCTGCTGTGTGGCACTCTGAAGTGTGCTCTCCAAGGGCTTGTT
Source organism: Pleurodeles waltl (assembly GCF_031143425.1). NCBI lineage: Eukaryota > Metazoa > Chordata > Amphibia > Caudata > Salamandridae > Pleurodeles > Pleurodeles waltl. Next base: position 521,067,290 of record NC_090437.1, on the reverse strand, counting down.
GGCTTGCCTCCTGTTCTCGGTGGAGATCTCAGGGACATCAAAGACCCGTGAGGGACCCACCCTTCGACTTGTGTCATCTAGAGATCCGAGCCCTCGTATTTGCCTACATCATCTGCTGGACATCACTCGGTCGCAGCGCTGAGGGCGTGGAACCAAGTATTGCTCCTGGAGACTGGAGTTGCATGGTGTGGAGACTTCAAAGTACTGCCTGCATTCAAGGAGTGTGGTCCTTCATTATGGGGCCATGGCACATATAAGAGTCTGGTTGGTAGTGAGCAGATTCACTTTTTGTGGGACCCCACATGGCCCGCCTTTGTCGAGTGTGCAACATTTCTCTTCTGCAACACCTCAATGCATGCTCATTGTGTGTGGTGTCTGATTCCATGGTTGCAACCCTCCAACGTGGCGGTGGACCCGGAGCAGTGTTGCATTCTACCTCATGTGGCACCACTGAACTTGCATCTCTGTGTGTGTGAAAAGTCAGTGACTGTCTATTTATTGGAGTGCCTGGCTTGGCCTGGCACCACTGTGAATTGTGAACTGCATGTGTCCCAGAGTGACCCTCCCCCTGTGCTTGGTACAAAGGTACCACACTCGCCAAGTGATGGCCAGATCTCCATTTATCAACTATTGCCTGATCAGTCGTTATATCTTTGTTTCCCACCACCTTTGCCTCTGGATCCTGAATAAGTGTAATTCAGGTCGCGAGTGGCCTAGTATCCTGGGAAAAGGGTGTTATCATCTCAAGCTCATGAGTGGGTGGGGTAGTTGGAACTGGTTGAAGGGTGAAAGAAGGTTTGGACCCAATGGGGGGTCTGTGAGAGCAGTGACCACTAGCCTGCAGGATATGAGTGCATCATATCAGGGTGCTTAGAGCGAGTGCGACCGAGTACATGCTATACTAGCCTGCTTGATATCCATTGGACTACATAGCGGTATGGACCAAGTGAGTGGGAGTGAAAGCCTGTGATTGACTATACCACAAGCGGTGTGGCATAGACCTTGTTCCTTTGTCTGAGGACTATCATGGTTAACATTGGGTTTTACCTGTGTGGCCTAGGCCCCAGAACTATCTAAAAGTGTTGCTCTTTTCTATATGTACACATTGTTGCTACTATTGTGAACCGGGGTGCATCCTAGAATCATGTGACATTGAACTGGGGAAATCGTCAGGGTGGGTCTTGTGCTGACAGCATTTTGGCACTGCATGAGGGTGCGGAAAGGGAAAGTATTATTTTTCTCATGTGTACATCCTGCTAATGTCGTTTTATCACAGTTGGGCCTAGCACTGCTAGTGACATTTCTAAATGTGATATATGTCCAGATTTACATGATGTTTATGGTGTGTTGAATAATGTGTGTGTTGAATACAAACTTTATTTACATACATGTAATAAAGTGCCACTTTTTGGATGGTCACCTCCACTTTTTGCTGTCAGATGATGTTGTTTTTGATCTTGCAGTGTAATTAGGCCTGCTAATCAGGCCCTAGTGTCAATGCTCTTTCCCTTGAATTGTATGCTGAATTGTATATGTAAATTGGCAAGGATCTTACCAACCCTGTAAGTCCATAGTAAATGGTACTCAGGGTACCCAGGGCAAGGGTTGTAAAGGGGACCCTAGGGCTGCAGCACTGATTGTGCCACTCTGAGTACCTCAAGTAAAAGAGAGACTGCAGAACTGCAATGTCAGCCTGCATGAGCAACTTGCTACTCGAGTGAGACTCTGCCACATCAGTTGCAAGCAGAGTCCCTGTTACTGCCGATGGACTAGTCAGGCAGACCCCTTTATCCTAGGGGGTAGGGTGCACTATCCCCTGAGTGAGGACATATGTGCAGGAGCACATATGCCCTTGAACAGGCATCTAAAATGCTATACTGGACCGAGTGACCAGCGGCCATCACAGACAAGAGTCTGACCTCCAGCTGGTGCATGCACCTTGGCAGGACATAAGACAAAGGGACTGAGAAGGAAGGAGGTCACATCTCCTCCCACCCAGGCTGGTTGATGAGAAAAGTATCAGGACGGTGAGCCTCAAAGCTTCGACTGCCTTTAATGTGTAATTAGCTCTCCCCCCAGTGGAGGACAGAGCCCTTCACACCCTGTCCAGTGCAGCAGGTGGGAAATTAGCTATACAGGAAGTATGCACCCTCATAGGACTAGCTACACCTTGAGAGTGGGCTAGGTGGTTTATACAGCCAAGGGAAGGTTCTGCCAACTTGGCAGATTCTAGCAATAGTGGATTCTGGGTATAAAGCAACGCACTCCCACTGGAAGTCATCACTGCAGGGGCGGACTAGCTGCAGGGAGCAGTAGCCCATTGGCCACTGTCCCTCACACCCTTAAACAAACCCTAAACCAGGATTTAAGGGCCTCCCCTGGCACCAGAACTTAGATCTTACCTAGAAAAGAAGAAAGAAGCACAAAGAGACAACTGCACCAAAAACAATACGTGGACTACAGGCCCAGTGCAAAGAAGATGACACAGAGTGACCTAGGGAGATCAGAACTTGAACAGCATGCCCAACGTTTGCCCAAGGTGAAGACTCCTAGGTCCCAGCAAGAGGGACCCCAGTGGACATTGAAACTCCGAGGAAGCCTCCCCGTCTGATGGTACCAGTCCCCTGTAAACTGCAGGAGTAAAGGTGGGTTGAGATCGAAGAACTGAGACCCGACAGGCTCTGCGTGTCTGAGCCCAAAGAAAATTAGTGCCCAGCATCTTAAGAGTGGGAGTGAGGCCCGAGCCAAGTTGCACACCTCTACTCACCTCCAAAAGACCTCCAGTCACCAAAAAGCCCGTTGATCACCCTTGCAGCTACTAAGGCTTGTCTCACGCCTGCCCAGCAACTGACAGCCACGCGATGTTCACGGACTTCCGGGCACCGCCCCAACATAGACACTGACTTTGACAGAGGATCCTCTCCTGTGGGACTTCAGACTGAAGGATGTGACTTTGACTGCAGCAGCACAGCATCTTTGGCATGACCAGCCTGGTTATTGACAGCTAGGATCTACCTCTGCATCCTGAGTCACTAGACAAGGAGGTGAAGATTCAAGTGTCGATTCCTGCTCCTGGTCCCCCAAAGACCTCTACATTCGAAGGGTAGAGTGTGAGTCCACCCCCAAGCCCAGTTTTTCAACGGTGTACAAAACGCACCAGCCACTGTGGACCATTCAGCACTAAGGACAGCCAAGTCACCTTTGCAACCAGACTCGCTGGGAACAAAAGTTTGACTGTTAAATCTTGGTCTTGATACCCGCAGAACCTTAAGTTCCAGTAGGTTTGCTGAAACTCACCCTGCAAGTGCCCGAGTTCACACTGCTATTTTCCCCATTGACTTCAATTGAAGCCCTTTAAATATGCAAAACATTGTATTTTCTAAAGACTTAACATTTCACAACTCTGTTTGTACAAAAGCTACAAAGCTCATTTTAGTATCTAAATTAAGAATAACATTGAATCTATTTTTCTATGTTGATGTCGGATTTCTGTTGTGTCATGTCATCTACTCATCGTCCATTTTGATAATGTGAAATGCTTTACACATGTTCTTCTAAGTAGCCTAACTGCTCCTTGCCAGACTACTAGGACTGAGCTAGGGTTTGCAGCGAGTGAATCTGAGGTCCACTACTTGGTATTGTGTTGGTATTCCATGGTGAGACTACCTAGTCATACCATATAATACCTTAACCTTGCTAAAATACAACTTGTGCGAAGTCTCTTTTTTGGTGCTCAGTGTGTTGGTTGTGTGGCAGTGCTGTGCCAGTGCTTTACACATTGTCCCTCTGATAAGTCTGACTGCTCTGTAGCAAGCTACCCAAGGGTGAGCGCATTTTATACAGTAAGTGTAATCACCAACCCTTGATGGGAGTGATAGGTTCTCCATGAATTGGGCCCCGCCTCAGCCAACCAGAATGTGCTGCCTCCATCACTGCCCCAGGATGCCCACCCTGAGCAAAGATGAATCACATACCTCACATTCGGGTCTTTACCCCAAGAAGGCTTAGGGCCTGGTTTAAATATTGGAGAAGGCGTTACTCTATCACAACTGTGACAGATATCCCATCCACTGAAATGTAAATCCCATTATATTCTATGGAATTTAGATTTCTGTAGACAGGATATCCTTCATCGTTGTGATAAAGTGTCCCGTCCGTCAAAATCTAAACCAGGTCTTTTGCCATTATTTCTACTCTGGGAGTGGTTTTCACACCTCATTAAGGGGGAAGAACTGACAGGAGTCTTCTGCTGGCAGGCTAATGCTAATTTGACTGCTGGTGGTTGAGGCAGACAAAGTCTGAGGGTCTGACTTAGAGTGTGGCGGAGGGGTTACTCCATCACAAATATGACGGGTATCCCATCCACCGTATTACAAGTTCCATAGGCTATAATGGAATTGTACTACTGTGGACAGGATATCCTAAACTCTAAATCAGGCCCTACCTTTTTAAAAGTTACATTCAAAACTATTTATCCAAAATAAGTCTTCTCAGGTGAATTGGCTTTGTTTTATAACCAGTGGTTAAATAGCTTACCCCAAACCTGAGTGAATAGAAATTAAATAGAAATTTATTTCAGTTTTCGCATAATATAGCTACTGTCCTTTACAATAAAAATACCTCTTGGGGACAATACTAAATTCTTGCATGTACTACTTTTAAACTTTAGAGCTGTGATGCCCACCTAGGGGTGATGTATGCAATATTTAAAGATAGGGTTCTTTCCTTTCAAAAAGAATTGTTTGGGCAGGTTTGCCAGCAGGTTCAAAGCTGTGGCAGTCAGGCTATAAAGATAGGCATGATGCATGATTTATTTGTCCATCTATTAGATGGCACAACATATGCTGCAGTCCACAGGTAGCATTTAACTTTGAAGCCACTGGTGCATCATCCTCCACTATATATTATGGCTTTACTGGAAAGCTAAATATTTCAGTTTGGGAACAGGCACCTTTACCATGTTTGAAAAATCAAAGCACTTACACTGGGGCTGCATCACCTGTTTAAGCAGTACAGATGTAGCAATGATCTTTTGATACAAAAGAGAGGGGATGCAAATGCAAAAGGGGGATGACAAATTGGGGCTAATTGAGTGCCTGATTCAGTGGGACAACAATCACCAATTGGAGGTGCACCTAACTGTAAAGAAGCAGCACCAACAGCATCTATTCAACCACCTCAACCAACCTTTGTAGGCTGGTTTTGGCAGTGGGATTTGAGGTAAGGGAATAGCGGATTTCTTAACCCCTTCTGTGCCCAGGACCTAATGGTCACATCCTGCGGCATAGCACTCCTTTGCCGAGGATGTAACCATTACATCCTGGCACTGGCCCACAGGGGGAGCGCTAGCTTTTCCCAGTAGGCTTCCCACCACACTCACCTGGGCAAGGATGGCAGGGGAGCACTTCCCCTGCCACCCCTGACCCCCCCTAAACCCACCCAGTGACGGCCTCATCAGAGGTTTCACCCATCGCGCTGGAAGCTCAACTCCCAGCGAGATTGGAAGAGAAGCCTCCATGCACTAGGGATATATATATATACTTTTTTTTTTTACAGATGGTGAGTGACCTTTTAGGCAAGGGTTACTGCCCTGGGGGGGGATTTATTTTAGGACATTTCTGACCCCTTTGGGGGCAGATCAGCCTATTTTTATTAGGCCAATCTGTCCCCAAAGGGGGTAGAAACCACACAACACTAGGAATTATTTTTTCACGCCAATTTCATGCAAGGGGAGTGACCCCTAGGCAAGGGTCAGTCCCCTGGTGGGGATTTTTTTAAGGCCTTTTCTGGACCCTTTGGGGCCAGAGTGGCCTATTTCAATTAGGTCGATCTGCCCCCGATGGGGGCAGAAACCACTAGGCAACAAGGACTTTAAAAAAAAAAATGTCTACAGATGGGGAGGGACCCCTTAGGCAAGAGTCTCTACCCTCTGGGGCAATTTTATTTTAGGCCATTTCTGCCCACCTTGGGGGCAGATTGGCCTATTTGAACCACTAGACATTAGGGATGTATTTTTTCTTTATTTTACGTAAGGGGAACAGCCCCTTGGAGAAGGGCTGTTCCCCATGGGGGCAAATCATTTTATGCCAATTCTGCCCCCTTTGGGGGCAGATTGGCCTATTTCTATTAGGCCCAACCACTTAGGCAACAGGGATTGGTGTGTGTGTGTTTGTGTTTTGTTGGGAGGTCAGCCCCTTGGGCAAGGGTCACTCCTCATGGTGGCACATTACTGTTGGCATTTCTGTCCCCGTCTATTTTTGTAAGGCCCATCTAAAGTCCACTAGACACGAGGGAAGATTTTGTTTTAAAAAACGTTTTTGGTGGTATGGCCAGATCCCCACCTCAAATAAATGGGAACAAAGTTGTTGTGCCCACCAGTGGGCAGATGGGGCAGTTACCCCCAGTACACTCTCTGGGGAGGGCTGAAAGCCAACTCGTTGCCAGGGAATTAAAAAACAAAATAGTGGGGTAGTGGTGAACAACCAGTATGGGCATGGTTATGCCCCCACCACAACTGAACGGGGTAACAGTCTTTCAGCTCTCACCTGCATACTAAAAGATCTTATCCCAATGGCCAAGAAAGAGGACATTTAATTAATCTGGGTTTTGATTTTACATTTGGGCCATGAGAGCTTGGCTAACTCTCAAAATCGTCCCACATGGAATGGTGAGGTCTGCATTTTTTGGACTTTGGGACGCTGCCATCTAGAAGAATATACAAGACTTAGACACATCTGAAAACTAAACATCTAGGTGAATCCAGGGTGGTGTGCTTCACATGCACCCCGCACCATTTTCTTACCCACAATGCCCAGCAAATCTCCAACTTTGCTTGAAATCACACATTTTCCCCACATTTTTGAGATGGAACCTTCCTGAATCTGCAGGAATACACAAAATTCCTACCACCCAGCATTGTCGCATCTATACCGATAAAAATTCTGCCCCACTTGTCAGCTCAAAAATGTTGTTTTTTTCAAACTGCCCTTTTGGACCCGCTTTGGTTCCCCCTTTATTTCTACATGTTTTTGGCTCTTCCCTGTCACAGGCACTTGGCCCACCTAGACAAGTGAGGTATCATTTTTACCGGGAAACTGAGGGAAACATTGGGTGGAGGGAAATTTGTGCTGGAGCGGTGATCCCAAAATGTGATTTTTTGGCTAAGTTTGAGGATTCTAGGTAAGAAAACACTAGGAGATCCACACAAGTAACACACCCCAAAATCCCTTGGGTGTCTAGTTTTCAGAAATATCTGGGTTTGGTAGGTTTCCCTAAATGGCTGCTGAGCCCAAGACCAAAAACAGGTAGTATTGTAATTGATAAATTTGATGTGTCCACATAGTGTTTTGGAGCATTTCCTGTCGCGGGCACTAGGCCTACCCACACAAGTGAGGTACCACCTGTATCAGGAGATGTTAAGGAATGCTGGGTAGAAGGAAGTTTGTAGCTCCCCTCAGATTCCAGAACTTTGCAACACTGAAATGTGAGGAAAAAAAAAAATTCTTGACATATTTTGAGGTTTGCAAAGGATTCTGGATGCCATACCTGGAGAGAGCCCCGCAATTCACCCTATTCTAGATTCCCCAAGGTGTCTAGTTTTAAAAAATGTATAGGTTTGTTAGGTTTCCCTAGGGGCTGGCTGAGCTAGAAGCCAAAATCCATAACTAGGCACTTTGCAAAAAACAGTATCTTGTGCTCATTTTGGAAATACAAAGGTTTCCTTGATACCTATTATTCACTCTTTACATTTCACCAAATGAATTACTATATACCCTGTATACAATTAAAACCATTACAAGGTGCAGCTCATTTATTAGCTCTGGGTACCTAGCGTTCTTGACAAATCTACAAGCCCTATATATCCCTACAACCAGATGAGTACTGCAGATGTAACAGTATATTGTGTGAAAAAATCTGCAAAAGATGGAAAAAGTTATAGAAGAAAACGCGGACAGAAATGGCTTTTTTCAGTTCAATGTCAATATTTGTTTTTACTTAGCTGTTACTTTCTGTAGGAAAACCTTGAAAGATCCACACAAATGAACCTTTGCTGAATTCAGAATGTTGTCAACTTTTTAGAAATATTTAGCTGTCTGGGAACCAACATTGGCTTCACACCAATAAAAAGCCAAAATTGTGTTGGAAATTTGGTTTTCTGATTCAAGTATGTCTGTTCCTGAAAGCTGGGAATATGGTGATTCTAGCACCATAAACCCTTTGTTGATGCCATGTTTAGGGACAAAACCACATGCTTTCTTCTGCAGCCCTTTTTCTCATTTTGTTTTAAAAAACGAAGTTTTAGCTGTATTTTCACTAATTTCTTGGTCTCCTCCAGATGAACCCACAAACTGTGGGTACTTTTAGAATCCCTAGGAGGGTGAAAAAAAAGGATGCAAATTTGGTGTGGATAACTTATGTGGAAAAAGGTTATGAGGACCTAAACGCGGAGTACCCCAAACAGCCAGAAAAAAGGTTCAGCACAGGGGGGGGTGGAGACCTGGCAGTGAATGGGTTAAGGGGGGGCTGAACCTGCTTATGCTGGTCAGGGCTGAGCCTCAGTTATCCTGTTGACTGGGAGGAGGTTAAAGGACCCACTGCCTCCTCCTTTCCCTCTAGCTACCCTAACAACAGAGGACCACTACAAAATTCTAAGTTTTAGTCTAGCGCGGCCAATCTTTTTAATTCCCCACAAGTCTTTCTCTTGAGGTCTGTGTTGAGGTTGTGGCATCTCCACCACCTGGTTGTATGTTTGAGTTACACATGCATGAACAACAATGACCACATCTTTACCATGCATGCCTTTACCATGCAACAAATTCCATTCTTAGAGCATGTTTGGTAAAGGAAACCTGTGGGTAAATTGTCTCCCGCCCTGCCTCCTTACACCAGGTACCATACTCTGCAATCCACCCCATCAAAGCACTTAAACTGTTCCTTCAACCCCCTGCCCTGAGTCCTACACACCCACTGTCATGAATCCTAAAATAGCCCCACCTTGCCCTTAAAAGTACCCCGATCCCCCACCCCCATCAAGAATCCTAAAACCTACCCTTCCCTGTCCTAAAAAGTACTGCGTCCTCCCACCCCTGCCCCAGCTCTAAACCCTAAAACCTACCCTGCCCTTTCCTAAAAACGACCCAACCCCTACCTCCACCCTAAACCCTAAACCCAGCCCTGCCCTTAAAACTTCCCAGACCCTCTGTCCAATGCCCTGAACCCTAAAACCTACCATGCCCTGTCCTAAAAACAACACCACCCCCCACTCCCACCCTGAACCCTAAATCCTATCCTGCCCTGTCCTAAAAGCTACCCGACCCCCACCCCCACCCTGAACTCTAAAACCTACCTCACCCTGTCCTAAAAACTACCCTTACTTCCCCACCCTGACATTTATAACCTACCCCGCCTTGACCTCACCCACACCAGCTCTACTTACCGGGCCACCACAATCCTCTCTTGCCTGTTCCCGTTGTGTGCCTCAACCGCGCATATGCATGGTACCTTAACCACTTATTTGTGTGGTTCAGGCACATGTGTGGTTCAGGCAAGCATGCTAACACTTATGTGGTTACAGCCTGCGTGGTTATGTTATGGTTGCTTAGTAAAAGCTGTGTCCCCCACCACTCGCATGCCTGATGTTGGAAAATGGGTTATTGGTAAGGGCAGGTAGGTACCTACACTTAGCAATAGGCCACTAACCCTCACTTTGGTCCAGTCAGGTCTCAGTAAATTAAACCTAGCTCAACCCTTGGTAGCTTGGCAACGAGCGACAGGGCTTAGCTTAGGAGACAAAGCGTAAAGCATTCAAATATCACAAAACAGTAATTAAATAAAACACAGGACACAGTTTAAAAATCCACAATCAATTTATAAAAAATAGATTATATTTTTATCTTTAAAATGACACAAACACAAATAAAATCGGATGAGGGGAACCGGAGATATGAATTTTTAAAGAATGAATGCTTTCTAGCTCATAGAAGCAACTAGCGCTCAAAGGGTTAAAAAAGGTCACACTGAAAAGGAACAAAGTTCAGAGTTCAGACCACCCATGAGGTAACACTGTCACAATTACTTTCAGAAGTGTTTGATTCGGGAAAGTGGTCCACAGCACCAGTCAAGGGTTCAGAGGCTCTGGTGTGCCTCTTGGGGTCTGGGACTACAACTCCCACAATGCACCTCTTCAACTTATGGAGTTGCTCCAAACGTCTCCAAACTTCTGGATCTTCTTCCAGAGGTCCTTTTTGTGTCCTTGAAGTGTCCACAACTTGATCCAAAGTTCCAGAAGCTCTGAGTTGCTCCTTGGGAGTTGGAACTACAATTCTCAGAATGCACCTGGTCAGAATCCTCAAATGGCCCCTGGACGCTGGTCAGCTGTGGTCTGCTTGCAGAAATTGATGCAGGAGACTCTGGGCAGCTCCTTTGTACCTGTAGCAAACAGGGAGTCCCTTCTTGAAGCAGTAGAAGACAGGTAAAGTCCTTTTAGTGGCGAAGCCCAAATGTGCAGCTGGTGCAGTCCTCCAGAGTGCAGTGTTCAGGTGCAGGTCAGGGGTCCAGCAGGGCAGTCCTTCTTCTCCTGTAGTTCTTCCTTGATGGAAATTGATAGGGATCTGAGGTGTGGGTGCAGGTCTGCCAGTTTTATCCTTGCTCCTGGGTGAAAAACAAGGGGGTCCTGGTTCTCCCATCAGGGGCAGGGTCCTTCCCCCTTTGATGACCACTTCCTGGGAAGTGTGGCAAAAATCAATCCTAGGGAGCAACATTCCTCAAAAATCCATCATGGCTGAAAGTGATTTTTGGAGGTTACCTCTGGCTGAGCCCACCCACTGGTGTGGATAAAAATCCTAAACACACCCCTCTTCTGCCCTCTCCTAATCTAATCAAGGGGGCACCTAATTGTCTGGGTTTGCAGGATGCGAGGGTGTTGTTGGGTTGCTCCAAATGACCTTCTCTGCCTTTGAAGACCAGTTTGGCAGCCCTCCCCCTTCCTGCTTAACCATCTGCTGAGGGGAGATCTCCTCCCCCAGGCACATCTCTTTGTGCTGAGCCAGGCCACTTCACACCTCATCAAGACAGCCTGGCCAGGCTGCCAGAGGCTGGCAAATCAGAGCACAGCAGCAAAAACACTGCAGGGCTGAAGTTGGCAGCTTTTCAGGTAACATTTAAAACTCTTTACCTGAATAAGTTATATTAAATCCAACAACTGGAAGTTGTGGTATTTATTATAACAAATAATTTGATACCAAACTTCTGGTATCTGTTTGTAACAGTGGGTCCGGTGATAATAAGGACTCTGAGGCTCGAGTGGGGTGATAGCGTGAATTTATTTATAGTTTGTTATAGTCTTTTACGTTATCTAGAGTGTAGAGGTGGTGTCCTTCTTCCTATAAAGTGTCCTTCCTGTCTTTTCCTCCTAGGTCCCCTCTTGACCGGCGAAGATAGTCTGCCGTTCTCCCCGTCGCACCGGAAAAGGAACAAAATGTAAGGTAAGACAGGGTCATATATGTTACCAGATCCTAGCAGGGTAGATAGGAGGGAGAGAGAGAGAGAGAGAGAGAGAGAGAGAGAGAGAGAGAGAGAGGAAGAGAGAGAGAGAGAGAGAGAGAGAGAGAGAGAGAGAAATAGATAGCTCCCGGGTGCTTAGGTGGTATGATAAGAGCGGGAGTGTGTAAAGTCACCCTGGGTGATACCCCGTGACTATGAACTTGAGTTAGGTGCTCTTTAGGGTACTGCTTCTATAAGTGCAGATTGTATTTTCTAGTTCCTGTCTTTACTCCTCCTCATCACCTCCCTGTTCCCTCCAAGCTGCTCTCCTCCCTCCTCCTGCACTGTCCCTCCCCTCTCCCCTCCTGCCGTTACACTCCCGGTTTATATTAAGGCTGTCCTTTAAAAAGGACCGTACCTTCGTCAGCCACGTCCCTCCTGGGGCGTGGCGGGCTGTAAGCGCGTCTCCGGTTTTCTCCTTTCTTCCTTGCTCAGCTACTCCTCTGGCAACCATGCTGTTCCCGTGTATCCTGTCGGCGTCTGCTTTCTCTTCCCATTCTCCTGTGCTTTCGGTCGTTCTTCTCCCATCCTGGTTCTTCCGCGTCCTCCTCCACCCCCCTTGCCGTCGTCTTCTTTGTGGACACCGCGCGGGCAGCGCCAATCGGAGGCGTCCTGAGCCGGATTTACTGACACCCGGCTACACTGTTACTTAAGGGGACTTTTAAAATTAAAATAAAGTCTCCCCATTCTAGCCTACGGAGGCCATTCACTACAATGAGGGAAAAACAAATGTGGCTGTTTTACCTCACCAGGGCTTATAAAACTATTTTTATAATGTCCCTGCTTATAGTTACATGGCACCCAGCCCTAGGGGCACATAGGGCACACCTTAGGGGCAACTTATATGTAAAAATAAGGTAGTTTAAGACTTTGGAACTACTTTTAATTCCAAAGTCGAATTTGCATGTAACTTTAATTTAAAAGCAACCAGTAAGGCAGGCCTGCCTTTAAAATGACACTGTGCACCTCAGCAGTAACTACCTATGCTGGGGTCCCTAAACGTACATGCCCTACCATATACTAGGGACTCATAGGTAGGTTGACTTAGCCAATTATAATTATCCTAATTTGCATATTGAGTTTACACAGAGCCCAGGCCCTGGGACTGGTTAGCAGTAGCCAGGGCACCATCAGAATCAGGAAAACACCAGCAAAAAGGGAAAAATGGGGGCAAAAAGTTAGGGGGCCTCTGCAATCAGCCTTGTTCTCTCACACCTGAGAACCACTGTGCCTTTCATGGTGCTGCTGTTCCTCAGGCTCTTAAGATGCCATTTAAAGCCCACAGCAGCAAATCCAAAGGAGCAAGTTGGGTCCGCCTTCCATGGTGCTCCTGGCTTTTATCTGCTGCTCTTTCCTCTGACATTGTTAAACCTGTCAGCCTTAGTGTGGTCTTACCCCAGACTTTTTGCCTGCTCCGCTCCAATTTAACGGAATTCATTTTGTTGGCCATAGGACTCTGTGCACTTTAGCACTGCTACCCAATGCTAAAGTGCATGTTCTCACTGCACTTGGTTTGATTGCTATATACTTAACTTAATGTGCCTCCCAGCACTCTTAAACTTGTCCCAGGCCTGCCATCGCAGCCTAAATACAGTGTCAGACTGCCATGTTGACTTGGCTTTTAAAACTTGCCAAGCCTTAGCCTCCTCTTTTTATATATATATACATCACCCATAAGGTAGGCCCTAGGTAGCCCATAGGGCAGGTTGCTAGGTAACTAAAAGTAAGACATATGTCTTTCTGTTTTACATGTCCTGCTAGTGAGAAGCTCCCAAATTCGAATTTCACTACAGTGAGGCCTGTCCTTCTCATAGGATAACATTGGGAATTCCTTATTACATTTAATAAACCTTAATCCCTGATTGAGAGGAGGTTGATCAGTCAAGTTTAGTACCTATGGAATTGTAATGATAAATCCTATTTAATGGTAAAGTCAGGTTTATTGTTAAAATGTTGAAAATGCCACTATTAAAAAGTTGGCCTTTTCCTGCACTTAGCACTGTGTGCCTGCAGCCTGTCTCTGATCAATTGTCTGGGGTAGGTGACAGTGGGCATTGTATATCCTTCTAGAAAGCCACACACAATGGAAGATCAGGCGATGGGCCATCCTGACAGAATGGGCGGAGGACCTGGCCACAGCCTCACACTTACACCTGAATAGGCCGTGTTGTCCCCACACAAAGGGCTGCATATGTAGTGAGTATGGAGTCAGGGCATGAATGGAGGGCCTCTCTGTGCTTCTGTGAAGTCCCCCCCACTTCAAAGGCACCCTGGTATAAGAACAGGATCTCAGACCCTACCACTTCAGCATATGTCTGATTCTTTGGATACTCTGAAGAAGGACTGCTGTGCTGCTGCAAGGACTTCCACTCTGCTGGACTGATGCTCTGGATGAACTGCTGCCTGACTGCTGAGATTCTGCGCCCTTTCCTGGATGAGAAAGACTGCAATTCTCCAACCCAGAACCCAAGAATCATCTGACTGGTCTCATGATCTGAAGTCTCAGGGTCAAATAAGACTTCCAACCAACCCAGCACTGCAACTGGACTCTGCCAGCTGTGAGCCTGACCCGCCAAGTGGTGACACCCCAATCCTGTGCCCTTGGTGGTAGATCCTCATGTGTTGATCTAGCAGAACCACTACATCTCCACCGTTGTATGAACAGAACCATGCATCTCTGCCATTCTTGGATAAAACAAGTAATCAGCAGTTGTTTCCCTCGGCACAAGGCCTCTGCATCTCTGTCGACAACAGCCTTGACGCAGTTGCTGAACTCCACATCACAGCTGATGTGCTCGTCAGAGTCAGCTCATTGCTTCGGCTCAGCTGACAACTGTGCCTGAATTCCATTGTATCTCAGTTCTGCAGGGAGGACTATGACACATCTCCTCGACTGCATGGGGAAAAATCAACACATCTTAATGGCGTGTTTTGGAACCAGCACAAAGGTTTCTCACTATGAGTTAAGGTGCTTTGATTCAGTGGGCCACAACAGCGACCCTGTAGCCGTCCCACTTGCCTTCATGGTTGGCCTGTACTTTTGACTTTGTCCTGGCATAACTAAAAATTCATATCTCAAGTTCTACTAATTGGATTTCTGTTGTTTTGGTCTTCTTTTATTTATTGCATTGAGTGCTATTATTCTAACCAGTATCTTTTTGTGTGGTGTTTTCACAGTTTTACGTTTTGAAGTGTTGCACAAATACTTTACCCAATACTTCTTAAGCCTGCCTATTATGTGCCAGGCTACCAGAGGGCTTGTTTGTGACTTACCCTGGCTAGGAATGTGGTGCCTGCTTGCTCAGGGTGCATACCTTTGGCAACCATAAGCCCCATTTGTAAGATGCAGCTTCAAAGTGGCAATCACGTCTGAGTGTTTGCAGCTGCCTTTTAAAGCTGTCCTGCAACTAGTCCACTTTAGATGTTTGTTCTTTTTTTTTCATCATGGCTGTTTCTTGTCCTGATTATTCAAATCCATTGTTCTTACTGTCAAGTTATGTTTTGATGTAATTTCTTTTTCATATTCCTTTCCTATATAAAGTCTTCAATTCTGTTGGAGGATGTCACTGCAGAGCCATGTTCCTTCCCTTGTTACCTCGTTTCCTCCACCTGTAGATCCTGATTCTTTACTCCTGAAGGATTCCACTATTTAATTCAGTATTCCAATCTTTAAAATATTTTGTACACCAAGGAGGTTTTTTACTCCTTTGGCTTTTTCCGCTTGAGAAGGTAGCAGTTTCTTGTGGGCTCTTGCTGCCCACATATTCACATGTGCAGTGACATAATGATTTATTG